>NC_091288.1:101308709-101928542 GCF_032444005.1 Ranitomeya imitator
AAAATAACCTTCTGCTCAACTTTCTCTTTTTGAGTGTGCATTTTGTTATTCTTATGTCTTTGTTTTTGAAGAAGGTCCACCAGTGTAACATTCTCAGCACGTTGTTCTGCTTCATCCAGCAAAGATTTCGGATAACCCCTTCCCAAAAACATTACCTCAACTCCTTTAACTGTTCTTTTTATGTCTCTACAACGGGCAGCACGGTGGCGCAGTGGTTAGCAGAGCAGCCTTGCAGCGCTGGAGTCCTGGGTTCAAATCCCACCAAGGACAACATCTGTAAAGAGAGTTTGTATGTTCTCTCTGTGTTTGCGTGGGTTTCCTCCGGATACTCTGGTTTCCTCCCACATTCCAAAGACATACTGATAGGGAATTTAGAATGTGAGCCCCAACGGGGACAGTGATGATAATGTGTGAAACCTGTAAAGCGCTGCGGAATATGTTAGCGCTATATAAAAATAAAGATTATTAACATTAATAATCTTTCGATATCTAAGCATTTAACTATAGGGCAATCCTCACTTACTGTAAAGAGGGTGCGCGCTGTAATATCGTAACATATTATTTGTAGCCGTAGATTTTTTATGGACACAAGTGTTTACTCGTCCATCTATGATGTCAATCTTAACGTCTAAAAACACTAGGCCACTGCCTCCAAAACATGATGTGAAATGCATATTATCAGTATTCTCAGAATTTAGATAATCTACAGAACCCTCGAAGTCCTCTTTTGTCCCATCCTGTATAATAATTACTAGGGCTGAGCGAAACGGATCGGACAAATTCAAAAATCGCCGACTTTTGGCAAAGTCGGGATTCATGAAACCCGACCCGATCCTAGTGTGGGATCGGCCATGAGGTCGGCGATCTTCGCGCCAAAGTCGCATTTCGTATGACGCTTTCAGCGCCATTTTTCAGCCAATGAAGGAGGACGCAGAGTGTGGGCAGCGTGATAACAAAGGTCTCGGTCCCCACCATCTTAGAAAGGGCATGACAGTGATTGGCTTGCTTTCTGCGGTGTCACAGGGGCTATAAAGGGGCGTGCACGCCGACCGCCATCTTACTTCTGCCGATCATAGCATAGGGAGAGTTTGCCGCAGCTTCATCAGAAGAAGGGATATAGTTAGGGATTGAAGATTAACCCCCGAAACTGCTTGTGCTGTAGCGATTTCCACTGTCCAACACCACCATTTGCTTGCAGGGACAGTGGAGGCTACATTTTTGTGCATCAGCTCTGTAGCTTATTAGGCTGCCTTATAAGTCTCCCTGATAGCTGCATTGCTGTTTGCACGCCGCTGTGCAAACCAAACTGCTTTTTTAAAAGCAAAAATCCTGTTGCTCCTTTCTGCACAGTTATCTTGTTTATTTGTGTGCAGCAGTCCTTTTTATTGCTGCCAAACTGTTCCTGACATCATTGTAGGGAGATTGAAATTGTACTACAGTCCTTGTATTTTTTCATATATCTTCCAGCCACTTTCTGCCACTTACATTGTGTTGTTTTATACACTGGGCCTGAGTTTTGGTTCAGTCTCCCCAACAAAAAGTGAGATTCAAATTCTCACAAAGTGGATATTCTGCAGCCTGTTAGTTTGTTGTATATCAAATGAACAATTTATTGTGTACATCAATCATATAGCATCACTGTGCAAAATGAAAATTTTCATTTTGTACAGTGATGCTATATGATTGATGTACACAATAAATTGTTCATAATTTATATACCACCTTACACGGGGCAAAGAGGAAGGTGCAGATGAAAGTGCAGGTTCCTTTATCAGGTGGGGGGCATACTCATTGGCGACGCCACTGGCACAGGGCCCCTCATAGTACGCAAAAGTGTCTCTGCCAGTGAGAGGCGCCACCCGCCGTCAAACACACTGCCGTACTATGAGGGGCCCTGTGCCAGTGCCAATGAGTGGCCCCCCCTGCTTGCTCTGGATCACAGCACTTGAAAAGTTGAAATACTTACCTCTCCCTGCTCCACCGCCGTGACGTATTCCGCGTTTCCTGGGCCCACGAAAATCTTGAGCCAGCCCTCCCCCCCCCCACAACTTTAGCCAAATGACCCCCTGTTTTCAATGCCTAACTATTATCATAAAGTAAATTAAGATTGACAAGCTTAAGTAATAAGAACTGATGTTTTTGGCATTAAAATGGGCACTGTAGGTGTTTTCCAGTCCTCCACTCACAGCCATCTTTGATTCCCCATGACTTGCATTGGGTTTCGTCTTTCAGTCGGCCCCCGACTTTTCACAATAATCGCCCGATTTCACCCGACCCGACTTTTGACAAAGTCGGGTTTCACGAAACCCGACTCGATCCGAAAAAAGTAAAAGTCGTTCAACTCTAATAATTACGTCATCAACAAATCTTAAAAGACAACGAATATGTTTAAGATAAGGATTAAGAACGCTATAGATGTACTTCTCTTAAAATACCGCTAGGAACAAGTTTGCAAAGACGCATGTGACCGGTGTATCCATAGCAGTACCGGTCTTTTGCAAGTACCACTTGTCAAGAAATTTAAAAGTATTATGTGATAAGACAAATTGTAGACCCTCTATAATAAAGGAAGTAAGGTCTTGATCTACACTACCGTTTATCAGATTTTTTTGAATAGCCTCTATGCCCACATCTTGTGGAATTCCAGTATACAGGCTGACAACATCTATAGAAGCTTAGGAGAAGCTAGTTTGCCAATTAAACTCCTTTAATACAGACTGGAAATCCCGAGAATCATTCATGAACGAGGGTTGTTACCGCAATAACGGCTTCAATAACCAATCCAGGTATTGCGATAATGGTGCTGTTAAAGACCCTGCCCCAGTGGCACTTGCAAAAGACCGGTACCGCTACGGATACACCGGTTGCATGTGTCTTTGTAAACTTGTTCCTAGCGGTATTTGAAGAGAAGTACATCTATAGCATTCTTAATCCTTTTCTTAAACATATTCATTGTCTTTTAAGATTTGTCGATGACGTATTTATTATATGGGATGGGACGAAAGAGGACTTCGAGGGTTCTGTAGATGATATAAATTCTGAGAATACTGATATTATGCGTTTCACATCATGTTTTGGAGGCAGTAGCCTAGTGTTTTTAGACATTGAGATTGACATCATAGATGGACAAGTAAACACTTGTGTCCATAAAAAATCTACGGCTACAAATAATATGTTACGATTTGACAGCGCACACCCTCTTCACACTAAGCGAGGATTGCCCTATAGTCAAATGCTTAGATATCGAAAGATTATTAATGTTGAAGAGACATATAAAGAACAGTTAAAGGAGTTGAGGTCATGTTTTTGGGAAGGGGTTATCCGAAATCTTTGCTGGATGAAGCAGAACAACGTGCTTAGAATGTTACACTGGTGGACCTTCTTCAAAAACAAAGACATAAGAATAACAGAATGCACACTCAAAAAGAGAAAGTTGAGCAGAAGGTTATTTTTAACTTTAAACATAGTCCAAAGGATAGAGCTGCTCATACAACCATCAGAAGAAACTGGCATATCTTGCAATCAGATCGAGATTTAGGTAAAAAATATTGGCAATCCACAATATGCTTATAGATGCACAAAAAATTTGGGGAAAATATTGGTGCATAATCGCTTTATACCGGAGGAAAAAAATTGGTTAAAAACCAACTCCAGCCCAGGAAATTTTAGGTGCAAGAATTGCAACTATTGCCGGTTTCATTTAACACATAGTCCTCTCAAAATAGGTCCCTTAGAACATAGAACTAACTTTATTTCCTGTAGAAGTAAAAATGTGGTGTATATCCTCTATTGCCGTTGCTCTTTTTATTATGTAGTGAAGACTTTTCGCCCTATGTGCACGAGGTTTAGAGAACATTATAGTTCAATAACCTCAGGAAAAGGTTTGTTGTGACTTATTAGCCATATGCAGGAAAAGCATGATGCTGACCCCATATGCAGGAAAAGCATGATGCTAACCCTAGGTTGTTGAGCGTTGCAGGTTTAGAAATAGTTAAGCACCCTTCGAGGGGAGGAAACCTCAATCAAATCCTCTTGCAGCATGAAGCTAAATGAATTATAACAACAAATGATTAGAGTCCAATGGGTCTGAACGATAAGTTAGATATGTCCGTCTTTTTATGATTATTGTTTTTTGTTTGTTCTGCATTTGTATGTGATTATGGTCATCTTTTAAGATTGTATATATTCATCCACAATTTGTTATGTAGAGATTTGTGCTACACAGATGGTTTAGATTTCCCTATAAAGGAACTGACATGAGTCCTAATCACACACCTGGACCCGTTGAAGCGCAGTTGGCGCAAAACGGCCGTCGTCCTGTTTGCTCCTTGCACCTTCGTGTACACCCGCCGCCCTTGAGGCATGTCCTCACCCCGCCAAGGGGGAGAATAAAAGGATTTTTAAACGTATCACTTGGTGAGTGCCACTATTTCTTTTTTCTTTATAATTTTCATTCTCCATTGAAATACCTTAGTAGTGTATTTGAGCTCCGTGTCTAAGGGCTAAAGTTTCTCCTCAAGGAAAATGACATGCTTAGCATGCCAGTGTAAGGAGACTTAGGCTGCCGTCACACTAGCAGTATTTGGTCAGTATTTTACATCAGTATTTGTAAGCCAAAACCAGGAGTGGAACAATTAGAGGAAAAGTATAATAGAAACATAGTTACTGTACAATTGCACAGTCTGCCGCAATTAGATGCACCTTTCCTGAAACTAGCTGAATATAGTGGGAGACTAAACTCTTATATCACTGTCAGATAGTAATACTTGCTACTTACACATGAATCACATGTCGCCCAATTTCCAGTTTTATGAAATCATTCACAATGATCGTAGATCGTCAGCCATGGCCATAGTCATGGCTGAGCTACTCGGGCTTTGCACGCCCTGGCCTCCCTCTACATAAAAATCATGTTCCTTTGTCAGCTCACCTGCCGCCCCACTCTCTGTACTGGCAGGTCTTCTCCTCAGCTCCAATCGGACTGCTCCAGTCCTTTGGCAAATAATGGAGACAAAGTCCAAGTATAACTTCAAACACAACACTTTACTTCCATTTCTTCGCAGCTCATTCAGTTCCATTACAGCAGTTACATCAGGTTTCACAGTGCACGTCACTTCAGCTGTCCCTCTAATCCTCTACTCCTCACGTGGCTCGAGCCTGGGTCCTACCGTCTCATACGGCATTTCAGCATCCTCCCTGTCCAGATTTCTTGCCTCATGTGGGGGTTTCCCTCAGCCGCTGTTTCGCCCCGAATCCGAAGGCATCAGCCCACGCAAACATCTGCCACATGACGAGTGACCTGCCCGTCTTTCCTGCTGTGTCTACTTTAAATAAATCTTCCGTACTAAAGCTGCTAACGCTTGTATAGTTTTGGCCAAGATGGTAATGGGGTTCTGGATGGCTGGGCACTATGCTTGAGAACGTTGAGGGGTCTAACTGTTGCTCGGGCTAACAGCCCACCCGAACTCTATGGGCGCCCTCGCCCTTCTCACTCTAAACAGGAAGCTCCTTTCCACTTACTACCATGACCCCTCCTACATTAACTATTTACACTGATCCGGAGCATTGCTAGTCTATGTGTATAAAATGCCCCCATCTAGTGGCCCAAAATGTGTACTTTGCTCTCCCTGCATACCATACATTTGGTACAGCCACAGGAACTTTAAAATACGTGCGTTCAATATATATACATATATATATATATCTATAATATAACGCTGGGAGCGTCACTCTGTCCGAAGCCTTTATAGACTGCACAAGCGCAAGTGCCGGCGCAGTCTGGGCCTCACAGAGTGACGCTCCCAGGAGATCGCGGTATGCGTAAACACTGAACGCACACCGCGATCTCCACCGGAGAGTTAGGGACCGCCAGGAAGGTAAGTATATTCACCTGTCCCCTGTTCCAGCGCTGCGTGCGGCTCCGTCTCCCGGGTCCTCTGCTGTGACGTTCCCAGTTCAGAGGGCGTGATGATGCGCTTAATGCGTGCCGGCGCCGCCCTCTGACTGAACAGTCACAGCCAGAGGAGCCGGAAGATGGCGACGCGCAGCGCTGGAACGGGACAGACAGGTGAGTATAGCAAGTGCTGGGGGCCTGAGCTAGCGGTGACTCCGGCACCTGACCCCCACAGCGCGCCGGTGTCCCCGCCTGCTCAGGCCCCCAGCACTCGGCGCCCAGCGACGATAGGTGAGTATGGTATTTTTTTTTTTATATATATGGCAGCAGCACACGGGGCATATATAATGGAGCATCTTATGGGGGGCATATAATACAATGGTGGCGCAGGATGGCAGCAGCACATGACAGAACAGGCGCAGGATGGCAGCAGCACATGACAGAACGGGCGCAGGATGGCAGCAGCACATGACAGAACGGGCGCAGGATGGCAGCAGCACATGACAGAACGGGCGCAGGATGGTAGCAGCACATGACAGAACGGGCGCAGGATGGCAGCAGCACATGACAGAACGGGCGCAGGATGGTAGCAGCACATGACAGAACGGGCGCAGGATGGTAGCAGCACATGACAGAACGGGGGCGCAGGATGGCAGCAGCACATGACAGAACGGGGGCGCAGGATGGGAGCAGCACATGACAGAACAGGGGCGCAGGATGGGAGCAGCACATGACAGAACAGGGGCACAGGATGACAGCAGCACATGACAGAACGGGGGCGCAGGATGGGAGCAGCACATGACAGAACTGGGGCGCAGGATGGCAGCAGCACATGACAGAACAGGCGCAGGATGGGAGCAGCACATGACAGAACAGGGGCGCAGGATGGGAGCAGCACATGACAGAACAGGGGCGAAGGATGGGAGCGGCACATGACAGACTGGGGGCGCATGATGGGAGCATCACATGACAGAACGGGGGCAGGATGGCAGCAGCACATGACAGAACGGGCGCAGGATGGGAGCAGCACATGACAGAACGGGGGCGCAGGATGGCAGCAGCACATGACAGAACGGGCGCAGGATGGGAGCAGCACATGACAGAACAGGGGCGCAGGATGGGAGCAGCACATGACAGAACGGGGCGCAGGATGGCAGCAGCACATGACAGAACGGGTGCGCAGGATGGGAGCAGCACATGACAGAACGGGCGCAAGATGGGAGCAGCACATGACAGAACAGGGGCGCAGGATGGCAGCAGCACATGAAAGAACGGAGGCACAGGATGGGAGCAGCACATGACAGAACGGGGGCGCAGGATGGCAGCAGCACATGACAGAACGGGCGCAGGATGGGAGCAGCACATGACAGAACGGGCGCACGATGGCAGCAGCACATGACAAAACGGGCGCAGGATGGGAGCAGCACATGACAGAACGGGGGTGCAGGATGGCAGCAGCACATGACAGAACGGGGGCGCAGGATGGCAGCAGCACATGACAGAACGGGCGCAGGATGGGAGCAGCACATGACAGAACAGGGGCGCAGGATGGGAGCAGCACATGAAAGAACGGGGGCACAGGATGGGAGCAGCATATGACAGAACGGGGCACAGGATGGGAGCAGCACTGTTGAGGATTCTGTTTTTGGGCTCCCTCTGGTGGTTACATATGGTACTGGGTGACTTGTGTTCTCTGCGGTCTCTGGTGTCCACCTGTTCTATCAGGATATGGGAGTTTCCTATTTAACCTGGCTTTCTTGTCATTTCCTCGCCGGCGATCGATGTAATCAGTGTGTCTTGTTACCTCTGCTTTCCGCTTCTGTAATCATCAGGACAAGCTAAGTTTTTGATTTTCCTGTTCCACGTTTTGCTTTATTTTTGTTTTAGTCCAGCTTGCTGTTATGTGATTCCTTGTTGCTGGTTGCTCTAGTGGGCTGATATTGCTCCTCATGTTCCATGAGTTGGCACATGAGTTCAGGTAATTTCAGGATGTTTTTTTGTAGGGTTTTTCGCTGACCGCGCAGTTCACTTTTGTATCCTCTGCTATCTAATTTTAGCGGGCCTCATTTTGCTGAATCTGTTTTCATTACTACGTATGTGCTTTCCTCTCATTTCACCGTCATTACATGTGGGGGGCTGCTATTTCTGTGGGGTGTTTCTCTGGAGGCAAGAGAGGTCTTTGTTTCTCCTAATAGGGGAAGCTAGTCCTTCGGCTGGCGCGAGACGTCTAGAATCATCGTAGGCACGTTCCCCGGCTACTGCTAGTGTTGTGAATTAGGTTCAGGATCGCGGTCAGCTCAGTTTCCATCACCCTAGAGCTTGTTCTGTTTTTTGTGTGCTTGTCCTTTTGTGATCCCCTGCCATTGGGATCATGACACAGCACATGACAGGATGGGAGCAGCAAATGACAGAATGGAGGCGCAGGATGGGTGCAGAACATGTCAGAATGGAGGCGCAGGATGGGTGCAGCACATGTCACAATGGGGGCGCAGGATGGGAGCAGCACATGACAGAATGGGGGCGCAGGATGGGTGCAACACATGACAGAATGGGGGCGCAAGATGGGTGCAGAACATGTCAGAATGGAGGCGCAGGATGGGTGCAGAACATGTCAGAATGGGGGCGCAGGATGGGAGCAGCACATGTCACAATGGGGGCGCAGGATGGAAGCAGCACATGACAGAATGGGGGCGCAGGATGGGTGCAACACATGACAGAATGGGGGCGCAAGATGGGTGCAACACATGGCAGGATGGGGGCGCAGGATGGGTGCAGCACATGACAGGATGGGGACGCAGGATGGAGCAGCACATGTCAGAATGGGGGTGCAGGATGGGAGCAGCACATGTCAGAATGGGGGTGCAGGATGGGTGCAGCACATGTCAGGATGGGGACGCAGGATGGAGCAGCTCATGACAGGATGGGGATGCAGGATGGAGCAGCACATACCAGGATGGAGACCATATACCAATATAGATGCTAGCCACCCGGGCGTAGAACGGGTTCAATAGCTAGTATATGTATATAGCAGCATAAAATATACATTTTAACAATAGTACGAGACAACGTATGTACATCTACAAATACTCCAACCTGGGATGTGCTAGGGGGCTCAGGACGGCTAATGCGACCCCCTTACACAGACTTCAGAAACCTGCAAGACTTTAAATGTTCTTTTGAGATGGTCACAGATTCCAGGATGAGATGTTATTGGCCCCAAGGAGTAGTTTGGGCTGGCCAGCCTCTCCTGGGGACCAGTCATTACTCTTTCAAGTCTTCCATGTGGTAATAACATCTCTGCTCTGAATGAAAGAATTGGACGCTGTAGCCTTATCAGGTATAATTCGGAAATGTTCCATTTATGACACAAATGTATTAAAAAAAACAGTAGGTTTAGTTTAAAGAAAATCTCCAGTTTCCTAAATATTTCTACCAGGTACATGCTGGGATCCAGTCATATTCTCTTATTTATTTCACAGTGTCATCTACTTATTATGAAATGTTCATCTTTCAATTTTAGAGCCTAAGGGTATGTGTCCACTTTCAGGATGGCCGGCGGTTTCGTCGGTGCGGCTTTGCCGCTCTGCGGTAAGCCCCGCCCCCTTTCTGGGACGCGATGATGCCGGATGTGTTCATAGCACACATCCGGCATCATCGCTCCCCACCATTGGGCCCTGTGCTATATCTTGCGGCGACGCAGCGTCGCCGCAAGATATACGGACATGCTGCGATCTGAAAAGACGCGCAGCATGTCCGGAGTCGCAGGGCCGCCGCGTGCGTGTTACCACGCATAGTGGAGACAGGATTTCATTAAATCCCCTCCGCTATGCTGTAACATCTGGACGCTGCGTGTCTGACGCTGCGGCTCTATGCAGCGTCAGACACGCAGCGTTGCCTGCACGTGGAAACATACCCCAACAGTTATGTTTTTTTCCCTCATTGGCTTCTCAATCTAGACATGGTGACTGTCATTCTGTTATGTTGTGGGAATGAGAGAGGCTGGTGGGTGATATTCTGTACAAATCGAGTCAAAATCGCAATGCCAGAAAACCGTGTAAATCCATGTAAATCTCAGATTATGCATACAGACCTTGATCAAGCTCAGTGGTCATAGATGAGGGAAAGCAAAGTCATTCTAAAATCAAAAACAAGGGCCAGCAGACCTGTTAATATAAGTATAATATATACAGTGGGGGAAATAAGTATTTGATCTCTTGCTGATTTTGTAAGTTTGCCCACTGACAAAGACATGAACAGTCTATAATTTTAAGGGTAGGTTAATTTTAACATTGAGAGATAGAATATCAAAAATAAAATCCAGAAAATTAAACTGTATAAATTATAGAAATGTATTTGCATTTTGAAGAGAGAAATAAGTATTTGATCCCCTACCAACCATTAAGAGTTCTGGCTCCTACAGACCAGTTAGACAATCATAATCAACTCGTTACCTGCATTAAAGACAGCTGTCTTACATAGTCACCTTTATAAAAGACTTCTGCCCATATAAAAAATAAAATCCAGAAAATCACATTATAGGAGGTTGTCACTCAGGATTTTATGGTACATGGCTCCATACATTCTCCCATTGATGTGGTGAAGTAGCCCTGTGCCATAGCAGAGAAACAACCCTAAAACATAATCTTTCCACCTCCATGTTTGACAGTGGGGACGGTGTTCTTTGGGTCATAGGTAGCATTTCTCTTCCTCCAAACATGGTGAGTTAAGTTAATGCCAAAGACCTCAATTTTTGTCTCATCTGACCACAGCACCTTCTCCCACTCACTCACAGAATCATCCAGGTGTTCATTGGCAAACTTCAGATGGGTCTGCACATTATTATTATTATTTATTGTTATAGCGCCATTTTTTCCATGGCGCTTTACATGTGAGATGTGCCTTCTTGAGCAGGGGGACCATGCGGGCGCTGCAGGATTTTAAACCTTTACAGTGTAATGTGTTACCAATGGTTTTCTTGGTGACTGTGGTCCCAGCTGACTTGAGATCATTAACAAATTCCCCTCGTGTAGTTTTAGGCTGATCTGTCACCTTCCTCATGATCAAGGATACCCCTCGAGGTGAAATTTTGCATGGTGCCCCAGATCAATGTCAATTGACAGTCATTTTGTATTTCTTCCATTTTCTTACTATTGCACCAAAAGTTGTCTACTTCTCACCCAGCATCTTACTTATGGTTTTGTAGCCCATTCCAGCTTTGTGCAGGTCTGCGATCTTCAAAAGTAGTATTCCCCTACATAAGGGGCATCGGCGTACTCAGGAAAGATTACACAACTAATTGTATGGAGCAATTTCTCCTTTTACCCTTGTGAATATAAAAAATGGGGCTAAAATAACATTTTTGTGGGGAAAATGTGATTTTATTATTTTCATGGCTTAACGTTATAAACTTCTGTGAAGCATCTGGGGGTTCAAGGGGCCCATCACATCTAAATACATTCCTCGAGGGGTCTAGTTTCCAAAATGGGGTCACTTGTGGGGAGTTTCCACTGTTTACGCACATAAGGGGCTCTCTAAACTGGACATGGCGTCCGTTAATGATTCTAGCAACTTTTGCATTCAAAAAGTCAAATGATGCAGTGCACTCCTGCTGGCTCATTACCTCTGATAAGAGACAGAGAGAGAGTGCACTGTCACTGTGCATATTGCAGTGGCAAGAAGAGTACCAATTGGACTTGATAACCGCTACCTGTTCAGTAGAGCAGCCACTAGCCCAGCCCCAGGTCAGTGATGATGATTCATTTTTCAGGGATGTCGCTGATTACACTTCATTTGAGTATTTCAATATGCACTAGGATTCTCAAACAGAATATCATCAAAAAGAGAGTAGTAAAGAAAAAAATAAAACAGTTTAATAGTGCAGTTCGGGAATAGTAGGGACTTTTTAATTAAAGTGTATTAGAAAATAGATCACATTATCACGTTAAATAGCTGGCATTTAAGATGAAAATTAATTTGTGCTTTCGCCCTTTTAAATCAATATGGTAATGGCATGGAATGGGAACTAAATGTTATCATGTGTCATGACTCCGTAATCTGGAATTACTTTATGACTGGCAAAATCGATAACTTCCAAAATAAAGGCTAAGCTCAAGATGTGAGGAATTTTTTTCCCACAACACACACCTGGTGTGGTAGGTAGAGTAGAGGAGGAGCTAATTAGGAGGGAAAGTTAGTCAGATTGTGAGAGGAGAGGGATGGAGTGAGACATACTGAGAAGGAGCTCCCAGTCAGAGGGAGCTAGAGAAAGAGATTGCAGAGAGGAGTCTGTGAGAAGGAGTGGAGCAGAGGAGACGTTAGAGAGAGTTGGAGCTGGGGACTTGAGCAGTGAGGAGCTGGTCCCAGCATCAGAGAACAGAGAGAGAGAAGCTCCTGATAGAAGCAAGAGAGAGAAGGGGTACTAGGGGCACGGGAAGTGAGCATTCCAATCGCCTGATGCAGGGACAAGGTCGCAGTAGTAAACCGGCCCCCAAGATTAGTGGAAAACTACAAGGCTCAGCTAGTCAGTCGGAGGCTGTGGTATCTGTACGTGCCTCAGCCACATCCACACATATTCACTGAAAAGGCAGCCACATAGGACTCAGGGGACCAGAGAGATGTCGCCCGACAAGATCCGGGGCTGCTGGCTTGGGACACTGTGTGTGAAGGCGCAGGGCAGGAGAGGTGAGAACCAGCACAGTGAGACAGCCAGGAAAGGAACATAAGAGAGGAGTTCTGGAGAAGTGAAAACATCTGGGGGTTGGCTGGACCACAGACCCAGAGGACAACGCACAAGGCTGTAGACAGCAATCTGCAGAACTGTGAATAAAATGTTGAAAACTGCACCCAGCTGTGTCCTCTGGATTATTCCTGCAACACTTGCCCTGCACTACAACTACCACAACCACCATCATCACAATTAACACCTATATCTGCCCTAGACACTAGATCTTCCAGTGGAGAGCTGAAACATCTTAGCTGCATCACCAACTGCGCCAGTGGATCTAAACTGCCATATATACCAAGTACCACAGGTGGCATCACGAATAATTCCCCTATAAACTTTATGCCATTCCCCTTTTACTTCAATTGACTCTTTTATTGGATGCCTAGGGCCATGGACTGGGTCACAGCGACCGTGCCACATCCCTTTAAGAACCGGCCCGGTACCAAGTATCCCCGTGGCCCTGGCGGGCGCTCCATAGTCATATACTCAACTTCAGCCGTCTTCACTCTTTCTAGGTGGCGGTCCGGTCCTGCAGCGCGATCTTGTGAGCGCAGCTTCTGATTGGCCAGAAGTCAGAAGCTACTTCACAAGTTCTCAATGCAACTCTATGAGAAGCAGAACGAAGCCAGAATGAGGCTCTCATAGACTAACATTGATTAGTGGCCTCCAACTCACTCCATGAAACACTGGAGCAGCCTGCTGTTCACACTAACCTCGGACTTTGGGCTCTGATAAGGCCTTTGACAGTTCTGCACTTGAGCGAGCAAGATCAGGGTGCAATGTTGTGATGACTTGACTTTTTACGTGCCAGTGCAGATACCTCTAAGGCCTCATCCTGAACCACTGTGAGAGTTCTGGGGACTTCAGTGGTCGTGGTTGGATCAGACGATGCAATAGGGACTGGACATGTGATAGTGAGGAGATGAGGGTCCAGAGAGCTGATCGGTAATGTGAGCATAAGAATTTTATTTATTTTTTTACATATTGCATTAATTTTGCTCTGAAGAGGCCCCAAAACATAATAAGGTTCACTAAATTCATGAAAAATAACTTCTCCGCTAATTGAATTTCCTGCGAAAATTCACATTTTGCCTGATCCACTCATCTCTAATTATAAAACCACCATGGGCATACTGGGTGATAGGGTTGAGCGAAACGGGTCGAACATTTTCAAAAGTCGCCGACTTTTGGCGAAGTCGAGTTTCATGAAACCCGATCCGACCCCTGTGCGTGGTCGGCCATGCGGTACGCGACTTTCGCGCCAAAGTCGCGTTTCAATGACGCGAAAAGCGCCATTTCTCAGCCAATGAAGGTAAACGCAGAGTGTGGGCAGCGTGATGACATAGGTCCTGGTCCCCACCATCTTAGAGAAGGGCATTGCAGTGATTGGCTTGCTGTATGCGGCGTCACAGGGGCTATAAAGGGGAGTTCCCGCCGACCGCCATGTTACTGCTGCTGATCTGAGCTTAGGGAGAGGTTGCTGCCGCTTCATCAGAAGCAGGGATAGCGTTAGGCAGGGTCCATTAACCACAAAACCGCTTGTGCTGTAGCGATTTCCACTGCCCAACACCACCTTCGGTGTGCAGGGACAGTGGAAGCTCCTTTTTTTTTTTTTTTCCTCAGCGCTGTAGCTCATTGGGCTGCCCTTGAAGGCTCCCTGATAGCTGCATTGCTGTGTGTACGCCGCTGTGCAAACCAACTGCTTTTTTCAAAGCACAAATCCTCTTGTTCCTTCCTTTCTGCACAGCTATCTTGTTTGTTTGTCCACACTTTTTATTTAATTTGTGCATCAGTCCACTCCTTATTGCTGCCTGCCATACCTGGCTGAGATTACTGCAGGGAGATAGTAATTGAAGGACAGTTCCTTTTTTTTTTTTTTTTTTTTTGGTGGGAGATTAAGATTGACATTTCTGCTAGAGTGCCATCTCTGTCTGTGTCATCTCTCACTCAGTGGGCCATAGAAAGCCTATTTATTTTTTTGCTTGATTTGGGTTCCAAAATCTACCAGAAAAAATCACAACATCAATCAGTGGGAGAAAAATATTGGCCTCAGGGCTTGTGTGCCACTCCTTACTCCTGTGTGTGCCATCTCTCACTCAGTGGGCCATAGAAAGCCTATTAATTTTTTTGCTTGATTTGGGTTCTAAATTCTACCTGAAAAAATCAATAAATCAATCAGTGGGAGATTAATATTGGCCTTTGGGCTTGTGTGCCAGTCCTAAGCGTGCCATCTCTCTCTCTCTCAGATAGTGGGCCATAGAAAGCCTATTTTTTTATTATTTTATTGGGTTTATAAATTTTCCCTGGAAAAAAAAAAAAAGTGGGAGATTAATATTGGCCTGTGGGCTTGTGTGCCAGTCCTGAGCGTGCCATCTCTCTCACAAATAGTGGGCCATAGAAAGCCTATTTATTTTTTTGGTTGATTTGGGTTCATAATTCTACCTGAAAAAATCAATCAATCAATCAGTGGGAGATTAGTATTGGCCTTTGGGCTTGTGTGCCAGTCCTAAGCGTGCCATCTCTCTCTCTCAGATAGTGGGCCATAGAAAGCCTATTTATTATTATTTTTTTTATTGGGTTTATAAATTTTCCCTGGAAAAAAAAAAAAAGTGGGAGATTAATATTGGCCTCTGGGCTTGTGTGCCAGTCCTGAGCGTGCCATCTCTCTCACAAATAGTGGGCCATAGAAAGCCTATTTATTTTTTGGGTTGATTTGGGTTCCTAATTCTACCTGAAAAAATCAATCAATCAATCAGTGGGAGAAAAATATTGGCCTCAGGGCTTGTGTGCCACTCCTTACTCCTGTGTGTGCCATCTCTCACTCAGTGGGCCATAGAAAGCCTATTAATTTTTTTGCTTGATTTGGGTTCTAAATTCTACCTGAAAAAATCATTAAATCAATCAGTGGGAGATTAATATTGGGCTTTGGGCTTGTGTGCCAGTCCTAAGCGTGCCATCTCTCTCTCTCAGATAGTGGGCCATAGAAAGCCTATTTATTATTATTTTTTTTATTGGGTTTATAAATTTTCCCTGGAAAAAAAAAAAAATGGGAGATTAATATTGGCCTCTGGGCTTGTGTGCCAGTCCTGAGCGTGCCATCTCTCTCACAAATAGTGGGCCATAGAAAGCCTATTAATTTTTTTGCTTGATTTGGGTTCCAAAATCTACCTGAAAAAAATCACTAAATCAATCAGTGGGAGATTAATATTGGCCTCTGGGCTTGTGTGCCACTCCTGACTCCTGTGTGCGTCATCTGTCACTCAGTGGGCCCTAGAAAGCCTATTTTTTGTTTTATTTGTTTTCTAAATTCTCCCTGAAACAATCATTTTATTTTCTTTGGTTTCTAAATTATTCCTGAAAAAAATCATTTTTTTTGTATTTTTTTTTCTCTCAAGTCTCCCTGAAAAAAAAAAAAAAAAAAAAATCTGTGGGAGATTCATATTGCCCCTTCTGCTTGTGTGCCAGTCTTGACTCCTGGGTGTGCCATCTCTCTCTCTCTCCCCAATTGTGGGCCATAGAAAGCCTATTAATTTTTTTGCTTGATTTGTGTTCCAAAATCTACCGAAAAAAATCACTAAATCAATCAGTGGGAGATTAATATTGGCCTCTGGGCTTGTGTGCCACTCCTGACTCCTGTGTGCGTCATCTGTCACTCAGTGGGCCCTAGAAAGCCTATTTTTTTGTTTTATTTGTTTTCTAAATTCTCCCTGAAACAATCATTTTATTTTCTTTGGTTTCTAAATTATTCCTGAAAAAAATCATTTTTTTGGTATTTTTTTTTCTCTCAAGTCTCCCTGAAAAAAAAAAAAAAATCTGTGGGAGATTCATATTGCCCCTTCTGCTTGTGTGCCAGTCTTGACTCCTGGGTGTGCCATCTCTCTCTCTCTCCCCAATTGTGGGCCATAGAAAGCCTATTAATTTTTTTGCTTGATTTGGGTTCCAAAATCTACCAAAAAAAATAACTTAATCAATCGGTGGGAGATTAATATTGGCCTCTGGGCTTGTGTGCCACTCCTGACTCCTGTGTGCGTCCTCTCTCACTCAGTGGGCCCTACAAAGCCTTTTTTTTTTTTTTTTTTTTCCTAAATTCTCCCTGAAACAATCATTTCATTTTATTTGTTTTATAAATTCTTCTGTAAAAAAATAATTTTTTTTTAATTTTTTTTTTTTCTGAAGTCTCCCTTTTAAAAAAAACAAACACAAATCAGTGGGAGATAAATATTTACATTTGCGCTTCAGTGACAGTCCTGCGTGTGTGCCATCTCATTTGTTGCCAACAACAACAGAGTGTGTAACATTGTGGCTGATTTTCGTTGTGGTCTCACCCACCTGTAAAGGGGTAGCTAAATCATACTGAAGTTATAGCTCACCGTGTAAGTTGTGTGACAGCAACAAATACCGTTCGTTTGTTAACGTTTTTAAAACAATGAGGAAGTCTGGTGGAAGAGGTCGTGGCCGGGGGCGTTCATTGTCAGCTGGTAATGAGGGTAGTGGTAGTGGTGGAGCATCAGCTGGTCGTGGGAAAAAAAATATTGCACCTAAGTCTGGAGCTGTGGAGCCAGGTTCGTCGTCTGGCTACACAAGGCCTCGAACGCTCCCTTTTCTGGGAGTAGGAAAACCGCTTTTAAAGCCGGAGCAGCAAGAGCAAGTTTTGGCTTATCTTGCTGACTCAGCCTCTAGCTCTTTTGCCTCCTCTCGTGAAACTGGTAAATGTCAAAGCAGCGCGTCGTTAGTGGATGTTCATGGTCAGGGACAAGTCGCTTCCTTGTCCTCTTCAGCAAAAACAACAACAGAGAAGAATGCAGCAGGCGACACAACGGGTTACTCCATGGAGCTCTTTACACATACCGTCCCTGGCTTAGAAAGTGAAGCAGTTAACAGTCCATGCCCATTACAAGTTGAATCTGACATGGAGTGCACTGATGCACAGCCACAGCCAGACTACTATCCTGGTCCTTTGACTCAGACCACAACATTGCCATCGCAGGGTGCTGATCAAGAATCAGACCCTGATGAGACTATGTTGCCCCATCACGAACGCTATACCACCGACCGCCACGGTGACACAGACGAAGTTGCACACGAGCTACAAGAAGAGGTAATAGATGACCCAGTTCTTGACCCCGATTGGCAGCCATTGGGGGAACAGGGTGCAGGCGGCAGCAGTTCTGAAGCGGAGGAGGAGGGGCCGCAGCAGGCATCAACATCGCAACAGGTTCCATCTGCCGGGCCCGTATCTTGCCCAAAACGCGTGGCAAAGCTAAAACCTGTTGGAGGACAGCGTGGCCATCCGGTTAAAGCTCAGTCTGCAATGCCTGAAAAGGTATCCGATGCTAGAAAGAGTGCAGTCTGGCATTTTTTTAAACAACATCCAATTGATCAGCGCAAAGTCATCTGTCAAAAATGTTCAACTACCTTAAGCAGAGGACAGAATCTGAAAAGTCTCAATACAAGTTGCATGCATAGACATTTAACCACCATGCATTTGCAAGCCTGGACTAACTACCAAACGTCCCTTAAGGTTGTAGCACCCTTGGCCAATGAAGCTAGTCAGCAACGCAACATCCCTTCCGGCAGTGTAGGGCCACCATTTTCCGCACCACCTGCAGTATCTGTGCAGGTTTCTTTGCCAGGCCAAAGCCGTCAGGGTCAGGGAATCACCAGTTTCGTAGTAGGAAACACTGCATCTAGGGCACCGGTGGCAACAATACCATCTCCCACCGTCTCTCAGTCTGCCATGTCCACCGGCACCCCCGCTAGTTCCACGATCTCCAGCTCTCCAGTCCAGCTCACCCTACATGAGACTATGGTTAGAAAAAGGAAGTACTTAGCCTCGCATCCGCGTACACAGGGTTTGAACGCACACATAGCTAGACTAATCTCGTTAGAGATGATGCCCTACCGGTTAGTTGAAAGCGAAGCTTTCAAAGCCCTGATGGACTACGCTGTACCACGCTACGAGCTACCCAGTCGACACTTTTTTTCCAGAAAAGCCATCCCAGCCCTCCACCAGCATGTTAAAGAGCGCATCGTCCATGCACTCAGGCAATCTGTGAGCACAAAAGTGCACCTGACAACAGATGCATGGACCAGTAGGCATGGCCAGGGACGTTACGTGTCCATCACGGCACACTGGTTAAATGTGGTGGATGCAGGGTCCACAGGGGACAGCAAGTTTGGGACAGTTCTGCCTAGCCCACGGTCTAGGAAACAATTGGCTGTAGCCGTTCGCACCCCCTCCTCCTCCTCTTCGTCCTCCTGCAGAAGCGAGAGCTCGTCCACAGACCGCAGTCGCACAACCACTCCATCCGCAGCTGCCACTGTTGCACACCAGGTCTCCCATTATGGGGCAGCTACTGGCAAACGTCAGCAGGCTGTATTGGCTATGAAGTGTTTGGGCGACAACAGACACACCGCGGAAGTTCTGTCCGAGTTCTTGCAGAAAGAAACGCAGTCGTGGTTGGGCACTGTAGATCTTGAGGCAGGCAAGGTAGTGAGTGATAACGGAAGGAATTTCATGGCTGCCATCTCCCTTTCCCAACTGAAACACATTCCTTGCCTGGCTCACACCTTAAACCTGGTGGTGCAGTGCTTCCTGAAAAGTTATCCGGGGTTATCCGACCTGCTCCTCAAAGTGCGTGGACTTTGCTCACATATCCGCCGTTCGCCCGTACACTCCAGCCGTATGCAGACCTATCAGCGTTCTTTGAACCTTCCCCAGCATCGCCTAATCATAGACGTTGCAACAAGGTGGAACTCAACACTGCACATGCTTCAGAGACTGTGTGAACAGAGGCGGGCTGTTATGTTTTTGTGGGAGGATACACATACACGGGCAGGCAGTAGGATGGCAGACATGGAGTTGTCAGGTGTGCAGTGGTCGAAGATTCAAGACATGTGTCAAGTCCTTCAGTGTTTTGAGGAATGCACACGGCTGGTTAGTGCAGACAACGCCATAATAAGCATGAGCATCCCCCTAATGCGTCTGCTGATGCAAAGTTTGACGCACATAAAGGATCAGGCGTCTGCAGCTGAGGAAGAGGAAAGCCTTGATGACAGTCAGCCATTGTCTGGCCAGGGCAGTGTACAGGACGAGGTAGCGGGCGAAGAGGAGGAGGAGGACGAGGAGGATGATGGGGATGATTATATTTTTAATGAGGAAGCTTTTCCGGGGCCACTGGAAATTGGTGGCGCGGCAAGGCCGGGTTCTGGTTTTTTGAGGGACACAAGTGACGTGGATTTGCCTGAAACTGCCCCTCAACCAAGCACAACCGCAGATTTGAGAACTGGAACTTTGGCCCACATGGCGGATTATGCCTTACGTATCCTCAAAAGGGACACACGCATAACTAAAATGATGAATGATGACGATTACTGGTTGGCCTGCCTCCTTGATCCTCGCTATAAAGGCAAATTGCAAAATATAATGCCACATGAGAACTTGGAACTAATATTAGCAACCAAACAATCAACTCTTGTTGACCGTTTGCTTCTGGCATTCCCTGCACACAGCGCCCGTGATCGTTCTCACACGAGCTGCAGGGGCCAGCAGACCAGAGGAGTTAGAGGGGCAGAAATCAGAAGTGGCGTTGGCCAGAGGGGTTTTCTGACCAGGTTGTGGAGTGATTTTGCTATGACCGCAGACAGGACAGGTACTGCAGCATCAATTCAAAGTGACAGGAGACAACATTTGTCCAGTATGGTTACAAACTATTTTTCATCCCTTATCGATGTTCTCCCTCAACCGTCATTCCCATTTGATTACTGGGCATCAAAATTAGACACCTGGCCAGAATTGGCAGAATATGCATTGCAGGAGCTTGCTTGCCCGGCAGCTAGTGTCCTATCAGAAAGAGTATTCAGTGCTGCAGGTTCAATACTAACAGAAAAAAGGACTCGTCTGGCTACCCAAAATGTAGATGATCTAACCTTCATTAAAATGAACCACAACTGGATATCGAAATCTTTTGCCCCACCTTGCCCGGCTGACACCTAGCTTTCCTATGAAAAGGTCTTGCCTGTGGACTATTCTGAATGCCTTTTCCAATCTCGTAATTTTCAGCACCTGATTGTCCAGCATACGACATGTTTACACCTCACTAAATGGCCAAACTCCCCACACGGGGCCGTGGTATCGACACTTGGCGACAGCACCCGTGAGAGTGCAGTTTGTCTGAAGAGGTGGGTGAGCCCGCTTTTGGTCGACGGCACTGCCACTGGGTCCCTCCTAGTACAATAAAGTGTCTCTGGCGGTGGTGGTGCGCACCCAACGTCAGACACACCGTTGTAATATGAGGGGCCCTGGGCCTGTACCGCCGGCCACAAGACAGTTTCCCCCCACCACAGCTCAAACAGTGCTCTACCACTTGCAAAATTATCTCACAGCTCCACCAATGTTTAGTCTATGCGCTGACATCTTTCAATGCCTGCCACTGACAATACCATTGTATTGACATTTTTGTTATGTTAGGCCTTCGATGCCTGTCTGTGGTCACTCCTTCCACTAGGCCTCCACTGACCACACCACTGCTGCCCGTGTACCCCTGGAACCAATTTAAAATTGCCTACAGCCATGTGTTATTATTTTAGGCCTTCGATGCCTGTCTGCGGTCCATTCTTTCAACTACTACTACACTGACCAGGTCACTGCTGCCCGTGTACCCCTGGAACCAATTTAAAATTGCCTACAGCCATGTGTTATTATTTTAGGCCTTCGATGCCTGTCTGCGGTCACTCCTTCCACTAGGCCTCCACTGACCACACCACTGCTGCCCGTGTACCCCTGGAACCAATTTAAAATTGCCTACAGCCAGCCCAATTTTTTTATTTTAGGCCTTCGATGCCTGTCTGCGGTCCATTCTTTCAACTACTACTACACTGACCAGGTCACTGCTGCCCGTGTACCCCTGGAACCAATTTAAAATTGCCTACAGCCATGTGTTATTATTTTAGGCCTTCGATGCCTGTCTGCGGTCCATTCTTTCAACTACTACTACACTGACCAGGTCACTGCTGCCCGTGTACCCCTGGAACCAATTTAAAATTGCCTACAGCCATGTGTTATTATTTTAGGCCTTCAATGCCTGTCTGCGGTCACTCCTTCCACTAGGCCTCCACTGACCACACCACTGCTGCCCGTGTACCCCTGGAACCAATTTAAAATTGCCTACAGCCAGCCCAATTTTTTTATTTTAGGCCTTCGATGCCTGTCTGCGGTCCATTCTTTCAACTACTACTACACTGACCAGGGCACTGCTGCCCGTGTACCCCTGGAACCAACATCAGAAAATATAAAAATAAGTATTTTGCTTACAAAAAAGAAAATACTGGAGAGATATCAAATGCAGACATTTTAACATTAAAAACAAACACACAACTAAAATCTGGTACAGTACTAAAAATGGCCACCAGCTACAATTACTTTCTCCTGCAAGTAGTTAACTGAAAGGTTTTTTCAATTGAAAACACACATATGGCATCCACCGAGTGTTGTCCTGTCGCGTCTTCTTTATATTATTGCCGAGAAGATGCAAAACAATGAAAATAATAAAATCATTAATTACCAAAATAATAGAGAAAGTCAACACCACATTGCAAATAAACATTCATTCCAAATAAAGAAGCAGGGCGCGTCCGAGGGTGAGTATATACCTAATAAGAATATAATCACCCTCGGACGCGCAATGCTTATTTCCAACAGCCTTCCTTCCTAAGAATCAGCCCTTCCGTGGTGTAGAGAGACGTTGTGTTACACTCCAAGGTGTTCCCCAGGTTGCCTTTCCTGAGCTTCGATCTTCCGGCTATCGTTTAGTAGTTGTTGGAAACTACGCTGCATTAGGCCTTCAAATTGGGTATGGGGTGTAGAGAGATGGTGTGTTCCACTCCAAGGTGTTCCCCAGGTTGCCTTTCCTGAGCTTCGATCTTCCGGCTCTCGTTTAGTAGTTGTTGGAAACTACGCTGCATTAGGCCTTCAAATTGGGTATGGGGTGTAGAGAGATGGTGTGTTCCACTCCAAGGTGTTCCCCAGGTTGCCTTTCCTGAGCTTCGATCTTCCGGCTCTCGTTTAGTAGTTCTTGGAAACTACACTGCATTAGGCCTTCAAATTGGGTATGGGGTGTAGAGAGAGGGTGTGTTACACTCCAAGGTGTTCCCCAGGTTGCCTTTCCTGAGCTTCGATCTTCCGGCTCTCGTTTAGTAGTTCTTGGAAACTACACTGCATTAGGCCTTCAAATTGGGTATGGGGTGTAGAGAGAGGGTGTGTTACACTCCAAGGTGTTCCCTAGGTTGCCTTTCCTGAGCTTCGATATTCCGGCTCTCGTTTAGTAGTTGTTGGAAACTACACTGCATTAGGCCTACAAATTTGGTATGGGGGAAACATTGGCGCATCTGCGGTCCCTCCTTCCTCTAGGCCTCCACTGACCTGTCTACTGCTGCCCGTGTTCCCCTGGAACCAATTTTAAATTGCCTACAGGCAGCCCAATTTATTATGTTAGGGCTTCGAAGCCTGTCTGCGGTCCCTCCTTCCACTAGGCCTCCACTGACCTGTCTACTGCTGCCCGTGTACCCCTTGAACCAACATCATAAAATAAAAAAAAAGTATTTTGCTTATAAAAAAGAAAATACCGGTGAGATATCAAATGCAGACATTTTAACATTAAAAACAAACACACAACTAAAATCTGGTACAGTACTAAAAATGGCCACCAGCTACAATTACTTTCTCCTGCAAGTAGTTAACTGAAAGGTTTTTTCAATTGAAAACACACATATGGCATCCACCGAGTGTTGTCCTGTCGCGTCTTCTTTATATTATTGCCGAGAAGATGCAAAACAATGAAAATAATAAAATCATTAATTACCAAAATAATAGAGAAAGTCAACACCACATTGCAAATAAACATTCATTCCAAATAAAGAAGCAGGGCGCGTCCGAGGGTGAGTATATACCTAATAAGAATATAATCACCCTCGGACGCGCAATGCTTATTTCCAACAGCCTTCCTTCCTAAGAATCAGCCTTCCGTGGTGTAGAGAGACGTTGTGTTACACTCCAAGGTGTTCCCCAGGTTGCCTTTCCTGAGCTTCGATCTTCCGGCTCTCGTTTAGTAGTTCTTGGAAACTACACTGCATTAGGCCTTCAAATTGGGTATGGGGTGTAGAGAGAGGGTGTGTTACACTCCAAGGTGTTCCCCAGGTTGCCTTTCCTGAGCTTCGATCTTCCGGCTCTCGTTTAGTAGTTCTTGGAAACTACACTGCATAAGGCCTACAAATTGGGTATGGGGTGGAGAGAGATGGTGTGTTACACTCCAAGGTGTTCCCCAGGTTTCCTTGCCATTGCTTCGGTCTTCCGACTCTCGTTTAGTAGTTGTAGAAAAGTACACTGCATTAGGCCTACAAAATGGGTATGGGGTGGAGAGAGAGGGTGTGTTACACTCCAAGGTGTTCCCCAGGTTGCCTTTCCTGAGCTTCTATCTTCAGGGTCTCATTAAATTGTGGTTAAATGGAACAACTGCATTTGGCGTACTAGTTGGTTTGGGGCCTACTATCGGTGTCTGCCACTCCTTGCTGTTCTCCTGGTTTCCTGTCCTGAAATTCCATTTTCAGGCTCTCGTTAAGTAGTTGTTAATGTTAGACTGCATTTGGCCTACTAGTTGGGTTGGGGCCTACTATCGGTGTCTGCCACTCCTTGCTGTTCTCCTCCACTGAACAAAGCTGTGCCGCCTGTTTACTACGGTTGCCAATTTTGAACTGCATTTCGACTACTTACTGATTTGGCCCTACTCTCTGTGTCAGCCTCTCATTCCAGTTGTCCTCCACTGCAATGCCCCCTGGTTATTCCTGTGTTACCAATTTTGAACTGCACTTAGCCCACTTTATTCTTTGGGCCTATATCTGTGTTTCCACTTCATCGTGCCCATTGCCCAGCCAGTGATAGATGAGTCTGCTGGTACATTGACCCATAACGCAACATTCCCCGTGCATGCTACACAACAACATTGTGACCCTGCTGAAAGTCAGGTTGCTCTTCCCGCATACCATACCACCTTACACGGGGACAAAGAGGAAGGTGCAGATGAAAGTGCAGGTTCCTTCATCAGGTGGGGGGAGGAATACTAGTTGGCGACGTCACTGGCACAGGGCCTCTCATAGTACGCAAAAGTGTTGCTGCCGGTGGGAGGCGCCCCCGCCGTGCAAACACACCGCTGTACTTTGAGGGGCACTGTGCCAGTGCCAATGCCAACAAGTGGGCCCCCCCTGCTTGCTCAGGATCACAGCACTTGCAAAGTTGAAATACTTACCTCTCCCTGCTCCACTGCCGTGACGTGGTCCAGATTTCCTGGGCCCACTAATTACTTGAACCAGCCCTACCCCACACAACTTTAGCCAAATGACCCCCAATTTCAAATGCCTTACAATTATTATAAGGTAAATTACGCTTGACAAGCTTCATTAAGAAGAATGGATGGTTTTGACATTAAAATGGGCACTCTAGGTGTTTTCCTGGCCCCCACTCACTGCCGACTATGCTGCCCCATTGACTTGCATTGGGTTTCGTGTTTCGGTCGATCCCGACTTTACGTCATAATCGGCCGATTTCACTCGACCCGACTTTTGAGATAGTCGGGTTTCGCGAAACCCGGCTCGACTCTAAAAAGGTCAAGGTCGCTCAACTCTACTGGGTGATATTGCAGTTGTGGGTTTAAAGGCTTTGAATATATAATGTATAATATATCAGGCACTGAAAATATCAACTCATTGGAATCAGCCTGTCTCTACTTTGGTTCAAGAACTTAATATACTAAACTAATGAATATTAAAAAGAAGTGTATACCTAAATTTTAAGTTATTGTTGGGCAGATGGAGAGATATACCTAGTCGCCCTTTGAAGGCCATATTAGATACTAGGCTTATATTGACATACAGTATATTCATAAGTTATTGGAGATGGATTATACATAGCCTTAAAATGATTTCAACCTCATAACCCTTTTTAACCCCTTCATGACCCAGCCTATTTTGACCTTAATGACCTGGCCGTTTTTTGCAATTCTGACCAGTGTCCCTTTATGAGGTAATAACTCGGGAACACTTCAACGGATTCTAACGGTTCTGAGATTGTTTTTTCATGACATATTGAGCTTCATGTTAGTGGTAAATTTAGGTAAATAATTTTTGTGTTTATTTGTGAAAAAATGGAAATTTGGCTAAAATTTTGAAAATTTTGCAATTTTCAAATTTTGAATTTTTATTCTGTTAAACCATAGAGTTATGTGACACAAAATAGTTAATAAATAACATTTCCCGCATGTCTACTTTACATCAGCACAATTTTGGAAAGAAAATTTTTTTTTCCTAGGAAGTTATAAGGGTTAAAATTTGACCAGCGATTTCTCATTTTTACAACGAAATTTACAAAACCATTTTTTTTAGGGACCACCTCACATTTGAAGTCAGTTTGAGGGGTCTGTATGGCTGAAAATAACCAAAAGTGACACCATTCTAAAAACTGCACCCCTGAAGCTACTCAAAACCACATTCAAGAAGTTTATTAACCCTTCAGGTACGTACTTCACAGCAGCAGAAGCAACATGGAAGGAAAAAATGAACATTTAACTTTTTAGTCACAAAAATGATGTTTTAGCAACAATTTTTTTATTTTCCCAAGGGTAAAAACAAAAACTGGACCCCAAAAGTTATTGTACAATTTTTCCTGAGTACGCCGATACCCCACATGTGGGGGGAAACCACTGTCTGGGCGCACGGCAGGGCTCGGAAGGGAAGGAGCACCATTTGACTTTTTGAATGAAAAATTGGCTCCAATCTTTAGCGGACACCATGTCGCGTTTGGAGAGCCCCTCTGTGCCTAAACATTGGAACTCCCCCACAGTGACCCCAATTTGGAAACTAGACCCCCCAAGGAGCTTATCTAGATTTATAGTGAGCACTTTGAACCCCAAGGTGCTTCACAAATTGATCCGTAAAAATGAAAAAGTACTTTTTTTCACTAAAAATTTCCTTTAGCCTCAATTTTTTCATTTTCACATGGGCAACAGGATAAAATGGATCCTAAAATGTGTTGGGCAATTTCTCCTGAGTACACCAATACCTCATATGTGGTCACAAACCACTGTTTGTGCACATGGCAAGGCTCGGAAGGGAAGGAACGCCATTTGACTTTTGAATGAAAAATTAGCTCCAATCATTAGCGGACACCATGTCGCGTTTGGAGAGCCCCTGTGTGCCTAAACATTGGAGCTCCCCCACATGTGACCCCATTTTCGAAACTAGACCCCCCAAGGAACTTATCTAGATGCATAGCGAGCACTTTGAACCTCCAGGTGCTTCACAAATTGATCCAAAAAAATGAAAAAGTACTTTTTTTCACAAAAAATTTCATTTAGCCTCAATTTGTTAATTTCCACATGGGCAACAGGATAAAATGGATCCTAAAATTTATTGGGCAATTTCTCCTGAGTACACTGATACCTCAGATGTGGGGGTTAACCACTGTTTGGGCACGCGGCAGAGCTCGGAAGGGAAGGAGTGCCATTTGATTTTTTGAATGAAAAATTAGGTCCAATCGTTAGCGGACACCATGTCGCGTTTGGAGAGCCCCTGTGTGCCTAAACATTGGAGCTCCCCAACATGTGACCCCATTTTGGAAACTAGACCTCCCATGGAACTAATCTAGATGTGCGGTGACCACTTTAAACCCCCAAGTACTTCACAGAAGTTTATAACGCAGAGCCGTGAAAATAAAAAATCATTTTTCTTTCCTCAAAAATTATTTTTTAGCCTGCAATTTTTTATTTTCACAAGAGTAGCAGGAGAAATTGGACCCCAAAAGTTGTTGTCCAGTTTGTCCTGAGTACGCTGATGCCCCATATGTGGGGCAGAACCACTGTCTGGGCACACGTCGGGGCTCGGAAGGGAAGTAGTGACTTTTGAAATGCAGACTTTGATGGAATGGTCTGCGGGCATCATGTTGCGTTTGCAGAGCACCTGATGTGCCTGAACAGTAGAAACCCCCCACAAGTGACCCAATTTTGGAAACTAGACCCCCCAAGGAACTTATCTAGATATGTGGTGAGCACTTTAAACCCCCAAGTGCTTCACAGAAGTTTACAAGGCAGAGCCGTGAAAATAAAAAATCATTTTACTTTCCTCAAAATTGATGATTTAGCAAGCAATTTTTTTATTTTCACAAGGGTAACAAAAGAAATTAGACCCCAATAGTTGTTTCCCAGTTTGTCCTGAGTACATTGATACCCAATATGTGGGGGTAAACCACTGTTTGGGCACACGTCTCTGGGCTTGGAAGGGAAGTAGTGACTTTTGAAATGCAGACTTTGATGGAATCGTCTGTGGGCGTCACGTTGCATTTGCAGAGCGCCTGATGTGCCTAAACAGTAGAAACCCCCCACAAGTGACCCCATTTTGGAAACTAGACCCCCCAAAGAACTTATCTAGATATGTGGTGAGCACCTTGAACCCCCCAATGCTTCACAGAAGTTTTTAACGCAGAGCCGTGAAAATAAAAAATAATTTTTCTTTCCTCAAAAATTAAGTTTTAGTAAGCAATTTTTTATTTTCACAAGGGTAACAGGAGAAGTGGACCCCAATATTTGTTGCTCAGTTTGTCCTGAGTATGCTGATACCCCATATGTGGGGGGAACCACCGTTTGGGCACACGTCGGGGCTCGGAAGGGAAGTAGTGACGTTTTGAAATGCAAACTTTGATGGGATGGTCTGCGGGCCTCACGTTGCATTTGCAGAGCCCCTGATGGTCCTAAACAGTAGAAACCCCCCACAAGTGACCCCATTTTGGAAACTAGACCCCCCAAGGAACTTATCTAGATGTGTGGTGAGCACTTTCAACCCCCAAGTGTTTCACAGAAGTTTATAACGCAGAGCCGTGAAAACAAAAAATAATTTTTCGCTCCTCAAAAATTATGTTTTAGCAAGCAATTTTTTATTTTTGCAAGGGTAACAGGAGAAATTGGACCCCAATAGTTGTTGCCCAGTTTGTCCTCAGTACGCTGGTACCACATATTTGGGGGTAAACCACTGTTTGGGCGCATGTCAGGGCTCGGAAGGGAGGGAGCTCCATTTGACTTTTTGAACGCAAGATTGGCTGGAATCAATGGTGGCGCCATGTTGCGTTTGGAGACCCCTGATGTGCCTAAACAGTGGAAACCCCTCAATTCTAACTTCAACACTAACCCCAACACTCCCCTAACCCTAATCCCAACTGTAGCCATAACCGTAATCACAACCCTAACCCCAACACACCCCTAACCACAACCCTAACCCCAACACACCCGTAGCAGTAATCCCAACCCTAACCCTAACCCTAATCCTAACCCTAATCCCAACCCTAATCCCAACCCTAACCACAACTTTAATGCCAACACACCCCTAACCCTAACAATAACCCTAACCACAAGCCTAATCTTAACCCTATTTCCAACCCTGGTCCTAATTCCAACCCTAACTCTAATTCCAACCCTAACCCTAAGGCTATGTGCCCACGTTGCGGATTCGTGAGAGATTTTTCCGCACCATTTTTGAAAAATCCGCAGGTAAAAGGTAGAGTTGAGCGACCTTGACCTTTTTAGAGTCGAGCCGGGTTTCGCGAAACCCGACTATCTCAAAAGTCGGGTCGAGTGAAATCGGCCGATTATGACGTAAAGTCGGGATCGACCGAAACACGAAACCCAATGCAAGCCAATGGGGCAGCATAGTCGGCAGTGAGTGGGGGCCAGGAAAACACCTAGAGTGCCCATTTTAATGTCAAAACCATCCATTCTTCTTAATGAAGCTTGTCAAGCGTAATTTACCTTATAATAATTGGAAGGCATTTGAAATTGGGGGTCATTTGGCTAAAGTTGTGGTGGGTAGGGCTGGTTCAAGTAATTAGTGGGCCCAGGAAATCTGGACCACGTCACGGCAGTGGAGCAGGGAGAGGTAAGTATTTCAACTTTGCAAGTGCTGTGAACCTGAGCAAGCAGGGGGGGCCCACTCGTTGGCATTGGCACTGGCACAGGGCCCCTCAAAGTACAGCGGTGTGTTTGCACGGCGGGGGCGCCTCCCACCGGCAGCAACACTTTTGCATACCATGAGAGGCCCTGTGCCAGTGACGTCGCCAACTAGTATTCCTCCCCCCACCTGATGAAGGAACCTGCACTTTCATCTGCACCTTCCTGTTTGTCCCCGTGTAAGGTGGTATGGTATGCGGGAAGGGGGACCTGACTTTCAGCAGGGTCACAATCTTGCAGTGTAGCGTGCACGGGAAATGTTGCGTTATGGGTCAATGTACCAGCAGACTCATCTATCACTGGCTGGGCAATGGGCAGGATGAGGAGGAAACACAGATATAGGCCCAAAGAATAAAGTGGGCTAAATGCAGTTCAAAATTGGTAACACAGGACTAATCAGGGGGCATTGCAGTGGAGGACAACTGGAATGAGAGGCTGACACAGAGAGTAGGCCCAAATCAGTAAGTAGTCGAAATGCAGTTCAAAATTGGCAACAGTAGTAAACAGGCGGCACAGCTTTGTTCAGTGGAGGAGAACAGCAAGGAGTGGCAGACACCGATAGTAGGCCCCAACCCAACTAGTAGGCCAAATGCAGTCTAACATTAACAACTACTTAACGAGCGCCTGAAAACGGAATTTCAGGACAGGAAACCAGGAGAACAGCAAGGAGCGGCAGACACCGATAGTAGGCCCCAAACCAACTAGTACGCCAAATGCAGTTGTTCCGTTTAACCACAATTTAATGAGAGCCTGAAGATAGAAGTTCAGGAAAGGCAACCTGGAGAACACCTTGGAGTGGAACACACCATCTCTCTACACCCCATACCCAATTTGTAGGTCTAATGCAGCGTAGTTTCCAACAACTACTAAACGAGAGCATGATGATCGAAGCATTGGCGAGGAAACCTGGGGAACACCTTGGAGTGGAACACACCATCTCTCTACACCCCATACCCAATTTGTAGGCCTAATGCAGCGTAGTTTCCAACAACTACTAAACGAGAGCATGATGATCGAAGCATTGGTGAGGAAACCTGGGGAACACCTTGGAGTGGAACACACCATCTCTCTACAGTGGAACACACCATCTCTCTACACCCCATACCCAATTTGTAGGCCTAATGCAGCGTAGTTTCCAACAACTACTAAACGAGAGCCGGAAGATCGAAGCTCAGGAAAGGCAACCTGGAGAACACCTTGGAGTGGAACACACCATCTCTCTACACCCCATACCCAATTTGTAGGCCCAATGCAGCGTAGTTTCCAACAACTACTAAACGAGAGCCGGAAGATCGAAGCAATGGAGAGGAAACCTGGGGAACACCTTGGAGTGTAACACACCATCTCTCTACAACCCATACCCAATTTGTAGGCCTAATGCAGCGTAGTTTCCAACAACTACTAAACGAGAGCCGGAAGATCGAAGCAATGGAGAGGAAACCTGAGGAACACCTTGGAGTGTAACACACCATCTCTCTACACCCCATACCCAATTTGTAGGCCTAATGCAGCGTAGTTTCCAACAACTACTAAACGAGAGCATGAAGATCGAAGCAATGGAGAGGAAACCTGGGGAACACCTTGGAGTGGAACACACCATCTCTCTACACCCCATACCCAATTTGTAGGCCTAATGCAGCGTAGTTTCCAACAACTACTAAACGAGAGCATGAAGATCGAAGCAATGGAGAGGAAACCTGGGGAACACCTTGGAGTGGAACACACCATCTCTCTACACCCCATACCCAATTTGTAGGCCTAATGCAGCGTAGTTTCCAACAACTACTAAACGAGAGCATGATGATCGAAGCATTGGCGAGGAAACCTGGGGAACACCTTGGAGTGGAACACACCATCTCTCTACAGTGGAACACACCATCTCTCTACACCCCATACCCAATTTGTAGGCCTAATGCAGCGTAGTTTCTAACAACTACTAAACGAGAGCCGGAAGATCGAAGCTCAGGAAAGGCAACCTGGGGAACACCTTGGAGTGGAACACACCATCTCTCTACACCCCATACCCAATTTGAAGGCCTAATGCAGTGTAGTTTCCAAGAACTACTAAACGAGAGCCGGAAGATCGAAGCTCAGGAAAGGCAACCTGGGGAACACCTTGGAGTGTAACAAACCCTCTCTCTACACCACGGAAGGGCTGATTCTTAGCAAGGAAGGCTGTCGGAAAGAAGCAGGGCGCGTCCGAGGGTGATTATATTCTTATTAGGTATATACTCACCCTCGGACGCGCCCTGCTTCTTTATTTGTAATGAATGTTTTTTTGCTATGTGGTTTTGACTTACTCTATTTTTTTGGTAAATAATGATTTTATTATTTTCATTGTTTTGCATCTTCTTGGCAATAATATAAAGAAGACGCGACAGGACAACACTCGGTGGATGCCATATCTGTGTTTAAAATTGAAAAAACCTTTCAGTTAACTACTTGCAGGAGAAAGTTATTGCAGCTGGTGGCCATTTTTAGTACTGTACCAGATTTTTGTTGTATGTGTTTGTTTTTAATGTTAAAATGTCTGCATTTGATATCTCTCCAGTATTTTCTTTTTTATAAGCAAAATACTTATTTTTATATTTTCTGATGTTGGTTCCAGGGGTACACGGGCAGCAGTGGTGTGGTCAGTGGAGGCCTAGTGGAAGGAGTGACCGCAGACAGGCATCGAAGGCCTAAAATAATAACACATGTCTGTAGGCAATTTTAAATTGGTTCCAGGGGTACACGGGCAGCAGTGGTGTGGTCAGTGGAGGCCTAGTGGAAGGAGTGACCGCAGACAGGCATCGAAGGCCTAAAATAATAACACATGGCTGTAGGCAATTTTAAATTGGTTCCAGGGGTACACGGGCAGCAGTGGTGTGGTCAGTGGAGGCCTGGTGGAAGGAGTGACCGCAGACAGGCATCGAAGGCCTAAAATAATAACACATGGCTGTAGGCAATTTTAAATTGGTTCCAGGGGTACACGGGCAGCAGTGGTGTGGTCAGTGGAGGCCTAGTGGAAGGAGTGACCGCAGACAGGCATCGAAGGCCTAAAATAATAACACATGGCTGTAGGCAATTTTAAATTGGTTCCAGGGGTACACGGGCAGCAGTGGTGTGGTCAGTGGAGGCCTAGTGGAAGGAGTGACCGCAGACAGGCATTGAAGGCCTAAAATAATAACACATGGCTGTAGGCAATTTTAAATTGGTTACAGGGGTACACGGGCAGCAGTGGTGTGGTCAGTGGAGGCCTAGTGGAAGGAGTGACCGCAGACAGGCATCGAAGGCCTAAAATAATAACACATGGCTGTAGGCAATTTTAAATTGGTTCCAGGGGTACAAGGGCAGCAGTGGTGTGGTCAGTGGAGGCCTAGTGGAAGGAGTCACCGCAGACAGGCATCGAAGGCCTAAAATAATAACACATGGCTGTAGGCAATTTTAAATTGGTTACAGGGGTACACGGGCAGCAGTGGTGTGGTCAGTGGAGGCCTAATGGAAGGAGTGACCGCAGACAGGCATCGAAGGCCTAAAATAATAACACATGGCTGTAGGCAATTTTAAATTGGTTCCAGGGGTACACGGGCAGCAGTGGTGTGGTCAGTGGAGGCCTAGTGGAAGGAGTGACCGCAGACAGGCATCGAAGGCCTAAAATAATAACACATGGCTGTAGGCAATTTTAAATTGGTTCCAGGGGTACACGGGCAGCAGTGGTGTGGTCAGTGGAGGCCTAGTGGAAGGAGTGACCGCAGACAGGCATCGAAGGCCTAAAATAATAACACATGGCTGTAGGCAATTTTAAATTGGTTCCAGGGGTACACGGGCAGCAGTGGTGTGGTCAGTGGAGGCCTAGTGGAAGGAGTGACCGCAGACAGGCATCGAAGGCCTAACATAACAAAAATGTCAATACAATGGTATTGTCAGTGGCAGGCATTGAAGGATGTCAGCGCATAGACTAAACATTGGTGGAGCTGTGAGATAATTTTGCAAGTGGTAGAGCACTGTTTGAGCTGGGGTGGGGGGAAACTGTCTTGTGGCCGGCGGTACAGGCCCAGGGCCCCTCATATTACAAAGGTGTGTCTGACGTTGGGTGCGCACCACCACCGCCAGAGACACTTTATTGTACTAGGAGGGACCCAGTGGCAGTGCCGTCGACCAAAAGCGGGCTCACCCACCTCTTCAGACAAACTGCACTCTCACGGGTGCTGTCGCCAAGTGTCGATACCACGGCCCCGTGTGGGGAGTTTGGCCATTTAGTGAGGTGTAAACATGTCGTATGCTGGACAATCAGGTGCAGAAAATTACGAGATTGGAAAAGGCATTCAGAATAGTCCACAGGCAAGACCTTTTCATAGAAAAGCTAGGTGTCAGCCGGGCAAGGTGGGGCAAAAGATTTCGAAATCCAGTTGTGGTTCATTTTAATGAAGGTTAGATCATCTACATTTTGGGTAGCCAGACGAGTCCTTTTTTCTGTTAGTATTGAACCTGCAGCACTGAATACTCTTTCTGATAGGACACTAGCTGCCGGGCAAGCAAGCTCCTACAATGCATATTCTGCCAATTCTGGCCAGGTGTCTAATTTTGATGCCCAGTAATCAAATGGGAATGACGGTTGAGGGAGAACATCGATAAGGGATGAAAAATAGTTTGTAACCATACTGGACAAATGTTGTCTCCTGTCACTTTGAATTGATGCTGCAGTACCTGTCCTGTCTGCGGTCATAGCAAAATCACTCCACAACCTGGTCAGAAAACCCCTCTGGCCAATGCCACTTCTGATTTCTGCCCCTCTAACTCCTCTGGTCTGCTGGCCCCTGCAGCTCGTGTGAGAACGATCACGGGCGCTGTGTGCAGGGAATGCCAGAAGCAAACGGTCAACAAGAGTTGATTGTTTGGTTGCTAATATTAGTTCCAAGTTCTCATGTGGCATTATATTTTGCAATTTGCCTTTATAGCGAGGATCAAGGAGGCAGGCCAACCAGTAATCGTCATCATTCATCATTTTAGTTATGCGTGTGTCCCTTTTGAGGATACGTAAGGCATAATCTGCCATGTGGGCCAAAGTTCCAGTTCTCAAATCTGCGGTTGTGCTTGGTTGAGGGGCAGTTTCAGGCAAATCCACGTCACTTGTGTCCCTCAAAAAACCAGAACCCGGCCTTGCCGCGCCACCAATTTCCAGTGGCCCCGGAAAAGCTTCCTCATTAAAAATATAATCATCCCCATCATCCTCCTCGTCCTCCTCCTCCTCTTCGCCCGCTACCTCGTCCTGTACACTGCCCTGGCCAGACAATGGCTGACTGTCATCAAGGCTTTCCTCTTCCTCAGCTGCAGACGCCTGATCCTTTATGTGCGTCAAACTTTGCATCAGCAGACGCATTAGGGGGATGCTCATGCTTATTATGGCGTTGACTGCACTAACCAGCCGTGTGCATTCCTCAAAACACTGAAGGACTTGACACATGTCTTGAATCTTCGACCACTGCACACCTGACAACTCCATGTCTGCCATCCTACTGCCTGCCCGTGTATGTGTATCCTCCCACAAAAACATAACAGCCCGCCTCTGTTCACACAGTCTCTGAAGCATGTGCAGTGTTGAGTTCCACCTTGTTGCAACGTCTATGATTAGGCGATGCTGGGGAAGGTTCAAAGAACGCTGATAGGTCTGCATACGGCTGGAGTGTACGGGCGAACGGCGGATATGTGAGCAAAGTCCACGCACTTTGAGGAGCAGGTCGGATAACCCCGGATAACTTTTCAGGAAGCACTGCACCACCAGGTTTAAGGTGTGAGCCAGGCAAGGAATGTGTTTCAGTTGGGATTGGGAGATGGCAGCCATGAAATTCCTTCCGTTATCACTCACTACCTTGCCTGCCTCAAGATCTACAGTGCCCAGCCACGACTGCGTTTCTTTCTGCAAGAACTCGGACAGAACTTCCGCGGTGTGTCTGTTGTCGCCCAAACACTTCATAGCCAATACAGCCTGCTGACGTTTGCCAGTAGCTGCCCCATAATGGGAGACCTGGTGTGCAACAGTGGCAGCTGCGGATGGAGTGGTTGTGCGACTGCGGTCTGTGGACGAGCTCTCGCTTCTGCAGGAGGACGAAGAGGAGGAGGAGGGGGTGCGAACGGCTACAGCCAATTGTTTCCTAGACCGTGGGCTAGGCAGAACTGTCCCAAACTTGCTGTCCCCTGTGGACCCTGCATTCACCACATTTACCCAGTGTGCCGTGATGGACACGTAACGTCCCTGGCCATGCCTACTGGTCCATGCATCTGTTGTCAGGTGCACCTTTGTGCTCACAGATTGCCTGAGTGCATGGACGATGTGCTCTTTAACATGCTGGTGGAGGGCTGGGATGGCTTTTCTGGAAAAAAAGTGTCGACTGGGTAGCTCGTAGCGTGGTACAGCGTAGTCCATCAGGGCTTTGAAAGCTTCGCTTTCAACTAACCGGTAGGGCATCATCTCTAACGAGATTAGTCTAGCTATGTGTGCGTTCAAACCCTGTGTACGCGGATGCGAGGCTAAGTACTTCCTTTTTCTAACCATAGTCTCATGTAGGGTGAGCTGGACTGGAGAGCTGGAGATCGTGGAACTAGCGGGGGTGCCGGTGGACATGGCAGACTGAGAGACGGTGGGAGATGGTATTGTTGCCACCGGTGCCCTAGATGCAGTGTTTCCTACTACGAAACTGGTGATTCCCTGACCCTGACTGCTTTGGCCTGGCAAAGAAACCTGCACAGATACTGCAGGTGGTGCGGAAAATGGTGGCCCTACACTGCCGGAAGGGATGTTGCGTTGCTGACTAGCTTCATTGGCCGAGGGTGCTACAACCTTAAGGGACGTTTGGTAGTTAGTCCAGGCTTGCAAATGCATGGTGGTTAAATGTCTATGCATGCAACTTGTATTGAGACTTTTCAGATTCTGTCCTCTGCTTAAGGTAGTTGAACATTTTTGACAGATGACTTTGCGCTGATCAATTGGATGTTGTTTAAAAAAATGCCAGACTGCACTCTTTCTAGCATCGGATACCTTTTCAGGCATTGCAGACTGAGCTTTAACTGGATGGCCACGCTGTCCTCCAACAGGTTTTGGCTTTGCCACGCGTTTTGGGCAAGATACGGGCCCGGCAGATGGAACTTGTTGCGATGTTGATGCCTGCTGCGGCCCCTCCTCCTCCGCTTCAGAACTGCTGCCGCCTGCACCCTGTTCCCCCAATGGCTGCCAATCGGGGTCAAGAACTGGGTCATCTATTACCTCTTCTTGTAGCTCGTGTGCAACTTCGTCTGTGTCACCGTGTCGGTCGGTGGTATAGCGTTCGTGATGGGGCAACATAGTCTCATCAGGGTCTGATTCTTGATCAGCACCCTGCGAGGGCAATGTTGTGGTCTGAGTCAAAGGACCAGCATAGTAGTCTGGCTGTGCCTGTGCATCAGTGCACTCCATGTCAGATTCAACTTGTAATGGGCATGGACTGTTAACTGCTTCACTTTCTAAGCCAGGGACGGTATGTGTAAAGAGCTCCATGGAGTAACCCGTTGTGTCGCCTGCTGCATTCTTCTCTGTTGTTGTTTTTGCTGAAGAGGACAAGGAAGCGACTTGTCCCTGACCGTGAACATCCACTAACGACGCGCTGCTTTGACATTTACCAGTTTCACAAGAGGAGGCAAAAGAGCTAGAGGCTGAGTCAGCAAGATAAGCCAAAACTTGCTCTTGCTGCTCCGGCTTTAAAAGCGGTTTTCCTACTCCCAGAAAAGGGAGCGTTCGAGGCCTTGTGTAGCCAGACGACGAACCTGGCTCCACAGCTCCAGACTTAGGTGCAATATTTTTTTTCCCACGACCAGCTGATGCTCCACCACTACCACTACCCTCATTACCAGCTGACAATGAACGCCCCCGGCCACGACCTCTTCCACCATACTTCCTCATTGTTTTAAAAACGTAAACAAACTAACGGTATTTGTTGCTGTCACACAAATTACACGGTGAGCTATAACTTCAGTATGATTTAGCTACCCCTTTACAGGTGAGTGAGACCACATCGAAAATCAGGCACAATGTTACACACTCTGTTGTTGGTGGCAACAAATGAGAGAGATGCCACACACGCAGGACTGTCACTGAAGCACAAATGTAAATATTAATCTCCCACTGATTTGATTTTTTTTTTTTTTAAGGGAGACTTTAGGGAAAAAAATAATAGAATAAAATGATTTTTTCAGGAAGAATTTAGAAACCAAATAAAATAAAATGATTTTTTCAGGGAGAATTTAGAAAACAAATAAAACAAAAAAAGGCTTTCTATGGCCCACTGAGTGAGAGATGACGCACACAGGAGTCAGAAGTGGCACACAAGCCCAGAGGCCAATATTTATCTCCCACTGATTGATGTAGTGATTTTTTCAGGTAGATTTTGGAACCCAAATCAAGCTAAAAAAATAATAGGCTTTCTATGGCCCACAATTGGAGAGAGAGAGAGAGATGGCACACCCAGGAGTCAAGACTGGCACACAAGCAGAAAGGGCAATATTAATCTCCCACTGATTTGTTTTTTTTTTGTTTTTTTTTCAGGGAGAGTTTAGGAAAAAAAAAATAGAATAAAATGATTTTTTCAGGAAGAATTTAGAAACCAAATAAAATAAAATGATTTTTTCAGGGAGAATTTAGAAAACAAATAAAACAAAAAAAGGCTTTCTATGGCCCACTGAGTGAGAGATGACGCACACAGGAGTCAGGAGTGGCACACAAGCCCAGAGGCCAATATTTATCTCCCACTGATTGATGTAGTGATTTTTTCAGGTAGATTTTGGAACCCAAATCAAGCTAAAAAAATAATAGGCTTTCTATGGCCCACAATTGGAGAGAGAGAGAGAGAGAGATGGCACACCCAGGAGTCAAGACTGGCACACAAGCAGAAAGGGCAATATTAATCTCCCACTGATTTGTTTTTTTTTTGTTTTTTTTTCAGGGAGACTTTAGGAAAAAAAAAAAATAGAATAAAATGATTTTTTCAGGAAGAATTTAGAAACCAAAGAAAATAAAATGATTTTTTCAGGGAGAATTTAGAAAACAAATAAAACAAAAAAAGGCTTTCTATGGCCCACTGAGTGAGAGATGACGCACACAGGAGTCAGGAGTGGCACACAAGCCCAGAGGCCAATATTTATCTCCCACTGATTGATGTAGTGATTTTTTCAGGTAGATTTTGGAACCCAAATCAAGCTAAAAAAATAATAGGCTTTCTATGGCCCACAATTGGAGAGAGAGAGAGAGAGATGGCACACCCAGGAGTCAAGACTGGCACACAAGCAGAAAGGGCAATATTAATCTCCCACTGATTTGTTTTTGTTTTGTTTTTTTTTCAGGGAGACTTTAGGAAAAAAAAAAAAATAGAATAAAATGATTTTTTCAGGAAGAATTTAGAAACCAAAGAAAATAAAATGATTTTTTCAGGGAGAATTTAGAAAACAAATAAAACAAAAAAAGGCTTTCTATGGCCCACTGAGTGAGAGATGACGCACACATGAGTCAGGAGTGGCACACAAGCCCAGAGGCCAATATTTATCTCCCACTGATTGATGTAGTGATTTTTTCAGGTAGATTTTGGAACCCAAATCAAGCTAAAAAAATAATAGGCTTTCTATGGCCCACAATTGGAGAGAGAGAGAGAGATGGCACACCCAGGAGTCAAGACTGGCACACAAGCAGAAAGGGCAATATTAATCTCCCACTGATTTATTTTTGTTTTTGTTTTTTTTCAGGGAGACTTTAGGAAAAAAAAAAAATAGAATAAAATGATTTTTTCAGGAAGAATTTAGAAACCAAAGAAAATAAAATGATTTTTTCAGGGAGAATTTAGAAAACAAATAAAACAAAAAAAGGCTTTCTATGGCCCACTGAGTGAGAGATGACGCACACAGGAGTCAGGAGTGGCACACAAGCCCAGAGGCCAATATTTATCTCCCACTTTTTTTTTTTTGTTCCAGGGAAAATTTATAAACCCAATAAAAAAAAAAATAAATAGGCTTTCTATGGCCCACTATCTGAGAGACAGAGAGAGATGGCACGCTTAGGACTGGCACACAAGCCCAAAGGCCAATATTAACCCCTCTGTGACCTTAGACGTACTATCCCGTCGAGGTGCCCTGGGCTTATCTGACCCTGGACGGGATAGTACGTCATAGCCGATCGGCCGCGCTCACGGGGGGAGCGCGGCCGATCGCGGCCGGGTGTCAGCTGCTTATCGCAGCTGACATCCGGCACTATGTGCCAGGAGCGGTCACGGACCGCCCCCGGCACATTAACCCCTGGCACACCGCGATCAAAGATGATCGCGATGTGCCGGCGGTGCAGGGAAGCACCACGCAGGGAGGGGGCTCCCTGCGGGCTTCCCTGAGCCCCCCGCAGCAACGCGATGTGATCGCGTTGCTGCGAGGGTCTCCTCACCTCCCTCCCTGCTCGAGCCCCGGATCCAAGATGGCCGCGGATCCGGGTCCTGCAGGGAGGGAGGTGGCTTCACAGAGCCTGCTCAGAGCAGGCACTGTGAAGGCTGCAGCGCTGCATGTCAGATCAGTGATCTGACAGAGTGCTGTGTAAACTGTCAGATCACTGATCTGTGATGTCCCCCCCTGGGACAAAGTAAAAAAGTTAAAAAAAAATTTTCCAAATGTGTAAAAAAAATTAAAAAAAATATTCCAAAATAATGAAAAAAAAAAAATATATATTATTCCCATAAATACATTTCTTCATCTAAATAAAAAAAAAAAAACAATAAAAGTACACATATTTAGTATCGCCGCGTCCGTAACGACCCGACCTATAAAACTGTCCCACTAGTTAACCCCTTCAGTAAACACCGTAAGAAAAAAAAAAAAAGAACGAGGCAAAAAACAACGCTTTATTATCATACCGCCGAACAAAAAGTGGAATAACACGCGATCAAAAGGACAGATATAAATAACCATGGTACCGCTGAAAGCGTCATATTGTCCCGCAAAAAAAGAGCCGCCACACAGCATCATCAGCAAAAAAATAAAAAAGTTATAGTCCTGAGAATAAAGCGATGCAAAAATAATTATTTTTTCTGTAAAATAGTTTTTATCGCATAAAAGCACCAAACCATAAAAAAATGATATAAATGAGGTATCGCTGTAATCGTACTGACCCGAAGAATAAAACTGATTTATCAATTTTACCAAACGTGGAACGGTATAAACGCCTCCCCCAATAGAAATTCATGAATAGCTGGCTTTTGGTCATTCTTCCTCACAAAAATCGGAATAAAAAGCGATAAAAACATGTCACGTGCCCAAAAATGTTTTCAATAAAAACGTCAACTCGTCCCGCAAAAAACAAGACCTCACATGACTCTGTGGACCAAAATATGGAAAAATTATAGCTCTCAAAATGTGGTATTGCAAAAAATATTTTTTGCAATAAAAAGGGTCTTTCAGTGTGTGACGGCTGCCAATCATAAAAATCCGCTAAAAAACTCGCTATAAAAGTAAATCAAACCCCCCTTCATCACCCCCTTAGTTAGGGAAAAATTTAAAAAAATGTATTTATTTCCATTTTCCCATTAGGGCTAGGGTTAGGGCTAGGATTAGGGTTAGGGTTAGGGCTAGGGTTAGGGCTAGGGCTAGGGTTAGGGCTAGGGTTAGGGCTAGGGTTAGGGCTAGGGTTAGGGCTAGGGTTAAGGTTAGGGTTAGGGCTAGGGTTAGGGCTAGGGCTAGGGTTAGGGCTAGGGTTAGGGCTAGGGTTAGGGCTAGGGTTAGGGTTAGGGCTAGAATTAGGGCTAGGGCTAGGGTTAGGGTTAGGGTTAGGGCTAGGGTTAGGGCTAGGGTTAGGGTTAGGGTTGGGGCTACAGTTAGGGTTGGGGCTAAAGTTAGGGTTAGGGTTTAGATTACATTTACAGTTGGGAATAGGGTTGGGATTAGGGTTAGGGGTGTGTCAGGGTTAGAGGTGTGGTTAGGGTTACCATTGGAATTAGGGTTAGGGGTGTGTTTAGATTAGGGTTTCAGTTATAATTGGGGGGTTTCCACTGTTTCGGCACATCAGGGGCTCTCCAAACACGACATGGCGTCCGATCTCAATTCCAGCCAATTCTGCGTTGAAAAAGTAAAACAGTGCTCCTTCCCTTCCGAGCTCTCCTGTGTGCCCAAACAGGGGTTTACCCCAACATATGGGGTATCAGCGTACTCAGGACAAATTGGACAACAACTTTTGTGGACCAATTTCTCCTGTTACCCTTGGGAAAATACAAAACTGGGGGCTAAAAAATAATTTTTGTGGGAAAACAAAAAGATTTTTTATTTTCACGGCTCTGCGTTATAAACTGTAGTGAAACACTTGGGGGTTCAAAGTTCTCACAACACATCTAGATAAGTTCATTGAGGGGTCTAGTTTCCAATATGAGGTCACTTGTGGGGGGTTTCTACTGTTTAGGTACATTCGGGGCTCTGCAAACGCAATGTGACGCCTGCAGACCAATCCATCTAAGTCTGCATTCCAAATGATGCTCCTTCCCTTCCGAGCCCTCCCATGCGCCCAAACGGTGGTTCCCCCCCACATATCGGTTATCAGCGTACTCAGGACAAATTGGACAACAACATTTAGGGTCCAATTTCTCCTGCTAACCTTGGAAAAATACAAAACTGGGGGCTAAAATATAATTTTTGTGGAAAAAAAAATTTTTTTTATTTGCATGGCTCTGCGTTATAAACTGTAGTGAAATACTTGGGGGTTCAAAGCTCTCACAACACATCAAGATGAGTTCCTTAGGGGGTCTACTTTCCAAAATGGTGTCACTTGTGGGGGGTTTCTACTGTTTAGGTACATTAGGGGCTCTGCAAATGCAATGTGACGCCTGCAGACCATTCCATCTAAGTCTGCATTCCAAATGGCGCTCTTTCCCTTCCGAACCCTCCCATGCGCCCAAACGGTGGTTCCCCCCCACATATGGGGTATCAGCGTACTCAGGACAAATTGGACAACAACTTTTGGGGTCCAATTTCTCCTGTTACCCTAGGGAAAATACAAAACTGGGGGCTAAAAAATAATTTTTGTGGGAAAAAAATTTTGTTTTATTTTTATGGCTCTGCATTATAAACTTCTGTGAAGCCCTTGGTGGGTCAAAGTGCTCACCACACATCCAGATAAGTTCCTTAGGGGGTCTACTTTCCAAAATGGTGTCACTTGTGGGGGGTTTCAATGTTTAGGCACATCAGTGGCTCTCCAAACGCAACATGGCGTCCCATCTCAATTCCTGTCAATTTTGCATTGAAAAGTCAAACGGCGCTCCTTCCCTTCCGAGCTCTCCCATGCGCCCAAACAGTGGTTTACTGCCACATATGGGGTATCAGCGTACTCAGGACAAATTGGACAAGAACTTTTGAGGTCCAATTTCTTCTCTTACCCTTGGAAAAATAAAAAATTGGGGGCAAAAATATAATTTTTGTGAAAAAATATGATTTTTTATTTTTACGGTTCTGCATTATAAACTTCTGTGAAGCACTTGGTGGGTCAAAGTGCTCACCACACATCCAGATAAGTTCCTTAGGGGGTCTACTTTCCAAAATGGTGTCACTTGTGGGGGGTTTCAATGTTTAGGCACATCAGTGGCTCTCCAAACGCAACATGGCGTCCCATCTCAATTCCTGTCAATTTTGCATTGAAAAGTCAAATAGCGCTCCTTCCCTTCCGAGCTCTCCCATGCGCCCAAACAGTGGTTTACTGCCACATATGGGGTATCAGCGTACTCAGGACAAATTGGACAACAACTTTTTGGGTCCAATTTCTCCTGTTACCCTTGGTAAAATAAAACAAATTGGAGCTGAAGTAAATTTTTTGTGTAAAAAAGTTAAATGTTCATTTTTATTTAAACATTCCAAAAATTCCTATTAAACACCTGAAGGGTTAATAAACTTCTTGAATGTGGTTTTGAGCACCTTGAGGGGTGCAGTTTTTAGAATGGTGTCACACTTGGGCATTTTCTATCATATAGACCCCTCAAAATGACTTCAAATGAGACGTGGTCCCTAAAAAAAAATGGTGTTGTAAAAATGAGAAATTGCTGGTCAACTTTTAACCCTTATAACTCCCTAACAAAAAAAAAAATTGGTTCCAAAATTATGCTGATGTAAAGGAGACATGTGGGAAATGTTACTTATTAAGTATTTTGTGTGACATATCTCTGTGATTTAATTGCATAAAAATTCAAAGTTTGAAAATTGCGAAATTTTCAAAATTTTCGCCAAATTTCAGTTTTTTTCACAAATAAACGCAGGTACTATCAAAGAAATTTTACCACTATCATGAAGTACAATATGTCACGAGAAAACAATGTCAGAATCACCAGGATCCGTTGAAGCGTTTCGGAGTTATAACCTCATAAAGGGACAGTGGTCAGAATTGTAAAAATTGGCCTGGTCATTAACGTGCAAACCACCCTTGGGGGTAAAGGGGTTAATCTCCCTTTTTTTTTAAGGGAGAATTTATAAAACCAAAAAAAAAAAAAATAAATAGGCTTTCTATGGCCCACTATTTGTGAGAGAGATGGCACGCTCAGGACTGGCACACAAGCCCAGAGGCCAATATTAATCTCCCACTTTTTTTTTTTTTTTCCAGGGAAAATTTATAAACCCAATAAAAAAAATAAAAAATAAATAGGCTTTCTATGGCCCACTATCTGAGAGAGAGAGATGGCCCACTTAGGACTGGCACACAAGCCCAAAGGCCAATATTAATCTCCCACTGATTGATTTATTGATTTTTTCAGGTAGAATTTAGAACCCAAATAAAGCAAAAAAAAAAAAAAATGGGCTTTCTATGGCCCACTGAGTGAGTGATGATGCACACAGGAGTCAGGAGTGGCACACAAGCCCTGAGGCCAATATTTTTCTCCCACTGATTGATGTAGTGATTTTTTCAGGTAGATTTTATAACCCAAATCAAGCAAAAAAATAAATAGGCTTTCTATGGCCCACTGAGTGAGAGATGACACAGACAGGGATGGCACTCTAGCAGAAATGTCAATCTTAATCTCCCACAAAAAAAAAAAAAAAACAGGGAGTGTCCTTCAATTACTATCTCCCTGCAGTAATCTCAGCCAGGTATGGCAGGCAGCAATAAGGAGTGGACTGATGCACAAATTAAATAAAAAGTGTGTACAAACCAAAAAGATAGCTGTGCAGAAAGGAAGGAACAAGAGGATTTGTGCTTTGAAAAAAGCAGTTGGTTTGCACAGCGGCGTACACACAGCAATGCAGCTATCAGGGAGCCTTCTAGGGCAGCCCAATGAGCTACAGCGCTGAGGGGAAAAAAAAAAATATGTAGCTTCCACTGTCCCTGCACACCGAAGGTGGTGTTGGGCAGTGGAAATCGCTACAGCACAAGCGGTTTGGTGGTTAATGGACCCTGCCTAACGCTATCCCTGCTTCTGACGAAGCGGCAGCAACCTCTCCCTAAGCTCAGATCAGCAGCAGTAACATGGCGGTCGGCAGGAACTCCCCTTTATAGCCCCTGTGACGCCGCAGACAGCAAGCCAATCACTGCAATGCCCTTCTCTAAGATGGTGGGGACCAGGACCTATGTCATCACGCTGCCCACACTCTGCGTTTACCTTCATTGGCTGAGAAATGGCGCTTTTCGCGTCATTGAAACGCGACTTTGGCACGAAAGTCGCGTACCGCATGGCCGACCCCGCACAGGGGTCGGATCGGGTTTCATGAAACCCGACTTTGCCAAAAGTCGGCGACTTTTGAAAATGAACGACCCGTTTCGCTCAACCCTAGTAAAAGGCACTGTGTTTTACCTGCGGATTTACAGCGGATTTCACCTGCGGATTCCTATTAAGGAACAGGTGTAAAAGGCTGCGGAATCCGCACAAAGAATTGACATGCTATGGAAAATACAGCGCAGTGGTATTTTCTGTACCATGAGCATAGCGGATTTGGTTTTCCATAGGTTTACATGGTCCTGTAAACCTGATGGTAAACTGCTACGAATCTGCAGCGGCCAATCCGCTGCGGATTCGTGGCCAATCTGCTGCGGATCCACAGCCAAATCCACACCGTGTGCACATAGCCTAATTCTAACCCTAACCCTAGTTCTAACCCTAGCCCTAACCCTAGCCCTAACCCTAACCCTAGCCCTAACCCTAACCCTAGTTCTAACCCTAACCCTAGTGGAAAAATGGAAAAAAATATATATTTTCTTGATTTTATTATTTTCCCTACCTATGGGGGTGATAAAGGGGGGGGGGGTTTATTTATTATTTTTTTATTTTGATCGCTGTGATAGAAGGTATCACAACGATCAAAATGTACCTGTAATGAATCTGCCGGCCGGCAGATTCGGCGGGCGCACTGCGCATGCGCCTGCCATTTTGGAAGATGGCGGCTTCCATGAAGAAGACCGACGGACACCGGGAGGCTCGGTAAGTATGAGGGGGGGGAGATCGGAGCACAGGGGGGATCGGAGGATGGTGGCATCGGAGCATGGGAGGAGCGGGCAGGAGGACGGGGGAGCAGACAGGATGACGGAGGGGAGCAGAGCACCGGATGGAGGACTGGGGAGGAGATCGGTGGTGCTGGGGGGGCAGATCAGTGTTTCCAGCCATGGCCAATGATATTGCAGCATCAGCCATGGCTGGATTAATATTTCACCAGTTTTCATAGGTGAAATATTACAAATTGCTCTGATTGGCTGTTGAAAGTGAAACTGCCAATCAGAGCGATCGTAGCCACGGGGGGTGAAGCCACCCCCCTGGGCTGAAGTACCACTCCCCCTGTCCCTGATCAGGTAAAATTGGAGTTAACCCTTTCACCCGATCTGCAAGGACGCGATCTTTCCATGACGCCACATAGGCGTCACAGGTCGGATTGGCACCTACTTTCATGACGCCTACGTGGCGTCAAAGGTCGGGAAGGGGTTAACCCTTTTACACCATAAAGTGGTTTGCATGTTAAAGATCAGGCCAATTTTTACAATTCTGACCACTGTAAATTTATGAGGTGTGAGATAGAGCTCCCTGACTGCGTTGGGGGACACTCACTTGGCAACGGGATTAAAAGACACAGGAACAGTTTCTCACAAAAACAGTCTGTCAACCCCCCTTGTCTGAGGTTACCTTCCAGGAGCTCTGCTCCTCAAGCTGATTTCTTGTCAGACCTGGCTTCACCAACACAGAAGCCGTCCCAGGCTCTGCAGGTACACGGTCTCACCAGGTGCTATTCAGGAAGTCTGCCCATTACTAGGACCTTCCAACACCGACCTTCAGTCCATGGCCTCACCATGTGCTTGTAGGAACCCAGTCCACTCCAGGACATTCCAACACTGACCATTCAGGACTTTACACAGTGACCATTCAGGTCCATACACTCTGAACATGTGACCCAAACCCTGGTCACATTATGTACCTGTAACCACCTCCCATAGGTGGGAGGTTTGTGTGGTTAGTCAGTCCCACCCAGCTCTCCAACTTACCCTGTAAGCCTCCCTTTAAAGCTACTCAAATACTTGTTGGACTACAGGTTCCAGAACAACAACACTGGCTTACAGCACAGACTCCCTCTGCGACACATACCGGCCATTTACAATCATGCCAGACCCTGTTTTAAAAACGCAGCTACGCATCCATGCATATCCTGAGGAGCCTTCGACTGGTTGCACCTGATGTGCCTAAACAGTTCAAATCCCCCATAAATGAGACCATTTTGGAAACTAGACCCCTCAGGGAACTTATCTAGATGTATGGTGAAAACATTGAACCTCCAGGTGCTTCACACAAGGTTGAGCTGTGAAAGTAAAATAAAAAATCACAAGAAAATGTTTTTCAGCCCCAAATTTAGCATTTTCATAAGTATAACAAGAGAAATTGCACCATGCAAGTTGAAGTTCTATTTATCCTGAGTATGCCAATACCTCATATGTGGGAGAAAACTACTGTATGGGTGCATGGCAGGACTTGCAAGGGAAAAAGCATCATTTGACTTTTTGAATGCAAAAGTTGCTGGAATCATTATCGGACACCATGTCCAGTTTGGAGAGCCTCTTATGTGCGTAAACAGTGGAAACTCCCCACAAGTGACCCCATTTTGGAAACTAGACCCCTCGAGGAATGTATTTAGATGTGTGGTAAGCCCCTTGAACCCCCAAATGCTTCACAGAAGTTTATAACGTTAAGCCATGAAAATAATAAAATCACATTTTCCCCACAAAAGTTATTTTAACCCCATTTTTTATTTTCACAAGGGTAACAGGAGAAATTGCTCCATTCAATTAGTTGTGCAATCTTTCCTGAGTACGCCGATACTCCATATGTAGGGGAATACTACTTTTGAAGCACAGTGTAAAGCTCAGAAGGGAAGAAGCGCCATATCTGAGATCAGATTTTGCTGGAATGGTTTGAGGGCGCCATGTCACATTGGCAAAGCCCCTGAGGTGCCAGAACAACAGAAACCCCCCATATGTGAGCTCATTTGTCAAAATACAATCCCCAATTATTTCATCTAGGGGTGCAGTGATCATATTGACACCACATGTGACTTACAGAATTTTATACCATTGAGCGGTGAAGAAAGAATAAATTACATTTTTACTACTAAAATGCTGTTTTAGCCCCAGATTTTATATTTTCACACAAGAAGTGGGTAAAAATGGTGCCATAATTTGTCCCACAAATTCTGATGAATGTGGAAAATATGCCATATGTGGCTCTACAGTACTGCTTAGTCATATGGAGAGGTACGAAGCGTTATTTGCCTCCTGGAGCACAGTTTTCCCTGAATAGCTTGCAGACTTCATATACGACTCCCAGGGACGCTGCTATCATGAGGCAAGTTGAGTACTTTGCTTCAGGTGGCAGTGGTGACTGAAAGACAGGTGGCAACAGAGCGGCAGTCAGAACATGTGGTGCCGACTCTCCATAATCCCTGACATTTGTTGAGTGTCCTTGGGTACAGTGCATGCCCCTGCTCACAACCCACAACCTAACCGTTAGGTTAGTCACAACCCATGGTGTGCAATATCAGCCGGTCATCCCTGCACCCGCAGACCAGCACACCACATATAGGCTGCTCTGTGAGCACAGGACCTGTGATGAGGTCACAGGAGGGGAGGAATCAGGGGTCACATGATCGGGAGGACCGCCGTGGATTGCAGAACTCTGCTGTGCTGGTTGCCATGGTGCTGCTGGAGGTAAGCTGCCTTATGTCTGGGGTCAGGAAGGGTTTACAGTGTGAATATAGCAGAGCCGTGTGTGTACGAGGTGTATGGAGCGGAGCTAAATGTGCACGAGGTGTACGGAGCAGAGCCGTGTGTGTATGAGGTGTATGGAGCAGAGCTGTGAGTGTATGAGGTGTGCAGAGCAGAGCCGTGTGTGTATGAAGTGTACAGAGCAGAGCCGTGTGTGTACGAGGTGAACGGAGCAGAGCTGAATGTGTACGAGGTATACGGAGCGGAGCCGCATTTGTACGAGGTGTACGGAGCGGAGCCACGTGTGTGCGAGGTGTATGGAGCAGAGCCGCGTGTGTACGAGGTGTATGGAGCAGAGCCGTGTGTGTACGAGGTGTACGGAGAAGAGCCGTGTGTGTACGAGGTGTACGGAGAGGAGCCATGCGTGTATGAGGTGTACGGAGCGGAGCCATGTGTGTAGGAGTAACTATGTGTAGCCATTATACGCTACGCAGTATCATGTACGGCCAATATACAGTAGGGAGCATCATGTGTGGCTATTATACTGTATGGTACCCAAAATATCGTGTGGAGCAATATATGGGGCTCATTATACTGTATGGAGCAATATATGGGACATGTAATTCTGTATGGAGCACTGTGCGGTGCCCACAATACTGTATAAAGGACTATGTGGTGCCCATAATACTGTATGGAGCAATATATGGGGCATGTTATTCTGTATGGAGCTCTATGCGGTGCCCACTATACTGTATGGAGGACTATATGGTGCCCATAACTGTATGGAGCCATATATGGGGCTCATTATACTGTATGGAGCAATATATGGGGCATGTTATTCTGTATGGAGCGGTACGTGGTGCCCATAATACTGTATGGAGCAATATATGGGGCATGTTATTCTGTATGGAGTGCTGTGTGGTGCCCACAATACTGTATGAAGGACTATGTGGTGCCAATAATACTGTATGGAGCCATATATGGGGCTCATTATACTGTATGGAGCAATACATGGGGCTCATTATTCTGTATGGAGCAATATATGGGGCTCAATATACTGTATGGAGCAATATATGGGGCTCATTATTCTGTATGAAGCACTGTAATGCCCAGAATACTGTAAGGAGGACTATACTGTCTGATTTATGACCTATTGTAGAATGTACAATAGTTATCACTCATGTAATGTATGGGGGGACTGTATATGAGATGGGAGCCCTATAGGGGGGCTGTACTGTATATGTGTTTTGGGGGTACCGTTTTAACCCCTTCACGACATGCGCCGTACTAGTACTGCGCATGCCGTGTCACCCCCTTTGATGTGGGCTCCGGCGGTGAGCCCACATCAAAGTCGCGACATGTCAGCTGTTTTGTACAGCTGACATGTGCACGCAATAGCGGCGGGTGAAATCGCTATTCACCCGCCGCTATTAATCTGTTAAATGCCGCTGTCAAACACAGACAGCGGCATTTAACTACCGCATCCGGCCAAGCGGCCGGAAATGACGTCATCGCCGACCCCCGTCACATGATCGGGGGTCGGCGATGCATCAGGAAGGTAACCATAGAGGTCCTTGAGACCTCTATGGTTACTGATGCAGGCCTGCTGTGAGCGCCCCCCTGTGGTCGGCGCTCACAGCACACCTGCATTTCAGCTACATAGCAGCGATCTGATGATCGCTGCTATGTAGCAGAGCCGATCAGGCTATGCCAGCTTCTAGCTTCCAATGGAGGCTATTGAAGCATGGCACAAGTAAAAAAAAAATGTTTTTAAAAATATGAAAAAAATATAAAAAATATAAAAGTTTAAATCACCCCCCTTTCGCCCCATCCTAAATAAAACAATTAAAAAAAAAATCAAACATACACATATTTGGTATCGCCATGTTCAGAATCGCCCGATCTATCAATTAAAAAAAAGCATTAACCTGATCGCTAAACGGCGTAGCGAGAAAAAAATACGAAATGCCAGAATTACGTTTTTTTGGTCGCCACGACATTGCATTAAAATGCAATAACGGGCGATCAAAAGAACGTATCTGCGCAAAAATGGTATCATTAAAAACATCAGCTCGGCACCCAAAAAATAAGCCCTCACACGACCCCAGATCATGAAAAACAGACAGCTGTTTCGGGGTTTTTGCCCCTCATCAGTGTGGAGTAGGAATCTGGCTATTAGGAGCATCTGCATATTTCCCATAAGGGATGAGGGGCAAAAACCCTGAAACAGCTGTCTGTGGATGGATACCATGCTTGGCATAGGTGGCTTTCCTTCTTAGGATGCTGCCCTTCCCGTGGTTGTTCCTTCCCGGGGGAAGGCCTGGCTATTCACTGCTTGCGTCGAGAAACACGTGATGGTGTCTCCGCAGCTTCTTTACATGCATCTGCATATTTCCCATAAGGGATGGGGGCAGTGTTCTGGAATCACTGCGTTGAGAAACACGTGATGGTGTCTCCGCGGTGTTGGATGTTTTGGTCTCCCCGAGGCCAATCATCTGTGCCTTTATAGCCTTTTTACTAGGCACTGCTCCTAATAGCCAGATTCCTACTCAACACTGATGAGGGGCAAAAACCCCGAAACAGCTGTCTGTGGATGAATACCATGCTTGGCATAGGTGGCTTTCCTTGTTAGGATGCTGCCCTTCCCGTGGTTGTTCCTTCCCGCGGAAAGGCCTGGCTATTCACTGCTTGCGTCGAGAAACACGTGATGGTGTCTCCGCAGCTTCTTTACATGCATCTGCATATTTCCCATAAGGGATGGGGGCAGTGTTCTGGAATCACTGCGTTGAGAAACACGTGATGGTGTCTCCGCGGTGTTGGATGTTTTGGTCTCCCCGAGGCCAATCATCTGTGCCTTTATAGCCTTTTTACTAGGCACTGCTCCTAATAGCCAGATTCCTACTCCACACTGATGAGGGGCAAAAACCCCGAAACAGCTGTCTGTGGATGGATACCATGCTTGGCATAGGTGGCTTTCCTTCTTAGGATGCTGCCCTTCCCGTGGTTGTTCCTTCCCGGGGAAAGGCCTGGCTATTCACTGCTTGCGTCGAGAAACACGTGATGGTGTCTCCGCAGCTTCTTTACATGCATATGAACTCGTAATGACCTGGAGATTCATAATGGCAGGTTAGTTTTAGCATTTAGTGAACCTAGCAAAAAAGCCAAACAAAAAAACAAGTGTGGAATTGCACTTTTTTTTCAATTTCACCGCACTTGGAATTTTTTTCCCGTTTTCTAGTACACGACATGGTAAAACCAATGGTGTCTTTCAAAAGTACAACTTGTCCCGCAAAAAATAAGCCCTCTCATGACCATATAGACGGAAAAATAAAAAAGTTATGGCTCAGGGAAGGAGGGAAGTGAAAAACGAAAACGCAAAAATGAAAAAGGGGTTAAAGTTCGCCTCAGGCTGCAGTGTTGCTAGGTTCACCCCTGATGACTCCATATACAGAGCCCCTAAGTGCTAGGAAAGCAGAATCCCCCCCCTCAAGCAGGGTTGGACTGGGGTGTCTGGGGCCCACCAGGGGAATGGACGCTAGGGGCCCACCCTACAGCTATAAGCAAATATCTGTTAGTCGTTATCCCCATTATAGTTGAGCATCGACTGTAAAACACAGGCGGCTCCTGCACATCTACTGTGCGCCCCCATAACTGGGATGTACAATTATAGTATTTTACATTAAAGGTTCTATGGTTAAAACAAGTTATCACCGATCCATGGGCTCCACAGGATAGGTGATCGTTTAGGTCCGACCATTGGAAACTACACCGATCAGAAGAATGTGGGAGTTTTATCCATTACTGGACACTAGGGTTGAGCGACTTTTAGTTTTTCAGGGTCGAGTCGGGTTTCGCGAAACCCGACTATCTCAAAAGTCGAGTCGAGTGGAATCGGCTGATTATCACGAAAAGTCGGGGATCGACCGAAACACGAAACCCAATGCAAGTCAATGGGGAAGCATAGTCGGCAGTGAGTGGAGGCCAGGAAAACACCTACAGTGCCCATTTTAATGGCAAAAACATCCATTCTTGTTACTGAAGCTTGTCAATCTTAATTTACCTTATAATAATAGTAAGTAGGGTTGAGCGAAACGAGTCGTTCATTTTCAAAAGTCGCCGACTTTTGGCAAAGTCGGGTTTCATGAAACCCGATCCGACCCCTTTGCGGGGTCGGCCATGCGGTACGCGACTTTCGCGCCAAAGTCGCGTTTCAATGACGCGAAAAGCGCCATTTCTCAGCCAATGAAGGTAAACGCAGAGTGTGGGCAGCGTGATGACATAGGTCCTGGTCCCCACCATCTTAGAGAAGGGCATTGCAGTGATTGGCTTGCTGTCTGCGGCGTCACAGGGGCTATAAAGGGGAGTTCCTGCCGACCGCCATGTTACTGCTGCTGATCTGAGCTTAGGGAGAGGTTGCTGCCGCTTCGTCAGAAGCAGGGATAGCGTTAGGCAGGGTCCATTAACCACCAAACCACTTGTGCTGTAGCGATTTTCACTGCCCAACACCACCTTCGGTGTGCAGGGACAGAGGAAGCTACATTTTTTTTTTTTTTCCCCCTCAGCGCTGTAGCTCATTGGGCTGCCCTAGAAGGCTCCCTGATAGCTGCATTGCTGTGTGTACGCCGCTGTGCAAACCAACTGCTTTTTTCAAAGCACAAATCCTCTTGTTCCTTCCTTTCTGCACAGCTATCTTTTTGGTTTGTACACACTTTTTATTTAATTTGTGCATCAGTCCACTCCTTATTGCTGCCTGCCATACCTGGCTGAGATTACTGCAGGGAGATAGTAATTGAAGGACACTCCCTGTTTTTTTGTTTTTTTTTGTGGGAGATTAAGATTGACATTTCTGCTAGAGTGCCATCCCTGTCTGTGTCATCTCTCACTCAGTGGGCCATAGAAAGCCTATTTATTTTTTTGCTTGATTTGGGTTATAAAATCTACCTGAAAAAATCACTACATCAATCAGTGGGAGAAAAATATTGGCCTCAGGGCTTGTGTGCCACTCTTGACTCCTGTGTGCATCATCACTCACTCAGTGGGCCATAGAAAGCCTATTTATTTTTTTGCTTGATTTTGGTTCTAAAATCTACCTGAAAAAATCACTACATCAATCAGTGGGAGAAAAATATTGGCCTCAGGGTTTGTGTGCCACTCCTGACTCCTGTGTGCATCATCACTCACTCAGTGGGCCATAGAAAGCCCATTTTTTTTTTTTTTTTTTGCTTTGTTTGGGTTCTAAATTCTACCTGAAAAAATCAATAAATCAATTAGTGGGAGATTAATATTGGCCTTTGGGCTTGTGTGCCAGTCCTAAGCGTGCCATCTCTCTCTCTCAGATAGTGGGCCATAGAAAGCCTATTTATTTTTTATTTTTTTTATTGGGTTTATAAATTTTCCCTGGAAAAAAAAAAAAAAGTGGGAGATTAATATTGGCCTCTGGGCTTGTGTGCCAGTCCTGAGCGTGCCATCTCTCTCACAAATAGTGGGCCATAGAAAGCCTATTTATTTATTTTTTTTTGGTTTTATAAATTCTCCCTTAAAAAAAAAAGGGAGATTAATATTGGCCTTTGGGCTTGTGTGCCAGTCCTAAGCGTGCCATCTCTCTCTGTCTCTCAGATAGTGGGCCATAGAAAGCCTATTTATTATTTTTTTTATTGGGTTTATAAATTTTCCCTGGAACAAAAAAAAAAAAGTGGGAGATAAATATTGGCCTCTGGGCTTGTGTGCCACTCCTGACTCCTGTGTGCGTCATCTCTCACTCAGTGGGCCATAGAAAGCCTTTTTTTGTTTTATTTGTTTTCTAAATTCTCCCTGAAAAAATCATTTTATTTTCTTTGGTTTCTAAATTCTCCCTGAAAAAATCATTTTATTCTATTTTTTTTTTTTTCCTAAAGTCTCCCTGAAAAAAAAAACAAAAAAAAACAAATCAGTGGGAGATTAATATTGCCCTTTCTGCTTGTGTGCCAGTCTTGACTCCTGGGTGTGCCATCTCTCTCTCTCTCTCTCCAATTGTGGGCCATAGAAAGCCTATTATTTTTTTAGCTTGATTTGGGTTCCAAAATCTACCTGAAAAAATCACTACATCAATCAGTGGGAGATAAATATTGGCCTCTGGGCTTGTGTGCCACTCCTGACTCCTGTGTGCGTCATCTCTCACTCAGTGGGCCATAGAAAGCCTTTTTTTGTTTTATTTGTTTTCTAAATTCTCCCTGAAAAAATCATTTTATTTTATTTGGTTTCTAAATTCTTCCTGAAAAAATCATTTTATTCTATTTTTTTTTTCCTAAAGTCTCCCTGAAAAAAAAAAAAAAAAAACAAATCAGTGGGAGATTAATATTGCCCTTTCTGCTTGTGTGCCAGTCTTGACTCCTGGGTGTGCCATCTCTCTCTCTCTCCAATTGTGGGCCATAGAAAGCCTATTATTTTTTTTAGCTTGATTTGGGTTCCAAAATCTACCTGAAAAAATCACTACATCAATCAGTGGGAGATAAATATTGACCTCTTGGCTTGTGTGCCACTCCTGACTCCTGTGTGCGTCATCTCTCACTCAGTGGGCCATAGAAAGCCTTTTTTTGTTTTATTTGTTTTCTAAATTCTCCCTGAAAAAATCATTTTATTTTCTTTGGTTTCTAAATTCTTCCTGAAAAAATCATTTTATTCTATTTTTTTTTTCCTAAAGTCTCCCTGAAAAAAAAAAAAAAACAAACAAATCAGTGGGAGATTAATATTGCCCTTTCTGCTTGTGTGCCAGTCTTGACTCCTGGGTGTGCCATCTCTCTCTCTCTCTCTCTCCAATTGTGGGCCATAGAAAGCCTATTATTTTTTTTAGCTTGATTTGGGTTCCAAAATCTACCTGAAAAAATCACTACATCAATCAGTGGGAGATAAATATTGGCCTCTGGGCTTGTGTGCCACTCCTGACTCCTGTGTGCGTCATCTCTCACTCAGTGGGCCATAGAAAGCCTTTTTTTGTTTTATTTGTTTTCTAAATTCTCCCTGAAAAAATCATTTTATTTTCTTTGGTTTCTAAATTCTTCCTGAAAAAATCATTTTATTCTATTTTTTTTTTCCTAAAGTCTCCCTGAAAAAAAAAAAAAAATCAGTGGGAGAATAATATTTACATTTGTGCTTCAGTGACAGTCCTGCGTGTGTGGCATCTCTCTCATTTGTTGCCACCAACAACAGAGTGTGTAACATTGTGCCTGATTTTCGTTGTGGTCTCACTCACCTGTAAAGGGGTAGCTAAATCATACTGAAGTTATAGCTCACCGTGTAATTTGTGTGACAGCAACAAATACCGTTAGTTTGTTTACGTTTTTAAAACAATGAGGAAGTATGGTGGAAGAGGTCGTGGCCGGGGGCGTTCATTGTCAGCTGGTAATGAGGGTAGTGGTAGTGGTGGAGCATCAGCTGGTCGTGGGAAAAAAAATATTGCACCTAAGTCTGGAGCTGTGGAGCCAGGTTCGTCGTCTGGCTACACAAGGCCTCGAACGCTCCCTTTTCTGGGAGTAGGAAAACCGCTTTTAAAGCCGGAGCAGCAAGAGCAAGTTTTGGCTTATCTTGCTGACTCAGCCTCTAGCTCTTTTGCCTCCTCTTGTGAAACTGGTAAATGTCAAAGCAGCGCGTCGTTAGTGGATGTTCACGGTCAGGGACAAGTCGCTTCCTTGTCCTCTTCAGCAAAAACAACAACAGAGAAGAATGCAGCAGGCGACACAACGGGTTACTCCATGGAGCTCTTTACACATACCGTCCCTGGCTTAGAAAGTGAAGCAGTTAACAGTCCATGCCCATTACAAGTTGAATCTGACATGGAGTGCACTGATGCACAGCCACAGCCAGACTACTATGCTGGTCCTTTGACTCAGACCACAACATTGCCCTCGCAGGGTGCTGATCAAGAATCAGACCCTGATGAGACTATGTTGCCCCATCACGAACGCTATACCACCGACCGACACGGTGACACAGACGAAGTTGCACACGAGCTACAAGAAGAGGTAATAGATGACCCAGTTCTTGACCCCGATTGGCAGCCATTGGGGGAACAGGGTGCAGGCGGCAGCAGTTCTGAAGCGGAGGAGGAGGGGCCGCAGCAGGCATCAACATCGCAACAGGTTCCATCTGCCGGGCCCGTATCTTGCCCAAAACGCGTGGCAAAGCTAAAACCTGTTGGAGGACAGCGTGGCCATCCGGTTAAAGCTCAGTCTGCAATGCCTGAAAAGGTATCCGATGCTAGAAAGAGTGCAGTCTGGCATTTTTTTAAACAACATCCAATTGATCAGCGCAAAGTCATCTGTCAAAAATGTTCAACTACCTTAAGCAGAGGACAGAATCTGAAAAGTCTCAATACAAGTTGCATGCATAGACATTTAACCACCATGCATTTGCAAGCCTGGACTAACTACCAAACGTCCCTTAAGGTTGTAGCACCCTCGGCCAATGAAGCTAGTCAGCAACGCAACATCCCTTCCGGCAGTGTAGGGCCACCATTTTCCGCACCACCTGCAGTATCTGTGCAGGTTTCTTTGCCAGGCCAAAGCCGTCAGGGTCAGGGAATCACCAGTTTCGTAGTAGGAAACACTGCATCTAGGGCACCGGTGGCAACAATACCATCTCCCACCGTCTCTCAGTCTGCCATGTCCACCGGCACCCCCGCTAGTTCCACGATCTCCAGCTCTCCAGTCCAGCTCACCCTACATGAGACTATGGTTAGGAAGGAAGTACTTAGCCTCGCATCCGCGTACACAGGGTTTGAACGCACACATAGCTAGACTAATCTCGTTAGAGATGATGCCCTACCGGTTAGTTGAAAGCGAAGCTTTCAAAGCCCTGATGGACTACGCTGTACCACGCTACGAGCTACCCAGTCGACACTTTTTTTCCAGAAAAGCCATCCCAGCCCTCCACCAGCATGTTAAAGAGCGCATCGTCCATGCACTCAGGCAATCTGTGAGCACAAAGGTGCACCTGAGAACAGATGCATGGACCAGTAGGCATGGCCAGGGACGTTACGTGTCCATCACGGCACACTGGGTAAATGTGGTGGATGCAGGGTCCATAGGGGACAGCAAGTTTGGGACAGTTCTGCCTAGCCCACGGTCTAGGAAACAATTGGCTGTAGCCGTTCGCACCCCCTCCTCCTCCTCTTCGTCCTCCTGCAGAAGCGAGAGCTCGTCCACAGACCGCAGTCGCACAACCACTCCATCCGCAGCTGCCACTGTTGCACACCAGGTCTCCCATTATGGGGCAGCTACTGGCAAACGTCAGCAGGCTGTATTGGCTATGAAGTGTTTGGGCGACAACAGACACACCGCGGAAGTTCTGTCCGAGTTCTTGCAGAAAGAAACGCAGTCGTGGCTGGGCACTGTAGATCTTGAGGCAGGCAAGGTAGTGAGTGATAACGGAAGGAATTTCATGGCTGCCATCTCCCTTTCCCAACTGAAACACATTCCTTGCCTGGCTCACACCTTAAACCTGGTGGTGCAGTGCTTCCTGAAAAGTTATCCGGGGTTATCCGACCTGCTCCTCAAAGTGCGTGGACTTTGCTCACATATCCGCCGTTCGCCCGTACACTCCAGCCGTATGCAGACCTATCAGCGTTCTTTGAACCTTCCCCAGCATCGCCTAATCATAGACGTTGCAACAAGGTGGAACTCAACACTGCACATGCTTCAGAGACTGTGTGAACAGAGGCGGGCTGTTATGTTTTTGTGGGAGGATACACATACACGGGCAGGCAGTAGGATGGCAGACATGGAGTTGTCAGGTGTGCAGTGGTCGAAGATTCAAGACATGTGTCAAGTCCTTCAGTGTTTTGAGGAATGCACACGGCTGGTTAGTGCAGACAACGCCATAATAAGCATGAGCATCCCCCTAATGCGTCTGCTGATGCAAAGTTTGATGCACATAAAGGATCAGGCGTCTGCAGCTGAGGAAGAGGAAAGCCTTGATGACAGTCAGCCATTGTCTGGCCAGGGCAGTGTACAGGACGAGGTAGCGGGCGAAGAGGAGGAGGAGGACGAGGAGGATGATGGGGATGATTATATTTTTAATGAGGAAGCTTTTCCGGGGCCACTGGAAATTGGTGGCGCGGCAAGGCCGGGTTCTGGTTTTTTGAGGGACACAAGTGACGTGGATTTGCCTGAAACTGCCCCTCAACCAAGCACAACCGCAGATTTGAGAACTGGAACTTTGGCCCACATGGCGGATTATGCCTTACATATCCTCAAAAGGGACACACGCATAACTAAAATGATGAATGATGACGATTACTGGTTGGCCTGCCTCCTTGATCCTCGCTATAAAGGCAAATTGCAAAATATAATGCCACATGAGAACTTGGAACTAATATTAGCAACCAAACAATCAACTCTTGTTGACCGTTTGCTTCTGGCATTCCCTGCACACAGCGCCCGTGATCGTTCTCACACGAGCTGCAGGGGCCAGCAGACCAGAGGAGTTAGAGGGGCAGAAATCAGAAGTGGCGTTGGCCAGAGGGGTTTTCTGACCAGGTTGTGGAGTGATTTTGCTATGACCGCAGACAGGACAGGTACTGCAGCATCAATTCAAAGTGACAGGAGACAACATTTGTCCAGTATGGTTACAAACTATTTTTCATCCCTTATCGATGTTCTCCCTCAACCGTCATTCCCATTTGATTACTGGGCATCAAAATTAGACACCTGGCCAGAATTGGCAGAATATGCATTGCAGGAGCTTGCTTGCCCGGCAGCTAGTGTCCTATCAGAAAGAGTATTCAGTATTATGTTTACACCTCACTAAATGGCCAAACTCCCCACACGGGGCCGTGGTATCGACACTTGGCGACAGCACCCGTGAGAGTGCAGTTTGTCTGAAGAGGTGGGTGAGCCCGCTTTTGGTCGACGGCACTGCCACTGGGTCCCTCCTAGTACAATAAAGTGTCTCTGGCGGTGGTGGTGCGCACCCAACGTCAGACATACCGTTGTAATATGAGGGGCCATGGGCCTGCACCACCGGCCACAAGACAGTTTCCCCCCACCCCAGCTCAAACAGTGCTCTACCACTTGCAAAATTATCTCACAGCTCCACCAATGTTTAGTCTATGCGCTGACATCCTTCAATGCCTGCAACTGACAATACCATTGTATTGACATTTTTGTTATGTTAGGCCTTCGATGCCTGTCTGTGGTCACTCCTTCCACTAGGCCTCCACTGACCACACCACTGCTGCCCGTGTACCCCTGGAACCAATTTAAAATTGCCTACAGCCATGTGTTATTATTTTAGGCCTTCGATGCCTGTCTGCGGTGACTCCTTCCACTAGGCCTCCACTGACCACACCACTGCTGCCCGTGTACCCCTGTAACCAATTTAGAATTGCCTACAGCCATGTGTTATTATTTTAGGCCTTCGATGCCTGTCTGCGGTGACTCCTTCCACTAGGTCTCCACTGACCACACCACTGCTGCCCGTGTACCCCTGGAACCAATTTAAAATTGCCTACAGCCATGTGTTATTATTTTAGGCCTTCGATGCCTGTCTGCGGTCACTCCTTCCACTAGGCCTCCACTGACCACACCACTGCTGCCCGTGTACCCCTGGAACCAATTTAAAATTGCCTACAGCCATGTGTTATTATTTTAGGCCTTCGATGCCTGTCTGTGGTCACTCCTTCCACTAGGCCTCCACTGACCACACCACTGCTGCCCGTGTACCCCTGGAACCAATTTAAAATTGCCTACAGCCATGTGTTATTATTTTAGGCCTTCGATGCCTGTCTGCGGTCACTCCTTCCACTAGGCCTCCACTGACCACACCACTGCTGCCCGTGTACCCCTGGAACCAATTTAAAATTGCCTACAGCCAGCCCAATTTTTTTTATTTTAGGCCTTCAATGCCTGTCTGCGGTCCATTCTTTCAACTTCTACTACACTGACCAGGACACTGCTGCCCGTGTACCCCTGGAACCAATTTAAAATTGCCTACAGCCATGTGTTATTATTTTAGGCCTTCGATGCCTGTCTGTGGTCACTCCTTCCACTAGGCCTCCACTGACCACACCACTGCTGCCCGTGTACCCCTGGAACCAATTTAAAATTGCCTACAGCCATGTGTTATTATTTTAGGCCTTCGATGCCTGTCTGCGGTCACTCCTTCCACTAGGCCTCCACTGACCACACCACTGCTGCCCGTGTACCCCTGGAACCAATTTAAATTTGCCTACAGCCATGTGTTATTATTTTAGGCCTTCGATGCCTGTCTGCGGTCACTCCTTCCACTAGGCCTCCACTGACCACACCACTGCTGCCCGTGTACCCCTGGAACCAATTTAAAATTGCCTACAGCCATGTGTTATTATTTTAGGCCTTCGATGCCTGTCTGCGGTCACTCCTTCCACTAGGCCTCCACTGACCACACCACTGCTGCCCGTGTACCCCTGGAACCAATTTAAAATTGCCTACAGCCATGTGTTATTATTTTAGGCCTTCGATGCCTGTCTGCGGTCACTCCTTCCACTAGGCCTCCACTGACCACACCACTGCTGCCCGTGTACCCCTGGAACCAATTTAAAATTGCCTACAGCCATGTGTTATTATTTTAGGCCTTCGATGCCTGTCTGCGGTCACTCCTTCCACTAGGCCTCCACTGACCACACCACTGCTGCCCGTGTACCCCTGGAACCAATTTAAAATTGCCTACAGCCATGTGTTATTATTTTAGGCCTTCGATGCCTGTCTGCGGTCACTCCTTCCACTAGGCCTCCACTGACCACACCACTGCTGCCCGTGTACCCCTGGAACCAATTTAAAATTGCCTACAGCCATGTGTTATTATTTTAGGCCTTCGATGCCTGTCTGCGGTCACTCCTTCCACTAGGCCTCCACTGACCACACCACTGCTGCCCGTGTACCCCTGGAACCAACATCAGAAAATATAAAAATAAGTATTTTGCTTATAAAAAAGAAAATACTGGAGAGATATCAAATGCAGACATTTTAACATTAAAAACAAACACATACAACAAAAATCTGGTACAGTACTAAAAATGGCCACCAGCTACAATAACTTTCTCCTGCAAGTAGTTAACTGAAAGGTTTTTTCAATTTTAAACACAGATATGGCATCCACCGAGTGTTGTCCTGTCGCGTCTTCTTTATATTATTGCCAAGAAGATGCAAAACAATGAAAATAATAAAATCATTATTTACCAAAAAAATAGAGTAAGTCAAAACCACATTGCAAATAAACATTCATTACAAATAAAGAAGTTAAGTAGTTGTTAATGTTAGACTGCATTTTGCCTACTAGTTGGGTTGGGGCCTACTATCGGTGTCTGCCACTCCTTGCTGTTCTCCTCCACTGAACAAAGCTGTGCCGCCTGTTTACTACGGTTGCCAATTTTGAACTGCATTTCGACTACTTACTGATTTGGGCCTACTCTCTGTGTCAGCCTCTCATTCCAGTTGTCCTCCACTGCAATGCCCCCTGGTTATTCCTGTGTTACCAATTTTGAACTGCATTTAGCCAACTTTATTCTTTGGGCCTATATCTGTGTTTCCTCCTCATCCTGCCCATTGCCCAGCCAGTGATAGATGAGTCTGCTGGTACATTGACCCATAACGCAACATTCCCCGTGCACGCTACACAACAACATTGTGACCCTGCTGAAAGTCAGGTTGCTCTTCCCGCATACCATACCACCTTACACGGGGACAAAGAAGAAGGTGCAGATGAAAGTGCAGGTTCCTTCATCAGGTGGGGGGGAGGAATACTAGTTGGCGACGTCACTGGCACAGGGCCTCTCATAGTACGCAAAAGTGTTGCTGCCGGTGGGAGGCGCCCCCGCCGTGCAAACACACCGCTGTACTTTGAGGGGCCCTGTGCCAGTGCCAATGCCAACGAGTGGGCCCCCCCTGCTTGCTCAGGTTCACAGCACTTGCAAAGTTGAAATACTTACCTCTCCCTGCTCCACTGCCGTGACGTGGTCCAGATTTCCTGGGCCCACTAATTACTTGAACCAGCCCTACCCACCACAACTTTAGCCAAATGACCCCCAATTTCAAATGCCTTCCAATTATTATAAGGTAAATTACGCTTGACAAGCTTCATTAAGAAGAATGGATGGTTTTGACATTAAAATGGGCACTCTAGGTGTTTTCCTGGCCCCCACTCACTGCCGACTATGCTGCCCCATTGACTTGCATTGGGTTTCGTGTTTCGGTCGATCCCGACTTTACGTCATAATCGGCCGATTTCACTCGACCCGACTTTTGAGATAGTCGGGTTTCGCGAAACCCGGCTCGACTCTAAAAAGGTCAAGGTCGCTCAACTCTAATAGTAAGGCATTGGAAATTGGGGGTCATTTGGCTAAAGTTGTGGGGGGTATTTAGTGGGCCCAGGTAATCTGGACCACCTCAGGGCAGTGGAGCAGGGAGAGGTAAGTATTTGAACTTTGCAAGTGCTGTGATCCTGAGCAAGCAGGGTGGGCCCACTCGTTGGCATTGGCACTGGCACTGGAACAGGGCCCCTCAAAGTACGGTGGTGTGTTTGCACGGCAGGGGCGCCTCCCACCAGCAGCGACACTTTTTGCATACTATGAGGGGCCCTGTGCCAGTGACGTCGCCAACGAGTATTCCCCCCCCCCCACCTGATGAAGGAACCTGCACTTTCATCTGCACCTTCCTCTTTGTCCCCATGTAAGGTGTTATGGTATGCGGGAAGGGGAACCTGACTTTCAGCAGGGTCACATTCTTGCTGTGTAGCGTGCACAGGGAATGTAGCGTTCTGGGTCAATGTACCAGCAGACTCATCTATCACTGGCTGGGCAATGGGCAGGATGAGGAGGAAACAAAGATATAGGCCCAAAAAATAAAGTGGGCTAAATGCAGTTCAAAATTGGTAACAGGACTAACCAGGGGGCATTGCTTTGTTCAGTGGAGTACAACTGTAATGAGAGGCTGACACAGTGAGTAGGCCCAAATCAGTAAGTAGGCTAAATGCAGTTCAAAATTGGTAACAGTAGTAAACAGGTGGCACTGGTTTGTTCAGTGTAGGAGAACATCAAGGAGCGGCAGACACCGTTGGTAGGGCCAACAAAACAAGTAGGCCAAATGCAGTGTTATACTAAAAACAATTTAACGAGAGCCTGAAGATGGAAGCTAGGGAAAGGCAACCTGGAGAACACCTTGGAGCGGAAGACACCATTTGTAGTACCCAGACCCAACTTGTAGGCCTAATGCAGTGTTGTTTCAACAACTATTTAACGAGGGCCTGAAGATTGAAGCTCAGGAAAGGCAACCAGGAGAACACCTTGGAGCGGCAGACACTGGTAGTAGGCTGTTACGATACGGTGGTCTAGGAGCAACATGGAACGAGCTCTGAAGGAAGTGGTAACTGTACTGACCGCAGTCCCTAAGCTCAACACAACACTAGAAGTAGCCGTGGAATGCTCCTAACTCTCCCTAGGCATCTCGTCACAGCCTAAGAGCTAGCTACCCCTAAAGAAAGAAGCAGGAAAGCTATCTTGCCTCAGAGAAAATCCCCAAAGGATAGATTAGCCCCCCACAAATAATGACTGTGAGTGGAGAGGGAAAAGACATACACAGAATGAAACCAGGATGAGCACAGGAGGCCAGTCTAGCTAAATAGATAAGGACAGGATGGAATACTGTGCGGTCAGTATAAAACACTACAAAAATCCACGCAGAGTTTACAAAAAATCTCCACACCTGACTAAAGGTGTGGAGGGCAAATCTGCCTCCCAGAGCTTCCAGCAAGACAGAATTAATTCACACTGATAAGCTGGACAAACATAGAAAGCACAGAATGGAAAAGTCCACAATCTATGGACAGAAAAGAGCAAGCAAAAACTTAGCTTTGCTGAACTGGTCAGGATAACAGGGAACTCCAAAGAGATGTGAATCCAACCAGGAACCATTCACAAGTGGCACTGGCTGAAGAAAGAGCCAGGCCTAAATAGCCGAGCAGAAGAGACGATAAGTGGAGGCAGCTGATGACAGCTAACTCCAAGGAGAAGCCATACCACTAGAAACCACAAGAGGGAGCCCAAGAGCAGAACTCACAAAAGTGCCACTTACAACCACAGGAGGGAGCCCAAGAGCGGAATTCACAATAGTAGGCCCCAACCCAACTAGTAGCCCCACTGCAGTTGTTCGATTAAAAAACTATTTAACGAGAACCTGAAGATTGAAGCTCAGGAAAGGCAACCTGGAGAACACCTTGGAGCGGCAGACACCGTTAGTAGACCCCAACCAAACTAGTAGCCCCACTGCAGTTGTTCGATTAAAAAACTATTTAACAAGAGCCTGAAGATTGAAGCTCAGGAAAGGCAACCTGGAGAACACCTTGGAGCGGCATACACTGGTAGTAGGCCCCAACCCAACTAGTAGCCCCACTGCAGTCGTTCGATTAAAAAACTATTTAACGAGAGCCTGAAGATTGAAGCTCAGGAAAGGCAACCTGGAGAACACCTTGGAGCGGCAGACACCGTTAGTAGGCCCCAACCCAACTAGTAGCCCCACTGCAGTTGTTCGATTAAAAAACTATTTAACAAGAGCCTGAAGATTGAAGCTCAGGAAAGGCAACCTGGAGAACACCTTGGAGCGGAAGACACTCGTAGTAGGCCCCAACCAAACTAGTAGCCCCACTGCAGTTGTTCCATTAAAAAACTATTTAACAAGAGCCTGAAGATTGAAGCTCAGGAAAGGCAACCTGGAGAACACCTTGGAGCGGCAGACACTGGTAGTAGGCCCCAACCCAACTAGTAGCCCCACTGCAGTTGTTCGATTTAAAAAACTATTTAACGAGAGCCTGAAGATTGACGCTCAGGAAAGGCAACCTGGAGAACACCTTGGAGCGGCAGACACCGTTAGTAGGCCATAACCAAACTAGTTTCCCCACTGCAGTTGTTCGATTAAAAAACTATTTAACAAGAGCCTGAAGATTGAAGCTCAGGAAAGGCAACCTGGAGAACACCTTGGAGCGGCAGACACCGTTAGTAGGCCCCAACCCAACTTGTAGCCCCACTGCAGTTGTTCCATTAAAAAACTATTTAAAAAGAGCCTGAAGATTGAAGATCAGGAAAGGCAACCAGGAGAACACCTTGGAGCGGCATACACTGGTAGTAGGCCCCAACCCAACTAGTAGCCCCACTGCAGTTGTTCGATTAAAAAACTATTTAACAAGAGCCTGAAGATTGAAGCTCAGGAAAGGCAACCTGGAGAACACCTTGGAGCGGCAGACACCGTTAGTAGGCCCCAACCCAACTAGTAGGCCAAATGCAGTTGTTCCATTTAACAACTATTTAACAAGAGCCTGAAGATTGAAGCTCAGGAAAGGCAACCTGGAGAATACCTTGGAACGGCAGACACCGTTAGTAGGCCCCAACCCAACTACTAGCCCCACTGCAGTTGTTCCATTTAACAACTATTTAACAAGAGCTTGAAGATTGAAGCATAGGAAAGGCAACCTGGAGAACACCTTGGAGCGGCAGACACTGTTAGTAGGCCCCAACCCAACTAGTAGCCCCACTGCAGTTGTTCCATTAAAAAACTATTTAACAAGAGCTTGAAGATTGAAGCTCAGGAAAGGCAACCTGGAGAACACCTTGGAGCGGCAGACACCGTTAGTAGGCCCCAACCCAACTAGTAGGCCAAATGCAGTTGTTCCATTTAACAATTATTTAACAAGAGCCTGAAGATTGAAGCTCAGGAAAGGCAACCAGGAGAACATCTTGGAGCGGCAAACACTGGTAGTAGGCCCCAACCCAACTAGTAGCCCCACTGCAGTTGTTCGATTAAAAAACTATTTAACAAGAGCCTGAAGATTGAAGCTCAGGAAAGGCAACCTGGAGAACTGTTATGACCTGGTGGTAAGGACAATAATGGACCTGGTGGTTAAGAGCACACGGAATGACCTGATAGTTACAAATAATATAGGACGAGCTCTGAGATGTGGGAACTCTGCTGACCGCAATCCCTAATCCTATCACACACACTAGAAATAGCCGTGGATTGCTCCTAACGCTCCCTATGCAACTCGACACAGCCTAAGGAACTAGCTAGCCCTGAAGATAGAAAAATAAGCCTACCTTGCCTCAGAGAAATTCCCCAAAGGAAAAGGCAGCCCCCCACATATAATGACTGTGAGTAAAGATGAAAATACAAACACAGAGATGAAATAGATTTAGCAAAGTGAGGCCCGACTTACTGAACAGACTGAGGATAGGAAAGGTAACTTTGCAGTCAGCACAAAAAACTACAAAAAGACCACACAGAGGGCTCAAAAGACCCTCCGCACCGACTCACGGTGCGGAGGCGCTCCCTCTGCGTCCCAGAGCTTCCAGCAAGCAAGACAAAAATCAAAATAGCAAGCTGGACAGAAAAATAGCAAACTAAAGAAAAACAAGCAGGAACTTAGCTTCTGCTGGGAAGACAGGTCACAAGAACGATCCAGGAGTGAACTAGACCAATACTGGAACATTGACAGGTGGCATGGAGCAATGATCTAAGTGGAGTTAAATAGAGCAGCCAGCTAACGAATTAACCTCGTCACCTGTGGAAGGAAACTCAGAAGCCGCAGCCCCACTGACAACCAACAGAGGCAGCCCATGGACAGAACCAGCCGAAGTACCATTCATGACCACAGGAGGGAGCTTGACAACAGAATTCACAACAGTACCCCCCCCTTGAGGAGGGGTCACCGAACCCTCACCAGAGCCCCCAGGCCGACCAGGACGAGCCAAATGAAAGGCACGAACCAGATCGGCAGCATGAACATCGGAGGCAAAGACCCAGGAATTATCTTCCTGACCATAACCCTTCCACTTGACCAGGTACTGGAGTTTCCGTCTCGAAATACGAGAATCCAAAATCTTCTCCACCACATACTCCAACTCCCCCTCAACCAACACCGGGGCAGGAGGATCAACAGATGGAACCACAGGCACCACGTATCTCCGCAACAACGACCTATGGAATACATTATGGATGGCAAAAGAAGCTGGAAGGGTCAAATGAAACGACACAGGATTGAGAACCTCAGAAATCTTATACGGACCAATGAAACGAGGCTTAAACTTAGGAGAGGAAACCTTCATAGGAACATAACGAGACGACAACCAAACCAAATCCCCAACACGAAGTCGGGGACCCACACAGCGCCGGCGGTTAGCGAAACGTTGAGCTTTCTCCTGGGACAATGTTAAATTGTCCACCACATGAGTCCAAATCTGCTGCAACCTATCCACCACAATATCTACACCAGGACAGTCCGAATACTCAACCTGCCCTGAAGAGAAACGAGGATGGAAACAAGAATTGCAGAAAAACGGCGAAACCAAAGTAGCCGAGCTGGCCCGATTATTAAGGGCGAACTCAGCCAAAGGCAAAAAGGACACCCAATCATCCTGATCAGCTGAAACAAAGCATCTCAGATATGTTTCCAAAGTCTGATTAGTTTGTTCGGTTTGGCCATTTGTCTGAGGATGGAAAGCCGAGGAAAAAGACAAATCAATGCCCATCCTAGCACAAAAGGCTCGCCAAAACCTCGAAACAAACTGGGAACCTCTGTCCGAAACGATGTTCTCCGGAATGCCATGTAAACGAACCACATGCTGGAAAAACAATGGCACCAAATCAGAGGAGGAAGGCAATTTAGACAAGGGTACCAAATGGACCATCTTAGAGAAGCGATCACAAACCACCCAAATGACCGACATCTTTTGAGAGACAGGGAGATCCGAAATAAAATCCATAGAGATATGCGTCCAGGGCCTCTTCGGGACCGGCAAGGGCAAAAGCAACCCACTGGCATGAGAACAGCAGGGCTTAGCCCGAGCACAAGTCCCACAGGACTGCACAAAAGAACGCACATCCCGCGACAAAGACGGCCACCAAAAGGATCTAGCCACCAAATCTCTGGTACCAAAGATTCCAGGATGACCAGCCAACACCGAACAATGAACCTCAGAGATAACTCTACTAGTCCATTTATCAGGGACAAACAGTTTCTCCGCTGGGCAACGGTCAGGTATATCAGCCTGAAATTTTTGCAGCACCCGCCGCAAATCAGGGGAGATGGCAGACAAAATAACCCCCTCTTTGAGGATACCCGCCGGCTCAGGAACACCCGGAGAGTCGGGCACAAAACTCCTTGACAGGGCATCAGCCTTCACATTCTTAGAGCCTGGAAGGTACGAAACCACAAAATCAAAGCGGGAGAAAAATAGCGACCAACGAGCCTGTCTAGGATTCAACCATTTGGCAGACTCGAGATAAGTCAAATTCTTGTGATCCGTCAAGACCACCACGCGATGCTTGGCTCCTTCAAGCCAATGACGCCACTCCTCGAATGCCCACTTCATGGCCAACAACTCTCGATTGCCAACATCATAATTGCGCTCAGCAGGCAAAAACTTTCTAGAAAAGAAGGCACATGGTTTCATCACCGAGCCATCAGAACTTCTTTGCGACAAAACAGCCCCTGCTCCAATCTCAGAAGCATCAACCTCGACCTGAAATGGGAGCGAAACATCTGGCTGGCACAACACAGGGGCAGAAGAAAAACGACGCTTTAACTCCTGAAAAGCTTCCACAGCCGCAGAAGACCAATTGACCACATCAGCACCCTTCTTGGTCAAATCAGTCAACGGTTTAGCAACACTAGAAAAATTACTGATGAAGCAACGATAAAAATTAGCAAAGCCCAGGAACTTTTGCAGACTCTTCACAGATATCGGCTGAGTCCAATCATAAATGGCCTGGACTTTAACAGGGTCCATCTCGATAGTAGAAAGGGGAAAAAATGAAACCCAAAAATGAAACCTTCTGAACTCCAAAGAGACACTTTAACCCCTTCACAAACAAAGAATTCGCACGAAGGACCTGGAACACCATTCTGACCTGCTTCACGTGAGACTCCTAATCATCCGAAAAGACCAAAATATCATCCAAATATACAATCAGGAATTTATCCAGGTACTCTCGGAAGATGTCATGCATAAAGGACTGAAATACTGATGGAGCATTGGAAAGCCCGAATGGCATAACCAGGTACTCAAAATGGCCCTCGGGCGTATTAAATGCTGTTTTCCATTCATCGCCCTGTTTAATACGCACAAGATTATATGCACCACGAAGCTCTATCTTGGTGAACCAGCAAGCCCCCTTAATCCGAGCAAACAAATCAGACAGCAGCGGCAAAGGATACTGAAATTTGACCGTGATCTTATTAAGAAGGCGGTAATCAATACAAGGTCTCAAAGAACCATCCTTCTTGGCCACAAAAAAGAACCCTGCTCCCAATGGTGACGACGACGGGCGAATATGACCCTTCTCCAAGGATTCCTTTACATAACTCCGCATAGCGGCGTGCTCTGGCACAGATAAATTGAACAGTCGGCCCTTAGGAAACTTACTACCAGGAATCAAATTGATAGCACAATCGCAATCCCTATGAGGAGGTAGGGCACTGGATTTGGGTTCATCAAATACATCCCGGTAATCCGACAAAAACTCCGGGACTTCAGAAGGGGTGGATGACGAAATAGACAAAAATGGAACATCACCATGTACCCCCTGACAACCCCAGCTGGACACAGACATTGATTTCCAATCCAATACTGGATTATGGACCTGTAGCCATGGCAACCCCAAAACGACCACATCATGCAGATTATGCAACACCAAAAAACGAATATCCTCCTGATGTGCAGGAGCCATGCACATGGTCAATTGGGTCCAGTACTGAGGCTTATTCTTGGCCAAAGGCGTAGCATCAATTCCTCTCAATGGAATAGGATACTGCAAGGGCTCCAAGAAAAAACCACAGCGCCTAGCAAACTCCAAGTCCATCAAATTCAGGGCAGCGCCTGAATCCACAAATGCCATAACAGAATAGGATGACAAAGATCAAATCAGAGTAACGGACAAAAGAAATTTCGACTGTACCGTACAAATGGTGGCAGACCTAGCGAAACGCTTAGTGCGCTTAGGACAATCGGAGATAGCATGAGTGGAATCACCACAGTAAAAACACAGCCCATTCCGACGTCTGTGTTCTTGCCGTTCAGCTCTGGTCAAAGTCCTATCACATTGCATAGGCTCAGGTCTATGCTCAGATAATACCGCCAAATGGTGCACAGCTTTACGCTCACGCATGCGTCAATCGATCTGAGTGGCCAAAGACATAGACTCATTCAGACCAGCAGGCATGGGAAATCCCACCATGACATCCTTAAGGGCTTCAGAGAGACCCTTTCTGAAGATAGCTGCCAGGGCACATTCATTCCACTGAGTGAGTACAGACCACTTCCTAAACTTCTGACAATATATCTCTACCTCCTCCTGACCCTGACACAGAGCCAGCAAGATTTTTTCTGCCTGATCCACTGAATTTGGTTCATCATAAAGCAATCCGAGCGCCAGAAAAAACGCATCAACATCACGCAATGCCGGATCTCCTGGCGCAAGGGAAAATGCCCAGTCTTGAGGGTCGCCACGTAACAAAGAAATAATGATTTTCACTTGTTGAACAGGGTCACCTGAGGAGCGAGGTTTCAAAGCAAGAAACAATTTACAATTATTCTTGAAATTCAGAAACTTAGATCTATCCCCAAAAAACAAATCAGGAATTGGAATCCTAGGCTCTAACATCGGATTCTGAACCACAAAATCTTGAATGTTTTGTACCCTTGCAGTGAGATTATTCATACAAGAGGACAGACCTTGAATGTCCATATCTACACCTGTATCCTGAACCACCCAGAGGTAAAGGGGAAAAGAGAGCCAAAACACACTGCAAAGAAAAAAAATGGTCTCAGAACTTCTCTTATCCCTCTATTGAGATGCATTAATACTTTGGGCCACCTGTACTGTTATGACCTGGTGGTAAGGACAATAATGGAACTGGTGGTTAAGAGCACACGGAATGACCTGATAGTTACAAATAATATAGGACGAGCTCTGAGACGTGGGAACTCTGCTGACCGCAATCCATAATTCTATCACACACACTAGAAATAGCCGTGGATTGCTCCTAACGCTCCCTATGCAACTCGACACAGCCTAAGGAACTAGCTAGCCCTGAAGATAGAAAAATAAGCCTACCTTGCCTCAGAAAAATTTCCCAAAGGAAAAGGCAGCCCCCCACATATAATGACTGTGAGTAAAGATGAAAATACAAACACATAGATGAAATAGATTTAGCAAAGTGAGGCCCGACTTACTGAACAGACTGAGGATAGGAAAGGTAACTTTGCGGTCAGCACAAAAAACTACAAAAAGACCACACAGAGGGCGCAAAAGACCCTCCGCACTGACTCACGGTGCGGAGGCGCTCCCTCTGCGTCCCAGAGCTTCCAGCAAGCAAGACAAAAATCCAAAAAGCAAGCTGGACAGAAAAATAGCAAACTAAAGAAAAACAAGCAGGAACTTAGCTTCTGCTGGGAAGACAGGTCACAAGAACGATGCAGGAGTGAACTAGACCAATACTGGAACATTGACAGGAGGCATGGAGCAATGATCTAAGTGGAGTTAAATAGAGCAGCCAGCTAACGAATTAACCTCGTCACCTGTGGAAGGAAACTCAGAAGTCGCAGCTCCACTGACAACCAACAGAGGCAGCCCATGGACAGCACCAGCCGAAGTACCATTCATGACCACAGGAGGGAGCTTGACAACAGAATTCACAACAGAGAACACCTTGGAGCGGCAGACACCGTTAGTAGGCCCCAACCTAACTAGTAGGCCAAATGCAGTTGTTCCATTTAACAACTATTTAACAAGAACCTGAAGATTGAAGCTCAGGAAAGGCAACCTGGAGAACATCTTGGAGCGGCAGACACCGTTAGTAGGCCCCAACCTAACTAGTAGGCCAAATGCAGTTGTTCCATTTAACAACTATTTAACGAGAGCCTGAAGATTGAAGCTCAGGAAAGGCAACCTGGAGAACACCTTGGAGCGGCAGACACCGTTAGTAGGCCCCAACCCAACTAGTAGGCCAAATGCAGTTTTTCCATTTAACAACTATTTAACAAGAGCCTGAAGATTGAAGCTCAGGAAAGGCAACCTGGAGAATACCTTGGAGCGGCAGACACCGTTAGTAGGCCCCAACCCAACCAGTAGCCCCACTGCAGTTGTTCCATTTAACAACTATTTAACAAGAGCTTGAAGATTGAAGCATAGGAAAGGCAACCTGGAGAACACCTTGGAGCGGCAGACACTGTTAGTAGGCCCCAACCCAACTAGTAGCCCCACTGCAGTTGTTCAATTAAAAAACTATTTAACAAGACCCTGAAGATTGAAGCTCAGGAAAGGCAACCTGGAGAACACCTTGGAGCGGCAGACACCGTTAGTAGGCCCCAACCCAACTAGTAGCCCCACTGCAGTTGTTCAATTAAAAAACTATTTAACAAGAGCCTGAAGATTGAAGATCAGGAAAGGCAACCAGGAGAACACCTTGGAGCGGCATACACTGGTAGTAGGCCCCAACCCAACTTGTAGCCCCACTGCAGTTGTTCGATTTAAAAAACTATTTAACGAGAGCCTGAAGATTGACGCTCAGGAAAGGCAACCTGGAGAACATCTTGGAGCGGCAGACACCGTTAGTAGGCCCCAACCTAACTAGTAGGCCAAATGCAGTTGTTCCATTTAACAACTATTTAACGAGAGCCTGAAGATTGAAGCTCAGGAAAGGCAACCTGGAGAACACCTTGGAGCGGCAGACACCGTTAGTAGGCCCCAACCCAACTAGTAGGCCAAATGCAGTTTTTCCATTTAACAACTATTTAACAAGAGCCTGAAGATTGAAGCTCAGGAAAGGCAACCTGGAGAATACCTTGGAGCGGCAGACACCGTTAGTAGGCCCCAACCCAACCAGTAGCCCCACTGCAGTTGTTCCATTTAACAACTATTTAACAAGAGCTTGAAGATTGAAGCATAGGAAAGGCAACCTGGAGAACACCTTGGAGCGGCAGACACTGTTAGTAGGCCCCAACCCAACTAGTAGCCCCACTGCAGTTGTTCCATTAAAAAACTATTTAACAAGACCCTGAAGATTGAAGCTCAGGAAAGGCAACCTGGAGAACACCTTGGAGCGGCAGACACCGTTAGTAGGCCCCAACCCAACTAGTAGGCCAAATGCAGTTGTTCTATTTAACAATTATTTAACAAGAGCCTGAAGATTGAAGGTCAGGAAAACAACCTGGAAAATACCTTGGAGCGGCAGACACCGTTAGTAGGCCCCAACCCAACCAGTAGCCCCACTGCAGTTGTTCCATTTAACAACTATTTAACAAGAGCTTGAAGATTGAAGCATAGGAAAGGCAACCTGGAGAACACCTTGGAGCGGCAGACACCGTTAGTAGGCCCCAACCTAACTAGTAGGCCAAATGCAGTTGTTCCATTTAACAACTATTTAACGAGAGCCTGAAGATTGAAGCTCAGGAAAGGCAACCTGGAGAACACCTTGGAGCGGCAGACACCGTTAGTAGGCCCCAACCCAACTAGTAGCCCCACTGCAGTTGTTCAATTAAAAAACTATTTAACAAGAGCCTGAAGATTGAAGATCAGGAAAGGCAACCAGGAGAACACCTTGGAGCGGCATACACTGGTAGTAGGCCCCAACCCAACTTGTAGCCCCACTGCAGTTATTCGATTTAAAAAACTATTTAACGAGAGCCTGAAGATTGACGCTCAGGAAAGGCAACCTGGAGAACATCTTGGAGCGGCAGACACCGTTAGTAGGCCCCAACCTAACTAGTAGGCCAAATGCAGTTGTTCCATTTAACAACTATTTAACGAGAGCCTGAAGATTGAAGCTCAGGAAAGGCAACCTGGAGAACACCTTGGAGCGGCAGACACCGTTAGTAGGCCCCAACCCAACTAGTAGGCCAAATGCAGTTTTTCCATTTAACAACTATTTAACAAGAGCCTGAAGATTGAAGCTCAGGAAAGGCAACCTGGAGAATACCTTGGAGCGGCAGACACCGTTAGTAGGCCCCAACCCAACCAGTAGCCCCACTGCAGTTGTTCCATTTAACAACTATTTAACAAGAGCTTGAAGATTGAAGCATAGGAAAGGCAACCTGGAGAACACCTTGGAGCGGCAGACACTGTTAGTAGGCCCCAACCCAACTAGTAGCCCCACTGCAGTTGTTCCATTAAAAAACTATTTAACAAGACCCTGAAGATTGAAGCTCAGGAAAGGCAACCTGGAGAACACCTTGGAGCGGCAGACACCGTTAGTAGGCCCCAACCCAACTAGTAGGCCAAATGCAGTTGTTCTATTTAACAATTATTTAACAAGAGCCTGAAGATTGAAGGTCAGGAAAACAACCTGGAAAATACCTTGGAGCGGCAGACACCGTTAGTAGGCCCCAACCCAACCAGTAGCCCCACTGCAGTTGTTCCATTTAACAACTATTTAACAAGAGCTTGAAGATTGAAGCATAGGAAAGGCAACCTGGAGAACACCTTGGAGCGGCAGACACCGTTAGTAGGCCCCAACCTAACTAGTAGGCCAAATGCAGTTGTTCCATTTAACAACTATTTAACGAGAGCCTGAAGATTGAAGCTCAGGAAAGGCAACCTGGAGAACACCTTGGAGCGGCAGACACCGTTAGTAGGCCCCAACCCAACTAGTAGGCCAAATGCAGTTTTTCCATTTAACAACTATTTAACAAGAGCCTGAAGATTGAAGCTCAGGAAAGGCAACCTGGAGAATACCTTGGAGCGGCAGACACCGTTAGTAGGCCCTAACCCAACCAGTAGCCCCACTGCAGTTGTTCCATTTAACAACTATTTAACAAGAGCTTGAAGATTGAAGCATAGGAAAGGCAACCTGGAGAACACCTTGGAGCGGCAGACACTGTTAGTAGGCCCCAACCCAACTAGTAGCCCCACTGCAGTTGTTCAATTAAAAAACTATTTAACAAGACCCTGAAGATTGAAGCTCAGGAAAGGCAACCTGGAGAACACCTTGGAGCGGCAGACACCGTTAGTAGGCCCCAACCCAACTAGTAGCCCCACTGCAGTTGTTCAATTAAAAAACTATTTAACAAGAGCCTGAAGATTGAAGATCAGGAAAGGCAACCAGGAGAACACCTTGGAGCGGCATACACTGGTAGTAGGCCCCAACCCAACTTGTAGCCCCACTGCAGTTGTTCGATTTAAAAAACTATTTAACGAGAGCCTGAAGATTGACACTCAGGAAAGGCAACCTGGAGAACATCTTGGAGCGGCAGACACCGTTAGTAGGCCCCAACCTAACTAGTAGGCCAAATGCAGTTGTTCCATTTAACAACTATTTAACGAGAGCCTGAAGATTGAAGCTCAGGAAAGGCAACCTGGAGAACACCTTGGAGCGGCAGACACCGTTAGTAGGCCCCAACCCAACTAGTAGGCCAAATGCAGTTTTTCCATTTAACAACTATTTAACAAGAGCCTGAAGATTGAAGCTCAGGAAAGGCAACCTGGAGAATACCTTGGAGCGGCAGACACCGTTAGTAGGCCCCAACCCAACCAGTAGCCCCACTGCAGTTGTTCCATTTAACAACTATTTAACAAGAGCTTGAAGATTGAAGCATAGGAAAGGCAACCTGGAGAACACCTTGGAGCGGCAGACACTGTTAGTAGGCCCCAACCCAACTAGTAGCCCCACTGCAGTTGTTCCATTAAAAAACTATTTAACAAGACCCTGAAAATTGAAGCTCAGGAAAGGCAACCTGGAGAACACCTTGGAGCGGCAGGCACCGTTAGTAGGCCCCAACCCAACTAGTAGGCCAAATGCAGTTGTTCTATTTAACAATTATTTAACAAGAGCCTGAAGATTGAAGGTCAGGAAAACAACCTGGAAAATACCTTGGAGCGGCAGACACCGTTAGTAGGCCCCAACCCAACCAGTAGCCCCACTGCAGTTGTTCCATTTAACAACTATTTAACAAGAGCTTGAAGATTGAAGCATAGGAAAGGCAACCTGGAGAACACCTTGGAGCGGCAGACACTGTTAGTAGGCCCCAACCCAACTAGTAGCCCCACTGCAGTTGTTCAATTAAAAAACTATTTAACAAGACCCTGAAGATTGAAGCTCAGGAAAGGCAACCTGGAGAACACCTTGGAGCGGCAGACACCGTTAGTAGGCCCCAACCCAACTAGTAGGCCAAATGCAGTTGTTCCATTTAACAATTATTTAACAAGAGCCTGAAGATTGAAGCTCAGGAAAGGCAACCAGGAGAACACCTTGGAGCGGCAGACACTGGTAGTAGGCACCAACTCAACTAGTAGCCCCACTACAGTTGTTCCATTAAAAAACTATTTAACTAGAGCCTGAAGATTGAAGCTCAGGAAAGGTAACCTGGAGAACACCTTGGAGCGGCAGACACCGTTAGTAGGCCCCAACCCAACTAGTAGGCCCACTGCAGTTGTTCCATTAAAAAACTATTTAACAAAAGCCTGAAGATTGAAGCTCAGGAAAGGCAACCAGGAGAACACCTTGGAGCGGAAGAATCAGTTTGTAGACCACAACGAAACTTGTGGCCCCAATGCAGTTTTATAATTCTGACAGGCTGAAAACCAGCCTTTTTTTTTTTAAGAGGAGAACAGCTGTATTAAGTGGCGCAGACAGACACTGCTAGTAGGCCTTACACCACAAAGTTGGCTCACTGCAGGTTGAAAAAAAGGTACATGGGTACATGGTCGGCATTGGTGTGCTCAGCGGAGGACAAATGGAAGGATGGACCGCAGACAGACTTAGTAGGCCTACAATAAAGAAAGTAGGCTCTATGCACTTTTAAATAGGTTACAGGGGTACACAGGCAGCATTGGTGTGGTCAGCGGAGGACTATTGGAAGGAGGGACCACAGACAGACTTAGAAGTCCTAAAATAAAAAAAATTAGGCTCAATGCAGTTCGAATTATCTTGCAGGGGTACAAAGGCAGCATTGGTTTGTTCAGCGGAGAACGATTGGAAGGAGTGTCTGACACAGTTAGTACTCCCCAAAAATAAATAGATGTTAATGTCTCTCAAAACAACTAAACCAAAAAACAAAAGGGTGGCATACTTAGGCACAGGGGTGGGTTCCTCTGCTGAGTTTCAGACATAGTAATTTGGCGCCGCTAAGTATTTACTGGTGTCAATATAGGACACTGACCCTGACTATTTTAACTAGCATCATACATGTCAACAAATTGGTATTGTCAGTGCCAGGCATTGAAGGATGTCAGCGCATAGACTAAACATTGGTGGAGCTGTGAGAGATAATTTTGCAAATCGTAGAGCACTGTTTGAGCTGGGGGGGGGGAACTCTCTTGTGGCCGGCGGTACAGGCCCAGGGCCCTTCATGTTACAACGGTGTGTCTGACGTTGGTTGCGCGCCACCACTGCCAGAGACACTTTATTGTACTATGAGGGACCCAGTGGCAGTGCCGTCGGCCAAAAGCGGGCACACCCACCTCTTCAGACAAACGGCACTCTCACAGGTGCTTGCGGAAAAAGTGGCGAGACCACGGCCCCGTGGGGGGGGAGTTAGCGCATTTAGGGGGGTGTAAACATGTCATATGCTGGACAAACAGCTGCTGCAGATTAAGAGATTGGAACAGTCAGTAAGACCAGTCCACAATCAAGACCTTTTTATAGGAAAGCTAGGTGTCAGCTGGGAAAGGTGGGGCAAAATAATTCGAAATCCATGAGTGGTTCATTTTAATGAAGGTTAGATCATCAACATTTTGGGTAGCCAGACGAGTCCTTTTTTCGGTCAATATTGAACCAGCAGCACAGAATACTCTTTCTGATAGGACACTATCTTCTGGGCAAGCAAGCTCCTGCAATGTATATTCTGCCAATTCAGGCCAGGTATCTATTTTGGATGCCCAGTAATCAAATGGGAATGACGGTTAAGGGAGAACATCGATAAGGGATGAAAAATAATTAGTAACCATACTGGACAAATGTTGTCTCCTGTCACTTTGAATTGATGCTGCAGTACCTGTCCTGTCTGCGGTCATTGCAAAATCACTCCACAACCTGGTCAGAAAACCCCTCTGTCCAACGCCACTTCTGATTTGTGCACATCTAACACCTCTGCCCTGTTGCCCCCTGCACCTCGTGTGAGAACCATCACCGGCGCTGTGTGCTGGGAATGCCTGAATCAAATGGTCTACCAGAGTTGCTTGTTTGGTTGCTAATATTTGTTCGAGGTTCTCATGTGCCATGATATTTTGCAATTTGCCTTTATAGCGAGGATCAAGGAGGCAGGCCAACCAGTAATCGTCATCGGTCATCATTTTAAAAATGCGTGGTTCCCTTTTGAGGATACGTAAGGTATAATCTGCCATGTGGGCCAAAGTTCCAGTTGTCAAATCTGCGGTTGTGCTGGGTTGAGGGGCAGTTTCAGGCAAATCTACGTCACTTGTCTCCCTCAAAAAACCTGAACCCGGCCTTGCAACGCCAAGTTTCTATTGGCCCCTGAGAAGCTTCCTCATTCAAAAAATACTCATCCCCATCATCCTCCTTGTCCTCCTCCTCTTCACCCACTATCTCGTCCTGTAGACTGCCCTGACCAGACAATGGCTGACTGTCATCAAGGCTTTCCTCTTCCTCGGCTGCAGACGCCTGCTCCTTTATGTGCATCAAACTTTGCATCAGCAGACGCATTAGGAGGATGCTCATGCTTATTATGGCGTTGTCTGCACTAACCAGCCGCGTGCATTCCTCAAAACACTGAAGGACTTGACACAGGTCTTGTACCTTCGACCACAGCACACCTGACAACTCCATGTCTGCCATCCAACTGCCTGCCCGTGTATGTGTATCCTCCCACAAATACATAGCAGCACGCCTCTATTCGCACAGTCTCTGAAGCATGTGCAGTGTGGAGTTCCACCTTGTTTCAATGTCGATGATTAGGCGATGCTGGGGAAGGTTCAAAGACCGCTGATGGTTCTGCATACGGCTGGAGTGTACGGGCGAAGGGCGGATATGCACGCAAAGTCTGCGCACTTTGAGGAGCAGGTCGGGTAACCCCGGATAACTTTTCAGGAAGCACTGCACCACCAGGTTTAAGGTGTGAGCCAGGCAAGGAATGTGTTTCAGTTGTGAAAGGGGTATGGCAGCCATAAAATTCCTTCCGTTATCACTCACTACCTTGCCTGCCTCAAGATGTACAGTGCCCAGCCATGACTGAGTTTCTTTCTGCAAGAACTCGGACAGAACTTCCGCGGTGTGTCTGTTGTCGCCCAAACACTTCATTGCCAATACAGCCTGCTGACGCTTGCCACTAGCTGTCCCATAATGGGACACCTCGTGTGCAACAGTGGCAGCTGCGGATGGAGTGGTCGTGCGACTGCGGTCTGTGGATGAGCTCTCGCTTCTGCAGGAGGACGAGGAGGAGGAGGAGGGGGGGCGAACGCCTACAGCCAACTGTTTCCTAGACCGTGGGCTAGGCAGAACTGTCCCAATATTGCTGTCCCCTGTGGACCCTGCATCCACCACATTTACCCAGTGTGCCGTGATGGACACGTAACGTCCCTGGCCATGCCTACTGGTCCATGCATCTGTTGTCAGGTGCACCTTTGTACTCACATATTGCCTGAGTGCATGGACGATGCGGTCTTTTACATGCTGGTGGAGGGCTGGGATGGCTTTTCTCGAAAAGAAGTGTCGACTGGGTAGCTCGTAGCGTGGTACAGCGTAGTCCATCAGGGCTTTGAAAGCTTCGCTTTCAACTAACCGGTAGGGCATCATCTCTAATGAGATTAGTCTAGCAATGTGGGCATTCAAACCCTGTGTATGCAGATGCGAGGATGAGTACTTCCTTTTCCTAACGAGAGTCTCATGTAGGGTGAGCTGGACTGGAGAGCTGCAGATGTTGGAACTAGCGGGGGTGCCGGTGGACATGGCAGACTGATAGAGGTTTGGAGATGGTATTCTTGCTGGTGCCCTACATGCAGTGTTTCCTACCACGAACCTAGTGATTCCCTGGCTGCTTTGACCTGGCGACGAAACCTGCACATTTACTGCAGGTGGTGCGGGAAATGGTGGGCTTACAGTGAGGGAAGGGATGTAGTGTTGCTGACTAGCTTCATTGGCCGAGGGTGCTACAACCTTAAGGGACGTTTGGTAGTTAGTCCAGGCTTGCAAATGCATGGTGGTTAAATGTCTACGCATGCAACTTGTATTTAGACTTTTAAGATTCTGACCTCTGCTTAAGGTAGTAGAACATTTTTGACAGATGACTTTGCGCTGATCATTTGGATGTTGTTTAAAAAAATGCCAGACTGCACTCTTTCTACTATCGGATACCTTTTCAGGCATTGCAGACTGAGCTTCTTTAAACGGATGGCCACGCTGTCCTACAACTGGTTTTGCCACGCGTTTTTGGCCAGATACGGGCCCGGCAGATGGAACCTGTTGCGATGTTGATGCCTGCTGCGGCTCCTCCTCCTCCGCTTCAGAGCTACTGCCGCCTGCACCCTGTTCCCCCAATGGCTGCCAATCGGGGTCAACAACTGGGTCATCTATGACCTCCTCTTCTATCTCGTGTGCAACTTCGTCTGTGTCACCGTGTAAGCCGGTGGTATAGCGTTCGTGACGGGGCACCATAGTCTCATCAGGGTCTGATTCTGGATCAGTACACTGCGATGGCAATGTTCTGGTCTGAGTCAAAGGAACAGCATAGTAATCTGGCTGTGGCTGTGCATCTGTGCACTCCATGTCTGATTCAACTTGTAATGGGCATGACCTGTTAACTGTTTCACTTTCTAACCCAGGAAAGGTATGTGTAAAGAGCTCCATGGAGTAACCCATTGTGTCGCCTGACGCATCCTTCTCTGTTGTTCTTGGTGAAGAAGACAAGGAAGCGACTTGTCCCTGACCGTGAACATCCACTAACGACGTGCTGCTTTTACATTTAGCAGTTTAAGAAGGGGAGGCGAAAGAGCTAGAGGCTGAGTCAGCAAGGAAAGCCAAAACTTGTTCTTGCTGCTCCGGCTTTAAAAGCGGTTTTCCTACTCCCAGAAAAGGGAGCGTTCGAGGCCTTGTGTAGCCAGACGACGAACCTGGCTCAACAACTCGAGACTTAGGTGCTATATTGCTTTTCCCACGACCACCTGATGCTCCACCACCACTACCATCATTACCAGCTGGCAATGACCGCCCACGGCCACGACCTCTTCCACCAGACTTCCTCATTGTTTGAAAAACGTAACCAAACTAACGGTATTTGTTACTGTAAAACCAGTTACAAGGTGAACTCAAACTTCTGTTGGATTTATAGATCCCTATATATGTGGGTGAGACTGCAGGGAAAATCAGGCCCAATGTATAACAGTACACAGCTTCAGTGGCAGACAGATATGCCACTAACAGGACTGACGCTGATGCAGACACTAACAATTAAAATCTCCCCCTTTTTATTTTTTCTGGTAGAATATTGAAGAAATGTGGCCCACTCTTATACAGTATATGTTCTGTGGCACAAAATTAGAGACAGATGCCACACACAGCACTGGCACTGAGGCAGAATTGCCAATCTTAATCTCCCACTATTTGTTTTTTTTCCAGGGAGAATTTAAAAGAAATCTGGCCCAGTGTTACACACTAGGTTCAATGTGGCACAAAATTAGAGACAGGTGGCACACACAGGAATGGCACCGAAGCATAAATGCCAATCTGAATCTCCCACTATTTTTTTTTCCAGGGAGAATTTGAAAAAAATCTGGCCCAGTGTTACACACTAGGTTTAATGTGGCACAAAATTAGAGACAGGTGGCACACACAGGACTGGCACCGAAGCAGTAATGCCAATCTTAATCTCCCACTATTTTTTTCTTCCAGGGAGAATTTAAAAGAAATCTGGCCCAGTATTACATACTAGGTTTAATGAGGCACAAAATTAGAGACAGGTGGCACACACAGGAATGGCACCAAAACAGTAATGCCAATCTTAATCTCCCACTATTTTTTTTTTCCAGGGAGAATTTAAAAAAAAATCTGGCCCATTGTTACACACTAGGTTTAATGTGGCACAAAATTAGAGACAGGTGGCACACACAGGACTGGCACTGAAGCAGAAATGCCAATCTTAATAACCCACTATTTTTTTTTTCAGGGAGAATTTAAAAGAAATCTGGCCCAGTGTTACACACTAGGTTTAATGTGGCACAAAATTAGAGACAGGTGGCACACACAGGAATGGCACCGAAGCAGAAATGCCAATCTTAATCTCCCACAATTTTTTTTTTCAGGGAGAATTTAAAAGAAATCTGGCCCAGTGTTACACACTAGGTTTAATGTGGCACAAAATTAGAGACAGGTGGCACACACTGGAATGGCACCGAAGCAGTAATGCCAATCTTAATCTCCCACTCTTTTTTTTTTTCCAGGGAGAATTTAAAAAATATCTGGCCCAGTATTACACACTAGAGTTTCTGTGGCACAACATTAGAGACAGATGCCACACACAGCACTGGCACCGAAGCAGAAATGCCAATCTTAATCTCCCACTATTTTTTTTTTATTTATGTGAGAATTGGCAAGAAATCAGGCCCACTGTTAGACTGTATGTTTTCTGTGCCAGAAAATGAGACACAGATGCCACACACAGGACTGCCACTGATGCAGATTTGTCAATTTTAATCTGCACCCTTTTTTTTTTTTTTCTTCAGGGAGACTAGTGAATAAATCTGGGCCACTGTATTAGAGTATATTTTCTGTGGCAGAAAGTGGCTTGAAGAGATATAACGAAAACAAAAAAAGGGACTGTCCTACAATTACTATCTCCCTGCAGTAATCTCAGCAAAGTATGGCAGGCAGCAATAACAAGGAGTGGACTGCTGCACAAAAAAGTCAAAAGTGTGGACAAACAAACAAGATAGCTGTGCAGAAAGGAAGTAGCAACAGGATTTGTGCTTTGAAAAAAGCAGTTGGTTTGCACAGCGGCGTACAAACAGCAATGCAGCTATCAGGGAGCCTTCTAGGGCAGCCCAATGAGCTACAGCGCTGAGGGAAAAAAATTTTAGACTCCACTGTCCCTGCAAACAAAAGGTGGTGTTGGACAGTGGGAATCGCTACAGCACAAGCGGTTTGGGGGTTAATGTACCCTGCCTAACGCTATTCCTGCTTCTGACGAAGCGGCAGCAACCTCTCCCTATTCTCAGATCAGCAGTAGTAAGATGGCGGTCGGCGTGCACGCCCCTTTATAGCCCCTGTGACGCCGCAGAAAGCAAGCCAATCACTGCAATGCCCTTCTCTAAGATGGTGGGGACTGAGACCTATGTCATCACGCTGCCCATACTCTGCGTCCACCTTCATTGGCTGAGAAATGGCACTTTTCGCATCATTGAAACGCGACTTTGGCGCGAAAGTCGCGTACCGCATGGCCGACCCCACACAGGGATCGGGTCAGGTTTCATGAAACCCGACTTTGCCAAAAGTCGGCAACTTATGAAAATGAACGATCCGTTTCGCTCAACCCTACTGGACGCTTATCCCCATTTTAAAATGCAGCAGCAGTTCAGATGTCTGACCGCAGCTTTATTCATTTTCTTTGGGGCTTCCAGAAAAAAATGAGAGCAGCCACAGAGTGAATGAATGGATCAGTGTTCAAGTCAGACATACCGCTACAGTCTAAAGAGGATAAAAGTTCCACATTCTGCCGACTGGGTCTCAGCAGTCAGACCCCCCCACCACCAATCAGTATGTTATCACTAGTCCTGTGGAGAGGTAATTACTTTTTTCACAGGAGAACCCCTGTAAGTACATCTCTGATGCTGTGATCCAAGTATCTAATCTCTAATGGAAATAAAGAATCTTCTCCTAATTAATATCAGAGAGAACAGATGACCACCATATTCAACACAATCCACTATACCAAGACCAATAATACCCCATACAGGGAAGAAATACCACCACACCATGAATAGATCACATAGTGACCAAATAACACCACATAATGCTAGCATATGGGCACCAAATAATACCACATACATAGATAAATACTGCCACACCATAACTAGACTACATATTCCACCACAGTGACTGAATAATACCACATACAGGGGATAAATACTGCCATACTGTGACCAGATCACAAATTACCACCACATAGTGACTGAATAATACCACGTATAGGGGATATACACCACCACACTGTGACCAGACCACATATTACCATCATGCAGTGACTGAATACTACAATACTAATCATGAATACAAACCACAATACTAACAACACTGTTATTATCACCAGTGACATTATACACAAGAGCTCTGTATATACTGTCAGTGTACATGTAATACAGGGATCACCAGTATCATTATACACAGGTGATCTGTATATAGTGTCAGTGTACAGGTAATACAGTGATCACAGGTGACATTATACACTGGAGCTCTGTATATAGTGTCAGTGTACAGGTAATAGAGTGAAAACCAGTGACATTTATACACAGTGTTAGGGTTGGCGGAACGCACCAAATATATAATTTATTAAATGGAATTGGTGCATTCGCAACCCGGGATCCACCGTGCAGGAAAGCACCTGCTGCTAAATAATGGCGGCTCTATATGGCGGTATATACCAACTCTGTTAGCTTCACAGAGTAACCGCGAGAGGAAAGCTCTCTGCCCTGTTAGACTTTCACAGAGGCACAGGCCAACTACCCAGATGTGAGCAGTGAGTGGTCATGCATGCATACAAAACTCCTCGCCGGAGATGCCAGCATTCTAGGGGCTTATTTCAGCCGGGTCCCTGAACACACTTAAACACAATCTCCTCGCCGGAGGTGCCAGCATTCTAGGGGCTTATTTCAGCCGGGTCCCTGAACACATTCAAACACATGACCACATTGGCGCAAAGCATATAGCATAAGACGATACTAGCGCATGGCCGTGCGGTCATACGCAGTTTATATAGTTGCAGCACAGGAAGCTGCTACTGAAGTTTTTGCCCTTTCAGGACCTTCCAGAAGGACCAATGGAAAGTGCTACAGTACCTGAGCATGTTTTGCCCTTTCAGGACCTTCCAGAAGGACCAATGGAATGTACTGCAGCACCTGAGCATGTGACCGAACATGTGGCCCTCGACCTCCAATGGGAAACCCTGCCCGGGCATGCTCAGTGTGAGTAAACAAGGACTTAGTCCCAGAGAGGCTCGCTCGCCGAAGATCAGTGCAGGGTACCATAGGAAAGCCAGAAAAGGCAGTAGTGACCCTATGCACCGAATCAGCCCCAGCGAGACGCTGGGAGCGACGTCTCCGCTGAGCAGAGCCCACTGCGGCCGATACCGAATGGGAGACCGCAGCAGACACGGATCGAGATTCCCCCTGTGCAGCAGAGGAAACTCGACTCCTAACATTACCCCCCCTCCTAGGGCCCCCCCTCCTTGAGCCTCACTACGCTCAAAAGCTGCGATAAGCAGCGGAGCCCGAATGTGCTCCACAGGCTCCCAGGTTCTATCCTCTGGGCCGTGACCCTTCCAGTCCACCAGATAAAATTTCTTGCCACGTACCACCTTGCACCCCACAATAGCATTCACCTCAAACTCATCCGTGGATGAACCCGATGTCCCAGCAGATGACTCGGAAAACCGGGACAAATGAACGGGCTTTAAGAGGGAAACGTGGAAAGTATCGGTGATACCAAGGCGTGGAGGAATAGCCAAACGGTAGACCACAGGGTTGACCTGTTCCAGAACCTTAAACGGGCCAATGTAGCGAGGAGCAAACTTAGTGGACTCAACTCGCAGCCTGATGTTACGGGCGGAGAGCCACACTAAGTCGCCAGGAGCAAAGACCGGAGCGGGGCGCCGGTGTGTAACAGCCGAAACCCTCATTCTCTCCTTGGAGGCCCGGATGGCATCCTGTGTGCGGTCCCAGAAGTCACGTGCCTCCACCGCCCAGTCTGCTACCCTAGAATCGGTGGATGACACGGGCATGGGCACAGGGACACGCGGATGCTGGCCGTAATTAAGGAGAAAAGGAGTTTGACCAGTGGAATCGGCTACGGCGTTGTTCAGGGCAAATTCCGCCCAAGGTAGCAAAGATGCCCAGTCATCCTGCCTAGCAGAGACGAAATGTCGCAAATATGTCACCAGAGTCTGGTTGGTTCTCTCCACCAACCCATTCGTCTCGGGATGGTATGCAGAGGAGAAGTTTAACTCTATGCTGAGTAAACGGCAGAGCTCTCTCCAAAACCGAGATGCGAACTGGGGACCCCGATCGCTGACAATCTTATCAGGCATACCATGCAAATGGAAAACGTGTTTAATGAACAACACCGCCAAGGCCCGTGCTGAGGGTAACCGAGGAAGCGGCACCAAATGCACCATCTTGGAGAAATGGTCGGTGACAACCCAAATAATGGAGCAGCCACGCGACTTGGGTAGACCCACCACAAAGTCCATCCCGACCATCTCCCAGGGCCTGTCTGCCACCAGTAGAGGGTAAAGCAAAGCAGCAGGCCGTTGCCGAGGAGACCGATTCTGGGCGCAAGAAACGCACGCCTGAATATAGTCTTTGACATCTCGGGCCATATGCGGCCACCAGTATGTTCTCGCCAGAAGCTCAGATGTCCTCTTGGTCCCAAAATGCCCACCCACTCTGGAGGAGTGAGCCCAAGAGAGAACCTCCGGTCGCAAGTTAGCTGGTACGAAAGTCTTGCCCGGGGGCACAGACTCTAGCGAAACCGGAGCTACAGTTCTCAGGCTCTCAGAAGGCACAATAAGCCGAGGCTCCTCCTCCGATGACACCACGGAGCGGGAGAGAGCGTCAGCACGAACGTTCTTCTCCCCGGAGAGGAAATGGAGAGTAAAATGGAACCAGGAGAAGAACAGGGACCATCTAGCCTGGCGAGAATTCAGCCGCTGGGCCGTTTGCAGATACACCAAGTTCTTGTGGTCAGTGAAGACTTGGAAGGGAAAGCGAGCTCCCTCCAAGAGATGTCTCCACTCCGAAAAAGCCAACTTCATGGCCAGCAACTCCCTGTCCCCGATGGAATAATTCCTCTCCGCTGGTGTGAAGGTCTTGGAGAAGAAGAAGCAAGGATGCTTCCGACCTTGAGCATCCTTTTGGAAAAGGACTGCTCCAGCACCAACGGATGAGGCATCCACCTCCAAGATAAATGGCTTATCAACATCGGGGCGATGTAGGATGGGAGCGCTAGCGAAGTGTGACTTGATCGAGAGAAAGGCTTTGGAGACCTCCTCTGACCACAACTTGGGATTTGCTCCCTTCTTGGTGAGGGCAACCAAGGGAGCTACCAAAGTTTAGAAGTGTGGAATGAACTGGCGATAGTAATTAATGAACCCCATAAAGCGCTGCACCGCTTTAAGAGAATGGGGTTCCTGCCAGTCCATTACAGCCTGTAGCTTGGCAGGATCCATAGCCAAACCCTGGGCAGAGATGATATAACCAAGGAAAGGCAAGGACTCCTGCTCAAACACACACTTCTCCAACTTGGCGTAGAGGGAGTTTGCCCGTAAGAGGTCGAAGACTTTGCGAACATCTCTCCGATGGGAGTCAATATCTGGAGAGAAGATGAGAATATCATCCAGATAGACTACGACCGAGGTGGTGAGCATATCCCGGAAGATGTCGTTCACAAAGTCTTGGAAAACGGCTGGGGCATTACAGAGCCCGAAGGGCATCACCAGATATTCATAGTGCCCATCCCTGGTGTTAAAAGCCGTCTTCCATTCATCCCCCTCACGGATGCGAATCAGGTTGTAAGCACCCCGCAGATCTAATTTTGTAAATACCCTCGCTCCCCGTAGCCTATCAAACAGCTCAGATATCAGGGGTAGTGGGTACTTGTTCTTAACGGTGATGGCGTTAAGACCCCTGTAGTCTATGCATGGACGTAAGTCTCCAGTCTTCTTCTGTACGAAGAAGAACCCTGCCCCTGCCGGTGACACTGACTTCCTAATGAATCCTCTTGCCAGATTCTCCTGGATGTACTGGGACATTGCCTCCGTCTCCGGGAGAGATAACGGATAGACTCGACCCCGGGGAGGCTCAGCACCAGGCAAGAGGTCAATAGGACAGTCATAGGGGCGGTGAGGCGGAAGGGTCTCCGCAGCTCTTTTGGAGAACACGTCTGCATAGGGCCAATAGTGCTTGGGGAGAGAGGAAAGATCTGTGGGTACCTGTGTAGCAGCAACCTGAACGCAATCCCTCAGACATCTACCCTCGCAAGATTTACTCCAACCCAAAATTCTCCCAGAGGACCACTCAATATGAGGAGAATGGTAGCGAAGCCATGGTATCCCCAACAGGACCTCATCAATTCCCTCAGGAATGACTAATAGGGAGATTATCTCCTGATGTGATGGAGACACAGATAGCGTGAAAGGAATGGTTTGGTGGGTAATCTGTGAAGGTAGTGTTGACCCATTTACCACTCGAACGGTTACCGGCTTGGCGAGAATCACCAAGGGTATTGCGTGACGCTGGGCAAAAGCGGAAGACATAAAGTTACCCTCTGCCCCAGAATCCACGCATAGCTCGACCATAAGAGTGGATGGGCCTATGGTAATTGTCCCCTTGAAGGACAACTTTGAGGCAAACGTCGCCGTGTCTAGTGTACCTCCTCCAACTGCCACTAGACGCTGACGTTTCCCCGACTGCTGAGGACCCTTGGAGGCAAGGTGTCCTGACTGCTGGCAAACATGACGGACCTTATGTGCACGGGCAGACTGAGACTTGGATCCCGCTCGTGTCACCTCTAAGGCCTCATTTGACTCGGATGCCTGGACTGGAGATTCCAAAGGTTTGGCGAAGGTGGGAGCCAGCCGAAACCTCTGCCTACACTGGGCTCGCTCCAACCTCCGCTCGTTAAAACGGAGGTCAATACGAGTAGATACGGCTATGAGCTCCTCCAGTGTGGCGGGAATCTCCCTAGTGGCCAAAGCGTCCTTCACATGGTCAGCCAGCCCCCTCCAAAATACGGGAATGAGGGTTTTATCTGGCCATTCCAACTCAGACGCTAATGTCCGGAAGTGAACAGCAAAATGGCTGACCATGGTTGAACCCTGAGTCAAAGCCAGCAGTTGGAGCGCTGTATCATGGGTGACTTGAGGTCCTAAAAAGACCTGTTTCAGAGTGTCCAGAAACCTAGGAACACTCCGCACCACATGATCGTTGCGCTCCCACAGCGGTGTAGCCCACTCCAACGCTCTGTCCGACAGGAGAGAGATTATGAATCCCACCTTTGCCCACTCAGTAGGGAAACGTGCAGCCAGAAGCTCGAGGTGTATACCACATTGGCTCACGAAACCCCTACAGGACTTACTGTCCCCAGAGTATCTCTCAGGCAAAGGAAGGTGAGATAGGGTCGGAACAGAGGTGGCAGTGGGTAAAGCTGCTGCAGCCACGCTAGCAGCCTGAACAGCTATTGCGGTAACATCCACCGCCGAGGTTGCACGCTCAAGAGACGCCAACCGGCCCTCCAGCAGCTGGATGTACCCCTGCAATCGCTGTTCATCCGCCATTACTTAGCCCGATCCTGGCGCTAGTATACTGTTAGGGTTGGCGGAACGCACCAAATATATAATTTATTAAATGGAATTGGTGCGTTCGCAACCCGGGATCCACCGTGCAGGAAAGCACCTGCTGCTAAATAATGGCGGCTCTATATGGCGGTATATACCAACTCTGTTAGCTTCACAGAGTAACCGCGAGAGGAAAGCTCTCTGCCCTGTTAGACTTTCACAGAGGCACAGGCCAACTACCCAGATGTGAGCAGTGAGTGGTCATGCATGCATACAAAACTCCTCGCCGGAGATGCCAGCATTCTAGGGGCTTATTTCAGCCGGGTCCCTGAACACACTTAAACACAATCTCCTCGCCGGAGGTGCCAGCATTCTAGGGGCTTATTTCAGCCGGGTCCCTGAACACATTCAAACACATGACCACATTGGCGCAAAGCATATAGCATAAGACGATACTAGCGCATGGCCGTGCGGTCATGCGCAGTTTATATAGTTGCAGCACAGGAAGCTGCTACTGAAGTTTTTGCCCTTCCAGGACCTTCCAGAAGGACCAATGGAAAGTGCTACAGTACCTGAGCATGTTTTGCCCTTTCAGGACCTTCCAGAAGGACCAATGGAATGTACTGCAGCACCTGAGCATGTGACCGAACATCGAACATGTGGCCCTCGACCTCCAATGGGAGACCCTGCCCTGGGCATGCTCAGTGTGAGTAAACAAGGACTTAGTCCCAGAGAGTCTCGCTCGCCGCAGATCAGTGCAGGGTACCATAGGAAAGCCAGAAAAGGCAGTAGTGACCCTATGCACCGAATCAGCCCCAGCGAGACGCTGGGAGCGACGTCTCCGCTGAGCAGAGCCCACTGCGGCCGATACCGAATGGGAGACCGCAGCAGACACGGATCGAGATTCCCCCTGTGCAGCAGAGGAAACTCGACTCCTAACACACAGCAGCTCTGTATATAGTGTACAGGTAATACAGTGATCACCAGTGACTATATACACAGTAGCTCTGTATATAGTGTTGGTGTATAGGTAATACAGTGACCACCAGTGACATTATACCCAGGTGTTCTGTATATAGTATATAGTGCCAGTGTACAGGTAATAGAGTGATCACCAGTGACATTATACACAGGAACTTGTAGTATATAATGTCAGCGTACAGGTAATAGAGTGATCACCAGTGACATTATACACAGGAGCTCTGTTTACAGTGTTAGTTTACAGGTAATACATGGATCACCAGTGACATTATGCACAAGAGCTCTGTATATAGTGTCAGTGTACAGGTAATACAGTGATCACCAGTGACATTATACACAGGAGCTCTGTATATAGCGTCAGTCTACAGGTAATACAGGGATCACCAGTGATATTATACACAGGTGTTCTGTATATAGTGTCAGTGTACAGGTAATACAGTGATCATCAGTGACATTATACACAGGAGTAAACACAAAAACCTCAGTGACATCTTAGTGTCATCAAGATAGGAATATAGGTAGCCCATCCAAACAAAGAACAAAACAAATACCCACTCCAAATAACATATATGAAAGGAGAAAATAGGAGCAACCAGCTATAATAGAAGTGTATCTTTTATTAATAATTTCAAAGTAAAACATATAACCCCCAAAATTCCATCACAAAAATCTAAATGTAAAACATATGCAGGAAGGAAAACAGAGAAACCAGGAAACCAACAATTGCAACTGCCCGACGGCAAGCCAAACCCTCACAAAATAGGTGCCAAATGCATAGATCCAAAGTGGGATCACAGGAGTGACATAGACGTACCACGGGCAGAAGCTGAAGGACCCTGGGCCAGGTGTAGATAGCCCCGTCACGCGGTTCGCATGTCTAATGCACAGCTTTCTCAAGGGGAATACACAAATGCAGCTGCAAGGACCTTTTATGGTCATGTGGTAGAGCACATGGTACAGAAATGGCCAATAGCAGTGGTTGGAATTGGCACATGCGCACTGCTCACCAAAGATCCCGGCAGATACACCAAAGTGTCAAGGTGGAAAGGCAGTCCCCGCACGTGAGAGGGAGGCAAAGAGATGCGCCGATGTACGCCGGGAATCCCAGGCAGCAGCATGCATGCGCACAACCACTGCATCACCAATTAAATATATTTTTAAAAGGAAAAGTGTTATGATGGCAATCCAGTAACACAGTGTGCCAGTAATCAGAGCACATACAGTGATCTGACAATAACCCAAAAACAATAGAACGAGCTCTGAGACGTGGAATCTCTGTAGACCGCAATGCCTGAACCTATCCTAAACACAACTAAAGGCAGCTGTGGATTGCGCCTGACACTACCTATGCAACTCGGCACAGCCTGAGGAACTGACTAGCCTGAAGATAGAAATACAAGCCTGACTTGCCTCAGAGAAATACCCCAAAGGAAAAGGCAGCCCCCCACATATAATGACTGTTAGCAAGATGAAAAGACAAAACGTAGGGATGAAATAGATTCAGCAAAGTGAGGCCCGATATTCTACATAGAGCGAGGATAGCAAAGAGAACTTTGCAGTCTACAAAAAACCCTAAAGCAAAAAACCACGCAAAGGGGGCAAAAAGACCCACCGTGCCGAACTAACGGCACGGCGGTACACCCTTTGCGTCTCAGAGCTTCCAGCAAAAACAAATAGACAAGCTGGACAGAAAAAACAGCAACAAAAGTAAGAAGCACTTATCTAAGCAGAGCAGCAGGCCACAGGAAAGATCCAGAAGCTCAGATCCAACACTGGAACATTGACAAGGAGCAAGGAAGACAGAATCAGGTGGAGTTAAATAACAAGGCAGCCAACGAGCTCACCAGAACACCTGAGGGAGGAAGCCCAGAAGCTGCAGTACCACTTGTGACCACAGGTGTGAATTCAGCCACAGAATTCACAACAGTACCCCCCCCTTGAGGAGGGGTCACCGAACCCTCACCAGAGCCCCCAGGCCGACCAGGATGAGCCACATGAAAGGCACAAACAAGATCTGGAGCATGGACATCAGAGGCAAAAACCCAGGAATTATCTTCCTGAGCATAACCCTTCCATTTAACCAGATACTGGAGTTTCTGTCTAGAGACACGAGAATCCAAAATTTTCTCCACAATATACTCCAATTCCCCCTCCACCAAAACAGGGGCAGGAGGCTCAACAGATGGAACCATAGGTGCCACGTATCTCCGCAACAACGACCTATGGAATACATTATGTATGGAAAAGGAGTCTGGGAGGGACAGACGAAAGGACACAGGATTGAGAATCTCAGAAATCCTATACGGACCAATAAAACAAGGTTTAAATTTAGGAGAGGAAACCTTCATAGGAATATGACGAGAAGATAACCAAACCAGATCCCCAACACGAAGTCGGGGACCCACACGGCGTCTGCGATTAGCGAAAAGTTGAGCCTTCTCCTGGGACAAGGTCAAATTGTCCACTACCTGAGTCCAGATCTGCTGCAACCTGTCCACCACAGAATCCACACCAGGACAGTCCGAAGACTCAACCTGTCCTGAAGAGAAACGAGGATGGAACCCAGAATTGCAGAAAAATGGAGAGACCAAGGTAGCCGAGCTGGCCCGATTATTAAGGGCGAACTCAGCCAACGGCAAAAAGGACACCCAATCATCCTGGTCTGCAGAAACAAAACATCTCAGATATGTTTCCAAGGTCTGATTGGTTCGTTCGGTCTGGCCATTAGTCTGAGGATGGAAAGCCGAGGAAAAAGATAGGTCAATGCCCATCCTACCACAAAAGGCTCGCCAGAACCTCGAAACAAACTGGGAACCTCTGTCAGAAACAATATTCTCAGGAATGCCATGCAAACGAACCACATGCTGGAAGAACAAAGGCACCAAATCAGAGGAGGAAGGCAATTTAACCAAGGGCACCAGATGGACCATTTTAGAAAAGCGATCACAGACCACCCAAATGACTGACATCTTTTGAGAAACGGGAAGGTCAGAAATGAAATCCATCGAAATATGTGTCCAAGGCCTTTTTGGGACCGGCAAGGGCAAAAGCAACCCACTGGCACGTGACCAGCAGGGCTTAGCCCTAGCACAAATCCCACAGGACTGCACAAAAGTACGTACATCCCGTGACAGAGATGGCCACCAGAAGGATCTAGCCACTAACTCTCTGGTACCAAAGATTCCAGGATGACCAGCCAAGACCGAACAATGAAGTTCAGAGATAACTTTACTAGTCCACCTATCAGGGACGAACAGTTTCTCCGCCGGACAACGATCAGGTTTATTCGCCTGAAATTTTTGCAACACTCGCTGCAAATCAGGGGAGATGGCAGACACAATGACTCCTTCCTTGAGGATACCCGCCGGCTCAGATAAACCCGGAGAGTCGGGCACAAAACTCCTAGACAGAGCATCCGCCTTCACATTTTTAGAGCCCGGAAGGTACGAAATCACAAAATCGAAGCGAGCAAAAAATAACGACCAACGGGCCTGTCTAGGATTCAAGCGCTTGGCAGACTCGAGATAAGTAAGGTTCTTATGATCAGTCAATACCACCACGCGATGCTTAGCTCCTTCAAGCCAATGACGCCACTCCTCGAATGCCCACTTCATGGCCAGCAACTCTCGGTTGCCCACATCATAATTACGCTCAGCAGCAGAAAACTTCCTGGAAAAGAAAGCACATGGTTTCAACACTGAGCAACCAGAAGCTCTCTGTGACAAAACCGCCTCTGCTCCAATCTCAGAAGCATCAACCTCGACCTGGAACGGAAGAGAAACATCTGGTTGACACAACACAGGGGCAGAACAAAAACGACGCTTCAACTCCTGAAAAGCTTCCACGGCAGCAGAAGACCAATTAACCAAATCAGCACCCTTCTTAGTCAAATCGGTCAATGGTTTGGCAATGCTAGAAAAATTACAGATGAAGCGACGATAAAAATTAGCAAAGCCCAGGAACTTTTGCAGACTTTTCAGAGATGTCGGCTGAGTCCAATCCTGGATGGCTTGGACCTTAACCGGATCCATCTCGATAGTAGAAGGGGAAAAGATGAACCCCAAAAATGAAACTTTCTGCACACCGAAGAGACACTTTGATCCCTTCACGAACAAAGAATTAGCACGCAGGACCTGGAAAACCATTCTGACCTGCTTCACATGAGACTCCCAATCATCTGAGAAGATCAAAATGTCATCCAAGTAAACAATCAGGAATTTATCCAGATACTCACGGAAGATGTCATGCATAAAAGACTGAAAAACAGATGGAGCATTGGCAAGTCCGAACGGCATCACTAGATACTCAAAATGACCCTCGGGCGTATTAAATGCCGTTTTCCATTCATCTCCTTGCCTGATTCTCACCAGATTATACGCACCACGAAGATCTATCTTAGTGAACCAACTAGCCCCCTTAATTCGAGCAAACAAGTCAGATAACAATGGCAAGGGATACTGAAACTTAACAGTGATCTTATTAAGAAGGCGGTAATCAATACACGGTCTCAGCGAACCATCCTTCTTGGCTACAAAAAAGAACCCTGCTCCCAGTGGTGATGACGATGGGCGAATATGTCCCTTCTCCAGGGATTCCTTCACATAACTGCGCATAGCGGTGTGTTCAGGCACGGATAAATTAAATAAACGACCTTTAGGGAATTTACTACCAGGAATCAAATTGATAGCACAATCACAATCCCTTGCGGAGGTAGGGCATCGGACTTGGGCTCTTCAAATACATCCTGATAATCAGACAAGAACTCTGGGACCTCAGAAGGAGTGGATGACGAAATAGACAAAAATGGAACATCACCATGTACCCCCTGACAACCCCAGCTGGATACCGACATAGAGTTCCAATCCAATACTGGATTATGGGTGTGTAGCCATGGCAACCCCAACACGACCACATCATGCAGATTATGTAGCACCAGAAAGCGAATAACTTCCTGATGTGCAGGAGCCATGCACATGGTCAGCTGAGCCCAGTACTGAGGTTTATTCTTGGCCAAAGGTGTAGCATCAATTCCTCTCAACGGAATAGGACACCGCAAAGGCTCCAAGAAAAACCCACAACGTTTAGCATAATCCAAATCCATCAGATTCAGGGCAGCGCCTGAATCCACAAACGCCATGACAGAATACGATGACAAAGAGCATATCAAGGTAATGGACAGAAGGAATTTGGACTGTACAGTACCAATGACGGCAGACCTATCGAACCGCTTAGTGCGCTTAGGACAATCAGAAATAGCATGAGTGGAATCACCACAGTAGAAACACAGCCCATTCAGACGTCTGTGTTCTTGCCGTTCAACTCTGGTCATAGTCCTATCGCACTGCATAGGCTCAGGTTTAATCTCAGGTAATACCGCCAAATGGTGCACAGATTTACGCTCGCGCAAGCGACGACCGATCTGAATGGCCAAAGACATAGACTCATTCAAACCAGCAGTCATAGGAAAACCCACCATGACATCCTTAAGAGCCTCAGAGAGACCCTTTCTGAACAAAGCTGCCAGCGCAGATTCATTCCACAGAGTGAGTACTGACCACTTCCTAAATTTCTGACAATATACTTCTATATCATCCTGACCCTGGCACAAAGCCAGCAAATTTTTCTCAGCCTGATCCACTGAATTAGGCTCATCGTACAGCAATCCGAGCGCCAGGAAAAACGCATCGACACCACTCAATGCAGGGTCTCCTGGCGCAAGAGAAAATGCCCAGTCCTGAGGGTCGCCGCGCAAAAAAGAAATAATAATCAAAACCTGTTGAACTGAATTACCAGAAGAATGAGGTTTCAAGGCCAGAAATAGCTTACAATTATTTTTGAAGCTCAGAAACTTAGTTCTATCACCAAAAAACAAATCAGGAATAGGAATTCTTGGTTCTAGCATAGATTTCTGATCAATTGTATCTTGAATCTTTTGTACATTTATAACGAGATTATCCATTGAAGAGCACAGAGCCTGAATATCCATGTCCACAGCTGTGTCCTGAAGCACCCTAATGTCTAGGGGAAAAAAAAGACTGAACACAGAGCTGAAAAAAAAAATGATGTCAGAACTTCTTTTTTCCCTCTATTGAGAATCATTAGTTTGGCTCCTTGTACTGTTATGATGGCAATCCAGTAACACAGTGTGCCAGTAATCAGAGCACATACAGTGATCTGACAAAAACCCAAAAACAATAGAACGAGCTCTGAGACGTGGAATCTCTGTAGACCGCAATACCTGAACCTATCCTAAACACAACTAAAGGCAGCTGTGGATTGCGCCTGACACTACCTATGCAACTCGGCACAGCCTGAGGAACTGACTAGCCTGAAGATAGAAATACAAGCCTGACTTGCCTCAGAGAAATACCCCAAAGGAAAAGGCAGCCCCCCACATATAATGACTGTTAGCAAGATGAAAAGACAAAACGTAGGGATGAAATAGATTCAGCAAAGTGAGGCCCGATATTCTAGATAGAGCGAGGATAGCAAAGAGAACTTTGCAGTCTACAAAAAACCCTAAAGCAAAAAACCACGCAAAGGGGGCAAAAAGACCCACCGTGCCGAACTAACGGCACGGCGGTACACCCTTTGCGTCTCAGAGCTTCCAGCAAAAACAAATAGACAAGCTGGACAGAAAAAACAGCAACAAAAGCAAGAAGCACTTATCTAAGCAGAGCAGCAGGCCACAGGAAAGATCCAGAAGCTCAGATCCAACACTGGAACATTGACAAGGAGCAAGGAAGACAGAATCAGGTGGAGTTAAATAACAAGGCAGCCAACGAGCTCACCAGAACACCTGAGGGAGGAAGCCCAGAAGCTGCAGCACCACTTGTGACCACAGGAGTGAATTCAGCCACAGAATTCACAACAGAAAAGGCATTCCTGTGAATCTATCCTGACATTATACACAGCTCCGTATATAGTGTTAGTTTTCAGGTAATACATGGATCACCAGTGACATTATGCACAAGAGCTCTGTATATAGTGTCAGTGTACAGGTAATACAGTGATCACCAGTGACATTATACACATGAGCTCTGTATATAGTATCAGTGAACAGGTAATCCAGGGATCACCAGTGACATTATACACAGGAGCTCTGTATATAGTGTCAGTGTACAGGTAATACAGTGATCATCAGTGACATTATACACAGGAGCTTGTAGTAAATAGTGTCAGTGTACAGGTAATACAGTGATTACCAGTGACATTACACACAGGAGCTCTGTATATAGTGTCAGTTCACAGGTAATACAGGGATCACCAGTGACATTATGCACAAGAGCTCTGTATATAGTGGCAATGTACAGGTAATACAGTGATCACCAGTGACATTATACACAGGAACTCTGAACTCTGTACACAGTATATAGTGTATAGTGTGCGTGTACATGTAATACACTGACTGACATCTCTAGTTGAAGTCCTTCTTCACTTTTCTTTCTCATCCGGTACAGACCGCCATCACTTCTTCCAGCCAGTACTCATCTCTGCAAAAAATAGCACACAGTCATCAATTGCTGATCGCTTTCAGAGCACTTTCCCCACTTCTTCCCCGACTTCTACGCTATGTCAGATGAAGAAAAAAAGCGACGTAGTGCCACCCTGCAAATTATCAGGACCCCCATTTTGTTCCCTCCATGAAAAACTGTTCCCTAAAAATTAAATTATTTTACAATAGTAATAATGTCCCTAATTGGACCCTAAAGAAATTATGCTCCCCACTTGTCACCATGAACTAATATATGTTCCTCATTCTGGCCCCCAAACAGTAATTAAGTCCCTCATCTTGGACCCCTTTATTAAATAATCTCGCCCAACCTGGTCCCCTTTATTTTATAATATGCCCCAGCCTGGCCCCTTATATGCATCCTGGTCCATTGTCCGGACCTCCCTCCGGATTAATCCATATCCTGGCTCCCCCCATATATCCATCCTGATCCCACTTATATATGCATCCTGGCTCCCCCATATAGCCATCCTGGCCCCCCCATATATATATGCACCCTGACTGCCCTATATATATATCTATATATATAATTGTCTAAGGGTTTTTCCGTCTGTCTGTCTGTCTTTCTGTCTGTCTGTCTGTCTTTCTGTCTGTCTGTCTGTCCTGGAAATCCCGCGTCTCTGATTGGTGGAGGCCGCCAGGCACAGCGGGCACAGCGACGATGATGTCATAAAGGACGTAGACATCCCGCGTCTCTGATTGGTCGAGGCCGCCAGGCACAGGCAACGGGCACAGCGACGATGATGTCATAATGGTTGCCATGGCGATGATGATGTCATAAAGGTTGCCTCGATCAGCGACGGACACAGTCTGCCGCGAATTCTGGAATCATCATTGTCCATATATTACAGGGACATGCATATTCTAGAATACCCGATGCATTAGAATCGGGCCACAGTCTAGTATATATATATATGTATATATGCATCCTGGCTCCCCATATATATACATCAGCGACGGGCACAGTATCGACGTAGAAATCCCGCGTCTCTGATTGGTCGAGGCCGCCAGGCCTCGACCAATCAGCGACCGGCACAGCGATGATGATGTCATAAAGGATGTAGACATCCCGCGTCTCTGATTGGTCGAGGCCGCCAGGCCTCGACCAATCAGCGACGGGCACAGTGACGATGATGTCATAAAGGACGTAGAAATCCCACGTTTCTGATTCTGCGATTGGCACAGTATTGACGTAGATGTCATAATGGTTGCCATGGCGACGATGATGTCATAAAGGTTGCCTCGACCAATCAGCGACGGGCATAGTCTGCCGCGAATTCTGGAATCATCATTGTCCATATACTACGGGCACATGCATATTCCAGAATACCCGATGCGTTAGAATCGGGCCACAATCTAGTACTTTATACCCACCCTGGCTCTATTATATATATTCATCCTTGTCCTGCCCCCTATATATCCCTCCTGGCCCCCCATATATATGCATCCTGTTCTCTTGTCCTGCCCCCCATAAATCCACCCTGGCTCCCTTATTTGGATCCTTGGCCCCCATATACTGTATATGCATCCTGGCTCTACCATATATCCATCCTGGCTTCCCATTTATATGTATACTGGCTCCCCCATATATCTGCATCCTGGCCCCCCATATATATGCATCCTGGCCCCATATGTATATGAATCCTGTTCCCTTGTCCTGCCCCCTCCCATAAATCCATCCTGGTCCCCCCATATATCGATCCTGGCCCCTCATATACTGTGTATGCATCCTCGCTCTACCATCAATCCATCCTCACCAACCATACATCTGCATCCTGGCCCCCCATATATATGCAACCTGGTCCTTTGTCCTACCCCCCATATATATCCCGGGCTTCCCATACGTATCCATCCTGGCCCCTCACATGTATCCATCCTAGTCCTTTGTCCTGCCGCCCCTCTTATTTCCATCCTGGTCATTTTTTCCTGCCCCCATATATCCATTCTGCCGCCCCCTTATAGCCATCCTGGTCCTTTTTTCCTGCCCTCTCATATATCCATCCTGCAGCACCCTTTATATCCATCCTGGTCCTTTTTTCCTGCCCCCATATATCCATCCTGCCGGTCCCCTTATATCCATCCTGGTCCTTATTTCCTGCCCCCATATATCCATCTTGCCACCCCCCTTATTGCCATCCTGGTCCTTTTTTCCTCCCCCCATTTATCCATCCTGCTGCCCCCCTATATCCATCCTGGTCCTTTTTTCCTGCCCCCCATATATCCATCCTGCAGTCCCCTTATGTCCATCCTGGTCCTTATTTCCTGCCCCCATATATCCATCCTGCTGCCCTCCTTATAGCCATCCTAGTCCTTTTTCCTGCCCCCCATTTATCCATCCTGCGGCCCCCCTTATATCCATCTTGGTCCTCATTCTGCCACCCTCCTTATATCCATCCTGGTCCTTTTTTCCTGCTCCCAAATATCCATCCTGCAGCCCCCTTTTATCCATCCTGGTCCTTATTTCCTGCCCCCCACATATATCCATCCTGCAGCCCCCATATATCCATCCTAGTCCTTTTTCCTGCCCCCCATATATCCATCCTGCTGCCCCAATTATATCCATCCTGGTCCTCATTCTGCCACCCTCCTTATATCCATCCTGGTCCTTTTTTTCTGCCCCCATATATCCATCCTGCAGCCCCCTTTTATGCATCCTGGTTTTTATTTCCTGACCCCCATATATCCATCCTGCTGCCCTCCTTATATCCATCCTGGTCCTTTTTTCCTGCCCCCCCCCCATATATATATATCCTGCTGCCCCCTTACATCCATCCTGGTCCTTTTTTCCTGCTCCCCCCCCATATATTCATACTACTGCCCCCTTATATCCATCCTGGTCCATTTTTCCTGCCACCTTATATCCATCCTGGTCCTTTTTTCCTGCTTCCCCCATATATCCATCCTGCTGCCCCCACTTATATCCATCCTTGTCCTTTTGTCCTGCTCCCCCTCCCATATATCCATCCTGCTGCCCCTTTTATATTTATTCTGGTCTTTCTCCTGCCCCCATATATCCATCCTGCCGCTCCCTTATATCCATCCCAGTCCTTTTTTCCTGCTCCCCCATATATCCATCCTGCTGCCCCCCTTATATTCATCCTGGTCCTTTTTTCCTGCTCCCCCCATATATCCATCCTGCTGCCCCCCTTATATCCATTCTGGTCCTTTTTTCCTGCCCCCTTATATCCATCCTGGTCCTTATTTACTGCCCCTCATATATTCATCCTGCTGCCCCTTTATATTTATTCTGGTCCTTTTTTCCTGCCCCCATATATCCATCCCGCCGCCCCATTATATCCATCCCGGTCCTTTTTTCCTGCTCCCCCATATATCCATCCTGCTGCCCCCTTATATCCATTCTGGTCCTTTTTCCCCTGCCCCCCTTACATCCATCCTGGTCTTTATTTACTGCCCCTCATATATCCATCCTGCTGCCCCTTAATATTTATTCTTGTCCTTTTTTCCTGCCCCCATATATCCATCTTGTCGCCCCCCTTATATCCATCCTGGTCCTTTTTTCCTGCCCCCCTATATCCATCCCGCTCCTTTTTTCCTGCTTCCCCATATATCCATCCTGCTGCCCCCCTTATATCCACCCTGGTCCTTTTTTCCTGCCCCTCATATATCCATCCTGCTGCCCCCTTTATATTAATTCTGGTCCTTTTTTCCTGCCCCCATATATCCATCTTGCTGCCTCCTTATATCCATCCGGGTCCTTTGTTCCGGTTTCCCATACATCCATTCTGCCGCCCCCCATATCTATTCAGGTCCTTTTTTCCTGCTCCCCCATATATCCATCCTGCTGCCCCCTTTATATTTATTCTGGTCCTTTTTCTGGCCCCCATATATCCATCCTGCTGCCCCCTTTATATTTATTCTGGTCCTTTTTTCCAGCCCCCATATATATTCATCCTGCTGCCCCCCTTATATTCATCCGGGTCCTTTTTTCCTGCCCCCATTTATCCATCCTGCCGCCCCCTTTTATCCATCCTGGTCCTTTTTTCCTGCCCCCCAAATATCCATCCTGCCCCGCCCCCTATATTCATTCTAGTCCTTTTTTCCGGCCCCCATATATCCATCCTGCCGCCGCCCTTATATCCATCCTGGTCCTTTTTTCCTGCTCCCCCCATATATCCATCCTGCTGCCCCCTTATTTCCATTCTGGTCCTTTTTTCCTGCCCCCCTTATTTCCATCCTGATCCTTATTTACTGCCCCTCATATACCCATCCTGCTGCCCCTTTATATTTATTCTGGTCCTTTTTTCCTGCCCCCATATATCCATTCTGCCGCCCCCTTATATCCATCCCGGTCCTTTTTTTCCTGCTCCCCCATATATCCATCCTGCTGCCCCCCCTTATATCCATTCTGGTCCTTTATTCCTGCCCCCCTTATATCCATCCTGGTCTTTATTTATTCTGGTCCTTTTTTCTGGCCTCCATATATCCATCCTGCTGCCCCCCTTATATCCATCTGGGTCCTTTTTTCATGCCCCCATATATCCATCCTGCCACCCCCTTCTATCCATCCTGGTCCTTTTTTCCTGCCCCCCAAATATCCATCCTGCCCCCCCCCCCCCCCTTTATATCCATTCTGGTCCTTTTTTCCTGCCCCAATATATCGATCATGCTGCCCCCATATATCCATCCTGCCACCCCCTTCTATCCATCCTGGTCCTTTTTTCCTGCCCCCCAAATATCCATCCTGCCCCCCCCCACCCCCTCCCCCGCTCCCCTTTATATCCATTCTGGTCCTTTTTTCCTGCCCCAATATATCGATCATGCTGCCCCCCTTATATCCATCCTGGTTCTTTTTTCCTGCTTTCCCCCGATATATCCATCCTGCCGCCCCCCTTATCCAGGCCTCATGGAGAGACAGACAGAGAGACAGACAGACAGAAGATTCCTCTTACCTTCCTGCGCTCCCGGCCGTGGCGTTCTCCTTCTCCTCTCTGCAGGTCAGCGCGCACATAGTAAAATGGCCGCCGACCTAGCAGAGGCCGGTGGCTGATGTGTGCCCGTCGCATGCAGCGCATGACACTGATGTCGTACGCCGGTGATGACGGCTCACACCTGACAGCTACTATCGGGACGCACGTTGCAACAGTTCAGGTAATGAACACTGCGTGCACACACTCCTGGACTTTCTCTGTCTGCACTTTAAAGGGCCGGTGCCCCTAAAAGATGCAAGCTTTTTTTTTTCTTCTTTTCTTTCTTCTTCTTCTTCTCCTCCTCTCCTGCCCCCAGAGACAAGGGCCCACTGAGGATTTCCCCGATACCCCGCCAGGCCAGTCCGACCCTCCCCTCGAGTGACCCTATTTTGGAAATTATACCTCTTTGGGAATTTATTGACAGATATAGTGACGATTTTGACTCCATGGGTGTTCCCCAGAACCAAGCAGCAATGAGTCTTGCCAAGTAAAAATTGCAAACAACTGTCACACACTAAAAAATGCTTTTTCTTGCATCACCATATTTTGAGAGCTGTAATTTTTCCATATTTCAGCCCATATTTGCAGGACGAGTTGACGTTTTATTGGTACCATTTTTGGGCACATGACATTTTTTGATCACTTTCTATTCTGATTTTTTAGGAGGCAGAATGAACAAAAACTAGCAATTCAGGAATTTTTTATTTTTTTATTTTATGTCGTTCCGCGTGTGGTAAAATTGACAAGACAGTTTTATTTTTCAGGTCAGTTCGATTACAGTGATATCCCATTTATATATTTTTATGTTTTGGGACTTTTACAGAATAAAACCTATTTTATAGAAAAAAATAATTATTTTTGCATCACTTTATTGTGAGAGCTTTTATTTTTCCACTGTTTTATGGCTTGTTTTTTTACAGGATTAATAAAGGAAAACATTCAATAAAGGAAAACCACCTATGCCAAGCATGGTATCCATCCACAGACAGCTGTTTTGGGGTTTTTGCCCCACGCAGTGATCCAAAACACTGCCCCCAAATATGCAAATGCATGTAGAGGAGCTGCGGAGACACCATCACGTGTTTCTCAACGCAGGCAGTGAATAGCCAGGCCTTTCCCCAGGAAGGAACAACCAAGGGAAGAGCAGCATCCAATAAAGGAAAACATCCAATAAAGGAAAACCACCTATGCCAAGCATGGTATCCATCCACAGACAGCTGTTTCGGGGTTTTTGCCCCTCATCAGTGTGGAGTAGGAAACTGGCTATCAGGAGCAGTGCCTAGTAGAAAGTCTATAAAGGCACGGATGATTGACCTCGTGGAGACCAAAACATCCAACACCGCGGCGACACCATCACGTGTTTCTCAACGCAGTGATCCAGAACACTACCCCCCAATATGCAAATGCATGTAGAGGAGCTGCGGAGACACCATCACGTGTTTCTCAACGCAGGCAGTGAAAAGCCAGGCCTTTCCCCGGGAAGGAACAACCAAGGGAAGGGCAGCATCCAATAAAGGAAAACATCCAATAAAGGAAAACCACCTATGCCAAGCATTGTATCCATCCACAGACAGCTGTTTCGGGGTTTTTGCCCCTCATCAGTGTGGGGTAGGAAACTGGCTATCAGGAGCAGTGCCTAGTAGAAAGTCTATAAAGGCACGAATGATTGACCTCGTGGAGACCAAAACATCGAACACCGCGGAGACACCATCACGTGTTTCTCAACGCAGTGATCCAGAACACTGCCCCAAATATGCAAATGCATGTAGAGGAGCTGCGGAGACACCATCACGTGTTTCTCAACGCAGGCAGTGAATAGCCAGGCCTTTCCCCGGGAAGGAACAACCAAGGGAAGGGCAGCATCCAATAAAGGAAAACATCCAATAAAGGAAAACCACCTATGCCAAGCATGGTATCCATCCACAGACAGCTGTTTCGGGGTTTTTGCTCGGGGAAAGGCCTGGCTATTCACTGCCTGCGTTGAGAAACACGTGATGGTGTCTCCGCAGCTCCTCTATCATTGTTAATAGACTGTTTCAGTGTATAGTGGGCGGGGGGGAGATATATCTGTGCTGAAATAACGCCGATCTCCATTTTTTTTTCTTTCCCGCATTGACAGGGGGCGGTGCAGTCTCTCAGCCTATCAGCAGTGCGCACACACACAGCAATGTGCATGTGATGCACACAAGCAAGGGCATGTGTCATTGGCTGTGTATGTCACATGTCCTCCTTGCCCTATAAGAACCAGCCATTTGCCCCGTCGCCACCATTTCCTCACTGCTGCAGCTTAGTGTTAGACGGCACCGCTGCTGCTGTGGGCGCTATATAGACTAAGAGTGTTTTTTGGAGCGAATTGTCAGAGAGATAGGTTTAGGGAGTCGGGAGGAGTCGGGACTAGTTGTAATATCAGCCCTTTTCAGGGTAGGTTACAGCAGTTCATAGCACTGTTTGCCAGGCAGGTCTGTGCCAGTGCTGTGCAAGTGTTTGTCACAGCATTTAGTGTAATCTAGCTCAGCCAATCCTTTTGGGCTAGTAGCATTTTCTGATAGTCATCTGAGTAGCCCGCCTGTGAAGCTAGCTACACTGCCTGTGCATCTCAATTTTTACTGCATCTAACCCAGTTAATAGTTTTGGGCCTAGGAGCAGTGTCTGTACGTCAGCAGAGTAGCCCACCTGTGAAACAAACTACACACCTGTGTATCTCTATTTTCACTGCATCTAATCCAGTTAATAGTTTAGGGCCTAGGAGCAGTGTCTGCATGTCAGCAGAGTAGCCCGCCTGTGAAACTAACTACATCGCCTGTGTATCTCAATTTTCGCTGCATCTAATCCAGTTATTATTTTAGGGCCTAGGAGCAGTGTCTGCACGTCAGCAGAGTAGCCCACCTGTGAAACTAACTACACCGCCTGTGTATCTCAATTTTCCCTGCATCTAATCCAGTTAATAGTTTAGGGCCTAGGAGCAGTGTCTGCACTCAGCAGAGTAGCCTGCCTGTGAAACAAACTATACCGCCTGTGTATCTCAATTTTCACTGCATCTAATCCAGTTAATAGTTTAGGGCCTAGGAGCAGTGTCTGAACGTCAGCAGAGTAGCCCGCCTGTTAAACAAACTATACCGCCTGTGTATCTCAATTTTCACTGCATCTAATCCAGTTATTAGTTTTGGGCCTAGTACCACAGTTTGGCCACTCAGTTCTGCTCGGTTTTCATCCATCGGTTGTTGTGCCAACAACCGATGGATAAAAACCGAGCAGAACTGAGTGGCCAAACTATGGTACTAGGCCCAAAACTACAGATACAGAGTTGCCAATTAGTTAAGCACTAAAATGAGTGCTTATGAGCGGTCACGTGGGGCCGCCGATTACAGTCATGAATATGCGGCTCCACCTCCCATAGGGGTGGAGCTGCATATTCATTACTGTAAATGAGCGGCCCCACGTGACCGCTCATACAGTAGAAGGTGCGGCCAGGACAGGAAGCAGCGCCAGCGAGGGAGCCGGGTGAGTATTTTAATAACAGTGGGCGGGCGCACAGGGGGTGGGAGGGGGGTGGGGACATTGATCTTTATGTTAAATACGAGAAACAAAAAAAAAGAATTATTCATATCTTCTCTACAGCAAATGCTGCTGCAGAGAAGATATGAATGGCGGCTTCAGCACCACGTGGGGGGGACAGCGCTTAATGTAGCACTGTCTCCTGCACGGCACACGGACTGCACACGGACAACATCTGTGTGCGGTACGTGTTTTACACGGACCCATTGACTTTAATGGGTCCGTGTAATCCGTGCGCTCCCACAAACACTGACCTGTCTCCGTGTTTGGCACACGGAGACACGGTCTGCAAAAAATCAATGACATCTGCACAGATGCATTGATTTCAATGTGTCTACGTGTGTCAGTGGCTACGGTACATGAGGAAACTGTCACCTCACGTACCGGAGCCACTGACGTGCGAAACCGGCCTTAGACCATCCTTTGCAAGGCCACAGGAGACAAGAAGTCTGACGCACAGCCAACGCCTAGAGAGGATGGTACAAGAGTTTCTCCAAGTTAACATCGATGCCATGACTGTGGAACTGGACCCTTGCTCATTTTGGGCTTCCAATCTTGAAAAATGGCCTGAGCTCGCCACTCACGCCTTGGAGATCTTGTCGTGCCCTGCAGCCAGCGTTCTCTCTGAACGTGTGTTCAGCGCTGCTGGTGGTATGCTGACTGATAAGCGCACGCGGCTTTCCAGTGACAATGTAGACAGACTAACGTTCATCAAGATGAACAAATCCTGGATCCGCAAGGACTTTTCTACCCCTGTGTCATCTTGGGGAGACTAAAAGCTTGATGATTTTTAAAAATCACCTCACCAACCATTTAAAAAACTCTGGCGAAATTGATGCCACGTAAGTGGTGTCTGTGGACGAATTTTTGGAAAAAATGGAGACTCTTTTATTTAGTCACCTTGCTGAGTTTTACATGACGTTGCCATCGTCAATTCCTGGTGGGTGGGGTCGTCTGCAGAGTTGTTTCCTCATACTATGGCCTGGGATTCAGAGGTCTGCTCCAAAGCTTCAGTGTCTGCTAGTCAACAGAGTAGCCCAGCCACCCACCGCCTGTTTACCTAAGTACTATTTTTAACGGCATCTGGCCCAGGAAATCCTTTTGGGCCTAGTAGAATTTGGTGCTACTCAGCAGCGTACTTCTCCCATGAAGCAAGCTACACCGCCTGTTTACCTAACTACCTATTTTGTAATGGCATCTAGCCCAGGAAATCCTTTTGGGCCTAGTAGAATTTGGTGCTACTTAGCAGTGTACCCCACCCATGAAGCAAGCTACACCACCTGTTTACATAACTACTATTTTGTAATGGCATCTAGCCCAGGAAATCCTTTTGGGCCTAATAGAATTTGGTGCTACTCAGCAGCGTACTTCACCCATGAAGCAAGCTACACCGCCTGTTTACCTAACTACTATTTTTTAATGGCATCTAGCCCAGGAAATCATTTTGGGCCCAGTAGAATTTGGTGCAACTCAGCAGCGTACCCCACCCATGAAGCAAGCTACACCGCCTGTTTACCTAAGTACTATTTTTTAACGGCATTTGGCCCAGGAAATCCTTTTGGGCCAAATGTTTGCAGGCATTGAGAAAGTGAACTTGCCAGCCAGAGGGGGAGATTTAAATAATTTACTCCTCAGGTGTGAGGCAAAATGGATTATGCACAGCAATGCGATGGGACCATTAGGGTTCAATGACAGGGTTGACCTGTCGATATTTTTGTGACAGATTAGTTCTCTGATTTTGGATTAAAATATGTTAGATTGATCTTTATGACTCCTATGAAAATGTGAAAGAAAGAAAGGGAAGGAAGGAAAAAAAAGGAAAAGAGAAAGAAGGGAAAAAAAAAAAAAAGTAATTTTTTTTTTTTGTTATCTTTGCGATACCAGTCAGCATTAGTAATATGTATAAGCCATATGTAATTATTCTGTTCTTTTGTCATACTTGTTACAGTTGTTTTTAAGTGTGCTTTTATATGATTGTGTTTTAGTTGTGGGAGGGTTCTGGGAATGTGGAGGGGGAGGTATATTTCCGCCACCTGATCTTGCCACAAACTGACCTGTTGAAGCGCAAGCACAGCGCGAAACGATCGTCGTCCTGACCCCCCCTGCTCACACGAGCTACGGCTCATTCAACTCCGGCCATGGATTTTTAACAAGTTGTATCTATTAATAAAGTACGAATCACGGTGAAGACTGGTGAGTGCCCTCATTTCTTGTATTGGATCGTATTGAACACTGTTTTTACTGAGGAGCACCCGAAGTCAGGATTCGTTGGAGTTGTGCTTCTATTTGTCGGATCTGTTGACACAGCCTGTCAGATGTTTTAAGCCATCGAGGATAGTGCCGCTCGGCGTGTTGTTTGTCCAGCTCTTGTTGTATTATGCCTATATCTGTGTCTCCTCCTTCTTTTACTCCTCCACCTCTTTTCTTTTCGCATGACTATATGTAGTTGTGACTTTTCCATGTGTTTGTTGTATCTTCTGAGGAGTTTGTCAGCTTTTGGACACATTTTAAGGTGTTTTCTATGTGTTTTCCATGTGCTTGTATGTGTTTGTGTTTGCCTGCCGTTGGTTTCAATGGGTTTCGACGGTGTTCGTCGAACACGTCCCTGTTTGTCGAACCGAACCCGAGCACTAGGGAGGTGGCTCAACACTATTTATAAAGGATGTGGTGGAAGTAACATTGCTTATGGGCAGGCGTATAACCATGAGCTCATATCACATCGGCACTAAGTTAAAATACTAATTTCCTATTCACTTAGCCAAAAGAAATGTCTTTGCTATTGGTTTAATTAAAAGTTGCATAATTATTCATGCACACCCAGACAATAAGTGGGTTGTTAACGGATGCTAAATGCTGATGGAAATGAGGGGATAATGCGTTTTAGATACTTTCTTGTAGATTAAGATACAATGTGTAGACTATTATTACAAAGTAAACATAACAGATGGCACAAAATAAGTCATAAAAGATTTCATTTTCGGCATTACAAGATCATTTGTTTTCTGAGGAGCAAAAAAGCACATTATTATCATGTGCTTAAATATAGTTAAAGCGGTTATTCAAAAATGTATTTTTTGCGATGTGTCTAAAAACTAACAGGTAGTTGCTAACAGAGGAAAATAGCTGTCGGTTGTGCACTGCATCAACTCAGATCAGTCACTAACCACTCCTGCCAACACTTCAGCTGCTACATGTCAACAGAGCACCTTTTCTTCTTCTGGGCTTCTCAATGGGGCGTGACTGCAGGTATCATGCTGATTGATAGCTTCCTGAATATTGATAGCCAGCTTCCTCCAGTTAGGCAGCATGGAGCCGGCTGTCAATCAGCATGACATCAGCATTCCTGCCCTATCAACAGAGAAGGGCCGAAAATAAGCCCCCGCTCTGTCAACGTGACATCAGCGGAGAGCACACTGAATCGCCGGCAGGGGTGGTCTGTGACCACTCTATGCCAGCAGAGATTGGCGCTGGGCACAAGAACCAGGTAGTTAACAACTACTTGCCTGTTAGTGCTTAGGCACATTGTAAAAAAAAGTGCCAGATAGCCCCTTCAAGAGTTAACGCTGTCTATATTTTCTTAAAAGCACCCTTTACCCAAAAACTATCACGTTTCTTTAATAAACACAACATGTAAGAATTACCCATTGCACTCAAGTTTTGCAGCCTCTTCAACCTTTCAATTTCCAGTGTTAAGCTTCCAAAATTTACTGGTTTACCAGATGATAATAACTTACATATTGGTCATCTCCACCTGGTAATGCTGCAGAACAACTCTTTATCTGAATTACCGTACTTAAAAATCCCTATTTTGTACCTTATTACCCTATTCCAATAGGTTGCATTAGGAGCTGTACAAACATAGCTGGACTGTAGTCTGGTCAATAGTGCAATTTGCAATGGGACCTCCACCCCATACAGGCCTACACAACTTAGAATCCTCCAAATCTCGCAACCACGAGCATTAGCTGGCCACTTGCTGTGGGCATGACTTCCCACCTCCATCTGGCCTCCTGCACATTCTCCTGTATGATCTCGGTTAAAACCAGCGAAAGGGGAAAGGGGCGTCTGCACAACACTGAGGAGTCTCATGTTCCTCACATCTGGTCTCAGTGCACAGCTGTTCAGCTCTAGCGGTGCAGAAACAAGAGACATAAATTATGCCACCACTGATTGACCAGACATTTGCCAATAAGACTTACAGCTTTATACCAACCTCCCAACATCGCCTGTACCCAGTGTGATGCAGTGACCCCTGTAACAGGTAGGGGGCGCTGCATGGTCTCCCCAGTATGCGCACGGAGGCGTATTGAGGCCGTGCGTGGCAATTGTGTGCATGGATGTGATGGTGAGACAGTGTCTGGAATTGTGGTTAATGGGAGGTATGTGTCACAGGGATGGATGCTCCCTGCGATGCAACCCGGAGTATCTTGTCTTTAGAGCGCATGAGCACTGAAGATGTTATTTAGTGCACCTGGGTCCGGGTTGCGGGTAGCTATGAGAGATGGGAGGGTCTGGCTACCCACATACCTCACTCTGAGTGGGGGTGCTCACTGTATCTTTTTCCCTGCATGTGTTTGAGGACCTGCAGTGATGTCATGATCATGTGACCAGTGCATGTGATGTTACCTCACCTGTGGGTGTGGTTACAGGCTACCTAAAGGAGGTGTGTTAGCACATGGCAGAGAGTGTTTGGGAGTCTGCAAGTCTGGGCAGACTTTCATGTGTCCTGGCTGGACACTGCAGATGGGCCCTATGTATGAGTGACCTGTGGAAGCCTGTGTTGCTTCCTGGAAAGCACATGATAGCGTGGGAGGTCCTGGGAGTAGGACTGGATCCCTGAGCAGAGCAGTGGAACTTGGGGAAGCTACAGTCCTCGGTGGGTCTGGACTGACTGAGATATGCCGCAAAGGCAAGTTGGTGATCCCCGTTTGGCAGCTTCTCCAGAAGAGAGGACTGACAAGGAGTCAGCTGGTGGAGCAGGAGCTCCCGTAAGGTACCTTCATAGACTGTTGGTCCTTATTGTGTTATGAACTGTGTGGTAACCCACGGCAACTGGTCAGGAGGACCATCGTGTTTAGTTGCTGCAACCTGTGTTCTATGAACTGTGTGGTAACCCACGGCAACTGGTCAGAGGAGGACCAGCGTGATTAGTTGCTGCAACCTGTGTGATATGAACTGTGTGGTAACCCACGGCAACTGGTCAGGAGGACCAGCGTGTTTATTTACCACAGACTAAGGTTCTGAGACTTAATGTGAAAATAATGTGTTAACGAATGGACTACATGTAAGACAGTGATATGCAACTTGGCTTACGATGCGGTTTATGCTGTACAAAATAAACCGTATGGACTGTTTTGTTTAAAAAAATCGTGCCCGAGTACGTCAATCCCGTGCCAAGCGAGTAATCCCCTACCCGTTAGTAAGAGCAATCTTACACCAGCTTTAATTACCAAATTGCCAAAAGGCAAATAGACCCTAACTAAAGATCCTTCGACAATAAAATATAATTTTTAATGATTAATTATAATGAAAAAAATGTGCTCATTAACCCCTTAGCGACCGCCGATACGCCTTTTAACGGCGGCCGCTAAGGGTACTTAAACCACAGCGCCGTTAATTAACGGCGCTGTGGAAAAAGTCCGTAGCGCCCCCCAGAGGCCAATTTTCTCCGGGGTCTCGGCTGCCGAGGGTAGCCGAGACCCCAGAGAACATGATTCGGGGGGTTTTTAACCCACCCCGCATTTGCTATCGCCGGTAAATAACCGTTTACCGGCGATCGCAAAAAAAAAAAAAAAAAAAGCGATCTCTTTTTAATTTCTCTGTCCTCCGATATGATCGCACATCGGAGGACAGAGAAAAGGGGTCCCAGGTGGCCCCCCAATACTCACCTAGCTCCCCCGATGCTCCTCGTGTCTCCCGGTGGGCGCCGCCATCTTCAAAATGGCGGGCGCATGCGCAGTGCGCCCGCCGGCCGGCACCGGGAGAATCTTTGGGGTCTCGGCTGCCGGGGGTAGCCGAGACCCCAAAGAGCATGATCGGGGTCGGTATTACCGACCCCTGTTTTGCGATCGCCGGTAATTAACTGTTTACCGGCGACCGCAAAAAAAAAAAAAAAAAGTAAAGTGTAATTCTCTGTCCTCTGATGTGATCGCACATCAGAGGACAGAGAAATAAGGGGATTCGGGGACCCTAGCATACTCACCTAGGTCCCTGGATCCTCTTGCTGCTCCTCCTGGCCGCCGGCAGCAGAACATGGCGGACGCATGCCCAGTGCGCCCGCCATCTGTCTCCATCTGCCGGCCGGCAGGAGAACAGCAGTTGGGGCTAAAATTAGGGTTAGGGGTAGGGTTAGGGGTAGGGTTAGGGGTAGGGTTAGGGGTAGGGTTAGGGTTAGGGTTAGGGGTAGGGTTAGGGTAGGGTTAGGGGTAGGGTTAGGGTAGGGTTAGGTTAGGGTTAGGGGTAGGGTTAGGGGTAGGGTTAGGTTAGGGGTAGGGGTAGGGTTAGGTTAGGGGTAGGGCTAGGGTTGGGGCTAAATTTAGGGTTAGGGTTGGGGCTAAATTTAGGGTTAGGGTTGGGGTTAAACTTAGGGTTAGGCTTCTTTCACACTTACGTCGGTACGGGGCCGTCGCAATGCGTCGGCCCGACATACCGACGCACGTTGTGAAAATTGTGCACAACGTGGGCAGCAGCTGTAGTTTTTCAACACATCCGCTGCCCAATCTATGTCCTGGGAAGGAGGGGGCGGAGTTACGGCCACGCATGCGCGGTCAGAAATGGCGGATGCGACGTACAAAAAAACGTTTCATTGAACGTTTTTTTGTGCCGACGCTCCGCCAAAACACAACTGATCCAGTGCACGACGGACGCGACGTGTGGCCATCCGTCACGATCCGTCGGCAATACAAGTCTATGGGCAAAAAACGCATCCTGCGGGCACATTTGCAGGATCCGTTTCTTGTCCAAAACGACGGATTGCGACGGAATGCCAAACGACGCAAGTGTGAAAGTAGCCCTAGGGCTAGGGTTAGGGTTGGGGCTAAAGTTAGGGCTAGGGTTGGGGCTAAAGTTAGGGTTAGAGCTGGGATTAGGGTTAGGGTTTGGATTAGGGTTGGTATTAGGGTTAGGGTTGGCATTAGGGTTACGCTTGGGATTAGGGTTAGGTTTGGGATTAGGGTTAAGGTTAGGGTTGTGATTAGGGGTGTATTGGGATTAGGGTTAGGTTTGAGGTTAGGGTTGAGATTAGGATTAGGGGTGTGTTGGATTTAGGGTTTTGATTAGGGTTATGGTTAGGGTTGACATTAGGGTTGTTTTGGGGTAAGGGTTGTGATTATGGTTAGGGTTAGTGATTAGGATTATGGATGAGGTTGGGATTAGGGTTAGGGGTGTGTTGGGGTTAGGGTTGGAGCTAGAATTGGGGGGTTTCCACTGTTTAGGTACATCAGGGGGTCTCCAAATACGACAGCCAATTTTGCGCTCAAAAAGTCAAATGGTGCTCCCTCCCTTCTGAGCTCTGCCATGCGCCCAAACAGTGGGTTACCCCCACATATGGGGCATCAGCGTACTCGGGATAAATTGGACAACAACTTCTGGGGTCCAATTTCTCTTGTTACCCTTGTGAAAATAAAAACTTGGGGGCTACAATATCTTTTTTGTGGAAAAAAAAAAAAATTATTTTCACGACTCGCATTCTAAACTTCTGTGAAGCACTTGGGCATTCAAAGTTCTCACCACACATCTAGATAAGTTCCTTAAGGGGTCTAGTTTCCAAAATGGGGTCACTTGTGGATGGTTTCTACTGGTTAGGTACATCAGGGGCTCTGCAAACGCAACATAATACCCGCAGACCATTCTATCAAAGTCTGCATTCCAAAACGGCGCTCCTTCCTTCCGAGCTCTGCCGTGCGCCCAAACAGTGGTTTACCCCCACATATGGGGTACCAGCATACTCAGGACAAATTGGACAACAACTTTTGGGGTCCAATTTATCTTGTTACCCTTGTGAAAATAAAAATTTGGTGGCTAAAAAATCTTTTTTGTGGAAAAAATAAATATTTTTTTATTTTCACGGCTCTGCATTATAAACTTCTGTGAAGCACTTGGGCATTCAAGGTTCTCACCACACATCTAGATAAGTTCCATGGGGGGTCTAGTTTCCAAAATGGGGTCACTTGTGGGGGATTTCTACTGTTTAGGCACATCAGGGGCTCTCCAAACGCGACATGGCGTCCGATCTCAATTCCAGCCAATTCTACATTGAAAAAGTAAAACGGCACTCTATCTCTTCCAAGCTCTGCGGTGCGCCCAAACAGTGGTTTACCCCCACATATTGGGTATCGACGTACTCAGAAGAAATTGCACAACAACTTTAGTGGTCTAATTTTTTCCTGTTACCCTTGTGAAAATAAAAATTTGTGGGCAAAAAGATCATTTTTGTAGAAAAAATGCAATTTTTTTTTTCACGGCTCTACGTTATAAACTTCTGTGAAGCACATGGGGGTTCAAAGTGCTCGCCACACATCTAGATAAGTTCCTTAAGGGGTCTAGTTTCCAAAATGGTGTCACTTGTGGGGGGTTTCCACTGTTTAGGCACATCAGGGGATCTCCAAACGCGACATGGCGTCCGATCTCAATTCCAGCCAATTCTACATTGAAAAAGTAAAACGGCACTCTATCTCTTCCAAGCTCTGCGGTGCGCCCTAACAGTTGTTTACCCCCACATATTGGGTATCAGCGTACTCAGGAGAAATTGCTCAACAACTTTTGTGGTCTAATTTCTCCTGTTACCCTTGTGAAAATAAGAATTTGTGGGCGAAAAGATCATTTTTGTGTAAACAAAAGCGATTTTTTATTTTCACGGCTCTACGTTATAAACTTCTGTGAAGCACTTGGGGGTTCAAAGTGCTCACCACACATCTAGATAAGTTCCTTAAGGGGTCTAGTTTCCAAAATGGTGTCACTTGTGGGGAGTTTCCACTGTTTAGGTACATCAGGGGCTCTCTAAATGTGACATGGTGTCCGATCTCAATTCCAGCCAATTCTGCATTGAAAAAGTCAAACGGCGCTCCTTCACTTCTAAGTTCTGCGGTGCGCCCTAACAGTGGTTTACCCCCACATATGGGGTATTGGCGTATTCAGGAGAAATTGCATAACAAAATTTATGGTTACATTTCTGTTTTTACACTTGTGAAAATAAAAAAAATGGTTCTGAATTAAGATGTTTGCAAAAAAAAGTTAAATGTTCATTTTTTCCTTCCACATTGTTTCAGTTCCTGTGAAGCAGGTAAAGGGTTAATAAACTTCTTGAATGTGGTTTTGAGAACCTTGAGGGGTGTAGTTTTTAGAATGGTGTCACACTTCATTATTTTCTATCATATAGACCCCTGAAAATGACTTCAAATGTGATGTGGTCCCTAAAAAAAAATGGTGTTGTAAAAATGAGAAATTGCTGGTCAACTTTTAACCCTTATAACTCCCTAACAAAAAAAATTTTGTTTCCAAAATTGTGCTGATGTAAAGTAGACATGTGGGAAATGTTATTTATTAACTATTTTTCATGACATATCTCTCTGATTTAAGGGCATAAAAATACAAAGTTTGAAAATTGCAAAATTTTAAAAATTTTCGCCATATTTCCGTTTTTTTCATAAATAATCGCAAGTAATATCGAAGAAATGTTACCACTAACATGAAGTACAATATGTCACGAAAAAACAATCTCAGAATCAGCGGGATCCGTTGAAGCGTTCCAGAGTTATAACCTCATAAAGTGACAGTGGTCAGAATTGCAAAAATTGGCCTGGTCATTAAGTACCAAATTGGCTCTGTCACTAAGGGGTTAAAAATACAGAGTCCACAATAGTTATTGATGTCCTGGTTTGATGTATTGCTGGTATACTGCACCCCCCTCAGCAGGTTGGTTTAGATCAGATAGTTCACACCATTGCAAAATAGCATAAGAGTGGTCCGCCGCCAACAAAGCTAAAATATAATAATTGCTGTCCTGAAAGCTAATTATAGGTTTCACATGGGGAAGTACTAAAAATATGTACCCTGCAAAGGCTAATAGCCAGTGAAATGAATTACTTTAACTCGCATAAAGGGAGGAATTGAACAATACCTACCCTCATGTGAGACTATCTATCATTATAAGTTCCATACACTAAGGCTATTTGCTCACGTTGCGGATTGTATGCGTGTTTGCCGTGTTTTTTCACTGCGAAAATGCATACACAACACAGCCAATTAAATTCAATGGGATTCCGCAATGCTGTGCTAATGCTGCTTATTTTTCCGCGGTGGAATCGCAATGCGGAAAAATACGCAGCATGCTCATTCTTTCGCCATGATTCCCCACACATAGGAATGCATTGATCGGATCACTTCCCGCATGGGGCTATGCCCACCATGTGGAAAGTAAGCGGATCATGTGCGGATGGTACCTGGGTGTGAAGGAGAGGAGACTCTCCACCAGGCCCTGGGAACCATATACCTGTAAAAAAAGATAATTAAAATAAAATAAAAAATAGTTATATACTCACCTTCCGACAGCCCACGAATCCAGCCCAGGCCTTAGTGATGCTACTCAAGTAAATAAGGCAGCACACTGCAGCGCTAAAACATGCAAACATGAAACACGAAAATTGAACTGCATTACTGCACTAGAAATATGAAAAATGAGAGCGTTTAGCGCATAAAAATGGCCAATTTTATGTGTACCTGGTAGCATCAGTGATGCTCCTGGCAGCTCCCGTTTATGAGTGATGCTTTGCGACAATGACCTGTGATGACATAGCCATCTCGCGTGATGCTACGTCATCTGGGGTCATTGTCGCGATGCATCTCTGGGAAAGGGAGCATCGCGAGGAGCTGGACGGCTTTTTTTTTTAATTTTTTTTAATTATTTTTAACATTATATCTTTTTACTATAGATGCTGCATAGGCAGCATCAATAGTAAAAAGTTGGTCACACTTGTCAAACACTATGTTTGACAAGCGTGACCAACCTGTCAATCAGTTAGCATTCTGCAAGCTAATTACACTTGCAAAACACTAGTGTTTAGCGGGATAACTATTGTGGACTCTGTATTTTTAATGAGCACAATTTAGTCATTATTATTATTATGATTAATCAATAAAAGTTATATTTTATTGTCTAAGGATCTTTAGTTAGGGTCTATTTGCCATTCGGCAATTTGGTAATTATTGTATTAACCCCTTCCCGACCCATGACGCCACGTAGGCGTCATGAAAGTCGGTGCCAATCCGACCCATGACGCCTATGTGGCGTCATGGAAAGATCGCGTCCCTGCAGATCGGGTGAAAGGGTTAACTCCCATTTCACCCGATCTGCAGGGACAGGGGGAGTGGTAGTTTAGCCCAGGGGGAATGGCTTCACCCCCCCCCCGTGGCTACGATCGCTCTGATTGGCTGTTGAAAGTGAAACTGCCAATCAGAGCGATTTGTAATATTTCACCTATTATAACTGGTGAAATATTACAATCCAGCCATGGCCGATGCTGCAATATCATCGGCCATGGCTGGAAACACTAATGTGCCCCCACCCCACCGATCGCCCCCCCAAGCCACCGATCTGTCCGGTACACTGCTCCGGCTCCCCTCCGTCCTGTGCTCCGCTCCCCCCCGTGCTGTTGTCCGCTCCCCCCATGCTCCAATCACCCCCCCGTGCTCCAATCACCCCCCCTGCACTCCGATCCACCCCCCTCCGTGCTCCGTTCCACCCCCCCGTGCTCCGTTCCACCCCCCCGTGCTCCGTTCCACCCCCCCGTACTCCGTTCCACCCCTCCCGCTCTCCGATTAACCCCCCCATGCTCCGATCCCCCCCCGTGCTCCCCCCCTACCCCATCATACTTACCGATCCTGCCGAGGTCCGTCCGTCTTCTCCCCGGGCGTCGCCATCTTCCAAAATGGCGGGCGCATGCGCAGTGCGCCCGCCGAATCTGCCGGCCGGCAGATTCGTTCCAAAGTGCATTTTGATCACTGAGATAGACTATATCTCAGTGATCAAAATAAAAAAAATAATAAATGACCCCCCCCCTTTGTCACCCCCATAGGTAGGGACAATAAAAAAATAAAGAATTTTTTTTTCCACTAATGTTAGAATAGGGTTAGGGTTAGGGTTAGGGGTAGGGTTAGGGCTAGGGTTAGGGTTAGGGCTAGGGTTAGGGTTAGGGGTAGGATTAGGGCTAGGGTTAGGGCTAGGGTTAGGGCTAGGGTTAGGGCTAGGGTTAGGGTTAGGGCTAGGGTTTCGGTATGTGGACACGTATTCTGGTCCTCTGCAGATTTTTCCGCTGCGGATTTGATAAATCCGCAGTGCTAAACCGCTGCGGATTTATGGCGGATTTACCGCGTTTTTTCTGCGCATTTCACTGCGGTTTTACAACTGCGATTTTCTATTGGAGCAGTTGTAAAACCGCTGCGGAATCCGCACAAAGAAGTGACATGCTGCGGAATGTAAACCGCTGCGTTTCCGTGCAGTGTTTCCACAGCATGTGTACAGCGATTTTTGTTTCCCATATGTTTACATTGAACTGTAAACTCATGGGAAACTGCTGCGGATCCGCAGCGTTTTCCGCAGCGTGTGCACATACCCTTAGAATTAGGCTATGTGCACACGGTGCGGATTTGGCTGCGGATCCGCAGCAGTGTTCCATCAGGTTTACAGTACCATGTGAACATATGGAAACCAAATCCGCTGTGCTCATGGTGCGGAAAATACCGCGCGGAAACGCTGCGTTGTATTTTCCGCAGCATGTCAATTCTTTGTGCGGATTCCGCAGCGTTTTACACCTGTTCCTCAATAGGAATCTGCAGGTGAAATCCGCACAAAAAACACTGGAAATCCGCGGAAAATCCGCAGGTAAAACGCAGTGCCTTTTACCCGCGGATTTTTCAAAAATGATGCTGAAAAATCTCACACGAATCCGCAACGTGGGCACATAGCCTTAGGGTTAGGGGTGTGTTGGGGTTAGGGTTGTGATTAGAGTTATGGCTACAGTTGGGATTAGAGTTAGGGGTGTGTTGGGGTTAGGGTTGTGATTAGGGTTACGGCTACAGTTGGGATTAGAGTTAGGGGTGTGTTGGGGTTAGTGTTGGGGGGTTTCTACTGTTAAGCCACATCAGGGGCTCTGCAAACGCAACGTGACGCCCACAGAGCATTCCATCAAAGTCTGCATTTCAAAACGTCACTACTTCACTTCCGAGCCCCGGCATGTGCCCAAACAGTGGTTTACCCCCACATATGGGGTATCAGCGTACTCAGGACAAACTGGACAACAACATTTGGGGTCCAATTTCTCCTATTACCCTTGGCAAAAAAGGAAACTCCAGGCTAAAAAATCATTTTTGAGGAAAGAAAAATTATTTTTTATTTTCATGGCTCTGCGTTATAAACTTCTGTGAAGCACCTGGGGGTTTAAAGTGCTCAATATGCATCTAGATAAGTTCCTTGGGGGATCTAGTTTCCAAAATGGGGTCACTTGTGGGGGAGCCCACATATGAGGTATCAGCGTACTCAGGACAAATTGGACAACAACTTTCGTGGTTCAGTTTCTTCTTTTACCATTGGGAAAATAAAAAAATTGTTGCTAAAAGATAATTTTTGTGACTAAAAAGTTAAATGTTCATTTTTTCCTTCCATGTTGCTTCTGCTGCTGTGAAGCACCTGAAGGGTTAATAAACTTCTTGAATGTGGTTTTGAGTACCTTGAGGGGTGCAGTTTTTAGAATGGTGTCACTTTTGGGTATTTTCAGCCATAAAGACCCCTCAAACTGACTTCAAATGTGAGGTGGTCCCTAAAAAAAAATGGTTTTGTAAATTTCGTTGTAAAAATGAGAAATCGCTGGTCAAATTTTAACCTTTATAACTTCCTAGCAAAAAAAAATTTTGTTTCCAAAATTGTGCTGATGTAAAGTATACATGTGGGAAATGTTATTTATTAACTATTTTGTGTCACATAACTCTCTGGTTTAACAGAATAAAAATTCAAAATGTGAAAATTGCGAAATTTTCTAAATTTTCGCCAAATTTCCGTTTTTATCACAAATAAACGCAGAATTTATTGACCTAAATTTACCACTAACATGAAGCCCAATATGTCACGAAAAAACAATCTCAGAACCGCTAGGATCCGTTGAAGCGTTCCTGAGTTATTACCTCATAAAGGGACACTTGTCAGAATTGCAAAAAACGGCAAGGTCTGTAAGGTCAAAATAGGCTGGGTCATGAAGGGGTTAAACCCTATGCTGATTCCGGTTGAACTATATCTGTTAGCTATACCCAGCTTTATCACACACAGATATCCTTGATAAAGACCACCTTTTGGCTGAAATGTTAGATGACATCTGTTTTTCTTTTGGTGCCGGATCAGAACAAAATGTTTATATAGCAAGATCTATGATTCCTGTTGTCTTCTTCAGTGCTGAAGTGTTCACTATAATTCTTCCACATCTTAGGTACATCCAAGGAAGCTGATTCGCTGCTTATCTCATGACACACAGCACATCAACAGACACATCCTGAGCTGCAGATTAACTGCTTGGTGTAGACCACTATAATCTGCTGCCAAGTACTGCCGGTTGTCTTCTATGGAAGTGGATAGCCAGTTCCCAGCAGTGATGATGGAGCATTACTGTTCCACAGCTGCTTACACCCTGCCACCACTGGCACTGAGAATTGCTAATCGGTGTCGGACCCCCACTAATTTAATATTACAGGTGTGCTCAAAAGTTTACATACCCCCGCAGAATTTTTGCTTTCTTGTCCTTTTTTCAGAGAATATGAATGATAAACATTTTCTCCACTCATGTTTAGTGGTTGGGTGAAGCCATTTATTGTCAAACTACTGTTTTCTTTTTTTAAATCATGACAACCCAAAACATCCAGATGACCTTGATCAAAAGTTCACATACCATGGTGATTTTGGCCTGATAACATGCACAGAAGTTGACACAAATGGGCTTGAATGGCTACTAAGGTAACATCTTCATCTGTGACCTATTTGCTTGTAATTAGTGTGTGTGCATAAAAGCTGAGTGAGTTTCTGGGATCCAGACAGACTCTTGCATCTTTCATCCAGCGACTGACATTTCTGGATTGTGAGTCACGGTGTCACGACTGGACTGGCGAGTAAACTGGGACCAGGGGCACCTTTCCTGGCCCTAGCACCAGGGGGCGCCCTAACTTGCCCTGTTCCCCGGGATACCTCAGATGGCGAGGATGTCAGCGCCTCTGCCCTTGCCCTGTCTCCTAACTGCAGCCCTGCGTCTGCTCCCTTCCCCACGCGGGGAAGAGAGGGGCTACTGTGTACCGTAGTACACAAACCCGACAAACAGGGGAACCAAGACAAAGGTAAAAGAAAACTCCACTCACACAAAATATTCTCTCACAAATAACAGAGCAATTCACAAGGGTATGAACAACGGGGAAAGAAAATAAGGCAGGTAAGGATGAGGAATTTCCAAGCGTACAAACCAAACCACTGTCGCACAATAAACTCCTCCAGCTCTCCAGACACCAGCTCCTCACTACTCCAGGTCTATCTAGCAAGTGATATCTCATACAAGGATCTGGCCAGAAGGCCTAGCTTTTATAGGAGAGAGGAGTGGTTAACTGAGAGCAGCTGAAAGCAGGGATTTCCACATGGCCTCTTATCCGCTGTCCGGCTGAAAGAAAACAAACACCTCTAATACACTGGAGAAGTACTTCTTCTCAGCTGCAAAGCAGGAGCCATCAGATGCTGCGGTTGTCTGGCACTGCTCTGTTGCGGTAACTAACTACGTGACACATGGAGAAAGCAAAAGAATTGTCAACGGATATACGGGAAAAGGTAGTTGAACTGTATAAAACAGGAAAGGGATACAATAAGATATCCAAAGAATTGATAATGCCAGTAAGCAGCGTTCAAACTGTTATTAACAAATGGAAAATCAGGGGCTCTGCAAAAACAAAACCACATTCAAGTAGACCAACAAAAATGTCATCCACAACTGCCAGGAAAATTGTTCGGGGTGCAAGGAAAAACCCACAAATAACATCAGCTGAAATACAGGACTCTCTGAAAACTAGATGTGTGGCTGTTTCAAGATGTACAGTAAGGAGGCACTTGAAGAAAAATGGGCTGCATGGTCGGGTCACCAGAAGAAAGCCATTACTGCGCAAATGCCGCAAAGTATCTCACCTACAATATGTAAAACAGCACAGAGACAAGCCTCAAAACTTCTGGCACAGTGAATTTGGAGTGATAAGACCAAAATTTATCTTTTTGGCCACAACCATAAACCTTACATTTGGAGAGAGGTCAACAAGGCCTATGATGAAAGGAACACCATTCCTACTGTAAAGCACGGAGGTTTATCGCTGATGTTTTGGGGATGTGTGAGCTATAAAGCCACACAAAACTTAGTCAAAGTTGAAGGAAAGATTAATGCAACATGTTATCAGCAAATACTGGAGGCAAATCTGCTCTCATCAGCCCAGAAGCTGCGCATGGGACTTACTTCGACATTCCAACATAACAACGATCCAAAACACAAGGTAAAGTCGACCTGTCATTGGCTATAGCAGAACAAAGTGAAGGTTCTGGAATGGCCCTCTTAGTCTCCTGACCTCAATATCATTAAGCTACTCTGGGGAGATCTCAAGCACGCAGTTCATGATAGACAGCCCAGGAATTTACAGGAACTGGAGGCTTTTTGCCAAGAAGAGTGGGCAGCTTTACCATCTGAGAAAATAGAGAACCTCATCCACAACTACCACAAAAGACTTCAAGCTGTCATTGATGTAAGAGGGGGCAATACACGGTATTAAGAGATGGGCTATGTGAGCTTTTGATTTCAGACTGAAAATTTTTCTGCTGGACCCAACAAACAGGTCTGGAGGCCTGAGAAAAAAGCTGACATGGATGGGAAACAGCTAAAACTAAATGGGAACAGCATGGAGAAGATGCCTGCATGCCTTTCTGACTCACATATGGTATCTGGGAATAAAGTTGCGCCTGTTTATGGATTTATAAAAAGACCTACCAAACTAAACCTAATTTTTTTTTTTAAAGGGAAAAATGCTAAGAAACATTTTAACCTTCATAATTAGATGTATATAATGCAAAATAAAAATAAAATTATATCTCCCCTTTAGCATATGTTCATACAGAGTATATTGGCTTTTTTTTTTTTTTTACCTCTGTGAGGGCTATCCTTCCCTAATTCCAAATTATTAGCTAGATAGTGGAATACATATTCCCCATCCCTTTACAATGCCATTTCAAACATGCCCATTTGAATTTTGGCCTTCGCCCACCACCATCACAACCATGTCCACTGCCATGTCATTATGCGGCCATCACTTCACATTTTCAGAGGGCCAGTAGGCGCCATGAAACCTGAGTTTTGTGAGCTCCACAGTTCATTTTTGCCATCAGATCCCAATGGAGCCACTGTTATAGTGGGTGAATCTGCTGTAAGGTGAATATAATACAGGAGTTGGGAGAGCTGTATGATCAATGTCAGTAAATTGGATTCTATCAGACACCAAAAGTATTAGAATTAAATTCTGAATACAGTATATGTAAGTGAAGGCCTGTATGGTGATCAGTCTGTCAGGCCTGAAACCCATGTCAGGAACATGTACAAGCCTCATTTTACTTGGAAGCAGCCTCCTCAAGGGAAAGAGACAGGAGTGCCATTGACTTAGGCTAGGTTCACATTTCGTTAAGTACATTCCTTTAAACGGATCCGTTAAACGCATGTACAGAAAAGAGCCACATTTGTTGAAAATTTGGCTTCACGTTAACGCTTGCGCTAACGCACGTGACTGCGTTTATGTCATTCTGATGTCCGTTCGTGAGGCATCCGTTTGTCTGCATTTGGCACTGTCAATAAAGTTGTTCTCTTTTTTTTTTTTTTTTCCTTTTGTCATGTGTGGGTGCATACACGTTCTCCATTTTGAAAGCATTGAGTGAACTTCTGCTAGCAAGATGTTTGTGTCTGAGCTCGTTAGATTTCACTTGATACGGTTGCGATTTCGGCAGAGAAAGCATATTTCTCAAAGGAGATATTGGATCCATGAAGTGAATTTCTTACGGAATACATATGGTGCCTTTCACGCCCTGTATATTCAGCTTCGGGATCATCCCTTCAAATTCCAGCGTTATCTACGGATGTCCATTGAGACCTTTGATGTTCTGCTCTCGCATGTGAAGGATGAGATACATCATCAGAGCAGCACTTTCCGTGAAAGCATTTGTGCGGAGCAACGTTTAGTGGTGACTCTGAGGTAATTGTAATTTTTTTGAACATTCTTCTATTGACAAAGACAAGATGTAATTTATCGTGGGGCATAATTATGTACATTTAGGCAATTGTATTATCCCATTTTAACTAGCCTTTTTGTTAGTTGTCCTTTAAAATCCTAACAATATTTTTTTTTTCTTTGTGATTGCCGACAGATATCTGGCTACCAGAGAATCTTTTGCGTCACTGCATTTTCAATTTAGACTTGGGAAGTCAATCATTTGCCAACTGGTTCGGGAAACTTGTGATGCCATTTGGAACAACTTGCAACCACTTGTGCTACCAACCCCAACAACAGAAATGAGGCTAGCGATTTCTCAACATTTCGAGGATGTGAATTTCCCCAATTGCATTGGTGCCGTGGACGGCAAGCACATTCGTATTCAGAAACCAGCGCATAGTGGATCACTATACTATAACTATAAAAAATACTTTTCTATTGTATTGATGGCTATTGCGGATGCTGGATACCATTTTGTTGCTGTGGATATTGGTGCATATGGCCGGACGAACGATTCCAGAATTTTCAGAGACTCCAACATGGGGAGATGTTTGTACAGCAACAACTTCAACATACCCTTAGCACGACCTCTTCCGGGGACCGAAGGCCCAAGTTTGCCCTATGTTTTAGTTGGGGATGAGGTGTTCCAACTCGGACAAAATCTCCTGAAGCCATACTCAAGCCGTACTCTAAACTCCACAAGACGCATTTTTAATTATCGCTTGAGCCGGGCAAGACGTTATGTGGAGTGTGACTTTGGTATTTTGACCTTAAAATGGCGAATCTTACTAACTTGCATGCAACTGCAACCTGAAAATGTGGACCGTGTAGTGAAGGCATGCATCTGTCTGCACAATTTTGTTTCCAGACATGAACCCCAGGTGGTTGACCCCGATGACTGTGATTCGAACCTCATCAGCATAGATTCGACTGCTGTTTGGTCTACAGTTGAAATTATGAGGATTCGTGATCAATTTGCTAGTTACTTCACACGTGAAGGCCTTGTTCCATGGCAAGACATACACGTGTGAAAATGTTGAAGCCTGATGTTATAGCCTGATGTTATTGGTGAAATGTGTGGGGCAATTTTTGTTTGTTTGAGTTCCCATAACCTTATTTATCTAGTGTAAAAAGTTAAAGTCATATTATGTAGTGTAAAAAGTTAAAGTCATACAAGAATATGAAATTTTAAAGTAACAGTTTACTATAAATGTTAAAAAAATTTTAAAACGCAGTGGTGCTAGACATTTTTAACATATGATGTCCCATAGGGATGAACAAAAACATACACAAAAAATTGGGTGAAATGAAATTAAACACAAAAAATGTAAACGATGAAATTGCAACAGGTTGGTGACAGTGAACAGTACTTATAGACTGTGATACTGCACGGGCGTATTGTCTGCCCAACTGTACGATGGACTGCTACATTGCCTCTGCTGTTCCATGCTCAGTTCACCCTGGCCTCTGTATTGTGGGTTGCAGGCCGGCATGTCCATGCTTCTTGTTCTCAAGGAAGAGGGTTCCTGGGGGCCCAAAAATTCCTCAAGTAGGTCATTCAGTCTTTGCCTAAACATAATGTTTCTGAGTGCCGGGATATTTTGAGCTACAGGCACATAGGACAAAAACAGGAGCTTCCACTCATTGGATGCATATACAGACTCACGGGATTGCAAGTCCGTAATTTCCCGCCTCAAGTCTCTGTGTTCACTGCGACCCATATCCTCTACCCGTTGGAGTCCATCGACAATGATGGCATCAGCTTCATCTTTTTGGGATGCTCGCTTGCGTCCACGCTGTGCTTGCAAACGGGCACTGACACCAGAAGCCACTGTACTTCTCTCCACAGATCGTGGCTCGCTCTCGCCAGACACATCTTCAGCGCCCGTCTGCTGGCTTGGTTCCAGTGGAGATGGCTCCGGTTCCTCTGCCTCTCTAGGCGCAGCGGTACTGCATATCGTTCTGTAACCAAAAAAAAAAAGTTAATTATTTTAATTTAAACTATTTTGTCTCGCACACCTAAAAAATCTTTTTACTTACGAGCGCTGCGACAAAGTTTTTTTGCAGAAAGAGCAATTGCTCATAATGCACATATGGGGTGACCCATTTGCCACCAAATCCACTGGGTGTGGTTTGGCTGTTGCGGAAGTCACGTACAAAGCGATCCCTAATCGATCTCCAATGGGTTTGGACAGCATCGGCTTTAAAGAATTTTTTTAAGATAAATAGATGATAGATAGATAGTAGATAGATAGTTGATAGATATATAGTAGATAGATAGTAGATAGATAGATAGATAGATAGATAGATAGTTGTTAGATAGTTGATAGATAGATAGTTGATAGATAGTGGATAGATAGATAGTTAATAGATAGCTGATAGATAGATAGTAGATAAATAGTGGATAGATAGATAGATAGTAGATAAATAGTGGATAGATAGATAGATAGATAGATAGATAGATAGATAGATAGATAGATAGATAGATAGATAGATAGTGGATAGATAGGTCCATATATATTTGGACAGAGACAACATTTTAATTTTGGTTATAGACATTACCACAATGAATTTTAAACAAAACAATTCAGATGCAGTTGAAGTTCAGACTTTTAGCTTTCATTTGAGGGTATCCACATTAAAATTGAATGAAGGGTTTAGGAGTTTCAGCTCCTTAACATGTGCCACCCTGTTTTTAAAGGGACCAAAAGTAATTGGACAGATTCAATAATTTTAGATAAAATGTTCATTTCTAGTACTTGGTTGAAAACCCTTTGTTGGCAATGACTGCCTGAAATCTTGAACTCATGGACATCACCAGACGCTGTGTTTCCTCCTTTTTAATGCTCTGCCCGGCCTTCACTGCGGTGGTTTTCAGTTGCTGTTTGTTTGTGGGCCTTTCTGTCTGAAGTTTAGTCTTTAACAAGTGAAATGCATGCTCAATTGGGTTGAGATCAGGTGACTCAAGTATAGAAATATACCGCACACTCAATTTTGGTATGATGCAAAAAAGGAAGGTTTTGTGCCAAATTTATTCAAATACAATAGTATTACAGGGTTCTCTCTACCATTTTCAATGTGGCAACTTTTTGTATTCTGTATTTGAATAAATTTGGCACAAAACCTTCCTGTTTTGCATCATACCAAAATTGAGTGTGCGGTATATTTCTATACTTGATTGACTTGGACCACACGGTCCGTTATACCAGCACCTCCATGTCCCAGACTCGAGTGCACACCATCACCCCTACATTTGAGATCAGGTGACTGACTTGGCCAATCAAGAATATTGCACTTCTTTGCTTTAATAAACTCCTGGGTTGCTTTGGCTTTATGTTTTGTGTCATTGGTCGTCGTTTCATACTACAGATGGACAATCAGTTTGGCTGCATTTGGCTGGATCTGAGCACACAGTATGTCTCTGAATACCTCAGAATTCATTCGGCTGCTTCTGTCCTGTGTCACATCATCAATAAATACTAGTGACCCAGTGCCACTGGCAGCCATGCATGCCCAAGCCATCACACTGCCTCCGCCGTGTTTTCACAGATGATGTGGTATGCTTTGGATCATGAGCTGTACCACGCCTTCGCCATACTTTTCTCTTTCCATCATTCTGGTAGAGGTTGATCTTGGTTTCATCTGTCCAAAGAATGTTCTTCCAGAACTGTGCTGGCTTTTTTAGATGTTTTTTAGCAAAGTCCAGTCTAGCCTTTTTATTCTTGATGCTTATGAGTGGCTTGCACCGTGCAGTGAACCCTCTGTATTTACTTTCATGCGGTCTTCTCTTTATGATATATTTGGATATTGATACACCAACCTCTTGGAGAGTGTTGTTCACTTGGTTGGCTGTTGTGAAGGGGTTTCTCTTCACCATGGAGATTATTCTGTGATCATCCACCACTGTTGCCTAGCGTGGGCGCCCAGGTCTTTTTGCATTGATGAGTTCACCAGTGCTTTCTTTCTTTCTCAGGATGTACCAAACTGTAGATTTTGCCACTCCTAATATTGTAGCAATTTCTCGGATGGGTTTTTTTTGTTTTCGCAGCTTAAGGATGGCTTGATTCACCTGCATGGAGAGCTCCTTTGACCTCATGTTTACTTCACAGTAAAACCTTCCAAATGCAAGCACCACAACTCCAAACCTTTTATCTGCTTAATTGAGAATCAAATAATGAAGGGATTGCCCACATGTGTCCATGAAATAGCCTTGGAGTCAATTGTCCAATTACTTTTGGTCCCTTTAAAAACAGGATGACACATATTAAGGAGCTGAAACTCCTAAACCCTTCATCTAATTTTAATGTGGATACCCTCAAATGAAAGCTGAAAGTCTGAACTTCAACTGCATCTGAATTGTTTTGGTTAAAATTCATTGTGGTAATGTCTATAACCAAAATTAGAAAAATGTTGTCTCTGTCCAAATATATATGGACCTAACTGTAGATAGTAGATAAATAGTATATTTTTTTTTTTTGGGGGGGGGGGTAAGTTTTTTAGGTAGATTTAGTAGATTAAAAAAAAAATATTACAAAATATGTTTGACTGTTTGCAATCTTTACATTTTGCAAGTTAACTTCAACAATATTTACCAATTTTTTTCTTAGAGGATGCCGACTTCTCCATATATCGTTGGTCAAAATGGCATATAATTTTATCCCACAACTTCCTGTTTTTTACTATGTCGTGGTGGGAACTGTTGCTTTGGTCCCATATGGATGGATTGGCTTCCACTAAAGTGATCAGCGTCTCGTTATGAATGTCCAAGGGCTCTTCGTCAACCACAATCCTTTTTTTTTTGCTGGGCGGCTTGGACTATGTAAACACAAAACGTTATATTGAAAGGTTAAATTTCACTGGATGGATAGATAGATAGATAGTTTATAGATATAGTAGATAGTGGATAGATAGATTGTAGATAAATAGTGGATAGTAGATAGATAGTGGATAGATAGATTGTAGATAAATAGTGGATAGATAGATAGTAGATAGATAGTGGACAGATAGTAGATAAATAGTGTATATGCTTGATTAGTCCCCATCCTCTTGAATTGATTGAATTGATTGAATATCCCCCATCCTCTGGAATTCTTTGCCCCAACACGTCCGACTATCAACCACATTCGGATCCTTCAGACGGAACCTGAAAACCCATCTCTTCACGAAAGCCTACAGCCTGCACTGACACCGCTGCCCTCTCATCACTACCAAAGCTACCGCCTCACCAACACCGGAGCTCCTGCAACCCTCAACCTACTGTCTCCTTCCCCATAATCCTGTAGAATGTAAGCCCGCAAGGGCAGGGTCCTCGCCCTTCTGTATCAGTCCGTCATTGTTAGTTTGTTTACTGTAAGTGATATCTGTAACTTGTATGTAACCCCTTCTCATGTAAAGCACCATGGAATCAATGGTGCTATATAAATAAATAAATAATAATAATAATAATAATAATAATTAGGTTTTTTTTGTAGATTTATTAGCTTTTTTAATACTAAAAAAATAGTAGATTTTTAAATACAAAAAAATAAAAAAGGGAAAGGTTTTTTTGTTTTTTTTGTGTCAAAAAGGAACATTAATAGCGTGATATTTACCACTGGGAGGTGTGGCAACGACAGGTGGCGAGGCTGTTTTTTTTTTTTTCCTCTGTCCTCCTTGTTCAACAACCTATGGTGTAGTTAAAAAATTTTTTTTGTAAAAATGTACAATTCTTGTATCAATAAATTTATGTGTGAAAAACACAAAATGTGTGCCATGTACCTTTCCTTTGTCGCTTTGGCCTGTTTCTTGGGGGGGGGGGGGAGGCCTAGCAGGCTCCGATGACTCCTATTTGCAATAAAAACATGATTATACACGTGCTTACCTCAATACACTGGAGTGACACACAACATTATTGTGTTGTGGCTTTTTAAAGTGCAAGCCTACCGTTTGCGAAGAGAACACGGCAGACACGCTGCTGCTGCTGCTTCCCTCACTATCCGACATCTGTGTGCAAACAAAACAATACATTTTTAGTACACACACATCCGACGTGCACTACACACTCACATGATGTATACAGAGATATATAATATAATAATACATAGAATTGTACTTACATTGCCTCTGATCTCTTGCAAGACACTCTCACAATGTGATGCAGGCGTCTGGAAAATGTGTAGTAGTGTCATTCCTCCTAAAAATGGCTGAAATCATATTTCCTGTCACATGACCACATGGACCACCCTCAAACGCAATTCAAACGTATGGTTTTATTTGGGAATTTTGCATTATTTGCGTCTGGCTGCGTTTGCAATAGCCTTCAATGGCAGAATTAACGCTTACATTAGTCTTGCGTTAGCTTGACCGGACCCGAAAACGCTGCAAGCCGCGTTCCAAGGTCCATCATAAAAAAACGTAATGTGACAAACGCATGTCAATTTTGGCATGCGTCACGATGCGTCAGACAATGCAAGTCTATGGGTGCGTTACAATGTCCGTTACATTGCGTTTTCACTACTTAAAAACGTGTCCGTTAGACGGACTCACCTAGCACAATGTGAGCCTAGCCTAATCTGCACAAACCTACGCAGTTCTTCTGGAAACTAACCAACCAGGCATAATATATCTTTTGCATGGTTTTGAGCAACAATGGAGTAATTTCAGGATATGTCCCAGAGAGTGATGAGATCTGTGGGGTGTATTACTCGGGTGACAGGCAGTGCTACAGAGCTCAGGTAAAGGCCTTAGTGTTGCATTTACTATGTTCCAATATATGTAAGGCTGCGGCCTGTATAGGTCTGTGGAGCGTATTAACCCAGTATCTTAGACGTGCTTAAAATGTAAAGAAAATGTCCAATTCCTTAGCAGTTAAATTTAGCCAGTGGTAAAATCCAAAAGGTATTGAGGTATTTGCGTACTGGATTAAGATATAACCTTTAATTAAGGAGAGTAGAGGAGAACGTCTCACGATTTGTGACAAAATTTTCTAACGGGGCAGTTGAAATAAGGAACATCTTTCGCCGTCATTGGGAGATACTTCATATGGATATGGATATCAGAGACTCAATAGGCCCTACACCTCAGATCACATTTCGAAGAGGGAGATCCGGGACCAGATGATCCTCCAAAAAGAGTGCAAATGGATCTTCTGGCTACAGACAGTTCATCCAAAGAGTCTGAACGATCAACTCTATTTTTCCTCTTTTCTATAGATCAGAACGTATTAGGGCTAGCAGAGAAGGACAGCCGCCGATGAGTGGGGGCGCCAGTGCGCAGGTTCTAGGGTGCCAACCTCCGCATGAGGTAGGATTGAGTTAGTTTAGGGCACCCTAGGGATTATATAGACCCCACTTGTCCAATATTCTTTACTCCCTTCCTTCTTTCTATCCTTTCCGCTGGTTCTGGTCTCCTGAGTTAGATCGGTCTGTTGGTATGAATATGTTGCTAAATTGATCCTTGTGTCATTGCCACTCATCATGTATATCTATATTTATAGTTGCCTTTTGTTAATAATCTAGCCTTGTGGGAGGTGCCTTGTCTCATGTGGGTCATTGTCCATATTAGAATATCCTATGGTGTCCTCTTTGGTGTGAAACCTGTACATAATAAAGTTGTACTATTATGGACCAGTTTCCAGCTCCTAATGGTTAAATACCGCTATTGCCCGCTACAGCTGAGTATTGTATATCGCTCTGTGTTAAGGGCATGGGGTTATATGTTTATCCCCTCATTTGTACAACAGATTGAGTAATATGGGATAATTCCCACATGGGCGCATGCGCGTATATGACGCTTGCGTTCCTTGTTATGATCGGCGTCTCACATGCAGAACCTTTCGATCACGTGTGCGTTTCACTGAGTGAATTTCCGGTCTGGTGATGCCCTCCAAGGACTGGAGATTGCGCAGAGCATAAACCGGAAGTCTGTGAAGGTTTGTCTGCAAGGCGCGAATATAAGTCCGGATTGCGCTACCTTGTCCACGCGCAATGACAGCGTCCAGAGCTGGCATGATCACATCGGCCCAAACTATCCCCTGATGAGCATAGCGAAATGCGTCGGGGGTGAGGGATGTGAGTCCACCGCTGTATTTGGATCTAAGGTCGTGTTCGTGACAGTATCCAGGCGGGTGAGATTGTTTCAATATGTACAATATGCCAAACACATATGCTGCGTCAATCCCCTTATAACTTAATGAGTAGGTGAAAATGTTTGTCTTAAAGGTGCATCAATTATTGTTAGTGTTTGCATCAATAAGAGGTAATACCTAGGGATTGATATTTTTGACACTGTTGAACTCTGTAAATCTGCTACATAGTAGTCCCTTTGGACGTATAGGTTCAGTGAAGGTCTTATGTGTGGCAAATATCCAGACCTAACTGATGTTATTTGAGTTCTGGTATATGGTCAGACCCACCATTTTGATACAGTATTCTATATATATAAAATCTGTACCCTATTGAGGGTTAATACAGTGGGTGTTTTATGACCAGTAGAGTTATATGGAGGATGCACTGACCAGGCATGACCATAACTGGGGAATGTCAAAAAGATTTGTTCCCGCAGTGAATTTATATACACACCGTATATCAAAAAAACAAAAATTTGGGGGTAGTGTGGTAGGATAATCAAGTTAGCAGTTTATCTTTATCTAAGGCCGGTTTCACACGTCAGTGGCTCCAGTATGTGAGGTGACAGTTTCTTCACGTACCGGAGACACTGACTCACGTAGACACATTAAAATCAATGTGTCTCTGCACATGTCAGCGTGTTTTCACGGACCGTGTGTCCATTTGGAAAACATGGAGACATGTCAGTGTTCGTGGGAGCGCACGGATCACGCGGACCCATTAGAGTCAATGGGTCCGTGTAAAACACGTACCGCACACGGATGTTGTCTGTGTGCAGTCCGTGTGCCGTGCAGGAGACAGCGCTACTGTAAGCGCTGTCCCCCCCACGTGGTGCTGAAGCCGCCATTCATTTCTTCTCTCCAGCAGCGTTCGCTGGAGAGAAGATATGAAAACTCTTTTTTTTTTTTTGGGTGTTTAAAAAAAAGATCCCTGTCCCCAACCTCCTCCCACCCCCTGTGCGCCCCCCCGCAGTTAATAAAATACTTACCCGGCTCCCTCGCTGCTTCTTCTCCTCGCCGCAGCTTCTCCTGTATGAGCGGTCCAGTGGTGCCGCCCATTACAGTGATGAATATGCGGCTCCACCTCCTACATCCCAATTCAAGTAAAAAGGGAGAATGAAGAGATCCATAAGTTAAAAATTAACTTTTATTCATAGAGATTTAAAATGCAAGAATAAAAACTAACAATGCAGTGTGCCTCACATAGAGAGCGGTCCAGGCTGCCAGAAGCTAATATTACATAAAGGTACAGTATATCAATGCTAAGTAGAGATAAATCACTTACCAGCAAAACTGGTGAAATGACCTACATGTAGCTTAGAGAGCCTCTATAAAGTGTCTAGTGCTCTATATAACAATATCCAAACTTATCTTTGTTTAGCAGCTACCTCAAAGATGAGGGATTAATCAGAAAAGCATCTCAAAACCATAATGAGTGAAGGTGTAATACATATTGAATAATAGCAGGAGTGCAAGGAGAATACCGAAACCTATTATGCTAACCACCCATGATAAAGGCAATAATTGATTTTGTATATGTTGGTACTACCTAATATTATTTGTCTCTATAAAGAGCTGATTTGTATATTATGGTGGAGGATGAAACCCTCCCTATTTCTCCCTAATCCCACAGTCTGTTCTTAATACTAACCTATACAACACAATGGAAAATAGCAGAGATCTGCAGCATGTACTTGCAATGATGATAACACCCAGGTGCTTGCCTTTTACTCTCCTTCCTATTATTCTCTCCCTACGCTATATCCACCTAACAAAGAACTAATCTTCACAATCTTAGCTCTTAAAAGTGCTTTTTGGAATGAATGACTTTCCCTGTATGCTCCTATCACTCTCTCTACGCTCCCCCTATGCTGTTTCCGGCCGGCTGCAATGTGCGCAAGATGGTGCACACAGCCTTTAAATATCCCCTATGATGCAGTAAGGCCAGCCAATCACATTAATGCCACACCAAAGATGGCGCCGCCATTACTGTTATTGGCAAGCCAGACCAACATGTTCATTGGCTGCAAATAAAGCGCCAAAAATTCTGGGCGGGTTACTGGAATATACCGAGGCGAATACCAAATTACTCGCCGCGTAACGAATAGCCTGAATAGCGTACTATTTGTGCGATTAACGAACAGTGCCAAATGTATTCGCTCATCACTATATAATATCACACCCTATGGCCAAATATGTGAATCTGTTTTCATATATTACAACTGGATACTTGTTTGGATACTTGTGACTAGTGTCACAACTCTGTTGTTGGGTGTCCCAGGACCAGGGGCTTCTTTCTTGTCCCTAATGCTAGTGGTACCCTGTTCCCCAGATTACATCTGATGGTGAAGACGCAGGGGCCACGTACATTGCCTTAGCTCCTGTACCCCTCTCCCACCCAGGTAAGAAGGGAGTAGTAGTGTACCGTAATACACCAACCAGACAAACAAGGTAATATGAACAGGGATAATGAAATATGCCAAACATACAAATATACTCATTTAAAAAAACTGACCGTCACATCCAAACATAGACTAAGTGTGAACAGGTGCTGAACCTAGAGTCACCAACTCGTATACAGTCAAGTAAATAAGGCAGCACACTGCAGCGCTGAAACATGCAAACATGAAAAACGATAATTGAACTGCATTACTGCACTAGAAATATGAAAAATGAGAGCGTTTAGCGCATAAAAATGGCCAATTTTATCTGTACCTGGTAGCCACATTAGGGCATCTCTCTTATACCAGGTCCTACACTTTCCTTTCCTCGTTGAGAATAAACGTCTCCATCTGAATGGAAAGCACCTGTTCACACTTAGTCTATGTTTGGATGTGACGGTCAGTTTTTTAAAATGTATTCTTTAGCCTTCTGACCGAGCACTCCGCCTCTTAGCTACAGGTGTCTTAATCGCAACAGGTCCATTACCCCTCCACAGAGAGAGAGAATTTTAGTCTAAGAAGAGGTTTCACAGGTACCCATCCAGATGGAGACGTTTATTCTCAGCGAGGAAAGGAAAGTATAGAACCTGGTATAAGAGAGATGCCCTAATGTGGCTACCAGGTACACATAAAATTGGCCATTTTTATGCGCTAAACGCTCTCATTTTTCATATTTCTAGTGCAGTAATGCAGTTCAATTATCGTGTTTCATGTTTGCATGTTTCAGCGCTGCAGTGTGATACAAATATACTCACACAGACAACCGAGGAATGCACCTTTGAGTGGAGGATGGGGTTAAACCAAAGTAGGAGAAGAAAAGGTATTTCACACACTCAAAACTTAGCAACAATCACAGATAAATACACCAAACGCCTTCTCCAATAACAAAAACCAACAACATCCAGCCATGCAGCAAAGGCTACTCTGACAATGAGTGCTAGCCAGGGCCCAGATTATATAGAAGACGGGAGTGACTAACAGTGAACAGCTGAGAGCTTTAATGCAGGAAAGCTTCAAGAAGCTCTCACCTGAGCATATTAATCCCTACACTGCTATATGAAACCTGCACCATTTAATATGAAGGCTAAGGCTACTTTCACACTAGCGTCGGAATCTCCCCGTCGCAATGCGTCGGGCAGAGATTCCGACGCTAGCGTTTAATGCACTGCACAACGGAGGCAGCGGATGCATTTCTCCGGGGCATCCGCTGCCCCATTGTGAGCTGCGGGGAGGTGGGGGCGGAGTTCCGGCCGCGCATGCGCGGTCAGAAAAAGCGGTCAGTCAGGAGCAAAAAACGTAACATGTAGCCTTTTTTGCTCCCGACGGTCCGCCAAAGCAATCCGTCGCAATGCATCGTCAATACAAGTCTATGGGGAAAAAACGCATCCTGCAAGCACTTTTGCAGGATGCGTTTTTTCTGCAAAACGACGCATTGTGACGGATTGCAGATAACGCTAGTGTGAAAGTAGCCTTAGTGCTTCTAAACAGTGCAGGAGGAGGAGAAATCTGACGTTGTGGTCTTCTGGCTCCTCTCTGTCGAGGTAAACCCGTGAATCTGGTTTATTTTTTGTGCTGCTCCACTTTTTTCCATAGATAGATAGATAGATAGACTGTATACCATCTATGGCATGAAAATAAGTATACATTTTATATACATTTAAAACCCGAGCTTTGCAAATACATGTTAGAAGTTTTGAGCCTGAATAATCTTTGGCCATTTACCAGCATTGATTATTTCTTGCATTTTTATACACACCTAAGCTAAATACTTACTTCAGGCTTGGGCAGCTTTGACTCTAACCTTATTTCTATAAGTTCTGGAATGGTTCACTGTGTTTCAAAGCAAAAATCACTTAAGTGCACAAGACACATTAGCAACTGTGGTTTATAAGAGGTAAGAAAGTGTTTTAAATTGATTAGTAGTGTATATTAATAGAAAGTAGTCCAAGATGGGACCCAACCATTAATAACTATCTTTAGCATAAAGCCTTTAGGAAACCGGTTGTGCTCAATAAATAATTGCATGAAACCATATCAAGAAGAATGGTGCATGAAGTGACTGTAAGCAATCATATACTTCATCAGCAATCTTCTTCTAACGTCAGCCAGATTACATTACTGTGATTGACTGTGAGTGTATGGGGGGACGTTTCTCCTTGTGGAGAGTGTCAAGCCAATTTAAGTAGGGGCAAATTCACGAAAAATGTGTCTACAAATGGAGTTCCTGTTTGGCTTTTTGTCCTAAGTCAAGTGCTGGTTCAAGGGTCAATATTGACTTTTAGGATCGATACTTTCAATAGGTGGCACCAGAGATAAACCACTCTTCCTTCTGAAGAGGCTATTTGGATTTTTTAATTTTCAGAGGAACATTATATCGCCTATCAATCTCCTTATTCCGGCTTGGCACTCTCCACAAGGAGAAACGTTCCTCGAACACCAGTCAGAGACCTAGCCAAATCAGATTACCTTCTTTGCAATCACCCCGAAACATATCTGCAAATGGAGGTTCTGCTTTGGCTTCTTATACTCAGTCATGTGGCCAAGATTATTAAAGGGTTGACATTAACTTTTAGGATTTTTACATCCAGTAGGTGGAGCCAGAAATAAACTCCTCTTCCTTCTGTAGAAGCTATTCTCATAAGTGATTGACAGGAAATTGGACTTTCAATGATAGTCATATGTCACTATAACTCCTGCAACGGGTTTAGTTATCATTCACACCATTGAATCAAGGAATGTCAAAGAAAGCAGCTACCAATATCAAATTTATATTCTGGCATTATGAATGCAATTTTATTAATTAATTGCCCAATCAGCATACAGTTAATCTAAAGGTGTATGCTGCAGGGGAAGCAGGTATGTTATGGAAAGACAGTTTTTGAAATGATTAATTTTATGGAATGTATGTAAGCTAGGTACTGACAACTTCTGGAGTATTTTCTATGATACTTCAAGTCCCTAAATCAGATCTTGCTATGACTACCGTCACCGCTGTATTTGCTTTGACAAGCGTTCTGCATGGCAAGGAAAAAGGACATAGCATTCTTTTTAGCATTCTATATATAGTTTGCATATCGCTAGATACACTCCAAGTAAACTAACAAAAAACACTTTTTTAAAGCTATTTTTGTTAATAGGAAACCACAATTTTAAGTAAAGCTGGTGTTATTTCAATAATGTAAAAATGACCAGACACATTGGACTGAAATTGGTGTAACCCAATGATTTTGGCAGCACCTGTCTAACATGTAAGGTTCTGCTGTTCTTTTTTCGGCAATTTTAATATTCTTGGTCCTTTGTTATCAGGAGAGATAGTCAATCACCATGGGTGTTTGGTAGCAGTCTATTCCACTCTGAAAACACAATCACATCTCCGAGCTGCTACTGCACAGGCGGTGCCATCTTGGAGGATAATTTTTTCACTCTTCTCCGCCGGCGCATGTGCAGTAGCAGCTATCGGATCACCGCAGCAGACACCAATAGCAGCTACTGCTCAGGCATGGCGGGCACCATTTTTAAATTATTTTTTTTCCTCTAGCTGAAAAAAAATGTATTATTGGCACACAAAACATGTGATTTTGCTGCAGAGCAAGTGCCACAGCTGGCACCTGCCTGCAGAAGAGATTTTTTTTAAGTATATACAGATATTCATTATGCAAATTAGGGGGCAGGTCACTGAGAGATCAGTGACCTGTCAGCAGTCTGCATTATCAATATTTAATCAGAGCACCACGTGAAGACCCCCCATCCAGACCCACCCACAAGCATATCATTAACTACAAACTGAAAATATAGATTAAAGAACAACCAAAAGACGAATTTCATCAACCAAGGCATCATTTTAATCAATATAGCGACGCCGACCAGACACTTTGTGTAGGTTGCTGTGCACAATTTTGCTGACAGGTTCCCTTTAAAATTATAGACGGCACATGTCTTTGTCAGTATATATGTATAGCACCATCCCTCAGTATATAGTGTAGTCACTTTTTATGTATAGCACAGTCCCTTAGTATATAGTGTACTCACTTATGTATAGCACAGTCCCTTAGTATATACTGTGCTCACTTATTATCTCTAACACAGATCCTTAGTATATACAGTGCCTTGCAAAAGTATTCGGCTCCCTGGAACTTTTCAACCTTTTCCCACATATCATGCTTTAACCCCTTTACCCCCAAGGGTGGTTTGCACGTTAATGACCGGGCCAATTTTTACAATTCTGACCACTGTCCCTTTATGAAGTTATAACTCTGGAACGCTTCAACGGATCCCAGTGATTCTGACACTGTTTTCTCGTGACATATTTTACTTCATGATAGTGATAAAATTTATTTGATATTACCTGCGTTTATTTGTGAAAAAACGGAAATTGTGCAAAAATTTTGAAAATTTCGAAATTTTCCAACTCTGAATTCTTATGCAATTAAATCACAGTGATATGTCACGCAAAAATACTTAATAAGTAACATTTCCCACATGTCTACTTTACATCAGCACAATTTTGGAACCAACATTTTTTTTGTTAGGGAGTTATAAGGGTTAAAAGTTGACCAGCAATTTCTCATTTTTACAACATCATTTTTTTTAGGGACCACATCTCATTTGAAGTCATTTTGAGGGGTCTATATGATAGAAAATACCCAAGTGTGACACCATTCTAAAAACTGCACCCCTCAAGGTGCTCAAAACCATATTCAAGAAGCTTATTAACCCTTCTGATGCTTCACAGGAATTTTTGGAATGTTTAAATAAAAATGAACATTTAACTTTTTTTCACAAAAAATTTGTTTTTTGCCCCCAATTTTTTATTTTCCCAAAAGTAAGAGAAGAAATTGGACTCCAAAAGTTGCTGTACAATTTGTCCTGAGTACGCTGATACCACATATGTGGGGGTAAACCACTGTTTGGGCGCATGGGAGAGCTCGGAAGGGAAGGAGCGCCGTTTGACTTTTCAATGCAAAATTGACAGGAATTGAGATGGGACGCCATGTTGCGTTTGGAGAGCTACTGATGTGCCTAAACATTGAAACCCCCCACAAGTGACACCATTTTGGAAAGTAGACCCCATAAGGAACTTATCTAGATGTGTGGTGAGCGCTTTGACCCACCAAGGGCTTCACAGAAGTTTATAATGCAGAGCCGTAAAAATAAAAAAAAATTTTCCCACATAAATTATTTTTTAGCCCCCAGTTTTGTATTTTCCCAAGGGTGACAGGAGAAATTGGACCCCAAAAGTTGTGGTCCAATTTGTCCTGAGTGCGCTGATACCCCATATGTGGGGGGAACCACCGTTTGGACGCATGGGAGGGCTCGGAAGGGAAGGAGCACCATTTGGAATGCAGACTTAGATGGAATGGTCTGCAGGCATCACATTGCGTTTGCAGAGCCCCTAATGTACCTAAACAGTAGAAACCCCTACAACTGACCCCATATTGGAAACTAGACCCCCCCAAGGAACTTATCTAGATGTGTTGTGAGAACTTTGAGCCCCCAAGTGTTTCACTACAGTTTATAATGCAGAGCCGTGAAAATAAAAAATCTTTTTTTCCCACAAAAATTATTTTTTAGCCCCCAGTTTTGTATTTTCCCAAGGGTAACAGGAGAAATTGGACTCCCAAAGTTGTCCTATTTGTCCTGAGTACGCTGATACCCCATATGTTGGGGTAAACCCCTGTTTGGGCACACGGGAGAGCTCGGAAGGGAAGGAGCACTGTTTTACTTTTTCAATGCAGAATTGGCTGGAATTGAGATCGGACGCTATGTCGCGTTTGGAGAGCCCCTGATGTGCCTAAACAGTGGATTATAACTGAAACCCTAATCCAAACACACCCATAATGCTAATCCCAACAGCAACCCTAACCACACCTCTAACTCTGACACACCCCAAACCCTAATCCCAACCCTATTCCCAACCGTAAATGTAATCTAAACTCTAACCGTAACTTTAGCCCTAACCCTAACCCTAACTTTAGCCCCAACCCTAACTGTAGCCTTAACCCTTGCCCCAACCCTAACCCTAACCCAAGCCCTAACCCTAGCCCTAACCCTAGCCCTAACCCTAGCCCTAGCCCTAACCCTAGCCCTAGCCCTAACCCTAGCCCTAGCCCTAATGGGAAAATGGAAATAAATAAATTTTTTTAATTTTTCCCTAACTAAGGGGGTGATGAAGGGGGGTTTGATTTACTTTTATAGCGGGTTTTTCATGGATTTTTATGATTGGCAGCCGTCACACACTGAAAGATGCTTTTTATTGCAAAAAATATTTTTTGCGTTACCACATTTTGAGAGCTATAATTTTTCCATATTTTGGTCCACAGAGTCAAGTAAGGTCTTGTTTTTTGCGGGACGAGTTGACGTTTTTATTGGTAACATTTTCGGGCACGTCACATTTTTTGACCGCTTTTTATGCCGATTTTTGTGAGGCAGAATGACCAAAAACCAGCTGTTCATGAATTTCTTTTGGGGGAGGCGTTTATACCGTTCCACGTTTGGTAAAATTGATAAAGCAGTTTTATTCTTCAGGTCAGTACAATTACAGCGACACCTCATTTATATCATGTTTTTATGTTATGGCGCTTTTATACGATAAAAACTATTTTATAGAAAAAATAATTATTTTTGCATCGCTTTATTCTGAGGACTATAACTTTTTTATTTTTTTGCTGAAGATGCTGTATGGCAGCTCGTTTTTTTGCGGGACAAGATGACGTTTTCAGTGGTACCATGGTTATTTATATCTGTCTTTTTGATCGCGTGTTATTCCACTTTTTGTTCGGCAGTATGATAATAAAGCGTTGTTTTTTGCCTCGTTTTTTTTTTCTTATGGTGTTTACTGAAGGGGTTAACTAGTGGGCCAGTTTTATAGGTCGGGTCGTTACGGACGCGGCGATACAAAATATGTGTACTTTTATTGTTTTATTTAGATAAAGAAATGTATTTATGGGAATAATATTTTTTTTTCATTATTTACGAAATTTTGTTTTTATTTTTTTTACACATTTGGAAATTTTTTTTTTAACTTTTTTACTTTGTCCCAGGGGGGGACATCACAGATCGATGATCTGATAGTGTGCATAGCACTCTGTTAGATCACCGATCTGACTTACAGCAGTGCAGGCTTACCAAGCGCCTGCTCTGAGCAGGCACTTGGTAAGCCACCTCCCTCCCTGCAGGACCCGGATGCCACGGCCATTTTGGATCTGGGCCTGCTATAGGGAGGGAGGTAGGGAGACCCTCGCAGCTACGCGATCACATAGCGTTGCTGCGGGGGTCTCAGGGAAGCCCACAGGGAGCCCCCTTCCTGCGCGATGCTTCACTTTACCGCCGGCACACCGCGATCATGTTTGATCGCGGTGTGCCAGGGGTTAATGTGCCAGGGGCGGTCCGTGACCGCTCCTGGCACATAGTGCCGGATGTCAGCTGCGATAGGCAGCTGACACCCGGCCGCGATCGGCCACGCTTCCCCCGTGAGCGCGGCCGATCGCCCTGGACGTACTATTCCGTCTTTGGGAATTTAGGCCCACCCCACATGGACGGAATAGTACGTCCAATGGCAGAAAGGGGTTAAACATAAAACATAAAGATACCTAATGTAAATTTTTGGTGAAGAATCAACAACATGTGGAACACAATTGTGAAGTTGAATGAAATTTATTGGTTATTTTAATTTTTTTGGGAAATTTAAAAACTGAAAAGTGGGGCGTGCAATATTATTCGGCCCCTTTAACTTAATACTTTGTTGCGCCACCTTTTGCTGCAATTACAGTTGCACGTCGCTTGGGGTATGTCTCTATCAGTTTTGTACATTGTCAGTCTGAAATTCTTGCTCATTCTTCCTTGGCAAACAGCTCGAGCTCAGTGAGGTTTGATGGAGATCGTTTGTGAACAGCAGTTTTCAGCTCTTTCCACAGATTCTCGATTGGATTGAGGTCTGGACTTTGACTTGGCCATTCTAACACCTGGATACGTTTATTTGTAAAACATTCCATTGTAGATTTTGCTTTATGTTTGGGATCATTGTCTTGTTGGAAGACAAATCTCTGTCCCAGTCTCAGGTCTTTTGCAGACTCTAACAGGTTTTCTTCACGAATGGTCCTGTACACTGTGTGCAGAATTATTAGGCAAGTTGTGTTTTAGAGGATTAATTTTATTATTGTTCAACAATAGTGTTGAGCGATACCATCCGATAATTGAAAGTATCGGTATCGGATAGTATCGGCCGATACCCGAAAAGTATTGGATATCGCCGATACCGATATCCGATACCAATACAAGTCAATGGGACACCAAGTATCGGAAGGTATTCTGATGGTTCCCAGGGTCTGAAGGAGAAGAAACTCTCCTTCAGGCCCTGGGATCAATATTAATGTGTAAAATAAAGAATTAAAATAAAAAATATTGATATATTCACCTCTCCGGCGGCCCCTGGACATCACCGCGGGTAACCGGCAGGCTTCTTTGTTTAAAATGAGCGCGTTTAGGACCTGAGGAATGATGTCGCGGCTTCTGATTGGTCGCGTGCCGCCCATGTGACCGCGACGCGACCAATCAGAAGCCGTGACGTCATTCCTCAGGTCCTAAATTCCTAGAATGAGGAGTTTAGTGCCTGAGAATGACGTCGCGGCTTATTGGTCGCGTCGCGGTCACATGGGCTGCACGCGACCAATCAGAAGCCGCGACGTCATTCCTCAGGTCCTAAACGCGCTCATTTTAAACAAAGAAGCCTGCCGGTTACCCGCGGTGATGTCCAGGGGCCGCCGGAGAGGTGAATATATCAATATTTTTTATTTTAATTCTTTATTTTACACCTCACTATGGATCCGATACCGATACCCGATACCACAAAAGTATCGGATCTCGGTATCGGAATTCCGATACCGCAAGTATCGGCTGATACCCGATACTTGCGGTATCGGAATGCTCAACACTATTCAACAACTATGTTCTCAATCAACCCAAAAGACAGTCATAAGTATCAAAGCTTAATATTTTTGGAAGTTGAAGTGTTTTTTTTTTTTTAGATTTGGCTATCTTAGGAGGATATGCAGGTAACTATTACTGTGCAGAATTATTAGGCAACTTAATAAAAACCAAATATATTCCCATCTCACTTGATTATTTTCACCAAGTAAACCAATGTAACTGCACAAAATGTAGAAATAAACATTTCTGACATGCAAAATCAAAACCCCCCAAAATTAGTGACCAATATAGCCAGAAGGAATATAAACCAGCTCACCCGTGATGCATAAACCAAACTTCGGGAGCACGGACCCAGGTGTGTAAAGTCCGAAAAAAAGAAGAGAATGTCCAGCTTCACCGAATCCGTAAAAAAGAGTTTTCTTTATTCACAATCTTTAAACATAGAGGATACAGACTTCAGCACGAACCATACGGGTAAGAATCTCAACGCGTTTCTGGAGACTAAGCTCCCTTAATCAACCAATATAGCCACCTTTCTTTATGATGACACACAACAGCCTTCCATCCACAGATTCTGTCAGTTGCCTGATCTCTTTACGATCAACATTGTGTGCAGCAGCCACCACAGCCTCCCAGACACTGTTCCGAGAGGTGTACTGTTTTCCCTCCCTGTAGATGTCACATTTTATGAGGGACCACAGGTTCTCTATAGGTTCAGATCATGTGAACAAGGTGGCCATGTCATTATTTTTTCTTCTTTGAGACCTTTACTGGCCAGCCACACTGTGGAGTAGTTGGAGGCATGTGATGGAGCATTGTCCTGCATGAAAATCATGTTTTTCTTGAACGATACCGACTTCTTCCTGTACCACTGCTTGATGAAGTTGTCTTCCAGAAACTGGCAGTAGATCTGGGAGTTGAGCTTCACTCCATCCTCAACCCGAAAAGGTCCCGCAAGTTCATCTTTGATGATACCAGCCCATACCAGTACCCCACCTCCACCTTGCTGGCGTCTGAGTCGGAGTGGAGCTCTCTGCCCTTTACTGATCCAGCCTCTGGCCCATCCATCTGGCCCATCAATAGTCACTCTCATTTCATCAGTCCATAAAACCTTTGAAAAGTCAGTCTTAAGATATTTCTTGGCCCAGTCTTGACATTTTATGTTATGTTTCTTATTCACAGGTGGTCGTTTTTCAGCCATCCTTACCTTGGCCATGTCCCTGAGTATCGCACACCTTGTGCTTTTTGTTACTCCAGTAACGTTGCAGCTCTGAAATATGGCAAAGCAGGTGGCAAATGGCATCTTGGCAGCTTCACGCTTGATTTTCCTCAATTCATGGGCAGTTATTTTGCGCCTTTTTTGCCCAACACGCTTCTTGCGACCCTGTTGGCTATTTGCCATGAAATGCTTGATTGTTCAGTGATCACACTTCAAAAGTTTGCCAATTTCAAGACTGCTGAATTCCTCTGCAAGACATCTCACAATTTTGGACTTTTCAGAGCCCATCAAATCTCTCTTCTGACCCATTTTGCCAAAGGAAAGGAAGTTGCCTAATAATTATGCACACATTATATGGGGTTTTGATGTCATTAGCCAACACCCCTCCTCATTACAGAGATGCACATCACCTTATTTACTTAATTGGTAGTTGCTCTCAAGCCTGAACAGCTTGGAGTAGGACAACATGTATGAAAAGTATCATGTGATCAAAATACAACTTGCCTAATAATCCTGCACACAGTGTATTTGGCTCCATCCATCTTCCCATCAATTTTAACCATCTTCCCTGTCCCTGCTGAAGAAAAGCAGGCCCAAACCATGATGCTGCCACCACCATGTTTGACAGTGGGGATGGTGTGTTCAGGGTGATGAGCTGTCTTGCCTTTACGCCAAACATCATTTGGCATTGTTGCCAAAAAGTTCGATTTTTGTTTCATCTGACCAGAGCACCTTCTTCCACATGTTTGGTGTGTCTCCCAGGTGGCTTGTTGCAAACTTTAAACAACACTTTTTATGGATATCTTTGAGAAATGTCTTTCTTCTTGCCACTCTTCCAAAAACACCAGATTTGTGCAGTGTACGACTGATTGTTGTCCTATGGACAGACTGTCCCACCTTAGCTGTAGATCTCTGAAGTTCATCCAGAGTGATCATGGGCCTCTTGGCTGCATCTCTGATCAGTCTTCTCCTTGTTTGAGATGAAAGTTTAGAGGGATGGCCGGGTCTTGGTAGATTTGCAGTGGTATGATACTCCTTCCATTTCAATATGATCGCTTGCACAATGCTCCTTTTTGGATGTTTAAAGTTTTGAAAATCATTTTGTATCCAAATCTGGCTTTAAACTTCTCCACAACAGTATCACGGACCTGCCTGTTGTGTTCCTTGGTCTTCATCATGCTCTCTGTGCTTCAAACAGAACCCTGAGATTATCACAGAGCAGGTGCATTTATACAGAGACTTGATTACACACAGGTGGATTATATTTATCATCATTAGGCATTTAGGACAACATTGGATCATTCAGAGATCCACAATGAACTTCTGGAGTGAGTTTGCTGCACTGAAATTAAAGGGGCCAAGTAATATTGCACACCCCACTTTTCAGTTTTTGAATTTCCACAAAAATTTAAAATAACTTTCGTTCAACTTCACAGTTGTGTTCCACTTGTTGATTCTTCACCAAAAATTTACATTTGGTATCTTTATGTTTGAAGCATGATAAGTGGGAAAAGGTTGAAAAGTTCCAGGGAGCCGAATACTTTTGCAAGGCACTGTAGTGTACTCACTTATTATGTATAACACTGTCTCTTATTACATACCATCCTCTCTTGTTATATATGGTGCCGTCCCTTATATATCTTCCTCTGCTTTTAGGTACAGTGCTGTTTCTTACATAGTGTATTCTTGTTATTTGTGTTATTCACAGCGCCCTATTTTATTACATAGTCCGCTCTCTTGTTAGATGTAAAATGATGCTGATGGAGGAGCCGGTGACCAGACTATCAGTCCATCATCTCCTCCATTACAAAATAAGCTTTCCCATGCTCCATCAGCCATCAGTGCATTATATTTCTAACAAGATAGGACAGTATGTAATAAAAAACAGGGCTCTACTGTATATAATCCAATATGTAAGGGACATAACAAGAGAGGGCACTGTATAAGGGACAGCAATATACAGTACAGACCAAAAGTTTGGACACACCTTCTCATTTCAAGATTTTTCTGTATTTTCATGACTATGAAAATTCTACATTCACACTGAAGGCATCAAAACTATGAATTACCACATGTGGAATTATATACTTAGCAAAAAAGTGTGAAACAACTGAAATTATGTCTTTTATTCTAGGTTCTGCAAAGTAGCCCCCTTTTGTTTCGATTACTGATTTGCACACTCTTGGCATTCTCTTGATGAGCTTCAAGAGGTAGTCACTGGGAATGGTCTTCCAACAATCTTGAAGGAGTTCCTAGAGATGCTTAGCACTTCTTGCCCTTTTGCCTTCACTCTGTGGTCCAGCTCACCCCAAACCATCTCACCAGCACCCTATCACTCTCGTTCTTGGTCAAATAGTCCTTACACAGCCTGGAGGTGTGTTTGGGGTCATTGTCTTGTTGAAAAATAAATGATGGTCCAACTAAACGCAAACAGGATGGAATAGCATGCCGCTGCAAGATGCTGTGGGAGCCATGCTGGTTCACTATGCCTTCAATTTTGAATAAATCCCCAACATTGTCACCAGCAAAGCACCCCCACACCATCACACCTCCTCTTCCATGCTTCACGGTGAGAACCAGGCATGTAGAGTCCATCCGTTCACCTTTTCTGCGCCGCACAAAGACACAGTGGTTGGAACCAAAGATCTCAAATTTGGACTCACCAGACCAAAGCACAGATTTCCACTGGTCTAATGCCCATCCCTTGTGTTCTTTAGCCCAAACAAGTCTCTTCTGCTTGTTGCCTGTCCTTAGCAGTGGTTTCCTAGCAGCTATTTTACCATGAAGGCCTGCTGCACAAAGTCTCCTCTTAACACTTGTTGTAGAGATGTGTCTGCTGCTAGAACTCTGTGTGGCATTGAACTGGTCTCTAATCTGAGCTGCTGTTAACCTGCAATTTCTGAGGCTGGTAACTCAGATAAACTTATCCTCAGAAGCAGAGGTGACTCTTGTTTTTTTATTTCCTGGGGCGGTCCTCATGTGAGCCAGTTTCTTTGTAGCATTTGATGGTTTTTGCCACGCACTTGGGGACACTTTCAAAATGTTCCCAATTTTTTCGGACTGATTTACCTTCATTTCTTTGGGGTCATTGTCCTGTTGAAAAATAAATGATGGTCCAACTAAACGCAAACCGGGTGGAATAGCATGCCGCTGCAAGATGCTGTGGTAGCCATGCTGGTTCAGTATGCCTTCAGTTTTGAATAAATCCCCAACAGTGTCACTAGCAAAGCACCCCTACACCATCACACCTCCTCCTCCATGCTTCACGGTAAGAACCAGGCATGTAGAGTCCATCCGTTCACCTTTTCTGCGTCGCACAAAGACACGGTGGTTGGAACCAAAGATCTCAAATTTGGACTCATCAGACCAAAGCACAAATTTCCACTGGTCTATTGTCCATTCCTTGTGCTCTTTAGCCCAAACAAGTCTCTTCTGCTTGTTGCCTGTCCTTAGCAGTGGTTTCCTAGCAGCTATTTTACCATGATGGCATGCTGTACAAAGTCTCCTCTTAACAGTTGTTGTAGAGATGTGTCTGCTGCTAGAACTCTGTGTGGCATTGACCTGGTCTCTAATCTAAGCTGCTGTTAACCTAAGATTTCTGAGGCTGGTGACTTGGATAAACTTATCCTCAGAAGCAGAGGTGACTCTTGGTCTTCCTTTGGGGACACTTTCAAAGTTTTCCCAATTTTTCAGACTGACCGACCTTCATTTCTTAAAGTAATGATAGCCACTTGTTTTTCTTTACTTAGCTGCTTTTTTCTTGCCATAATACAAATTCTAACAGTTTATTCAGTAGGACTATCAGCTGTGTATCCACCAGACTTCTGCACAACACAACTGATGGTCCCAACCCCATTTATAAGGCAAGAAATCCCACTTATTAAACCTGACAGGGCACACCTGTGAAGTGAAAACCATTCCCGGTGACTACCTCTTGAAGCTCATCAAGAGAATGCCAAGAGTGTGCAAAGCAGTCATCAAAGCAAAAGGTGGCTACTTTGAAGAACCTAGAATATAAGATATAATTTCAGTTGTTTCACATTTTTTTGTTAAGTATATAATTCCACATGTGTTAATTCATAGTTTTGATGCATTCATTGTGAATGTAGAATTTTCATAGTCATGAAAATACAGAAAAATCTTGAAAAGAGAAGGTGTGTCCAAACTTTTGGTCTCTGCTGTATATAATAAAGGAGACTATGTAAAATATATACATGTATGTGTGTGTGGAGATATATATATATATATATACATTGCTCAAAAAAATAAAGGGAACACTTAAACAGAATATAACTCCAAGTAAATAAAATGTCTGTGAAATCAAACTGTCCACTTAGGAAACAACAATGTTTGACAATCAATTTGTGCAAATGGAGTAGACAACAGATGGAAATTATTGGCAATTATCAAGACACACGCAATGAAGGAGTGGTTCTGCAGGTGGGGACTACAGACCACATCTCAGTACCAAAGCTTTCTTGCTGATGTTTTTGTCACTTTTGAATGTTGGTTGTACTTTCACACTCGTGGTAGCATGAGATGGACTCTACAACCCACACAAGTGGCTCAGTTAGTGCAGCTCATCAAGTATAGCACATCAATGCGAGCTGTGGCAAGAAGGTTTGCTGTGTCTGTCAGCATATTGTCCAGAGGCTGAAGGCCAGTACACCAGGAGATGTGGGGGGGCCATAAGAGGGCAACAACCCAGCAGCAGGACCGCTACCTCAGCCTTTGTGCAAGGAGGAACAGGAGTAGCACTGTCAGAGCCCTACAAAATGACCTCCAGCAGGCCACAAATGTGCACGTGTCTGCACAAATGGTTAGAACCCGACTCTATGAGGATGGTCTGAGAACCCGACATCCACAGATGGGGGTTTTGCTCACAGCCCAACACCATGCAGGACGCTTGGCATTTGCCACAGACCACCAGGATTGGCAAATTTGCCACTGGCATCCTGTGCTCTTCACAGATGAAAGCAGGTTCACACTGACACCATGTGACAGACGTGACAGAGTCTGGAGATGCCACGGAGAGCGATTTGGTGCCTGCAACATCCTTCAGCATGACCGGTTTGGCAGTGGGTCAGTAATGGTGTGGGGTGGCATTTCTTTGGCGGGCCGAACAGCCCTCCATGTGCTTGCCAGAGGTAGCCTGTCTGCCATTAGGTACCGAGATGAGATCCTCAGACCCCTTGTGAGACCATATGCTGGTGTGGTTGGCCCTGGGTTCCTCCTAATGCAGGACAATGCCAAACCTCATGTGGCTGGAGTGTGTCAGCAGTTCCTGCAAGATGAAGGCATTGAAGCTAAGGACTGGCCCGCCCATTCCCCAGACCTGAATCCGATTGAACACATCTGGGACATCATGTCTCGCACCATCCACCAACGTAACGTTGCACCGCAGACTGTCCAGGAGTTAGCGGATGCTTTAGTCCAGGTCTGGGAGGAGATCCCTTAGGAGACCATCCACTGCCTCATCAGGAGCATGACCAGGCATTGTAGGGAGGTCATACAGGCACACGGAAGCCACACACACAACAGAACATCATGTCCTTGTCGTGAGGCATTTCCACTGAAGTTGGACCAGCCTGTAATTTTATTTTCCAGTTTGATTTTGAGTATCATTCAAAATCCAGACCTCCATGGGATATTAATCTTGACTTACAATGATCATTTTTATGTATTATTGTTCTCAACACATTCCACTATGTAATGAATAAAGATTTGCAACTGAAATATTTCATATATATATATAATAATCTTTATTTTTTATATAGCGCTAACATATTCCACAGCGCTTCACACACATTATCATCACTGTCCCCGATGAGGCTCACAATCTAAATTCCCTATCAGTATGTCTTTGGAATGTGGGAAGAAACCGGAGTACCTGGAGGAAACCCACGCAAACATGGAGAGAGCATACAAACTCTTTGCAGATGTTGTCCTTGGTGGGGTTTGAACCCAGGACTCCAGCGCTGCAAGGCTGCAGTGCTAACCACTGCGCCACCGTGCTGATATATATATTCTAATTTTTTAGTTTTTAATTTTTTAATTTGCATCTGTTTTCCTTTATATGTTGTTAAATATGTCAATAAAATATATATTTTTATACATATTGGTGATCCATTATATACTGTAGCATGCATTTTTTCCTTGTTCTCCATTCAGTCTTCCCAGGTTAGCAGCACTCCGTTTCACTGGTGCTAGTGAAAGGTGCCTCTTGGGGTCGTGATCGAGTGTGGTGCCACGTCAGTGACTGCATGGGCGACATCCTCTCACTCCCCATGCCTCCTTGGGCCCGTCTGTGTAAAACTGTACCAAGCTGACCTTGCGTGTCCTCAGGGAGTGCGGAATTTCACTTTGGAGAAAGTGGGAAGACCACATTATGTGATCCGTCAGACGTAGTAGTGGTCAGTCAAGGTGGCAAAGTGCAGGTTCATCACACAAGGAATTATTTTATTCAGCTTCCTATGACCTATATGTCCTTATAGACGGCTTGATCTTACTCATAGTTGATCTTTAATTTTGTTCTATACGCTAAGCATTCAATACTACAAAATAAATCTTGTGCCAAAATGGCCTTTCAGACAAGCAAATTAAAACACTTCGAATTTTTATTCCACTGCACTTTTCTATTCAGACTGCATTTATCTACTTTACATAGTAGATAAACAGTTTATGTTTGTATTTTACCATTTCAGCCAATGGCTATTGCATGTCACTGTACAGAACACACAGTGGTATATGTTGGAGGCATATATTGGGAAATATGTCTAGCATGTTCCCCTGAATAAGAAGCCTAGTGTGATGTCACCAGAGCATAGTATATAGCATTTCTGTAGGATATATAGTATACTAGGCATCTGCCAGCTGGAAAATAAAGTGAAAAAGCATGGTTCTTATCTGTTTCCACCCGCATGCTGATCTTCCTGTTCTTTTTCCTGACAAGCTGTCCAAGAATGGCAGGAACTAGAGGTCCTGAGTCAGGAGAAGGAGAGGTTTGTAAACATTCCCATCCCTGAGGACCAACTAAAGAAAACACAAACTTTACAGGAAGAAAGGAAACCTCCATGTATACTGAAACTCGAAACGCAAAAGTCAGGCATCTGGTAAAAGCTGCTATGCTTCACATTTGTCAGATCTGTTATTCTGTAGGATGCAAGAACTTTGTAAGAGATTCATTTCAAAAGAGAATCCAGCCAAGTTACGTCACATCTTTTTAAACATCTGCAGCCATGCAGCCTAAGGGTACCGTCACACAGTGCAATTTTCATCGCTACAGCGGTACGATCCGTGACGCTCCAGCATCGTAACAATATCGCTCCAGCGTCGTAGACTGCTGTCACACTTTGCAATCTACGACGCTGGAGCAATAATTTCATGACGTATGTGTGATGTAGAAGCCGTTGGTTACTATGCGCACATCGTATACGATATATGTTACACCATGCGATCATGCCGCCACAGCGGGACACTAGACGACGAAAGAAAGTTTCAAACGATCTGCTACGACGTACGATTCTCAGCGGGGTCCCTGATCGCAGGAGCGTGTCAGACACTGCGATATCGTAACTATATTGCTCGAACGTCACGAATCGTGCCGTCGTAGCGATCAAAATTGCACTGTGTGACGGTACCCTTAGGCTCGGTTCCCACATTGAGCATTTAGTAAAGTTCTGAGATTGCAGAAATCTCATGCACGTAATTGTTTTTTTCTGACTGTATTGGAAAACTAGTGCGTTTTTGAAAATTAAAACATGTCACTTCTTTCAGCATTTTTTCACCGTAAAATGATAAAGTGCAAAAATTTTGCAAAAACGCTAGTTTTTATAGTTTTTAGGAGAATAATGGAATGTGTATACAATTAGTGCTAGTTCAGGCTTTGGCACAGGTGAATTTCCACATAAATTCCACACCTGTGCTCAACTGAGTTTTTTAATGCGTTTTTGTATGCGTAAAAAACGCATGTGGTTTTGTAAAGTATAGATAGATAGATAGATGAAGGCAGTATTTCAAAGGTTAAAAAAATAGTGGTTTATTGACCCAAATGTGCAACTTTTTATTGGCTTTAAAAAGTTCCACATCTTTGTATGCATATTGGAGGTTTGGTTTATGCCTAGGAGGCTTTGCATCCCTGCCCCCCTTTTTTGCTGATGAAGCCTTGATTTTTTTCTAGATAGATAGATATAAGATAGATAGATAGATAGATGTGGGTTAGATATTTGTGAGATTAATTAGTGCTTTGCGTACTTGTATTATAGTAATAAATAAATAATTTTAAAAAACGAAGTGGTGTCACCTCTAGTTTTAGTAACCAGCCAAGATAAAGCTGACAGCTGTGGGCTTATATTATCAGGTTGGGAGAGTCCATGGTTATTTTTCCCTAATGCGATGGCTAACTATTACCCCTATTACCATTGCAATGGGGCAATCAGAAAGAGCCCGCATTGGCGCCTCTAACGGATGCACCAATTGGAGAGGGGTTGTGGGTTAGTATTTTTAGGCTGGGAAGGGCAATATAACCATGGACCTTCCAAACCTGATAATTAGGGTTGAGCGACCTTGACCTTTTTAGAGTCGAGCCGTGTTTCGCGAAACCCGACTATCTTAGAAGTCGAGTCAAGTGGAATCGGCCGATTATCGCGAAAAGTCGGGTATCGCCCGAAACACGAAACCCAATGCAAGTCAATGGGGGAGCATAGTCGGCAGTGAGTGGAGGCCAGGAAAACACCTACACTGCCAATTTTAATGGCAAAAACATCCATTCTTGTTAAAGAAGCTTGTCAATCGTAATTTACCTTATAATAATTGGAAGGCATTTGAAATTGGGGGTCATTTGGCTAAAGTTGTGGGGGGTAGGGCTGGTTCAAGTAATTAGTGGGCCCAGTAAATCTGGACCACGTCACGGCAGTGGAGCAGGGAGAGGTAAGTATTTAAACTTTGCAAGTGCTGTGATCCTGAGCAAGCAGGGGGGGCCCACTCGTTGGCATTGGCACTGGCACAGGGCCCCTCAAAGTACAGCGGTGTGTTTGCACGGCGGGGGCGCCTCCCACCGGCAGCAACACTTTTGCGTACTATGAGAGGCCCTGTGCCAGTGACGTCGCCAACTAGTATTCCTCCCCCCACCTGATGAAGGAACCTGCACTTTCATCTGCACCTTCCTCTTTGTCCCCGTGTAAGGTGGTATGGTATGCGGGAAGAGGAACCTGACTTTCAGCAGGGTCACAATCTTGCTGTGTAGCGTGCACGGGGAATTTTGCGTTATGGGTCAATGTACCAGCAGACTCATCTATCACTGGCTGGGCAATGGGCAGGATGAGGAGGAAACACAGATATAGGCCCAAAGAATAAAGTGGGCTAAATTCAGTTCAAAATTGGTAACACAGGACTAACCAGGGGGCATTGCAGTGGAGGACAACTGGAATGAGAGGCTGACACAGAGAGTAGGCCCAAATCAGTAAGTAGTCGACATGAAGTTCAAAATTGGCAACCGTAGTAAACAGGCGGCCCAGCTTTGTTCAGTTGAGGAGAACAGCAAGGAGTGGCAGACACCGATAGTAGGCCCCAACCCAACTAGTAGGCCAAATGCAGTCTAACATTAACAACTACTGAACAAGAGCCTGAAAATGGAATTTCAGGACAGGAAACCAGGAGAACAGCAAGGAGTGGCAGACACCGATAGTAGGCCCCAAACCAACTAGTACGCCAAATGCAGTTGTTCCATTTAACTACAATTTAATGAGAGTCTGAAGATAGAAGTTCAGGAAAGGCAACCTGGAGAACACCTTGGAGTGGAACACACCATCTCTCTACACCCCATACCCAATTTGTAGGCCTAATGCAGCGTAGTTTCCAACAACTACTAAACGAGAGCATGAAGATTGAAGCAATGGAGAGGAAACCTGGGGAACACCTTGGGGAGGCAGACACCGTTAGTAGGCCCTACCAAAGTTGTACACCCAATGCAGTTTTAAAATTCCTAGAGGCTGAAAACAAGACTATTGACGCTCAGCTTTTTTCAAAGGAACACAGCTGAATTGAGTGGCGCAGACAGACACAGGTAGTAGGACTCAAACCAAAAATGTGGCTCACTGCAGCAGAAAAAAGTTACAGGGGTACACAAGCTGCAGTGCTCTGGGCAGTGGAGGACAATTTCAATAGTGAACCGCAGACAGACTTTGTACGCCTACTATTAAAAAAAGGATGCTCTATGCAATTATAAATAGGTTCCAGGTGTACACGGGCAGCAGTGGTGTGGTCAGTGGAGGCCTAGTGGAAGGAGTGACCGCAGACAGGCATCGAAGGCCTAAAATAATAACACATGGCTGTAGGCAATTTTAAATTGGTTCCAGGGGTACACGGGCAGCAGTGGCCTGGTCAGTGTAGTAGTAGTAGAAAGAACGGACCGCAGACAGGCATCGAAGGCCTAAAATAAAAAAATTGGGCTGGCTGTAGGCAATTTTAAATTGGTTCCAGGGGTACACGGGCAGCAGTGGTGTGGTCAGTGGAGGCATATTGTAAGGAGTGACCGCAGACAGGCATCGAAGGCCTAAAATAATAACACATGGCTGTAGGCAATTTTAAATTGGTTCCAAGGGTACACGGGCAGCAGTGGTGTGGTCAGTGGAGGCCTAGTGGAAAGAGTGACCGCAGACAGGCATCGAAGGCCTAAAATAAAAAAATTGGGCTGGCTGTAGGCAATTTTAAATTGGTTCCAGGGGTACACGGGCAGCAGTGGTGTGGTCAGTGGAGGCCTAGTGGAAGGAGTGACCGCAGACAGGCATCGAAGGCCTAAAATAATAACACATGGCTGTAGGCAATTTTAAATTGGTTCCAGGGGTACACGGGCAACAGTGGTGTGGTCAGTGAAGGCATAGTGGAAGGAGTGACCGCAGACAGGCTTCGAAGGCCTAACATAACAAAAATGTCAATACAATGGTATTGTCAGTGGCAGGCATTGAAGGATGTCAGCGCATAGACTAAACATTGGTGGAGCTGTGAGATAATTTTGCAAGTGGTAGAGCACTGTTTGAGCTGGGGGGGGGGGAACTGTCTTGTGGCCGGCGGTACAAGCCCAGGGCCCCTCATATTACAACGGTGTGTCTGACGTTGGGTGCGCACCACCATTGCCAGAGACACTTTATTGTACTAGGAGGGACCCAGTGGCAGTGCCGTCGACCAAAAGCGGGCACACCCACCTCTTCAGACAAACAGCACTCTCACGGGTGCTGTCGCCAAGTGTCGATACCACGGTCCCGTGTGGGGAGTTTCGCCATTTAGTGAGGTGTAAACATGTCGTATGCTGGACAATCAGGTGCAGAAAATTACGAGATTGGAAAAGGCATTCAGAATAGTCCAGAGGCAAGACCTTTTCATAGGAAAGCTAGGTGTCAGCCGGGCAAGGTGGGGCAAAAGATTTCGAAATCCAGTTGTGGTTCATTTTAATGAAGGTTAGATCATCTACATTTTGGGTAGCCAGACGAGTCCTTTTTTCTGTTAGTATTGAACCTGCAGCACTGAATACTCTTTCTGATAGGACACTAGCTGCCGGGCAAGCAAGCTCCTGCAATGCATATTCTGCCAATTCTGGCCAGGTGTCTAATTTTGATGCCCAGTAATCAAATGGGAATGACGGTTGAGGGAGAACATCGATAAGGGATGAAAAATAGTTTGTAACCATACTGGACAAATGTTGTCTCCTGTCACTTTGAATTGATGCTGCAGTACCTGTCCTGCCTGCGGTCATAGCAAAATCACTCCACAACCTGGTCAGAAAACCCCTCTGGCCAACGCCACTTCTGATTTCTGCCCCTCTAACTCCTCTGGTCTGCTGGCCCCTGCAGCTCGTGTGAGAACGATCACGGGCGCTGTGTGCAGGGAATGCCAGAAGCAAACGGTCAACAAGAGTTGATTGTTTGGTTGCTAATATTAGTTCCAAGTTCTCATGTGGCATTATATTTTGCAATTTGCCTTTATAGCGAGGATCAAGGAGGCAGGCCAACCAGTAATCGTCATCGTTCATCATTTTAGTTATGCGTGTGTCCCTTTTGAGGATACGTAAGGCATAATCCGCCATGTGGGCCAAAGTTCCAGTTCTCAAATCTGCGGTTGTGCTTGGTTGAGGGGCAGTTTCAGGCAAATCCACGTCACTTGTGTCCCTCCAAAAACCAGAACCCGGCCTTGCCGCGCCACCAATTTCCAGTGGCCCCGGAAAAGCTTCCTCATTAAAAATATAATCATCCCCATCATCCTCCTCGTCCTCCTCCTCCTCTTCGCCCGCTAACTCGTCCTGTACACTGCCCTGGCCAGACAATGGCTGACTGTCATCAAGGCTTTCCTCTTCCTCAGCTGCAGACGCCTGATCCTTTATGTGCGTCAAACTTTGCATCAGCAGACGCATTAGGGGGATGCTCATGCTTATTATGACGTTGTCTGCACTAACCAGCCGTGTGCATTCCTCAAAACACTGAAGGACTTGACACATGTCTTGAATCTTCGACCACTGCACACCTGACAACTCCATGTCTGCCATCCTACTGCCTGCCCGTGTATGTGTATCCTCCCACAAAAACATAACAGCCCGCCTCTGTTCGCACAGTCTCTGAAGCATGTGCAGTGTTGAGTTCCACCTTGTTGCAACGTCTATGATTAGGCGATGCTGGGGAAGGTTCAAAGAACGCTGATAGGTCTGCATACGGCTGGAGTGTACGGGCGAACGGCGGATATGTGAGCAAAGTCCACGCACTTTGAGGAGCAGGTCGGATAACCCCGGATAACTTTTCAGGAAGCATTGCACCACCAGGTTTAAGGTGTGAGCCAGGCAAGGAATGTGTTTCAGTTGGGAAAGGGAGATGGCAGCCATGAAATTCCTTCCGTTATCACTCAGTACCTTGCCTGCCTCAAGATCTACAGTGCCCAGCCACGACTGCGTTTCTTTCTGCAAGAACTCGGACAGAACTTCCGCGGTGTGTCTGTTGTCGCCCAAACACTTCATAGCCAATACAGCCTGCTGACGTTTGCCAGTAGCTGCCCCATAATGGGAGACCTGGTGTGCAACAGTGGCAGCTGCGGATGGAGTGGTTGTGCGACTGCGGTCTGTGGACGAGCTCTCGCTTCTGCAGGAGGACGAAGAGGAGGAGGAGGGGGTGCGAACGGCTACAGCCAACTGTTTCCTAGACCGTGGGCTAGGCAGAACTGTCCCAAACTTGCTGTCCCCTGTGGACCCTGCATCCACAACATTCACCCAGTGTGCCGTGATGGATACGTAACGTCCCTGGCCATGCCTACTGGTCCATGCATCTGTTGTCAGGTGCACCTTTGTGCTCACAGATTGCCTGAGTGCATGGACGATGCGCTCTTTAACATGCTAGTGGAGGGCTGGGATGGCTTTTCTGGGAAAAAAGTGTCGACTGGGTAGCTCGTAGCGTGGTACAGCGTAGTCCATCAGGGCTTTGAAAGCTTCGCTTTCAACTAACCAATAGGGCATCATCTCTAACGAGATTAGTCTAGCTATGTGGGCGTTCAAACCCTGTGTACGCGGATGCAAGGCTAAGTACTTCCTTTTTCTAACCATAGTCTCATGTAGGGTGAGCTGGACTGGAGAGCTGGAGATCGTGGAACTAGCGGGGGTGCCGGTGGACATGGCAGACTGAGAGACGGTGGGAGATGGTATTGTTGCCGCCGGTGCCCTAGATGCAGTGTTTCCTACTACGAAACTGGTGATTCCCTGACCCTGACTGCTTTGGCCTGGCAAAGAAACCTGCACAGATACTGCAGGTGGTGCGGAAAATGGTGGCCCTACACTGCCGGAAGGGATGTTGCGTTGCTGACTAGCTTCATTGGCCGAGGGTGCTACAACCTTAAGGGACGTTTGGTAGTTAGTCCAGGCTTGCAAATGCATGGTGGTTAAATGTCTATGCATGCAACTTGTATTGAGACTTTTCAGATTCTGTCCTCTGCTTAAGGTAGTTGAACATTTTTGACAGATGACTTTGCGCTGATCAATTGGATGTTGTTTAAAAAAATGCCAGACTGCACTCTTTCTAGCATCGGATACCTTTTCAGGCATTGCAGACTGAGCTTTAACCGGATGGCCACGCTGTCCTCCAACAGGTTTTGGCTTTGCCACGCGTTTTGGGCAAGATACGGGCCCGGCAGATGGAACCTGTTGCGATGTTGATGCCTGCTGCGGCCCCTCCTCCTCCGCTTCAGAACTGCTGCCGCCTGCACCCTGTTCCCCCAATGGCTGCCAATCGGGGTCAAGAACTGGGTCATCTATTACCTCTTCTTGTAGCTCGTGTGCAACTTCGTCTGTGTCACCGTGTCGGTCGGTGATATAGCGTTCGTGATGGGGCAACATAGTCTCATCAGGGTCTGATTCTTGATCATTACCCTGCGAGGGCAATGTTGTGGTCTGAGTCAAAGGACCAGCATAGTAGTCTGGCTGTGGCTGTGCATCAGTGCACTCCATGTCAGATTCAACTTGTAATGGGCATGGACTGTTAACTGCTTCACTTTCTAAGCCAGGGACGGTATGTGTGAAGAGCTCCATGGAGTAACCCGTTGTGTCGCCTGCTGCATTCTTCTCTGTTGTTGTTTTTGCTGAAGAGGACAAGGAAGCGACTTGTCCCTGACCGTGAACATCCACTAACGACGCGCTGCTTTGACATTTACCAGTTTCACGAGAGGAGGCAAAAGAGCTAGAGGCTGAGTCAGCAAGATAAGCCAAAACTTGCTCTTGCTGCTCCCGCTTTAAAAGCGGTTTTCCTACTCCCAGAAAAGGGAGCGTTCGAGGCCTTGTGTAGCCAGACGACGAACCTGGCTCCACAGCTCCAGACTTAGGTGCAATATTTTTTTTCCCACGACCAGCTGATGCTCCACCACTACCACTACCCTCATTACCAGCTGACAATCAACGCCCCCGACCTCTTCCACCAGACTTCCTCATTGTTTTAAAAACGTAACCAAACTAACGGTAATTGTTGCTGTCACACAACTTACACGGTGAGCTATAACTTCAGTATGATTTAGCTACCCCTTTACAGGTGAGTGAGACCACAACGAAAATCAGGCACAATGTTACACACTCTGTTGTTGGTGGCAACAAATGAGAGAGATGCCACACACGCAGGACTGTCACTGAAGCACAAATGTAAATATTAATCTCCCACTGATTTGATTTTTTTTTTTTTTCAGGGAGACTTTAGGAAAAAAAAAATAGAATAAAATGATTTTTTTCAGGAAGAATTTAGAAACCAAATAAAATAAAATGATTTTTTCAGGGAGAATTTAGAAAACAAATAAAACAAAAAAAGGCTTTCTATGGCCCACTGAGTGAGAGATGACACACACAGGAGTCAGGAGTGGCACACAAGCCCAGAGGCCAATATTTATCTCCCACTGATTGATGTAGTGATTTTTTCAGGTAGATTTTGGAACCCAAATCAAGCTAAAAAAATAATAGGCTTTCTATGGCCCACAATTGGAGAGAGAGAGAGAGATGGCACACCCAGGAGTCAAGACTGGCACACAAGCAGAAAGGGCAATATTAATCTCCCACTGATTTGATTTTTTTTTTTTTCAGGGAGACTTTAGGAAAAAAAAATAATAGAATAAAATGATTTTTTCAGGAAGAATTTAGAAACCAAATAAAATAAAATGATTTTTTCAGGGAGAATTTAGAAAACAAATAAAACAAAAAAAGGCTTTCTATGGCCCACTGAGTGAGAGATGACGCACACAGGAGTCAGGAGTGGCACACAAGCCCAGAGGCCAATATTTATCTCCCACTGATTGATGTAGTGATTTTTTCAGGTAGATTTTGGAACCCAAATCAAGCTAAAAAAATAATAGGCTTTCTATGGCCCACAATTGGAAAGAGAGAGAGAGATGGCACACCCAGGAGTCAAGACTGGCACACAAGCAGAAAGGGCAATATTAATCTCCCACTGATTTGATTTTTTTTTTTTTTCAGGGAGACTTTAGGAAAAAAAAATAATAGAATAAAATGATTTTTTCAGGAAGAATTTAGAAACCAAATAAAATAAAATGATTTTTTCAGGGAGAATTTAGAAAACAAATAAAAGAAAAAATAGGCTTTCTATGGCCCACGGAGTGAGAGATGACGCACACAGGAGTCAGGAGTGGCACACAAGCCCAGAGGCCAATATTGTTCTCCCAATGATTGATGTAGTGATTTTTTCAGGTAGATTTTGGAACCCAAATCAAGCTAAAAAAATAATAGGCTTTCTATGGCCCACAATTGGAGAGAGAGAGAGAGATGGCACACCCAGGAGTCAAGACTGGCACACAAGCAGAAAGGGCAATATTAATCTCCCACTGATTTGATTTTTTTTTTTTTTCCAGGGAGACTTTAGAAAAAAAAAATAATAAAAAAAAAAATGATTTTTTCAGGAAGAATTTAGAAACCAAATAAAATAAAAATGATTTTTTCAGGGAGAATTTATAAAACAAATAAAACAAAAAATAGGCTTTCTATGGCCCACTGAGTGAGACATGACGCACACAGGAGTCAGGAGTGGCACACAAGCCCAGAGGCCAATATTTATCTACCACTGATTGATTTATTGATTTTTTCAGGTAGAATTTAGAACCCAAATCAACCAAAAAAATAAATAGGCTTTCTATGGCCCACTATTTGTGAGAGAGATGGCACGCTCAGGACTGGCACACAAGCCCAGAGGCCAATATTAATCTCCCACTTTTTTTTTTTTTCAGGGAAAATTTATAAACCCAATAAAAAAAATAATAAATAGGCTTTCTATGGCCCACTATCTGAGAGAGAGAGATGGCACGCTTAGGACTGGCACACAAGCCCAAAGGCCAATATTAATCTCCCTTTTTTTTTTCAGGGAGAATTTATAAAACAAAAAAAAATAAATAAATAGGCTTTCTATGGCCCACTATTTGTGAGAGAGATGGCACGCTCAGGACTGGCACACAAGCCCAGAGGCCAATATTAATCTCCCACTTTTTTTTTTTTCAGGGAAAATTTATAAACCCAATAAAAAAATAAATAAATAGGCTTTCTATGGCCCACTATCTGAGAGAGAGAGATGGCACGCTTAGGACTGGCACACAAGCCCAAAGGCCAATTTTAATCTCCCACTGATTGATTTATTGATTTTTTCAGGTAGAATTTAGAACCCAAATAAAGCAAAAAAAAAAAAAAAGGCTTTCTATGGCCCACTGAGTGAGTGATGATGCACACAGGAGTCAGGAGTGGCACACAAGCCCTGAGGCCAATATTTTTCTCCCACTGATTGATGTAGTGATTTTTTCAGGTAGATTTTAGAACCCAAATCAAGCAAAAAAATAAATAGGCTTTCTATGGCCCACTGAGTGAGAGATGGCACAGACAGGGATGGCACTCTAGCAGAAATGTCAATCTTAATCTCCCACAAAAAAAAAACAAACAAACAAAAAAAAAAACAGGGAGTGTCCAACAATTACTATCTCCCTGCAGTAATCTCAGCCAGGTATGGCAGGCAGCAATAAGGAGTGGACTGATGCACAAATTAAATAAAAAGTGTGGACAAACAAAAAAGATAGCTGTGCAGAAAGGAAGGAACAAGAGGATTTGTGCTTTGAAAAAAGCAGTTGGTTTGCACAGCGGCGTACACACAGCAATGCAGCTATCAGGGAGCCTTGTAGGGCAGCCCAATGAGCTACAGCGCTGAGGGGGAAAAAAAAAAATGTAGCTTCCACTGTCCCTGCACACCGAAGGTGGTGTTGGGCAGTGGAAATCGCTACAGCACAAGCGGTTTGGTGGTTAATGGACCCTGCCTAACGCTATCCCTGCTTCTGACGAAGCGGCAGCAACCTCTCCCTAAGCTCAGATCAGCAGCAGTAACATGGCGGTCGGCGGGAACGCCCCTTTATAGCCCCTGTGACGCCGCAGACAGCAAGCCAACCACTGCAATGCCCTTCTGTAAGATGGTGGGGACCAGGACCTATGTCATCACGCTGCCCACACTCTGCGTTTACCTTCATTGGCTGAGAAATGGCGCTTTTCGCGTCATTGAAACGCGACTTTGGCGCGAAAGTCGCGTACCGCATGGCCGACCCCGCACGGGGTCGGATCGGGTTTCATGAAACCCGACTTTGCCAAAAGTCGGCGACTTTTGAAAATGAACGACCCGTTTCGCTCAACCCTACTGATAATATAATCCTGCACCTGTCTGCTTAACCTGAGCTTGTTATCAATAATAGGGGGGACCCCACATAATTTTTTTTCAATTATTTATAATATACCGTAGATATATTTTTAGGGTGCGTTTATTCTGCATAAACGCAGTTTACAATGCATGTCCTTTTTGTAAACTGCGCAATTACCGCATCTAATGCAAGTCTATGGGGAAGACTTAGCATTCCCATAAGAGAAATTGACATACTGTGGCTGGTATGCCCACCCGCTCTGCAGGTGATTTTACACAGCATAGAAAAGCACAGTGGACATGAGACTTCTATTATTCCCATACACTGTGCTTGTACTGTACAATTATGGAAACAGGAACACATGGGCTACTCCACACAGTGAACAAGTCTGTAGGAACATGCTCACACACCACCAAGAAACTTGAAGACACAAAAGAGCATAGTAGAGCCAAAAACACTCAGTTTCAAAAAATCACAGTAATCCGCAAGTGCTAGTAAAAAGATGTAAAAAACAGGGTATTTGGTCGATACGGTTTTTGCAAAAAATGTATACTAAGCTGCTCCACCAAATGTCACATTATACCCATATCAGAGCAGTCCTAACTAATGTATGCAATCCCTATCTGATGTATTTAAAAACCTGATCACCTGTATATTACCTGTGTGAACAGGGTTCAGAGAGGAAAAGTCCATGTGGCACGGTGGCGCAGTGGTTAGCACTGCAGCGCTGGAGTCCTGGGTTCAAACCCCACCCAGGATAACATCTGCAAAGGGTTTGTATGTTCTCGTCGTGTTTGCGTGGGTTTCCTCCCGGCACTCCGGTTTCCTCCCACATTCCAAAGACATACTGATAGGGAATTTAGATTGTGAGCCCCATCGGGGACAGCGATGATAATGTGTGCAAAATGTAAAGCGCTGCGGAATATGTTAGCACTATATAAAAATAAAGATTATTATTATGTGGACATGCTGAGTGGAACAGCTTTTGGGCAGATAGCCCAAGAGGAGTGGTGGGTAACTCCCCAGTCTTGTAAGACACAAGAGAACAATTATGGAAACAGGAACACATGGGCTACTCCGCACAGTGAACAAGTCTGTAGGAACATGTTCACACACCACCAAGAAACTTGAAGACACAAAAGAGCATAGTGCTTTGGAAGCGGTAAAAATAAGCTGCGTCCAAAATGCTACTATTCTTGATTGTGGGCGCATAGCCTAAAACTAACTTTTTTAAACATGTACTGTAGACAAATGACACGTATAATCCGCACCAAAAAGCAGAAAAAACTGCTTTCTATAAGAAGCTTGTTTACTCCCAAGACAGCAGGTTTTGCCTGCAGTTAAACACAGCAAAAACGCAACGTGAAAACATAACCTTAGGTTATATGATAAATGCTTACTTGCATTTTTCATTGCGTTTTTGACACTGCATTTTTTGTCTCTTTTTGTGATGTCATGTTATAAATAATAGAGCTAGAATGCAATAGAAAGAAGCGCAATAGGGTTTTATCCTGTTAAAATTTATTAAAAATTAATAAGGTTATGCTAACCTGGATAGGTTATGATCACAACAATATTAGAGCATGTTAAGAGCTGCTGGCTGCCGGTCCACGGGTCCTCGGAACAAATATGAACTTGCGTAAGTAAAGGAGATTGTGGCTTTTCCGCGCTGCTGGTGGGTGTCATAGCAAATCTAGGTTCACATAGGAAAGGTAGGCAGTTTTTTATTTGTCGACAATATGTTTTTTTTGTCCTGAAGAAGTATGATATATTTGAAACGTGTCAGCAAAATAAAAGCGGCATACCCTTCCTGCGTGTACCTGGATTTCCTATTCCACCCATCAGCAGCGCAGAACATCCACAATATCCTTTACTTACGTTTTAAATAAAGCTGCTTTGCTAATTACAGATGTGTGAATTGGCTGTGTTTCTAATGTGTTATTTACCTGTGTATTTTCAGCATTTAATGCAATTCTATGGGAAAAATCTGTACATAAAACTAAGGGTACTTGCATGAGAAACTGACAAGTTGCGGATTTCGAAAACGCACCGCAGCAACATAAGAAAGCACAGCAGGCATGAGAATCCTATGAATCCCATCCACTTTGCTGGAACTGTAAGATGCTAAAATACAGAGATTAAAAACCCACCAAAAACTCATTGTGAGAACTTAAGATTAGATCAGATTCACACATCAGTTTTTTTCTCATAAGCAAAAAAAAAACCGGATCATTTTTCATCAGTGTGTCGAATCTGATTTTCATCTGCTTTTGTTCCACTTCTAAAGCTTCTCAGCGATAAATGGACAGTATACAGATGTAACATGGACAAGGTCCAAGTTGGGCAGAGCCACTCGATTAAATAGGCAAGTTTGGACAGACCAGTGCTATTACAAGAACCAAACACAATACAAGTTTATGTACATGGCATTACTGCATTGATGAGCCTGTGATGCAAGGCCCTTGCCGTCGGTATGTACTCCACGTGTCCATAGGGTACTGTATTCTTACCTAGAAGTCATGTTTCAGGGAGGAGAACACCTCTGACTTATGGTGGTTCCATTACAGATCCAACATGTATGTATCCATGAGAATATAAATAGGGGCCCAGGGTCCATAGCAGTCTATGGACACCATATTACGCCATCGTCCACAAGGATCCTACGTTGAAGCAGCAGGCATGAGCCCTAACTAATAGTGTTATTTTTTCATATTGTGCCCAGAATTCACTGCTGGATATAATGAGAACCATCAGTGACAATGATTGCCAGTGTCAGCAATGGACTTGTTAGTAAAAATTCACAAACACATTCCTCTAAATGGTATCTCAAGGATAGGAATGCGTAATTTTTTATTACTCAATTCCAAAACACAAGCTCAGAGTTACAACCCTTATTATCTTTTTATTATTCTAGTTACTCGTATGTGACATTTTATCAAGCATTTGCGATTCAGAATCCATGTGATTTTTTTTTTTACTTTTCTGCCACTAAAAAAATGCCAAACAATAATAAGAATAATGTTCCAAAACTTTCATATAACAAAGCAAATATCTGGAATTATTACATTTTCCATTTTAGCGTTAAACTTTGGAAACTAGTGACATTTAAAGCACTTTCCAAGTCAGAATTTAATCAAAGCTCATCATTATGAATATTTAAATACAATAAAACGACACCGTGCAACATTCTTGGAAATGATTTCAATTGATCCCATCATTCCAGGAATATGAGCGTCTTAATGTGAAAGATACTATTCAGCATATTAATAAATAAAAAAGCTCTAAGGATTTTCAACAACATAATTAGGAAACAAGTTTCTATTTATGCAGAAAAAAAACAAATAAAATACATATTACGGCAGCACGGTGGCGCAGTGGTTAGCACTACAGCCTTGCAGCGCTGGGGTCCTGGGTTCTAATCCCACCCAGGACAACATCTGCAAAGAGTTTGTATGTTCTCTCCGTGTTTGCGTGGGTTTCCTCCGGGCACTCCGGTTTCCTCCCACATTCCAAAGACATACTGATAGGGAATTTAGATTGTGAGCCCAATCGGGGACAGTGATGATAATGTGTGCAAACTGTAAAGCGCTGCGGAATATGTTAGCGCTATATAAAAATAAAGATTATTATTATTACATATTTTCCTTAATGTTTTAAGATAAAATCTCAAGTAAAGAAAACCTATATACTTTTCTTCACTACAAACAGTATAAATAGGGTTTGCTCCAGAATAACATATGTTGTACCATGCATTTGGCTTAATGGGTATACCATGCTGAAAGTCCATAACCAGTTTAGACCTGAGATGCCTGTAACTCCAATCTTCCTTTCCTTTGTATATGGGTCTGGAGGAAAGGAAAACATTTTCTATTCTTCCCTATAGAGTGACTAGCAGTTGTACGTACATTCCTCAGTATTTCAGTTTCCTGTGAGTAAAACATGCAGAAAGGATTGGTAAAGGTCACTGCCGCTTCATTCTAGTAATGGTGGGATCATATTAGACTCTATGTCCTATTGATGTCATTAATGAGACAAATCTTTAAAACTTCATTGATCTGTTATTTGGAGTTTTAATGATGTTATGCCTAAAGTTGTGTTCAGACGAGTGTATGAAAAACTATCATATTTTCTTTCAGAAAAATTGGATGACTTTGATCTGTATTGTCACCTGAGTTCCATCCATGTGTCCATTTTTTACATCCATGTGACATTTGTATGGCATTTGTATTTTAACATCAACAGTTAAAAATGTATATATTCAAATACAGTTTCTTATATTAATATGGCAATATATCTGTAAAAATTGGATTCTATAAGAATGATTCATGTGGGATCTGATTATTTTTTCGCACCCATTGACTTGAATATTGAGTCTCATCCAAAATACGGAAGGGAGTAATGCATGCTGTGATTAATTTCAGGTCCGAGTGTCATCAGGTCTGAGTATCAGCTCTATTAAATAACATTGGTCAGCGTGCTGCCTGATTTTAAAGGTGTTGTCCACTACGAAGACCACTCTTTCTCATGTTTATCACGTGTAAAATAATGACATCTATACTCATCTCTGATGCCTGCGCCATTCCCGAGGTGTTGGCACTGGCTCTCCCAGGGATTTCGTGACATTGCTATGTCATGTAATCTTTGGGCCAATCAGCGCTGGCTTCACCCTCCTCTTCTTTGGAAAATCACTTACATGTGGGGGAAGTGAGCGTTAATGCTGACACCACTGGAATGGCACCGGCGCCGGAGGTGAGTATATGTGCTATTATTTTACAGGGGGGAAGCAGTTATTGAGAAGATGTTGTTGGACTAGTGGATGACGCCTTTAAGATGGATAGCACATGTCCGTATAATACGCTCATATGAACAATTGCTCAGGGCTGGCTACCAGGCATCATTATTTATAGATCACTAAGATGAAAGGCATTATTATTGTTTAAATCCTTCATGTAAAAACTTGATATAACTATCTATTGGGTAATATAGTGCACGCTTCCATAACACTGTTCTCAACTCTTGAAGTATAAGTAGTTTCTACATTGTGCTAAAAGTGCTCTAAATTATATTGTAATCCATGTATGAATTGTTGCAGATTTCAGTTTTTAGCAGAAACATCAGCACTTAGACATTGCGGGAGAATGAATTGTTTTAGGACATACAGCAATCATCATTTAAATCATCACAACATGGAAGATTACAGAAAAGAACACCCACAAAACTGACAGGTCTTGCAATAAAGACTGGAATCACACTACAAATGCTCATAAAAAAAGCGATAAAGTTATGGTTCTCTGACAAGTCTTTGTTGACCCCTTGACGCGACATCTTACAGTTCCAGAAGAGCTTAAACTGACCTGTGGTGCGTATTGCAAATTCGCAACATATCAATTTCTCCTGCAAGTTCGTTGATACTTACGTGTAGATTTTCTTCATACAATTGCATTAGATGCAGAAAATACACCGGTAAAAAAAGCATATAATCGCCACATGATTGTATCAATGAAGTTTTGTCAAAGCCAAATAGCAGGTAATATAAAAAACAAAGCAGCTATTTATGTAAAGCATCACATGCCCGAAAGAGAAAAAAAGCTGCAACATCAAAAACTCAATAAAAACCTCATGTAAATAAACACACTCAAAACGCAATGACAACTACGCGAGTAGCCAAAGAAATGCAAAAATGATGCAGAAAATCTGCATCATCAAAAATTCACTAAAGAGTCATCTTGGAAATGTAGTCTAAGAATAAACACCACGCCATCAACTGACTGCTCAGCAGAGTCCCTCCAGTACATAGGTCTGCAGCTGCTGTATACTGTATATTCGAGTAAGAATAGCTGTATGATAATTATAAAAGTACTAATATTCATTTTAATACTAGGCGGAAAATCTCAAAATTGTTTATATACAGCCTTTCTGACAAGGATTTTGAAAGTAAGTACACCAGACTCATCAGGCCAGATACTCCTTAACATATTTATTATTATTATTATTATTATTTATTTCATCGGAGTATGATTTTATTGCCGTTAGTAATGTGAAACTACAAAGAATTCCTCAGGAGAGTCGACAGTAGCGACTTGACCTTTAAATGCTTATATATTAGGTATATGGAGTAATTCAGTGGTATCTTAGCCAGCAGTACAGGTCCTTCTCAAAAAATTAGCATATAGTGTTAAATTTCATTATTTACCATAATGTAATGATTACAATTAAACTTTCATATATTATAGATTCATTATCCACCAACTGAAATTTGTCAGGTCTTTTATTGTTTTAATACTGATGATTTTGGCATACAACTCCTGATAACCCAAAAAACCTGTCTCAATAAATTAGCATATTTCACCCATCCAATCAAATAAAAGTGTTTTTTAATAACAAACAAAAAAACCAACAAATAATAATGTTCAGTTATGCACTCAATACTTGGTCGGGAATCCTTTGGCAGAAATGACTGCTTCAATGTGGCGTGGCATGGAGGCAATCAGCCTGTGACACTGCTGAGATGTTATGGAGGCCCAGGATGCTTCAATAGCGGCCTTAAGCTCATCCAGAGTGATGGGTCTTGCGTCTCTCAACTTTCTCTTCACAATATCCCACAGATTCTCTATGGGGTTCAGGTCAGGAGAGTTGGCAGGCCAATTGAGCACAGTAATACCATGGTCAGTAAACCATTTACCAGTGGTTTTGGCACTGTGAGCAGGTGCCAGGTCGTGCTGAAAAATGAAATCTTCATCTCCATAAAGCATTTCAGCCGATGGAAGCATGAAGTGCTCCAAAATCTCCTGATAGCTAGCTGCATTGACCCTGCCCTTGATGAAACACAGTGGACCAACACCAGCAGCTGACATGGCACCCCACACCATCACTGACTGTGGGTACTTGACACTGGACTTCAGGCATTTTGGCATTTCCTTCTCCCCAGTCTTCCTCCAGACTCTGGCACCTTGATTTCCGAATGACATGCAAAATTTGCTTTCATCAGAAAAAAGTACTTGGGACCACTTAGCAACAGTCCAGTGCTGCTTCTCTGTAGCCCAGGTCAGGCGCCTCTGCCGCTGTTTATGGTTCAAAAGTGGCTTTACCTGGGGAATGCGGCACCTGTAGCCCATTTCCTGCACACGCCTGTGCACGGTGGCTCTGGATGTTTCCACACCAGACTCAGTCCACTGCTTCCTCAGGTTCCCCAAGGTCTGGAATCGGTCCTTCTCCACAATCTTCCTCAGGGTCCGGTCTCCTCTTCTCGTTGTACAGCGTTTTCTGCCACATTGTTTCCTTCCAACAGACTTACCATTGAGGTGCCTTGATACAGCACTCTGGGAACAGCCTATTTGTTGAGAAATTTCTTTCTGGGTCTTACCCTCTTGCTTGAGGGTGTCAATGATGGCCTTCTTGACATCTGTCAGGTCGCTAGTCTTACCCATGATGGGGGTTTTGAGTAATGAACCAGGCAGGGAGTTTATTAAAGCCTCAGGTATCTTTTGCATGTGTTTAGAGTTAATTAGTTGACTCAGAAGATTAGGGTAATAGGTCGTTTAGAGAACCTTTTCTTGATATGCTAATTTATTGAGACAGGTTTTTTGGGTTATCAGGAGTTGTATGCCAAAATCATCAGTATTAAAACAATAAAAGACCTGACAAATTTCAGTTGGTGGATAATGAATCTATAATATATGAAAGTTTAATTGTAATCATTACATTATGGTAAATAATGAAATTTAACACTATATGCTAATTTTTTGAGAAGGACCTGTATACCCTATAAGTATCTTTGCCCTGGTTTTCAGCTGTTCATTTATTTGAAGGTTAAAATAATACACGAGAGACAATTGATCATTTCCAGGCCAAACACATTCTACTGTTTATTACACATATTACATTCTTAAATAAAAATGCGTCACATAACATTTTTGCATAGATATCTTACAATATACCAATTTAAAAAAGAATTATGAAACAGACCAGTAACAAAAATAAATTTTTTTCTTCATTAATAATTTTGTAACATTAACATACCACCATCATATAATACAAATAATATTTTATTTAAATCTTAAGACTTTTTGTACAGCAAAAAAAAGACAAAGTAATATATTCATATATAAAAAAAGACTAAAAAATAAAAGGTAACAAAATCAACAAAAACACAAAATAAAATCATAAAGGGAGAACGGAGAGCTATAAATTGGGTATTTCTGAGATATAGGAGAAATACCATAAAGGCCTGAGAGAATATAATTGAGGGTCTCTCCATAAGCACTTGTTCGACACGCCTGGCCAAAAGAAGACAGGAAAACAAAAATCCTAAAATTATAGTGCAAAATTAAATTCCTTCAAGCAATTTTCTCAAGTGTGAAAAGCATTCAGAATTTTCTCATATTCGCATTTTCATATCTTAGCACAAACGTGCTTTCAAAATGTGCAATCCAAATTAGCAATACATCTTGGCTATGTAGCATCAAGGACCAGAATGCAAAGGCTGAGCCTTAAGGCAATTTATGGTCCACTTATCTAAATGGACAATAATTTGTCAGATGTAAAATGATCGTCTGTGTACCAATAATTTCACAGGCTATTACACTTCTTTTCTAGGTCTTCACATTCAGTTACAAGCTTTTTGCATACAATTACTTGTCCAATCAACAAAACTAAATGCAAACCTGCATCATATGGAATGACAGATCTCGTCAATATGTCCAAATTGATGAATCTGTTCCTCTTCTGCAGTTATTTTGGTCCTGAATCAGTAAATCAATTGAAATCAATCGCAAGCTGTGATAACTTTTAGAAAACCAATGAATTTCAATTACAGACCATGATGCATTATCGGCACAGATATTATCACCAGAATCAACCTGTGCATTGATATTCATTCATTTTGTAAATTAAATTGCAATTAAATATTTTAAGCATTTTTCTGTATAAAATGATATATACTATTTAGATGGTAGAGAGGAGTCAACATTGGATGGGTACTTTAGGGAGAGGGGAGTCAGCATTGGATGGGAAAATTAGAGAGGGGAGTCAGCATTAAATGGGGACGTTAGAGAGAGGGGAGTCAGCATTGGATGGGGACGCTAGAGAGATGGGAGTCAGCATTGGACGAGGACGTTAGAGAGAGGGGAGTCAGCATTGGATGTGGACGTTAGAGAGAGGGTAGTCAGCATTGGATGAGGACATTAGAAAGAGGGGAGTCAGCATTGGAAGGACACGTTAGAGAGACGGGAGTCAGCATTGGATGGGGATGTTAGAGAGAGCGGAGTCAGCATTGGACGGGTATGCTAAAGAGAGGGGAGTCAAGATTGGATGGGGACATTAGAGAGGGGAGTCAGCATTAAATGGAGATGGTAGAGAGAGGGTAGTCAGCATTGGATGAGGACATTAGAAAGAGGGGAGTCAGCATTGGACGAGGACGTTAGAGAGAGGGGAGTTAGCATTGGATGTGGACGTTAGAGAGAGGGAAGTCAGCATTGGACGGGGACATTAGAGAGGGGAGTCAGCATTGGATGGGGACGCTAGAGAGAGGAGTCAACATTGGATGGGGAGGTTAGAGAGAGTGGAGTCATCATTGGTTGTTCTATCTCTTTGCTATAGAGAACCTGTATAGGTCTCCACACTTTAGGGTAACTGCACAGGATGGGATACTGTGAAAGCCCAATGCTCTTGTAAAGAACATGGCCAGAAATCAATCACCTTCCGTCTTATATGATAAAATTGGACATTATAATGTTTATCCATCTTATAAGGCCCCTCACTTTAATGTACAAAATTGACCCTTGTCTGTCAAGAAAAAATGATAGCTAACTAAGCAGTATTACCAGCTTTACGAACACTGCACAGTATTGGGGATATACAAGGCTTTTCCTACTCTTACAAAAAGGCATTTTAAGTTCTGCACGGTCTTCAATTTCTGAGGAATCAATCATCCGCTGAAATATTTCATTTCTAAAATGAGTCTCTTCATTGGAAGTTTACTTTTACATGAAATTGTAAAAAAGATGTCAAGTTTTGAAAGTGAATAAAAGAAACTCCACAGAGTGTACGGAGGGCATAAAATTATTACAAAACTGTTATACTGTATGTGAAGCATATTCTTCTCGAACCATGGCAGAACAATGTCAGATTTTAGAATAGATGGAACAGAAATTGGGTGCTGTGGTGGTATTATAACCCAAAACTACTCACAAAACTTCAGGTGCCACCATTAAAATCTTTCTCAATAGGAACAGTAGTTGCAGAAGAACAGAATAGTCAGTCGTAGAGATAAAACTGTATATTCAAAAATTCTGAATGGTCTTCAACTTTTTAGCACACACAAAAACAGGCCTGAAAAGGAGTGATAAAAGGAATTGTAATGTGTTAACGTTCCAGTGCCACAGAACCAGGCAATACATTGCATCACTGGTCCTCTTATGATAGGGGATTTAAAAAAAAAAACATCAATGTAGCTTCAGGCTTCTAAATGTTCTATCTAACTACACAACTCCACTCTTGATATTTGAAAATAAGGCAGCAGAAATAGTTCCTACTCACTGAATATCTGCTTACCAAGAGTTACCAATAGGTGAGTTTACAAAGCAAGCAATCACTCGTCCCTTTCATTCATGCGAGGAAGGCAGAGGAAAGAGGTCTACCTTCTCAGCTTCTCTGATCTCAGTACAAGATTGAAAAAAGTGCAACATTAATGGAATACTACACTAGGCTTCATCATAAAGTGATCATTTTAGGGTACACTCCAGGGGAAGAAAGAAAAATAGCCCAAGTTCCAACAAGCAAATGGGTACTTGTAACATATATAAAAAGTCAACTAAATGGGAATGTGAAGTGTATTAAAACAAGATCATTCAGATCTTATTCTTCTATTTAGTGGTGGTATATCCATTTGTTCTAAACGACAGCTACTTAGAATATAAGAAATTTTACTAAAAGAATAGATAAAACTAGATTTCCTGAACCTTTCCCTTGGTTCCTGTGAAGCATTAATAGGTATAAAACATGATATTCCCAGCTTTTTAATGTATACCTTGTTCTACAATGTTGGGCAAAAGCAACAATATGGTAGGTCAGAAATGCCAAACTCATTGCTATGTTTAATTACTATATAGTAATCAACTCTTGTCAATCACATCGCTATCAATTTTGCCTACAAAATATGAACACTGAGTTAAGCAGAATAAAGTCACGCATTTGTAGAGGATTCCTAACTGTGTGGACAAGAAGGTAGGATCCCCATTCATATTGTTTATTCTGCCAAGGTAGAGCAAATCATATCACAGGGCATGTAAAATCATGCAAGAAACAAAAATACCCCCCCCCCCCCAGCATGGGTAAAAATTAAAAAAGTAGGAGGATTGGCAGGTGAATTTATTTATTTTTCACTTTCTAGCCACGCTCGGTGGTTTTTGAAAAATAAAGAAAATAGATACCCCCCCTCAATTTTGACAATCTACACTGTATATTGTCGGAAAGACCAAAACTAATCTAACCGTGACTGCTTTGGCACACTTCAAAAGGAGAATTTAGCTGTTTATAGCAAAAGCTAGAATTACAATGAAACTTAACAGGGATGAAGTACTATCTAAGCAGTTAGGAAAAGTAACCTAAATGAGTAGATAAACATTACTTGGTGCTTTGTGTTGTTTTGCCATATATGATTTTACCAACTAATACCTGTTCTGCGCTCTCTAGTTCACAGTTAAACCATGCTAGAAATTTGTACTGGCATGCAGATCAATGTGGTTTTGCAGCCATGCTTGTGTGGTCAGCTGGGAGGATTACCTTCTTCTATAAGGTGCGATCGTTATTTTGGGAAGGGTATGTTTTTAAAGGGAGTTCATCACCCCAATTTTATATGGTCTATACAGTGTTGTAGGTGGGTCATTCCCTATAATAGCCATACTAGCACTGACCGTGTCACCGATGCAGTGCCTGAGAAAATAATTTTCAATTTGTTTGCAGATATGGGGGTTATGGTGTGCCCTGCATCATTATGCCGTCTTCTTTGCATAGGAAGGGCCCTTCCCCCTCTGATTGACAATGTCATTCCCAGAGCATGCGCAGTCTGAATGTTGCCGACCTGTGTGCGCATGCGTATTGACATTTTCCTCCCTGTTTTCTTGCCACTGAAGCTGCTTGCTATATTACACCTGTAAGTATAGCGAGCGGCTTCCGAGAACTCATCTATAAAGCTGCTGGCTAGACTTCTGACCACGCAGCATCAGCACAAAGAAAATGAGGAAGAGAACGTGCCCAGCCACTGTGTGCTTACCGCTGGGCACAGGCAGTGCGCATGCACACATGCGCACACAGGTCGGCAGCACTCAGACAATGCTCGCTTTGTGGAGCAGCCACTGTCAATCATAAGTGGAGGAGGCCCCCAATATGCAAATGAGGAGGTGTAACAGTGCACCGAACTTTTGGCCACCCCAAGGGAGCATGGAAGCCCCTTCATTTGCATACAAAAGTTATTTTCTCAGGCACTGTACCAGTAACAGGCAGAATGCCAGTATGGGTGTTATAGGGACTAAGCCCCCTACAACACTTTATAGCCAATTTTGGTGGTGACAGACTCTCTGTAAGAATAACATGTCTGTCATAATTTCAGTATCGCCTTATAAAGGGAATGCATCAAGCAACATTAGCACCTGCTTTATAGTACTAACTGCAATAAAAGAAGAACTTTACATTTCTATCACTTGCCACAAGTAGCCACTGCCCCATCAATGAATTTGTATTGAGCAATAAAGGCTGAAAATGGCTGCGGCAGCTATATGAATGGGGCCGTTTCAATCAGTTTAAGGTTCTTATGCAGAATAAAGATTGCAAAGAGAAACTAGGAATATGTGTTTATAAAGAGCTCCAGAGATGAGCCGAGCATCAGCTATCCCACGCTTCATGAAACACCTCCTTGGATACTATTTCACATTCAAGGGAGGAAGCTTTTTGCAATCTGCTGCACAAGCCCATGAAGCAGCCAGGAGAACACATAATAAATATTAAAGATGATATTGAGGTGTTTGAACTATGCAATAATGAACCAATCGTTCTGTTCAAATCCATTTAACTTTAGCTATAAAGTAACTCATGATGCCCAACACAGTATAAACGAGGCATAGTCAAAAAGGCCTTGATGTACTACCGTCAATTTCAATATCACTCACAGATGGTGCATCATTGTGACAAGACAGAACGGCCCATAAAGAAAGCAAATCAAAAGCCGACACTTTCTCTATCGGAGTCTTATTGGGATAGCAGAAAAGTATTTTCAGGTCAGCGATAAAATATGGCTAATTAATGAGGACCTTCAACTAAAGTTTCCCAATTTCAAATTTCACTGGAAATGTGGAATAGTTTCCACACTAAATTTAGGCTACGTCTGCCAGAATTAAGTCTAATAGTTTGAAGTGAGCTTGTATAGATAAATATAGGAAATTACAGTGATTGTCTTAAAACAAAAATAAATAAATAAATAATTATGTGATGTAAAAATTAATAATATAATTTATAATTTAATTCTACTTCTATTTTGCTAAACATATTGCCTGATTAGAAGCACTCAGTCTTCAGGCCTTTTAATAAAAACAAATAAGAATTGTCTGCTACATTTTATTTGGACTCTTTTCAGATTGAATTGGCTGCTCATTTTGCACCTTTAGTGCATAACCCCAATATGTCATATATGTCTGACAAGTGCCGATCCCACCATTGGTGCATGATAAGGAGCTTTAGGAACGCACACATACAAATGTATGGAGAGTTGTGCACGTGTGGCCACCCCGCCATTTCCGGCAGCTACCTGGAATTGCTGTTTTAAACTGGCTTACATGTATGGCAAAATAACACTTATAAGATGTCCACACTTGGAAATCTTTCATGGTGAATTCAGTAAGATCCCATCCAGTAGAGCAAAGACTGACACCGAAATGTGGTAGAATAGGTTTATATGACTGCAGCCAATATTACCATTTACCCAGATGTTGGTTCTCGAAACTATCTGATGGCCTAGAGCAGTTAAAGTGCTGCTCCGAATTTGCATCTTCTGCAGTAAAGCAGCCCTGGCAAAGAAGAAAAGATACACAAACATTGAGGCCAATACTGATCTTTATAATCCTACCCTGAAAAAGAGCTTGAAACAGTGCTAAAAGACCCCTCAAAAAAGTCATGGTATTAAGAGACAAATTAGTTGCCACATTCCTTAAATTTGTACACCTAAAGGTATACCGAGCTGGTGGGAAGTGTTTCCAACTGAGTGATTTCCTCTACTTCGCTATGCTCCATAGCCATCTGTGTTATAAATATGTACAATAAAGGTGCCTCCTGAATGCACAATATAGGAATAATGTAATGTATGCTACACCGTATGTGTCAATGTTCCTTGGTTTTAACCACAACATTAAAAGTCCATCAGAATGGCTACAACATTAAAATATGTATATCTAGTATGCAGAAGCAGAGGACTACAAGGATTGTCGACAAGCAGTGCTTCAGGTATAGTAAGTACATTTTGATTTTTAAATCTTTGGAATTAAACTTTTTTTATTCTTTCTTCCTCCTTCAGATTCTTAGGAACACCTATAATCTTCTTAAGTTTTGGTCTCCGGTCATATTAGACATCTTACCCCTTTATGTAAATTAATAAAATAATAAAAACTTCTAAGCATTTGGGAGTGAAAGGATTTTTTAGGCAGGGTCCACATCTCATTTTCAAGAGAAGTTTAAATATTTTTTAGAAACCAGAGGGGTTAATCAACGGAAATTCTTGAACCACTGGCATCTTTAAATATAAGCCTCAAGTGCCAAAGATAGTCTTTCATTTATTATTCTATTCCTTTTGGTGTTAAGATTCAAATTTTTAAGATTTTTTTATAATTTTTTTTTTATTATTTTTGTGATATATTTTGCTTTTGACTTTTTTTCCTTTTTTATTTTTATTTTTTTGCTTTTTATTTAATTTTTTTTTGCTTAACAGTCAAGGAGTCAAAACAAGTTAAAAAGATGCCCACCGGTTGGGGTAATAGAGCTGCGTTTATGTGGACAAATTGAGACTGAATGTGCAATTTCACTAGCTGCTTAAAGGTGGTCCCAGAATATACAAAATATACAACCTGTTCCCCACCACACCTACTTGAATTGACCACTTGGTATGGTCTGATTGGCAGTCTTTGGAGCAAAGACCAGTGACAACTGACTTGAGTAGTATGTACATAGAAATTCGGCTGACTATGCACTCATGAGATAAGTTTAGGCTTCTTTTGGATTTACCAACAAACGGCCATAAAAGACCTGTACTCTGTAACATTTGATATAACCCTGTGGATAAATTACCAATAACCTGGCTAAATGCTGTCAATGTTTACCCTTCTTGACACACTAAATTATGATTGAGTGTCCAGTCAGTGACCTCCGTAAACAAGAATGTGTCTGCATTATAAGTCAGTAGGGCAAAATCAACTCGCTTAAAGTGTCCTTCATTACCCAATGTTGTATGATATAATATATTTGGCTTTTTGTTGTTGACACTCAAAAGGTAAGATTAAGTACAAAAATGCAGCTGCTCTGGAAATAACATCAAGTTTCTAACTAGTTATATTGTTAGGAGAAGTCAATGATCAAGCACAAAGTTTGGAAAGTTCAGTAGGAGAAGGCTTGCCGCTCATTAGATGATAGGAGCCAAGTCTAGGTCGCTGGTCCAATTCAAGCAAAAACTGTCCAGATGGAGATTCAATAGTTCACCAAGATACTTGTCCATGTAGCGCACATAGTAAAAGCTTATGAAGAAGCTTCTCAAACAAAAACAAAGAGGAAAATGCAACAACAAAAAACAGTAATGGAAAGGTTTTTTAACCTTTGGAAGTGCGCTCACTGGTGGAAGGGTGATCTAATGCAACAGATAAGCTCCATTTCTTAGTCAACATCAGTGGCTTATGTAAGTTTCTAGTGCATAAGATGTGCTACAGCCAACAGAAGTAAAAAATAAATAAGGTGGGGATTCTATGAATGCTCCTCCATCCATATGTCCTTCTGAAAAATAGATCTAAGAATCACATTAATGGTTGAGTTGTTTTACCCCACCAGTCCAATGTCAGTAAGGCCTATGGCATTGAGCTAAAATGATTTTAAAAGCTCTATAACGAGGCCAAACCAGTGGAGAACACTTGATAGGATCCAAGTAGATCTAGAACTCTTACTTATCAGGAGTCTTCAGATATGAACCAACAGGCTCAAATTTGGTTTCCTAGATTGAAATCCATTTTTCATTTCCTATTAAATAACATATTATAAGAAAAAATATTAGTGCTACAACAATGGAATTCAAAGGTGGCTTCTTAGCAGCTTCTGAGTTTCAATAAGGTGAGTTCATCAGAGCCCCTTAAGATGACTGCTCTCCTGTTCTTCATTTCCATAGCAAGGCTTCAAAACGCCCGGTATGCAGTTGTTTTTTTTCCAAATCATCCAACTCTCCACCACTGTGCACCTTTTTCAATCAGGCTGGAGGGTAAGGCATAACAGACAGACAAATATATTGGAGCATGTGACTGTGTATGAAGATTTGTTATGGATTTTTTTGTGTACAGGGTATTACATGTAAAAATGTTCTCTATGTTCTGCAAATGTCATGGACAAAATGACAAGTGTCCATTGCAACCCTTGGTCCTCCCAAGGCATAAGAGCCATTGCTGCCTCAAAATGTCCTTAGATATGCCTCTTCATATGCAGGGCAAGGTGATCAGACCTGGAAAAGCACCTACAAAAAAGCAGAAAATTAAGATATTTATTAAGGACATATCAAACAACCATATCTCACAGCAGTATTGCTGTATACATTCCAAAAGAAACAAATTACAGATTGACATTTTCAGAGATAATACTGTAAAAATGTTTTCTGACATCAATAGCAAGTGCCATAAAGCCATAAACAGTCAATATAATAAAGTTTCAAATACGCTGTGATAGTTCTGTAAAAAGATATTTGTAATAATCAAAAGAATAATAAAATCTATTAAATCTATGAATATACTTTATACATAGTTCCAGTGGATCATTTGTTGATTAGTCTTCTAGGTTGGAAATGTGTTAGGTGCCACCTACTTAATTCAGGCGACATGTGGTGAAGCAGCCTTCACTTGCCGGTCACCCTCCTGGTGCAGCCTAATTGCAGGGATGGGGTGAAAGGACTTACAGAAGGCCTGGAGCTTGTACCATATGTGCTTTTTAGCATGTGGTGAGCTGCATTGTGCCCACTCTAGGGAACGTTATAGACGTTTATGGAAAATAAATAATATTGTAACAAAATGTAAAGGATGTTTTCTGACGACATTAATAATATTGATATTTTACTGTTTATTTTTTACTCCTCTAAAGGTACAGACAGCAAAAAGGGCCGTGTATGAATGTGGCAAGTATCGAGTGATGCAAAAAGCATGTAATACATATATAGCATGCACCTAATGTCAGCAGTTCTCAAGAGGAGCCAAGCTAAAAATAAAATTCATTGGTAAGACACATTAATATTGGCATTAAAAATCTATGCAGGGAACTCTTCTGTACGGCTGTTACTTGTAGGAGTTTCTGACATGGCAATAAATAAATGTAGTCCCCAAGTAGAGATCTCTAGAAGTGAGGCTACAGGAACTTCACAGATGTCTGCTAGTAACTACCAAAAATATGTTATATCAAGACTAAAAGAGAGACATCATTGGAGTAGAAGAACGAAGCTTGAAAGATACAAGAGGCCTTCATCCTGCTCTATAAAAGCTCCATGAATGTTTCATTGTGCAGCTACCTTTCCTCTCCCCCCACCGCTGCGCTGAGCCTTCTGCTCCTTCAGAACCATCTGTTGAGGATCCATTAGTCTCAGTCTGAAAGCTTCCATATCCTTAATGTCCGTCTAGATAGACTGAGTTCCTCAGGCATTGCTTTAAGGTCTCTGGATTTTCTCTTTCCTCTCCCAACTAATGCAGTTTATTTCATTAGGACAACAATTAACAGGGTGTCGACTTTTATGTCAGCTGGACAATGCGGACAATACGAGTATGTGCTTAGACTTTGAATTCCCCTCAGTACTGTTCTTAGCTGCAGCAAACACATACAAACTTGCCACTTTTTACCATCGATGGATGCGGTCGAATATCATAAACATTTAAAATATTAATTGAAAACTAATATCAATATAAATGATAAAATATACATTAAATGGGTGATCTGGCCTTTTATGACCTATGGCTTGTACTTAGAATAAGCTATCAATATTGGATTGTTAGGAACAAGTAAGGGTACCCCATGCGGTCAGCTGTTAGAAAAGGGTGCAACGTATTTTTTTACTGGCTGTAGATAAAATATTGACAAGTTTGTGGCTTGACCACACATCTGCTATATACCACATGAGTCAGGCGGGCCAAATGCCGAACGTCACCACTCCGACCCACCCAGTGTCTCCTTAGGATGCAGATACAGTTGCATACAATGGTGCAATAAGGAGTCATCGCCTCCCTGCTCCACCATTCAGAGTATGCCTCAGAGTCACTAGATTACACGGAGCCTAAGCACAAAGCGAAGAAGCACATTGGGGGAATGAGGCTAGGTGAGTAGCTTTTTGTGGGGTGCTGTTGGCCATCATTCTCTCTGTGGGGGGCCATCATATTGTGTGGGAGAGCTATGGGGACATCATAATGTTTAGGCGGGACCTGTGGGGGTATCATGCTGTGAGGTGGGGCTATGGTGGATCATACTCTGTTGTGAAGTTGTGGGGGTAATAAACTATGTTGGAATGAGGGAATTATACTGTGTGTGGGGACTTTAGGAGCATCATACTGTGGAGGGAAGATTGGGGGAATTATACTGTGGTGGCATTGGGGTGGAGTGACTGTGTGACCTCTTAATGTGTGTAGGGCACTGTGGGACATACTGTATGGGAGCATTGTAGGGTCTTCATTCTGTGCAGCGTGATGTGGCGACAATGTTCTGTGGGAAGCACATTATACTCTGTTTAGGGTACTAGAGGGGCATCATACTCTGCAAGGGACACTGAGGGGTTATCACAATAAGAGTAAATTGTGTGGAGGAATTTACAGTATCATGGTGCCTGTGGGAGGCATTTTTTAGAGCCATTATATTCTATGAATACTACAGGGCTTCAGTAGAGGCACAAATACTGTGTACATGCAGGATTACATCGTTACATGTTTCTCTTTGTCTTTAAATATTGGGACATACCCCTTCTGTGACCGTGCCTATGTACCATGACCAATTCCGCACAACATATACAGTACAGACCAAAAGTTTGGACACACCTTCTTATTTAAAGATTTTTCTGTATGTTCATGACTATGAAAATTGTAAATTCACACTGAAAGCATCAAAACTATGAATTAACACATGTGGAATTATATACTTAACAAAAAAGTGTGAAACAACTGAAAATATGTGTTATAATCTAGGTTCTTCAAAGTAGCCACCTTTTGCTTTGATGACTGCTTTGCACACTCTTGGCATTCTCTTGATGAGCTTCAAGAGGTAGTCACCGGAAATAGTTTTCACTTCACAGGTGTGCCCTGTCAGGTTTAATAAGTGGGATTTCTTGCCTTATAAATGGGGTTGGGACCATCAGTTGTGTTGAGCAGAAGTCTGGTGGATATACAGCTGATAGTCCTACTGAATAGACTGTTAGAATTTGTATTATGGCAAGAAAAAAGCAGCTAAGTAAAGAAAAACAAGTGGCCATCATTACTTTAAGAAATGAAGGTCAGTCAGTCTGAAAAATTGGGAAAACTTTGAAAGTGTCCCCAAAGGAAGACCAAGAGTCACCTCTGCTTCTGAGGATAAGTTTATCCAAGTCACCAGCCTCAGAAATCTTGGGTTAACAGCAGCTTAGATTAGAGACCAGGTCAATGCCACACAGAGTTCTAGCAGCAGACACATCTCTACAACAACTGTTAAGAGGAGACTTTGTACAGCATGCCATGATGGTAAAATAGCTGCTAGGAAACCACTGCTAAGGACAGGCAACAAGCAGAAGAGACTTGTTTGGGCTAAAGAGCACAAGGAATGGACAATAGACCAGTGGAAATTTGTGCTTTGGTCTGATGAGTCCAAATTTGAGATCTTTGGTTCCAACCACCGTGTCTTTGTGCGACGCAGAAAAGGTGAACGGATGGACTCTACATGCCTGGTTCCCACCGTGAAGCATGGAGGAGGAGGTGTGATGGTGTAGGGGTGCTTTGCTAGTGACACTGTTGGGGATTTATTCAAAACTGAAGGCATACTGAACCAGCATGGCTACCACAGCATCTTGCAGCGGCATGCTATTCCACCCGGTTTGCGTTTAGTTGGACCATCATTTATTTTTCAACAGGACAATGACCCCAAACACACCTCCAGGCTGTGTAAGAGCTTTGACCAAGAAGGAGAGTGATGGGGTGCTATGCCAGATGACCTGGCCTCCACAGCCACTAGAGCTGAACCCAATCGAGATGGTTTGGGGTGAGCTGGACCGCATAGTGAAGGCAAAAGGGCCAACAAGCGCTAAGCATCTCTGGGAACTCCTTCAAGATTGTTGGAAGACCATTCACGGTGACTACCTCTTGAAACTCATCAAGAGAATACCAAGCAGTCATCAAAGCAAAAGGTGGCTACTAGAATATAACACATATTTTCAGTTGTTTCACACTTTTTGTTAAGTATATAATGCCACATGTGTTAATTCATAGTTTTGATGCCTTCAGTGTGAATTTACAATTTTCATAGTCATGAAAATACAGAAAAATCTTTAAATGAGAAGGTGTGTCCAAACTTTTGGTCTGTACTGTATATACATATTATATACTGTATATATACAACTTTGGCCATGATTTCTCTGTATGCCTAAGGCTGCGGAACGTGCATGACTAAGAAAAAGCCATGAATTTAATAAGGCTGTATAACGCTTTTTAATTCCTCCATATTATTAGTACAGCAGCGATGGTACAGTATCACATTCTTTTGTTAGCGTCTGAGGAACATAAAGCAAAGTGAGTTACTTGGCATCTTTCTGTGTATGCAGAATGACATTTTCTAGGAAATAATAGGTCTTGCAAGGGAGAAAACTTTTCTCTTTTTGATAAAGCTGTTGTATAACTGCTGTTGCTAGCATTGTCGTCAATTTGCTCTACTTCATTTTATGAAAATGCATCTTTTCACAGCTGTAAAACATCGCAATCACAGCAAGTAAAGCATGAAGTTGATTCTACGATGTGTTTGACCCCCATTAGCCATGTTCACACAGTGAGGAAAATTTCCACAGGGGATTTGGCTACAAAAACACAATAAAATCAGTATTTGAGGGTGAGGTTGCGGAATGGGGGGGGGGGGGGGTCCTATATCCCACAAGTTCCCTTAAAGCTTATTCAGAAATAAAAAGAGAATCAGGAGTGGACACATCATTGGTGCAACCTGTGCAGTCGCACAGGGGCCCTAGACATAAGGGGGCCCATTTCTACCCCCAAAGCAGGTGCAATTTTACATTTTTAGGAATTCTTGGGCTGCAAAGGGCCCATATATTGTTCTTGCACGGGGCCCTTTTCTGTCTGTGTCCATCAGTGAAGGGAATATTCTTTTAACTGTGGAACTGGCTGCGACTAAAATGAATAGTTTGACCACTAAAAAAGGGCACCCTGTTTGTTTTAGCTGCTGCAAATGATAATAATAATCTTTACTTTTATATAGCGCTAACATATTCCGCAGCGCTTTACAGGTTGCACACATTATCATCGCTGTCCCCGATGGGGCTCACAATCTAAATTCCCTATCAGTATGTCTTTGGAATGTGGGAGGAAACCGGAGTGCCCGGAGGAAACCCACGCAAACACAGAGAGAACATACAAACTCCTTGCAGATGTTGTCCAAGGTGGGATTGGAACCCAGGACCCCAGCGCTGCAAGGCTGCAGTGCTATCCACTGCGCTACCATGCTGCCCAATACAGGCTTAAAAAAACCATTGGAAAGAACAATTAAAATATTTCTTGCGTGAGTCATCACATTTACAATATATTTAACAGGAAGATCCTTATCCTCTCATCACTGTCTGAAGAGAAAAAATGTGAAATGGTTAAAAAAAATCCAATTCAAAGATGAGGGTGGGCATTATGCACTGCAGTATCCCTAGACTACATACTACTGCCGCTGATCAGCCCCCTTCTATTAGTATCCAACTTCACCCATCTGCACTGACCCTTCTTCAGGCTGCACCTTCCATCAGTATACACCCTATGATAACGCTAGGGGATGAGACGTATTATTATCAGCACTGTAAAAACAAATAAGTGGCGTATGTCATGTCAAGGTACAAAACTGCTTAATTATGGAAAGGTTGATAAGTGGCTAATAATAATAATCTTTATTTTTATATAGCGCTAACATATTCCGCAGCACTTTACAGGTTGCACACATTATCATCACTGTCCCCGATGGGGCTCACAATCTAAATTCCCTATCAGTATGTCTTTGGAATGTGGGAGGAAACCGGAGTGCCCGGAGGAAACCCACACAAACACGGGGAGAACATACAAACTCCTTGCAGATGGTGTCCAAGGTGGGATTAGAACCCAGGACTCCTTGTACAATGTCTAAGGACTCCACTGATATTTAGGAGATGGCAGAAGCTGAATATTCAGCTAGGGTGTTTTTTGAACCAGCTTTGTTGCAGAAATGGTATTACAACTGTAATAGATGGTAACGTAAGGTAAGCTGATATACATCAGCCAAGATACATGTAAGCCAGGATACATTTGTAAAGATATACAGACATTATTATAGCTTGTTGTCAAAATGCTTTAGTATTGCCTCTAACCGCTTTGGGATTTGATCAAGACAAAGCTATTATCAACATTGAGCCAATGTAAGAAGTGTCTGTAGCCTTTATATGCACTCTTTTATGCATTTTTGGTTGGATTTTCATAAGATTTTTTATGTATTACTTTGCAGTTTTTTTCTCTTGTTGTTCTGCTTTGTCTCTTTGTGCTCAATAGAAATAAATGCTGTGAAAATTCTGTGTGAGTAATGCACGGAGGTGACAGAACATGTCAGAAGCACTGCAAGTGAACAAGGCCCATAGCAAGTGTTATGAGAAGATAACACTGTGCCATTGCTCCGGTGTTTGATATTGGCTGCAGCACTAATATCACGTCATCAGCACGGCAGCCAATCACTGACCTCGGTGCCTCCGCTCATGTAGACAAAATGCCCCGCTTAGATCCTCTGAGCTCCCTGATTGGCTGCCGTACTGTCGACATGACTATAGCACTGCAGCTAATATCAGACACCACGAGCAGTGGTGGAGACACAACAATGGACCCGGGGAGGGTGAATAAAGAACGGCTTGTTTTTTCATAACAAAATTGCCCAGAGACTGAGATCTTGTGAAAGGGGATAACCTCGTTATGAGTATATTTTATAATAATGCTGAACTTGGCATATTTGTGAATAAAGATTTTAAATGTGGGATGGCAATGAAGGATTTGGAGCCCTTAAGGTTAGGAGAGTTGGGCAGAATAACAATCACATTAGAGACTTATATTAAAATACTTTTTATCCTATAATAAAGCAGGGTAACAGGGACCTTCACAGTTTGTCTTCTTATCGCCTTCACTCCAATACAGAGACTCCAGTGAGGCCACATCTCTGAGCCACAGACAACAATGAAGACTCATCATGCATGGAATGCAAGACGTCGAACATAAGCCTAATTGACAGCCATGGTCTCCATAGTGGAAGAAATGAGCGCTAATTGTGAACGCTGGGGTGGGCAGTCTGTTTATTTTGTGAAAGGTGAAGAGTGGAGAGTGCAGGGAGGGAGATCATCTTTTACTCAAAATTTGAACGAGCACTTTGGACTGATAATATGGGCCTGATTCATCAAGGAAGTCTTGACAGAATTCTGAAACATTTTACGCCACATTATAGGAAAGTGGGCAGATCTGGGGCAGTACGAGGTGCGACTAAGCACAGCAGACTAATTCATGATAATTTATGATACTAAATTATGACAGAAATGTACTCAAGTCCCTGACCGAACTAACATTTCTGAGGTAGTACAGGCAATTGAGAGATGTGCCAAATTCTTTAAGAGGCGCATCTCACTGCAGCGGGCAGTTCATCAAAGCAAGACTGGAATAGAATCAGGCCCTAGCACTTGGTCTGTTGGTGGAATCTGGCCTTATGAAAAGCCAAGTCATTGTTTTTTTATGTAAAGAAAGATCACTAACCAAAATGTTCCAAAATTTTATTGCAAAATAACACAAAACTATATACTTGTTCCAACTGTTTTGATGTCTAGCATATTTACAAATCCAACAGTAACAAGTCATGGGAATAAAAGAAGGAAAGAGGATATACTAACCCATGGAATCTGCTTTCTGCTTAATGCTAGCGCTGTGATGGTCTCTCCTGGACCAAAAGCAAAGATATCCCGGCCACCAGCCATCTTATCCTGCAGGCAGTCAGTGGCCGCATTGGACAGTACTGGTAGTCGTGTCATCATCGCTAGCATTCCCCGGCGGAGACAGTCGGAACGCCAGCCCTGAAGCGGTACTGTGAGGAACTGGCCACAGACTTAAGACCATTGGACCAATGCCTGTAGAGTGGAGTCCACTACAGGATGCAGACTTATCCTGCATGGAGCATCGATATTGTTGTATTTTATTAGATATTTGCTTGCTGTGTTTTATTAATGATTTGAATGTTTCCATTCAGTAATAGTAAGCAGAGGAAGACATGCAGGCTAGATCGTATGCATAAATACTGCCTAACCTAAAGGCCCCTTCACATTAAGCGACGCTGCAGCGATACCGACAACGATCCGGATCGCTGCAGCGTCGCTGTTTGGTCGCTGGAGAGCTGTCACACAGACCGCTCTCCAGCGACCAACGATGCCGGTAACCAGGGTAAACATCGGGTAACTAAGCGCAGGGCCGCGCTTAGTAACCCGATGTTTACCCTGGTTACCATGCTAAAAGTAAAAAAAAACAAACACTAGATACTTACCTACCGCTGTCTGTCCTCCAGCGCTGCGCTCTGCTTCTCTGCTCTCCTCCTGTACTGTCTGTGAGCCGGAAAGCAGAGCGGTGACGTCACCGCTCTGCTTTCCGGCTCACAGACAGTACAGGAGGAGTGCAGAGCACAGCGCTGGAGGACAGACAGCGTTAGGTAAGTATCTAGTGTTTGTTTTTTTTTACTTTTAGCATGGTAACCAGGGTAAACATCGGGTTACTAAGCGCGGCCCTGCGCTTAGTTACCCGATGTTTACCCTGGTTACCAGTGAAGACATCGCTGGATCGGTGTCACACACGCCGATCCAGCGATGTCTCCAGGGAGTCCAGCGACGAAATAAAGTTCTGGACTTTATTCAGCGACCAACGATCTCCCAGCAGGGGCCTGATTGTTGGTCGCTGTCACACATAACGATTTCATTAACGATATCGTTGCTACGTCACAAATAGCAACGATATCGTTAACAATATCGTTATGTGTGAAGGTACCTTAAGAGTAGTAATCAAGGAACCCTATCATTCCATTGGTCTTATAGTCATTAGTCCCATTGTGTGGATGGGGATTGTAGACCCAGGGGAGTTGTCACTACAGGGGGTCTCACATGCAATCCCAGGTGATGGGCTGCTGGAATATTCTTCATTCTTTCAGCTAAAAGTGAATGTTTAAGGGGGGTGGTGTGTACACTTCTGTCATTCAGGGGGCTGATCCCGCTGAGCCACATGTTTAGTTATGGAATGGGGAGAGTCACTTTGGGGGGAGAGGATCCACGCTGTAGTGGATGGATGGCCCATGAAGTTTTGGAGATCTGCTGTCGGCTGTGCTAGATAACCCACAACCTCACATCTTCACATATACCTTATTTTCTTCTTTGATCCCTGTGGCTTGCAGCTGTCAATTTTTTAAACAAACTGGAAAACCCCTTTAACCAGTATTATTGGGGGAGATAGAGTAACTACACAGCAGTAACAAACAGTATTAGGGTAAGTTCAAACAGGGCGTTTTAGCTGCGTTTTTTTAATACACATTTTCAGCTGCTTTTTACAGTACCAGCAAAGCCTATGAGATTTCAGAAAATCTCATGCACACACATTGTTTTTTTGTGTGAACAGTATTTTGTGCTTTGATGCGTTTTTTGGACATAGGGCATGTCACTTCTTTCAGCGATTTTGCTGCGTTTTTCACCCACTGACTTGAATGGATGTTGAAAAAACGCAGCAAACACGCAGGTATCATTATTTATAAAATAGTGAACACACCAGCGCTTACTGGACCAGAGTGGAACCCTTTGCAGCTGGACTCAAACCGGGTAGAAGCCACCCCTGATATAAACAATGGGTAAGGAAAAAATAGAGACCGCGCATAAAGGGAAAACACTAGGAAGAAAGAAGGGAATGTATCAAATCCCAACATACAGAGTCACACAGTGGACCCAAACAAACCCCTGGATCGATGTAAACCCACTAAACAGGAGGACAGCGACCCAACAAGCACCCAGGTAAAATAACTGATGTAATGGTGCAAACACATAGACAGCAATGCGCCGGACTCAAATAAAACCAGCAAGGTCCCCGATCCTATATAGAAACAGTACCTGTAACTTTAAGGATATGCCGAGCAGCGTGGCTGTATGATGGATCGGAGTGAGGCACTGCTGTGCCCAATGCGGAGCTGAGACTGGCGCTGCAGGGATAGCTGTCCCAACGTGAGGTACGGAGATGCGGTGGGGATCTGCACATGGCGGTGGCAGTGAGGCTGCACGCAGCGGTAGCAGGGAGGCTGCGTAGAGCTAGGGAAAGCCCCGGCCGGTGGCGTCCCTGGATACGAGCACAGGAAAGATGGCCGACGGAGACCTAAGCGTGTGACGTCACAGCTGAAGAGCTACGGAGCGGCACTGAGGACAAGGTAGAAACCAACGCGTTTCAAAGGAACAGCGTCCTTCTTCGTCAGGCATCTCCGTACCTCACGTCGGACAGCTATCCCTGCAGCGCCAGGCTTAGCTCCGCATTGGGCACAGCGGCGCCTCACTCCGATCCATCATACAGCCACACTGCTTGGCATATCCTTAAAGTTACAGGTACAGGTATCATTATTTGCTGCGCTTTTGCTGCTGAAAATTCAAGGACATTAGCATGGACAAGGAGAAAAAAAACCGCACCAAATACGCAACAAAAACGCACCAAAAGTGCACCTTACCCCCTTAATCCCATATGACGTACTATCTCGTCGAGGTGACCAGGGACTTAATTCCCAGTGACGGGATAGTACGTCATATGCGATCGGCCGCGCTCACGGGGGGAGCGGGGCCTATCGCGGCTGGGTGTCAGCTGACTATCGCAGCTGACATCCGGCACTATGTGCCAGGAGCGGTCATGGACCGCCTCTGGCAGATTAACCCCCGCAACACTGCGATCAAACATGATCGCAGCGTTCCAGCGGTACAGGGAAGCATCGCGCAGGGAGGGGGCTCCCTGCGTGCTTCCCTGATACCCTCGATACAAGGCGATGTGCTCACCTTGAACCGAGCGTCTCCTCCCTGCAGGCCCCGGATCCGAAATGGCCGTGGGGCTTCATCCGGGTTCTGCAGGGAGGTGGCTTACCAGTGCCTGCTCAGAGCAAGCACTGGTAAGCCTGCTGCCCTGCATGACAGATCGCTGATCTGACACAGTGCTCTGCAAAGTAAAGTGTCAGATCAGCGATCTCACCCTATAACATGATGCCCCTTCCCCTGGGGCAATGTTATAAAGTAAAAAAATATATATGTTCACGTGTGAAAAAAAAAATACTAAATAACTAAAAAAAAATACATATTGTTCCCATAAATACATTTTTTTATCTAAATAATAATAAAAAAACAATAAAAGTACACAAATTTAGTATTGCCGCATCCGTAACGACCCCACCTATAAAACTGTATTGCTAGTTAACCCCTTCAGTGAACGCGGTGTAAAAAAAAAAAAAACGAGGCAAAAAACGCTTTATTATCATACCGCCGAACAAAAAGTGGAATAACACGCGATCAAAAAGACGGATATAAATAACCATGGTATCGCTGAAAACGTCCCGCAAAAAACGAGCCATGATACAGCATCATCAGCAAAAAAAAAAAAAGTTAGAGTCCTCAGAATAAAGTGATGCAAAAACAATTATTTTTTCTATAAATTAGTTTTTATCGTATAAAAGCGCCAAAACATAAAAAAAATATAAATGAGGTATCGCTGTAATCATACTGACCCGAAGAATAAAACTGCTTTATGAATTTTACTAAACGTGGAACAGTATAAACGCCTCCCCCAAAAGAAATTAATGAATAGCTGGTTTTTAATCATTCTGCCTCACAAAAATCGGAATAAATAGCGATCAAAAAATGTCACGTGCCCGAAAATGCTACCAATAAAAACGTCAACTCGTCCCTCAAAAAACAAGACCTCATATGACTCTGTTGACCAAAAAATGGATAAATTATAGCTCTCAAAATGTGGAGATGCAAAAACTATTTTTTGCAATAAAAAGCGTCTTTTAGTATGTGACGGCTGCCAATCATAAAAATCCGCTAAAAAAATGCCATGAATAGGAAATCAAACCCCCCTTCATCACCCCCTTAAATAGGGAAAAATAATAAAAATAAAAAATGTATTTATTTCCATTTCCCCATTAGGGTTAGGGCTAGGGTTAGGATTAGGGTTAGGGTTGGGGCTAGGGTTAGAGTTTCAGTTAGAATTGGGGGTTTCCACTCTTTAGGCACATCAGGGGCTCTCCAAACGCGACATGGCGTCCGATTTCAATTCCAGCCAATTCTGCGTTGAAAAAGTAAAACAGTGCTCCTTCCCTTCCGAGCTCTCCCGTACGCCCAAACAGGGGTTTACCCCAACATATGGGGTATCAGCGTACTCAGGACAAATTGGACAACAACTTTTGGGGTCCAATGTCTCTTGTTACCCTTGGGAAAATAAAAATTTGAGGGCTAAAAAAAATTTTGGTGGGAAAAAAAGATTTTTTATTTTCACGGCTCTGCGTTATAAACTGTAGTGAAACACTTGGGGGTTAAAAGTTCTCACAACACATCTAGATAAGTTCCTTGGGGGGTCTAGTTTCCAAAATGAGGTCACTTGTGGGGGGTTTCTACTGTTTAGGTACATTAAGGGCTCTGCAAACGCATTGTGACGCCTGCAGACCATTCCATCTAAGTCTGTATTCCAAATGGCGCTCCTTCCCTTCCGAACTCTGCCATGCACCCAAACGGTGGTTCCCCCGCACATACGGGGTATCAGCGTACTCAGTACAAATTGGACAACAACTTTTGGGGTCCAATTTCTCCTGCTACCCTTGGGAAAATACAAAACTGGGGGCTAAAAAATAATTTTTGTCGGAAAAAAAATAATTTTTATTTTCTCGGCTCTGCGTTATAAACTGTAGTGAAAGACTTGAGGGGTTCAAAGCTCTTACAACACATCTAGATAAGTTCCTTAGGGGGTCTACTTTCCAAAATTGTGTCACTTTTGGGGGGTTTCAATGTTTAGGCACATCAGTGGCTCTCCAAACGGAACATGGCGTCCCATCTCAATTCCAGTCAATTTTGCATTGAAAAGTCAAACGGCGCTCCTTCCCTTCCGAGCTCTGCCATACGCCCAAACAGTGGTTTACCCCCGCATATGGGGTATCGGTGCACTCAGGACAACTGGAACAACTACTTTTGGGGTCCATTTTCTCCTGTTACGCTTGGTAAAATAATACAAATTGGAGCTGAAGTAAATTTTGTGTGAAAAAAAGTTTTTTATGTGTTTTGGATGTATCAGAAGCCAATCGACCGTCCAACATACCTAAAATGGGACAGTTTCCATCCAAAACACATAAAAAACTCTATTGTCTACAGCCAAGCCATCAGATACAATTGTATATGTTCCAACCCAATGGATAGGGATGAACACCTTGGTCGCCTCAGAAAGACCTTTTTGAATCAGGGCTACCATCCAAGAACAATTGAAAACCAGATTACAAGAGCCACCAGAATATCAAGGAATCACCTGCTACCTTACAAAGCTAAAGAAGAAAATATCCGGGTACCTCTAGTAGTTATCTACAATCCAAATCTGGAGGTGCTAAGGGGAGCTGCACGGAAATTACAACCTTTACTACATAAAGATGCCTGCTTAGAATCCATTTTTCCAGACCACCCACTACTGTGTTTTAGGCAGCCCCCAAATCTAAGAAGCATCATTGTCAAGAGCTCCCTGTCCTCTCCAACAGCTGCAGGTACCTTTCCTTGCAATCAGAAAAAATGTAAAACTTGTCCATTTATAATGACCACTGACAAGATAAAGATCCCCAATTCACATCAGGACTACAGGATACCAGGTACTTTCAGCTGCATCACATCTAATGTGGTGTACCTAATTATTTGTACTAAATGTCCAACAGGGGTCTGTATGTGGGGGAGACAGGGCAAAATCTTAGAACAAGAATTAATTCTCACCGCCACGCAATAAGAGAAAAAAGAATGGATCTACCTGTGGCAATACATTTTTTTCTCCCAAATCATAACATTATGGACATGATATTACTTGTGTTAAAAGGTAGCTTCAAATCTCAGAGAGACAGAAGAGTCTGGGAATATAAACTGATGACGACCTTTGACAGTCTTAATGCAGGAATGAATGTGTCGCACGCATTTATGTCTTTTTACACCAACTAAGGAACTTGCCCCTCAGACTATGAGGGGTCATCACAACAGAGACCCTAATCAGAGGACAATAAAACAATCCTTATCTAAGAACTGGCCCAATATTTATGGACATAACCATAACTGTTTATCATTCATGGTAATTCTGCTTCATGTCACCTGTCTTATCCATGGTTTTTCCTTTTTTTTTTTTCTGTGCTATGTTGTGCATAAATATTTGATTCTTCAGAATTTCTTTTAGTCTTTGCCTGATGAAGAGACCTGTGTCGTCTCGAAAGCTTGCAATTTGTTACCATCTTTTCAGTTAGCCATTAAAAGGTATCAACCACTGAGGACTCTCAATTCTAAACATTTTTATTTAAACATTCAAAAAATTCCTGTGAAACACCTGAAGGGTTAATAAACTTCTTGACTGTGGTTTTGAGCACCTTGAGGGGTGCAGTTTTTAGAATGGTGTCACACTTGGTTATTTTCTACCATATAGACCCCTCAAAATGACTTCAAATGAGATGTGGTCCCTAAAAAAAAAATGGTGTTGTAAAAATGAGAAATTGCTGGTCAACTTTTAACCCTTATAACTCACTAACAAAAAAAAATTTTGGTTCCAAAATTGTGTTGATGTAAAGTAGAAATGTGGGAAATGTTACTTATTAAGTATTTTGTGTGATGTATCTCTGTGATTTAAGGGCATAAAAATTAAAAGTTGGAAAATTGCAAAATTTTCAAAATTTTCGCCAAATTTCCATTTTTTTCACAAATAAACGCAAGTCTTATCGAATAAATTTTACCACTATCATGAAGTACAATATGTAACGAGAAAACAATGTCAGAATCACAGGGATCCGTTGAAGCGTTCCAGAGTTATAACCTCATAAATGGACAGTGGTCAGAATTGTAAAAATTGGCCCGGTCATTAACATGCAAACCACACTTGGGGCTTAAGGGGTTAACCTACGTTTTTGATGCAGCATCTTTCCTGCCAAGAAGATCAGGTTTTGCTGCAGAAAAAAAAAAGCAGCAAAAACGCCCTGTGTGAATTACCCTTAGTGGGAGAAATAGAATACGGTAATTACACAACTGTAACAGTGCACTATTTTTGGTACAAATTTCTGAACATGTTTGTAAGCCATGCTATGGTACAGCATGAACACACTTAGTAGCTGTAAAGTATAGAAAACTGTATAATTTAGAGCGACAGAAATTATAGGCAAAGCCTAAAATATACTGTGCATGTAGACAGTCGGTACAGTGTATGAGCACACAGGCTAGTATATTATTTGCAGGGTCCAGGATTTTCTGCATCATTTGATATATTTGAAGCATAATTACACGGCTGGTACAGCTTATCTTGGCACGCACACTGGTAAATGAGCATAGGCTAGGATAATACGTAGGCAAGAAATTAGAGCAGTTCAGCCGAAAGGCTGCTGGGGCATAGTGCTCTGTGAAATCACTGAATAAGATATTTTCACCAAATTCCGTGTGATATAAGTGAATATAAAACAGCTTAATAAAATCTCAGTCACACTCAAAAGAATAACACAAGAATCATTCTCATAATTCACAGAAATGGCAATTATGTCAAGATACGAATCACCGTATCCAGATACATGAAATCGAGGGACCGTTATCTATTCAGGATTGTGTTGCTTAACAATACGATGGCACAGGAGGGGGAGGCCAAGTCTTGGAAAGGCAGGATGTTCATGAAAACACATTTCCTTGCAATCAAAGGCAAAAACTGTCTTCCTGTTTCCTGACCTGTTATTTCGCCAGTAGCTAAATATATAATGGTGATTGCATTACAGACATTTTCCTGGCCTTTTCCTTTAATGTTACTCCTGAGTTCTTTGGCCTGATAACTCATCTTCCTCAGCCCTTTTCTAATGCGATTAAAAGCACATCTTTATTCAATAACGTTGACAATAGCCTGAGCGAGGCTTTGCCTGGCCTGCTAGGCCTCAACTATCCAGCTTTCATAAGATGATAATGTCAGGGCTGTCACTTGTAATTACTCTAGCACTCTGTTCCTTTCACCCTTCCACTTCCCATCCGCACACAAGAATGCTTCTACCGTCTGGGAGACTTCTTGCCATTCAGATACTTGATAATAAAGATGGCATTTTAACTAGGTGATTGTATTCAAAGTGTTAAATTAAAAATCTCTTTCGGTCATCTCATACAGTCTAACATATTATAAACCATGTTTGATGGCCAATTTAGAATTAAAATCTGTAGTATTCGTACAGATATATCTGCAAATACTCTTATTAAGGAGATTTTGCACATAGTGGTTTTTGGGGAAAAATGCCACTGCATTTTGGTACACTATTTTGTGAGGTAAATCAAGATTTGGATCCAGCAGTACAAGGACATTTAAAGCATTCATCTCGTAATCATAAATGGTTAAAATTGAAAATGTACTTGTTATTAAAAATCTTAAGAACAGAGAGCATTTTTACTTTTATGGTTTACTGCTCGTTCCCCAGGTTACTGGCCACCGCTGCAGTCTATTAGTCAGTCTGGCCAGTCTCCTAGACCAAGAGCGCAGTATTTACTAGCTCTTTCTAGTTCACTGAATTTCTGCAGTGTCACCTAGGCAAAGCCGCCCCTTAGCATTGGCAGCAATGGAGAGTGCACAGTCTGGGTGAGGGGCGCAACTATGGCACTGCCCTGAACTGTTGATCGATCAGGAGTGCACTGTCCCCTCGGCAGGGGAGCTGTGTGCTCCGGAAGATTGATGTTGAGAAAACCTTTTCTTTATATTTCCCATTACTTTTTAATATACTCTTGGCCTTAACTCAAAAATACTTCACCAAAATCTGCAACCAAAACGGTGTCTTAATAAAGGATGAGAAAAAATATTACATGCTAAAGGGCTTGTTTTTTGCAGAACGAGTTATACTTTTCAATGACACCATTGATTTTTACCACATAGTGTACTGGAAAACGGGAACAAAAATTCCAAGTGTGGTGAAATTGCAAAAATCAAAGTGCAATTCCACAATTTTGGTGCTTTTTGTTTACACTATGGTAAAACTGACCTGGCAATACGATTCCCTTGCTCTGTACAAGTATGCAAATAGCAAACATGTATTTTTATTTTTATTTAAGTGGCGAAAAAAAATTCTGAAATTTGTATGAAAACAAGTTTTTGCATTTGTCGCCATTTTCAATGACCCATAGAGTTTCCATTTTTCGTGATCTGGGGCTCGGTGATGTTTTTTTTTGCAGCTTAATCTGACATTTTTATTGAGACCATTTTGGGGTAGATATGATATTTTGATTGCCTTTTAATGCATCTTACTGCAATTTTGCGGCAACAAAAAAAAAAGTAATTCTGGCATTTTGATTTTTTAATCGTTACGCCGTTTATCAATTGGGTTAATTTACTTTATATTTTAATAGAATGCAGCAATACCAAATATGTGTAATTTTTTTTATTGCTTTATTATTATTTGTAACCAAAGTGGGTGGTTTGAACTTTTGTGTTTTTTTATTTTTTTCAATATTTTTTAAAACTTTTTTTTTTGTTTTACTTTTTTCTGTGTTCAATAGTTTCCTTAGGAGACTTGAAGGTGCGTTCGTCCAATCGCCTGTGCTGCACATAGCAGTGCTTCAGCCCTGCTATGTGGAGCATAAATCACGATCTGTGAACGCTGGTCACGGGAAGAATAGTCCACAAGATGCTTGCAATATTAGCACAAGGGACATTAAAACCTGTTATCCTCGGCCGTACACGTGACATGACCATCAAGTTAGGCATGCTTAAACCGCTTTTCCCCTCACCTATGTAGCGCTGTCAGCAATTTCATGGTGTCACAACTGCTCACAATCTCCTACTAAAGTATCCATGAAAATAGCTTGATCTAAAGTTAACAATTGGGCAACCTCTGCTTCAGATTGGTATATAAAGAAGTAAGATGTGCCTGTCTACACTATCCCTGGAAAATTAGAGCAGTCATCTCATATTACATAATTTACAATTAATGCAGTCGGACATTTCAACAAATTGAATGCTCAAAATAATATTAAAATGTCAAGATTTTCATTGCGATGTTGTGCCTTACCTGTCACAGTGGTTGCACTTAAATGGCTTTGCCCCTGTGTGTTTCCTGTAGTGCCTTGTAAGTTCATCACTCCGGGCAAAACGCCAATCGCAGCCTTCCCAGGAGCACTTATATGGCTTTTCCCCTAAAAGAGAGATCACAAAGATATATACATATGTTAGGAAGTTAAACTGAAAACTCGAACTTCCAAAATCACTTTGAACAAATAATGTCAAGATATTGGATATGGATTTAGATGTCTAGATGATATTTCTCAAGAAACACCGATGTCAAACAGGAAAGTAATTTCTCAGAAAGGTTCACACTCACTAAAAGTAGCTGTTGTCCTGGTATTGTAGAGAGCTACCCAGAGAACATCAGCCCCAATGCAGGTACACGATCAATCAATTCTGAGCATGAATCAGTGAATATTTTTCAATCCAGTCCCTGGGGCCAAGGAGATACTGAGAAGTGAATTATAAAGCACAAAGCCTTATGTAGGGTCACCTTTGTATAGTTAATAGCTTCAATGGTATATTCACAAACGGACATTAGACTTTTTTCAATTGTATTAACATGTAACTACGGTATGTAACATGACGACTATCCTGAGAGATGTGTATGGCATGACCTGTGGCTATTACTGAAGGTGCGGAGTTTTGGTATTCTGCACATTGTCCCCCTCAGTACCGCTTTACAGAAAAAGATGGAAATGGTGATTATTTTCTCAACTGTTAAAAGGACTCTGACGTGCTAGAAATCCATGTGTAACACTAGACATTTATTGGTGAGTAAGCACTAATAGGCAGTTAGTACGCCATTACTTTAACAAGCCCAATTCTTTGCCAATATTGGGAACACAAAATGAGGCAGTGAGATCTGATCTGTTCTGGATTTAGTATAGTCCGAGATCCCTTAATAAGATCAATTTTAATTGTTAGTATTTCCTGAAAACGAACTGGTTCTGTAATCATTTTCTGGTAATTACTTCTGTTAAAGAAAGGTTTTGCAGGTATCACCTCCCAGTTCCTAATAACACATAAAAAATCACATTTTTAAATCTAATTTTTACAGGCCTCTCGCTAGCTTCACACATTTGCACATGCTAAAGAAAAGAGAGTAAGGTTGAACGTAAAGTAACTTTGGATGATTTAGTCAGTTCAACACCAACATCTTCTCATTTGCAATTCTGGGCATTTTTTCAGGTTTAATTTAGTGCCCTAAAGTCTCAGAGGCCCCCTCACTCAACACATTCACCGTATATTAATTAGAGGGTATTTACTGCATGACATGGTATTTAATTAAGCTTCTGGTGAAACTGTCCAGCCTTCCGCATCAAATAATGGCCCCCAATAAGCAACAAAGATCTGAGATGACTTTTCTCCTTGATAAATCCAAATAGTAAATAGATTATGGAAAAAGGAGAGAAAAGAGGCGCTCCCAATGTGCTATCCTCAGCAATAGGCACGACGAGCAAAGAGCCGTATTCGCTCACTTGCCTATGCTGTGACTCGGCACAACTCCGTACTTGTGAAAATGGAAGAGACGTACATAAACCAAAAAGGAAAAGGAGAGAAAAGAGGCACTCCCAATGTGCTATCCTCAGCAATAGGCACGACGAGCAAAGAGCCGTATTCGCTCACTTGCCTATGCTGTGACTCGGCACAACTCCGTACTTGTGAAAATGGAAGAGACGTACATAAACCAAAAAGGAAAAGGAGAGAAAAGAGGCACTCCCAATGTGCTATCCTCAGCAATAGGCACGACGAGCAAAGAGCCGTATTCGCTCACTTGCCTATGCTGTGACTCGGCACAACTCCGTACTTGTGAAAATGGAAGAGACGTACATAAACCAAACAGGAAAAGGAGAGGTGGTCCCCGGGAAAATCCAAGAAGTACTGACAATGGATGTGCAGACCTGGGATCCTTATTCAGACAACGCGTTTCAGAGTTGGGTTCATTCCTTATTCAGCTTTTATATGCTATACCTGAAGGAGCCAACCCGACTCTGAAACGCATTGTATGAATAAAGATCCAATGGCCGCACATCCATTGTCAGTACTTGGCAGTGCCTGCTTGGCTTATGCAAATAGTAAATAGTAGAAGAGGACATGTCCGCTAAATTCCTAGCTGAAAACAGGGCCAACTAACTTTAATCCTCCCAGATGCTTTTGAAACTTGAGGACCAATCTTTAAGGATCTAAGTGTCAAATTTGTGAGACAAAATTCACAGTCTTTCATAGCAGGACATCTTGTCAGTGCTACCTATTACTGTATACAGAGCACTGGCTCAGCACTGCGTATCTAGCACTCGAGAAAGTAGAGGCGGTAACAAACCCTCTCTGCCATCTCTATGAGGGGTCTGGCTGTGTCTCACAGCCGGCACCCTCTTCTACAGCTGCACTACTATGCAGTGATATATTAAAATGCAGAGTATAATAGGGTCCGCCCGGATGTTTTATAGTCTATGGGCGGTCTGGAATTAGTTATACAAAGCAAATGTTTTTGGCCACCATTTACTTCTTGCTCTATAGCTACGTTGTATGTTTTCCTTCCTAATTTCCAACATTTTCCTAATATTCAGGACTGGTTCTTTTTGTTGCAATTACCTTTTCCTTGCATTTACCTAGTTTTGTTTTTTTAATATCCGATAATTTGAAGTGGTAAGTGTAATAAAACGTATTATTCCAGATGTGACACATCTGAAAGAGTTAAAAGGACAAGAACTGCATTTAGCTTGTGACCTGTAAAGTACACAATGTCTGACATTTGATGCAATATCTCTTGTACAAACTATACATCTCCCACACATATTGAAGTCAATGGTTCTCTCTTACTAAAAGAATAACTGCCTTGCCATGGTAAAGTCAACCTTAATATTCTTAGTAGAAAAAACCTTTCTAAGTTCAAATTTAGCCGATTTGTCATCATACAACAAAAATAGTAATTGCAAAAGAATGCTTATAAATTGCATGCTGTATCTCAGACTCCGTAAAAGGAATTATTTCTGCGAGGCTTTTGGGCAATCATCATCTAAGAGAATACTTGGGATCTGATAAATTCTTTTCATTCTCATCCACCATTTATAAGGCAGCATCTGTCTTCTGGTAGACAGTGAGTCATTGCCCAGCCTGGGGCCGGAGTAAAAAGGTTAGGCTCCAATCCTTCCAGTATTACTTAAAGCTAAATGTGGAGGTGACCTATTAAACCCAGCCAAATGGGATTTTTGACCCTCAGAAGATTAGAGGTTGTTTTTGTTAATCAAGGTAGCTCGCATGAACTTCTTTGGATTTTTTTTCCACACAGCACCACGCATTAAGGTAAAGCAGGGCGCTCAGTACAATGAAATTAAAGCAGTTTATCGAGTAACATTGCACAGTCTCCTATCATAGAGATCATTTTATTGGCCTTTTCAATACATTGAACTTGAATAAATGCTGCATTTATGCCTTGAATTGTACGTTTCCTCCCTGACCATGCTTATGATTTAGGGTAGGTGCACACAGCCAGTAAACACTGCGGGTTGGACACTGTGGTACTTGTGCAGCGTCGAGATGTTACAGCATAGTGGATGTGATTTCAAGAAATTCCAAGCCCCCTTTGTGTTCAGAAACGATAGCGGCTCACGTGGAGACGGACATGCGGTACGTCTCTCCAGACCGCAGCATGTCTGTTTTATCTTGTGGAGACGCAAAGTCTCAGCAAGATAAATCTCACCCATACAATGTATAGGACGCGGTGATTCCGCCAAAATTCAGTGATCACAGAGGATTCACCTGCGTTCAATAGACGGCAGCAGACATGTGCTCTGCCGATTACTGACTGTCTGCACATATCCTTCAAGGTATAGCCACCTTCTGGGCACTAGTTTACAGTTCTTTATAGATATTATATATTTCTAGGGTAACTATACTGTATGTATCTTGTACTGGTCCACAATAATGTTGTCTTAAAAAATAAGACAAATCAGCTTAGAGGCAGACAGTCCATACATATGAATTATTAACAGGTTACCAAATTATAATTAATCTCTATCCATACTGATATTTGTGCAAACTGGCAATAAATGTTTAATGACATTGGGGAAAGACTAGGACAGGGTGTAGATTAGGGACTACGAGAAAAAAAAAATTTTTTTTCATGCAATGAAGGTCTCTCTTCGGCAGGCGTGCACCTGGGTACAGAGATTTTGGCGCCAACGATGTCTGAGCGGTTTTATATGACGTCTATGGTGCTGATTAAGGATATGACTTTGGTTTTGCCAGATTGGCTCTAGTTTCTGAGATATTTAGTAGTTAATGAACTAATGACAGAAGAGTTCTGGCTTTAAAAAGTGGCTTGTATAGCATTGTAAGCCTACAAATTGAAATACAAAAGAATCATATGGGAAATGTAATTACCTTAAGCTCTGTTAAAAAGAGACACTGTTAAAAAGTCAAAAGACAAAAGCTGTTGCATTTGTTATCACACACAAGTCGCATTGGGGAATACATTATTTACATGGATGAATTATCTCAAAAATTAGAATCAATTCAGCAAAAGTAATGGGATTTTTCAATTCAACGCCCTCAAAATACCCTAAATTTATTCCAAAAACCTTGGTACCTGAAAAAAGCTTTTTTTTGTAGACCTGTGTAAGGCTACGTTCACACTAGCGTTCGGCTAGTGTGCGTCGCGCTAGCGTCGGGCGACGCAGCGGCGACGCACGCGTCATGCGCCCCTATGTTTAACATGGGGGACGCATGCGTTTTTGCTTGTTGCGTTTTCCGACACGTGCGTCTTTTTTGACGCTAGCGTCGGACCAAGAAAACGCAACAAGTTGCATTTTTCTTGCGTCCGATTTTCATCAAAAAACGACGCATGCGTCGAAAAACGCAGCGTTTTTGCGTGCGTTTGCACGCGTTTTTTGGTGCGTTGTGCGTCGCGTCGCCGACGCAGCGGCGCACAACGCTAGTGTGAACGCAGCCTAACTTGTCTATTTTGATCACCTTTACATTAATGTATATGGCCACGATAGGTAAAGACCTGTCTATCATCACTTATCTCGGGGAAAACAATAGGACCAGATGGGCTGCAATCTAACTTGTGCGAGTTTTATCTACAGCAATAGAAGAACAATGGAGGACTGTAAAAGAACAGTGGAGGACTTTTAGGTCATTCACATCTGTAAAAATGTGTGTGAAAAGACTATTTTTTGGCGGATCATAAAATCAGTATAATATCAATGAATCATATTAATGACTATTCTCTACTATTTAGCAACTTACTTCAACCACAGGTCTGCATAGTATACTACATGTATGTTCAGTAGATTTCAGTATGTTTATTTTAAGATGTTCCTGTCTGTTTAAAGAGAATCAGGTTTTCCATCTAATCAGAGAGCAGCATAATGTAGAGACAGAGACCCTGATTTCAGCGATGTGTCACTTGCTGTAGTTTTAATAAAATCAGATTTATCAATATGAGAATATCCCCTTGAGGACTTGTAAACCTGCTGCCATGTAGTCCTCCATATTCATGAGCTTTGTATAACCCCACCCCCAGCACTGATTGGCAACTTTCTGCCTATGCACAGTGTATGCAGAAAGCTACCAGTGGTGTCAGAGGGGTTATACAGAGCTCAGGAGTCAGAGAACTGTTAGATAAAAACTGAAGCAGATAAAGCAGTGATTCGATCTAAACCACTGCAAGCCTCCCATTAAGTGATAGATTGTTGGAGTCAGGTTCTCTGTCTCTACGCCATGCTATTCTCAGATAGGGTTGGAGAAAACTGGAGACAGATTCCCTTTCAATATATTCTATACTGTTCTACTATAGCCATCAGTCAAAAATGTTCATTCATTTTTTTCATTACTACTTTGAAATATAAACCCCTGGACCATGAGTCAGGCGACAAGTTTCCTTTTTTGGGCCTGGAAGTCCTAAGGATATGTGACAATAAGTACTATCAGCTGATCTTCAACATGGATGTCAGAAGAGTGGAGATCTGGATGGGCACCAACTTGTTGCAGGGTCTGCTGCCAAGTTTGACCCAAGTATATTTGTCCCTCTGCCTAACAGTGCCAATAAACATTACTATTCATTAAAGGCTTCTTTAACATGAATTCCCATTCAGGCTATGTGCGCACGTTAGAAATTTCTTCAAGGTTTCTGCATCTCTTGGCAGCAAAAAATCTGCAGCATTTTCTCCTGTGCATTCAATGGGTCAAAAACACAGGCAAAAACGCACAAAGAATTAACATGCTGCGGACTTAAACGCACATCAAAGGAAAAAAACACTTCAGGAGTCTCACTGACTTTGCTGACATAAGGATTCCATAGCGTATTTGGGTTAAAGGGAACCTGTCACCTGAATTTGGCGGGTCCTTTTTTGGGTCATATGGGCGGTGTTTTCGGGTCTTTTATTAACCCTTTTTTTCCCGCTGGCCGCACGCTGGTCGCAAAATTGACTTGCTGTTGATTCGCTTTCCTCCCTTGTTAACGCGTGCGCAAAGCAATCTTGCCTTGCGCACGCGCAGTATGCTTTGCCCAACTGCGGGCAAAGCCGAAAACCATTAGTGCGCATGCGCCGTCGCACTATGTCCCGGAAGTATTTTACTGTGTTCCGGGACATAGTGCACCGGCGCATGCGCACTAATGGTTTTTGGCTTTGTCCGCAGTAGGGCAAAGCATACTGCGCGTGCGCAAGGCAAGATTGCTTTGCGCACGCATTAACTAGGGAGGAAAGCGAATCAACAGCAAGTCAATTTCGCGACCAGAGGGAAAAAAGGGTTAATAATAGACCCGAAAACACTGCCCATATGACCCAAAAAAGGACCCGCCAAATTCAGGTGACAGGTTCCCTTTAATTCTGCGTGGCCACAAAAATGCACCATGTACACACAGCCTAAAAATGGACCTGGATGGTTTTTTTTTTGCCTGGATTAAGATTGACTTCACATCAGTAATATAAAATCAACATATTCTGTATTCTACAGAAATCATCAGGGGCCTTTATCTCTTTCTCTTTAACTTGAAAATAAATTGGCAAAGAATCTGCATAAATAAATCTATATCTCCTGTATTCTGGAAGAGCTGTACTGATACACTTTACGAATGTCCACATTTTATACATAGCTGAGGTGTGTGGCCTGTCAAATACCGGATATAATCGTGGTAACAGAATGTGTACTGGGAAAATCCTTCTTTTTCTTGTTCTTTTATGCATTTTGCCACCATACAAAAGGTCCTTGTGCTTTAAAAGCATACTTGACCCTGAGAAATCTAAAATGTTATTTTCTTTATTTTGTCCTTTATGCTTTAAAAGAGGTAACAGCTTTTTTAATAAGACAACTGATGGAGATGGACCTTGAATGTGATTAAGGTTTCAGGCTGTAAAGACAGAGATTCTATCGTTGTATAATCCCCATAGGCAGCAATATGACAACCACAAGAGGAGCTCCAAACAACGCGTATCATCATTTTTCATTTATAAGAAGCCTAACTAATACATAGTGCAGAGAAATAAGGGGAAGCAGAAGAAAAGGTATGAACATTATATGTTATAAGTGATAGCTCTAAATTCAACTAGAATATCCAGTATCAACTTTAAAATAAAAGATTGTTAGATATTAAAAAATTAAGGTCATGCATCTGAAAAGTATTGTGTGCCTCGTCATAAATCCTACTCCAGTCAGGGATTAAAGTAAGATTTCTGGCGTAAGAAATGAATCATCATGAATTAGACAAGCTGTATCATCAGGCCCCTGTTCCGCCCCAGTCCTTCATTTTAGCATTTTTGCTGAGCTGGCCTTTGATGAATTCTTTAAAATATTCTATTTGCAGTGAATTAACGTGCCATGAATCTCAATTACCGCAAAAAACAAAATGTTCAATAGCGTGAAAAGACATATTTAACAACCTGAAGTCTTTTAGGACTGTATCCAACCCCTTCTAAAGCTTCTTATTAAAGAGAATCTGTCGACCTCATCTGAGAGCAGCATGATATAGGCAAAGAGACCGTGAATATAAAACTGTCCTACTAGTTAACCCCTTTAGTAAACACCATAAAAAAGGCAAAAAGCTATGCTTTTTCATCACATCGGCAAACAAAAAGTGGAATAAAACGCAATCAAAAAATCGAACGTAAATAAAAATAGTAAAAATGGTAATGCAAAAAACAAGCTAAAATACAGCTATGTCAGCAGAATGAAAAAATATATAGCTCTTACAAAACAGCAATGCAAAAGCAATTATTTGGTGTTATAAATTTGTTTTTATTGTGTAAAATCGGCAAAACATCAAAAAATATATGAATGTGGTATCGCTGTAATTGTACTGACTTGAAGGAAAAAGCTGTCTTATCACTTTCACCACACAGGAAACGGCATAAAAAAACTCCCCCTTCCAAAAATCGGAATCAAAGCGATCAAAAAATGTCATGTGCCTGAAAATGAAACCAATAAAAACGTCAACACGTCCAGCAAAAAAAAAAATGACTCTGTAGGCCATAATATGGAAAAATTACAGCTCGCAAAATATGGTGCAATAAAAAGTGTTTTTTAGTGAGTGACAGCAGTCTAACATAAAAAACTATATAACTCTGGTATCACAGCGTAAAAAATAACTAAAACCAATGCTTCACCTGTTGATTTGTTCATTCTGCCTCCCGAATATCGCAGTATGGCTCGGTGCACATTTATCCTGCGCCTTGCACTGAGCGCTTACACAGCTGAGAGGTTAAACTCGTTTTTGCCACACAGGAAATGGCATAAAAAAACTCCCCCCCCAAAAAATATTATTGAATTGCTGGTATTTGTTCATTCTGCCTATCAAAAATTGGAATACAAAGCGATTAAAAAGATGTTATGTGCCCGAATATGAAACCAATAAAAACGTCAACACGTCCAGCAAAAAAATAAAATATATAAATCTGGTATTGCTGTAATCGCAACGAGCCGAAGAATAAAGTTGTCTAATTATTTGTACATGAGGAACAGCATAAAAAATAAATAATACCAGTTCTTGTCCTGCTGTTGAATTATTAATTCTACCTCCCAAAGATCGCAGCTCGCCTCACATTTATCCTGAACTCTATGCTGAGCACTCACATTGAGGTTTCTGAGTAAGTCTCTGAAATATGTGATTCAGATGGAACCCCCAGCAGAAGATTCCATATAATGAGGCAGATAGGGACACTTTGGACTCCGTCTGACCTTTAATATGGTGATGTTCATGTTTTTAAGTGTGCATAAAACAGTTTTGTGAACCGCTGCACAGAGGCCAGAAAAGAAAGGCACTGCTGCACAGAGGCCAGAAGAATTCCAGAGTAACTCTGCTGCCTCTGAGCCCCACAGTGTGCCTAAACAACATTAAGCGTCTACATATTTCGTATTTCTGTAGGGATGAGAGTCGGCTTAATTTATGGGGTACATGTCTCCAGAAGCATGAGCTGGCCAGAATGCACGGGTACTATAAAGTACTGTCACTACAATGTACTGTGCACTACAATGTAAAGACAATACAATGGAAGATTTGCATTTTTCAAACAGCAACATTCACTGTTGCTTGTTTCTGGCAAGCACCCAAGGAGTCAAAATTGTCACTACACCTATAGATACATTCCCAGAAATGTGTTATTTCCAAAATGGGGTCACGTCAGGGGGATTCTGCTTTTCTAGCACTTAGGGGCTCTGTAGCCAAATATGTGGTATTGCCACGTTCATCAGAAATTGTGCGACAAATTTTGTTGCCATTTTTACCCATTTACCTGTGTGAAAATCTAAAATCTGGAACTAAAACAATTTTTTATGGTAAAAATGTAATTATTTTTTCTTCACCACCCAAAGGTATAAAATTCTGTGACAAACCTGTGGTGTCAATATGATCACTGCACCCCTAGATCAATTCAATGAGAGGTTTAGTTTGTAAACTGAGTTCAGTTATGGGGGAGTTCTGCAACCTCAGGGGCTCTGCCAATGTGACATGGCACCCTCAAACCATTCCAGGAAATCTGCACTACAATATGGTGCTTCTTCCCTTCTGAGCTTTGCACTGTACCTAAAAAGTAGTTCATGACCACACATGGGATACTGACACACTCAGGAGAAATTTCATAAGAAATTGTACAGTTCATTTTCTCCTATTATTCTTTTTGAAAATTGAAAGCTGGGGACCAAAGCAACATTTTAGTGTAAAAAATTGAAATTTTCCATTAACTCAGCCCAATGTCATACAGTTCTGTCAATCGCCTGAGGGTTATACATGCCCATTACACCCCTAGATGAGTTCCTCAAGAGGTGTAGTTTCCAAAATGGAGTCACTTGTGGAGCTTTCTGCTGTTTTGGCATGTCAGGGGCTCTTCAAATGTGACATTACATCCACAATCTATTCCAGCCACAAATGCCCAGAATTCAGTTAACACCCCTTCCATTTTGTGCTCTTATGTGTGCCCAAACAGTAGTTTTCCACTGCATAAAGGGGATAGGTGTACTCATGACAAATTGCACAAAAAATTGTATGGTCCATTTTCTCCCGTAATTCTTGTGAAAATGAAAAATTTTATGCTGAAAGAACACTTTTGCAGGAAAAATTTATTTTTTTTATTTTCACGGCTCAACTTTATAAGGTTCTGTGAAGCAACTGTGGGTTCGGTGCTCACTACACCTCTAGATAAGTTCCTTGTGGGGTGTAGTTTCCAAAATGAGTTCATTTGTGGTGAGTTTCCACTGTTTGGGCACATCAGGGGCTCTGAAAATGTGACTTGGCGTCCACTATCTATTCCAGCCAATTTTGAGCTCCAAAAGTCAAATAGCGCTCCTTCCAATCCTTGACGTGCACCCAAACAGTAGTTTTCCACTATATATGGAGTATCGGCGTACTCAGGAGAAATTTCAAAACAAATTGTGTGGTCCACTATATTCGGTTACGCTTGTGAAAATGGAAAATTTGGAGCTAAAGCAACATTTTATAAGGAAAAATATATTTTTTTCATTTTCATGGCTCAACATTATAATATTCAGTGAAACACCTGTGAGTTGCTCACCACACATCTAAATAAAGTCCTTGATGGGTGTAGCTTCCCAAATTGGGTGAATTGCGGACTGTTTCCATTGTTTAGGGACATCAGGGGATCTGCAAACATAACATGGTGTCCGCTAGCTATTCCAGGCAATTTTGCGCTCCTAAAGTCAAATAGCGCTCCTTCCCCCAGTTGTAAAATGGGCTTTTGGTTTCTACCCAGACACCATCTATGCTTTCTATGATGAGGTAACTTCAAACTTTTCACGGCAATTAGATTCTTTCCAGTATTGTGAATCCTGATGAATCGATTTGCTGCAAACAGAATTTTTGGAAAAAATTTGTCAAACTTGGCAAATTCCAATTTTAAAAGATTTCATTGTTTTGACTAACTATTCATCTCATCTAATAAATGAACTAGAAGACACTGTTGTGAAAAATCTTCCTCAGCCTCAGGAGTTATGTGGCTGAGTGCAATAAGGGTCATAATGTAAAAGAATAATTGTTTCCGCGAAGGAGGAAGACTGTTCATAACACTGACTTAAACTGACAGGGTCTCTGTCAGTGGTAACCTCATCCTGCAGCAATGTCGGTTGTGTCATGTAGTCCGCTCCCTTCACATTAATACACTTGCCTGATGCAAAGGAGGACAGTTGTGACCTGCATTTGATAGTACTACTGCTTATGGATTCTACCAGTGGTGGTGGCGCCCACCTTTACAGCTGTAGTATTGCATTTTTTTCTTTTACATTACTCAATCCATTGCTATAGGCCCTTTTTCTTTTACCAAACATTTTTAGCAACACAATAACTAACTTTTTGTCAATCATTTCAACTGAAATGATTCCCCCTTTGCCAAAAAGAACATAAAAAATTCTATGTGGAGACATATCCAAGAAGCCAGCACATTGTAACAAGCTGTTGTATTGGTTTAGTGTCTATGGGTGTCAAATTTGACTGGTAAAACAAGTGTGCAATAACAAAGTCACAGATATATATCTGGATTTTTTATCTATTTTTTACCAAATTATCCACACTTTTCTAGAATGTATGTAACAAACAATACCAGGAAGGTGGCAATCCAAATGCGGCAACAGGCAGCAGTATTGGTGTGGCATGAACAGGTGGACTAGTAAAACAGGTGTGCAAAAAAAGACAGGCACAGTTAAACATCTGCATTTTTTACATGTTTTTGTGATTTCTCAAAATAATCCATCAGTTTCTTCCCAAAAGAGAAGCAATCAAAAATACTAGGTTGATGGAGACACATCCAGAAAGCCACATAGGGAACAGGTCTCTGTATAAGGCTGTGTGCACACGCTCTGGTTTTTTTTGCTTTTTTTGCGTTTTTTCGCTATAAAAACGTGATAAAACCGTGAAAAAAGCATCCTATTAATAGAATGCAATCCGCAATTTTTGTGCACATGTTGCGTTTTTTTTTTCAGTGAAAAAACGCATTGTGGTAAAAAATGCAGCATGTTCACTAATTTTGCGGATTTTTTGCGGACTTCCCGCTATTTAACCCCTTTACCCCCAAAGGTGGTTTGACCATTAATGACCGGGACACTACAATTCTGACCACTGTCCCTTTATTAGGTTATAACTCTGGAACACTTCAACGGATCCTGATGATTCTGACACTGTTTTCTTGTGACATGTTGTACTTCATGATAGTGGTAAAATTTCTTTGATATTACCTGCGTTTATTTGTGGAAAAAAAAAGGAAATTTGGCGAAAATTTTGCAATTTTCCAACTTTTAATTTTTATGCCCTTAAATCACAGAGATATGTCACACAAAATACTTAATAAGTAACATTTCCCACATGTCTACTTTACATCAGCACAATTTTGGAACCAACATTTTTTTTGTTAGGGAGTTATAAGGGTTAAAAGTTGACCAGCAATTTCTCATTTTTACAACACCATTTTTTTATGGGGACTGCATCACATTTGAAGTCACTTTGAGGGGTCTATGTGACAGAAAATACCCACGTGTGACACCATTCTAAAAACTGCACCCCTCAAGGTGCTCAAAACCACATTCAAGAAGTTTATTAACCCTTCAGGTGTTTCACAGGAATTTTTGGAATGTTTGAATAAAAATTTACATTTAACTTTTTTTCACACAAAATTTACTTTAGCTCCAATTTGTTTTATTTTACCAAGGGTAACAGGAGAAAATGGACACCAAACATTGTTGTACAATTTGTCCTGAGTACGGCGATACCCCATATGTGGGGGTAAACCACTGTTTGGGCACATGGCAGAGCTCGGAAGTGAAGGAGCGCTATTTGACTTTTCAATGCAAAATTTACTGGAATTGAGATGGGACGCCATGTTGCGTTTGGAGCGCTCCTAATGTGCCTAAACATTGAAACCCCCCACAAGTGACACCATTTTGGAAAGTAAACCTCCTAAGGAACTTATCTAGATGTGTGATGAGCACTTTGACCCGCCAAGTGCTTCACAGAAGTTTATAATGCAGAGACGTAAAAATAAAAAATCATATTTTTTCACAAAAATGATCTTTTCGCCCTCAATTTTTAATTTTTCCAAGGGTAAGAAAAGAAATTGGAGCACAAAAGTTGTTGTGCAATTTGTCCTGAGTACGCTGATACCCTATATGTAGGGGTAAACCACTGTTTGGGTGCATGGTAGAGCTTGGAAGGGAAGGATCGCCGTTTGACTTTTCCATGCAAAATTGACAGGAATTGAGATGGGACGCCATGTTGCATTTGGAGAGCCACTGATGTGCCTAAACATTGAAATCCCTCAAAAGTGACACAATTTTGGAAAGTAGACCCCCTAAGGAACTTATCTAGATGTGTTGTGAGAGCTTTGAACCCCCAAGTGATTCATTACATTTTATAACGCAGAGCCGTGAAAATAAAAATTATTTTTTTTCCCACAAAAATTAATTTTTAGCCCCCAGTTTTGTATTTCCCAAGGGTAGCAGGAGAAATTGGACCCCAAAAGTTGTTGTCCAATTTGTCCTGAGTACGCTGATACCCCATATGTGGGGGGGAACCACCGTTTCGGCGCATGGCAGAGCTCGGAAGGGAAGGAGCGCCATTTGGAATGCATACTTAGATGGATTGGTCTGCAGGCGTCACATTGCGTTTGCAGAGCCCCTAATGTAACTAAATAGTAGAAACTCCCCACAAGTGACCCTTTATTGGAACATAGACCCCCCCAAGGAACTTATCTAGATGTGTTGTGAGAACTTTGAACCCCCAAGTGTTTCACTACAGTTTATAACGCAGAGCCGTGAAAATAAAAAATCATTTTTTTCCCACAAAAATGTTTTTTTAGCCCACCAAATTTTTATTTTCCCAAGGGTAACAAGAGAAATTGTACCCCAAAAGTTGTTGTCCAATTTGTCCTGAAAACGCTGATTCCCCATATGTTGGGGTAAACCCCTGTTTGGGCGCACGGGAGAGCTCGGAAGGGAAGGAGCACTGTTTTACTTTTTCAATGCAGAATTGGCTGGAATTGAGATCGGACGCTATGTCGCGTTTGGAGAGCCCCTGATGTGCCTAAAGAGTGGAAACCCCCAATTCTAACTGAAACCCTAACCCTTGCCCGAACCCTAACCCCAACCCTAACCCAAACCCTAACCTCAACCCAAACCCTAGCCTAAACCCTAGCCATAACCCTAGCCATAACCCTAACCTTAATCCAACCCCTAGCCCTAACCCTAATCCTAGCCCTAACCCTAATGTTAGCCCTAACCCTAGCCCTAACCCTAGTGGATAAATGGAAATAATTACATTTTTTTAATTTTATTATTTTTCCCTAACTAAGGGGGTGCTGAAGGGGGTTTGATTTACTATTTATAGCATTTTTAGCGGATTTTTATGATTGACACCCGTCACAGACTAAAAGATGGTTTTTATTGCAAAAAATGGTTTTTGCGTCTCCACATTTTGAGAGCTATAATTTTTCTATATTTTCGTCCACAGAGTCATGTGAGGTCTTGTTTTTTGCGGGACGAGTTGAAGTTTTTATTGGTAACATTTTAGGGCACGTGACATTTTTTAATCGCTTTTTTTTTTTTCGATTTTTGTGAGGCAGAATGACCAAAAACCAGCAATTCATAAATTTCTTTTTGGGAGGGCGTTTATACCGTTCCACATTTGGTAAAATTGATAAAGCAGTTTTATTCTTCAGGTCAGTAGATTACAGCGATACTTCATTTATATCATTTTTTTATGTTTTGTTGCTTTTATACGATAAAAACTATTTTATAGAAAAAATAATTACTTTTGCTTTACTTTATTCTGAGGACTATAACTTTTTTATTTTTTCGCTGATGATGCTATATGGTGGATCGTTTTTTGCGGTACCATGGTTATTTATATCTGTCTCTTTGATCGCGTGATATTCCACTTTATGCTCGGCTGTATGATAATAAAGCGTTGTTTTTTTCCTCGTTTTTTTTTTCTCCTTTTTTACGGTGTTCACTGAAGGGGTTAACTAGCAGGACAGTTTTATAGGTGGGGTCATTACGGATGCGGCGATACTAAATATGTGTACTTTTATTGTTTCTTTATTATTTAGATAATTTGCACTTTGCAGAGTACTGTGTCAGATCAGCGATCTGACATGCAGAGCAGCAGGCTTACCAGTGCTTGCTCTGAGCAGGCGCTGGTAAGCCACCTCCCTGCAGGACCCGGATGCAGCCCCGTGGCCATTTTGAATCTGGGCCTGCAGGGAGGAGACGCTCGGTACAAGGTGAGGACATTACCTTGTACCGAGGGTCTCGGGGAAGCACGCAGGGAGCCCCCTCCCTGCACGATGCTTCCCTGTACCGCCGGAACGCTGCGATCATGTTTGATCGCAGTGTAGCGGGGGTTAATGTGCCAGGGGTGGTCCCTGACCGCTCCTGGCACATAGTGCCGGATATCAACTGCGATAGTCAGCTGACACCCGGCCGCGATCGGCCACGCTCCCCCCATGAGCGCGGCCAATCGCATATGACGTACTATCCCGTCGGTGGTCATACGGGCCCACCCCACCTCGACGTGATAGTACATCATATGTCAGAAAGGGGTTAATGCATTGGGAAGCTCAGGAAAAATAACGTGAAAAATCCGCACAAAAAAAAACGCATGAGGATTTCCTGCAGAAAAAGTCGTTCAGCAAACTTCTGCAAAGAATTCTGATGTGTGCACATAACCTTAATGTAACGTGAATGTCTGTCAAAGTGGACTAGTAAAAAAACAGGCGTGCAAAAACAGATATGCAGAGTTAAAGGTCTCAATGTTTTCAACATTCATTTTTGGGATTTTTCCTTAACTCCTTCCTGACTTGGCTATTTTCCGATTTTGCCTTTTCGGTATCTCCTTTTCTTATTCCAAGAGCCATAACTTTTTTATTTTTCTGCCGATATAGGACTATGAGGACTTATTGAACTTTTAAATGGTATCATTCATTTTATTGAGTGATGTAAAGGAAAGCGTTAAAAAAACTCCAAGTGTGGAGAAATTGTGAAAAAAGTGCAACTATACAATTGTTTTTTTTTTATTTACAGTGTTTGCTATATGGTAAAAATTACCTAGCAATATAATTCCCCAGGTCAGCATCAGTACGTTGATACCCAACATGCATTGGTTTTCGCTTAAGTGGTTGATACCAATTCTGAAAATTGTAAAGAAAAAAAAACTGGATTGTGTCACCATTTTCCGAGACCTGTAACATTTCAAATTTTTGGTTTATGGGGCTTTGTGTAGGCTTATTTTTGTGCTCTGAGCCATTGTTTTGAATGTAAAGGTACCGTCACACTAAATGACGCTGCAGCGATACCGACAACGATCCGGATCGCTGCAGCGTCGCTGTTTGGTCGCTGGAGAGCTGTCACACAGACCGCTCTCCAGCGACCAACGATGCCGGTAACCAGGGTAAACATCGGGTTACTAAGCGCAGGGCCGCGCTTAGTAACCCGATGTTTACCCTGGTTACCATCGTTAAAGTAAAAAAAACAACCACTACATACTTACCTACCGCTGTCTGTCCTCCAGCGCTGTGCTTCTCTGCCCTGTGTAAGCACAGCGGCCGGAAAGCAGAGCGGTGACGTCACCGTTCTGCTTTCCGGCTGCCCGGCGCTCACAGCCAGAGCAGAGAAGCAGAGCGCCGGGGACAGACAGCGGTAGGTAAGTATATAGTGGTTGTTTTTTTTACTTTAACGATGGTAACCAGGGTAAACATCGGGTTACTAAGCGCGGCCCTGCGCTTAGTAACCCGATGTTTACCCTGGTTACCAGCGAAGACATCGCTGAATCGGTGTCACACACGCCGATTCAGCTATGTCAGCGGGAGAGCCAGCGACGAAATAAAGTCCTGGCCTTTCTGCCCCGACCAGCGACATCACAGCAGGGGCCTGATCGCTGCTGCCTGTCACACTGGACGATATCGCTAGCCAGGACGCTGCAACGTCACGGATCACTAGCGATATCATTTAGTGTGACGGTACCTTAAGCCCACAAGGGCAGGGTCTTCTCCCCTCTGTATCAGTCTGTCATTGTTAGTTTTGTTTACTGTACGTGATATTTGTATTTTGATGTAACCCCTTCTCATGTACAACACCATGGAATTAATGGTGCTATAAAAATAAATAATTATAATTATAATAATAATAATACTGTGTTTGGGTAGATATGATGTTTTGATCGCCTCTCATGGCATTTTTTGTAGTGTTGTGGCAGCCTATAAAAACTTAATTTTGGCGTTTAGATTTTTTTTCCTTAGGCTGCAGCGGTGACGTCACATTGACAGCCAAATTAATGAGCTTGTCAGCTTTAAAGGGATGTAGAGTCTACACCGGTAGAGCCACTGCGCTCACAGATTGGCTGCTGCGCCATCAAGATAACATCAGCACTTATACCAATGCCTGACACCCGGAGTATTGCCAGAGACTTTCTGGTGGACCCAGGAAGGGTGAGTACAGCTCGATTTGTAGTTTTATAACAACCTGCAGACAGGTTAGAAATCTAATTTAAAGGAGTTACTGTAAAGTTTACCACACATATAACGGGGAGCAGTGTACTATAAAGGCCCTGGCCGAATGTAACTCAGATATTCAGATTGTGCTGAAATGTTTTCGTCTGAGTGAAAGTGAAGTAGCTGCTGCAATCAATGTCTGTGCACAGGGGGCTTTACACGGCCACCTCAGGAAATACAGTTAAGAACAAACCTGAAAGTTAAGCAAAAGGCTTAAAGTGCGGTTTGTGTGGTCCGTGCTGTTCACAGGGAAATGATTAATAAAAGAATTGAGCGGGAGCGATATATGCAGCCTTTGCGTGCCCGACAGAGCAAGAAATGCTGATTGCTGTATTAATCCTGCTAGTGTTAAGGGATTCACAAACGTTAAGACTGGAAGTGAATTAGGACGATCTTTCCTTCATCAGAAGGATTAATTTCATATCCCACAGATGCTCATTAAGTATGCTGATTAGTCTAAAGGGCAACTTATGAGAGGATGTAAAAATGGCCACTAGTTTTATGCTACGTACAGCAGTGACCCCTAAAATGTGTATTTAGAAAGATTGGTGTGGAGGTAATGCCGTTGTAGGCACTTATAGCATATCCATAGTATGTGCCATAAATGTATGGGGCCTGCATCTATCTCCAGAATGCGGCCCTGTCGACAATGAGTAGGTGGAGGAGAGGTGGCTGTACACTGCCTGCTTCTCTTATTCCATGAGTCCTGAAAACCTGCAGATGCAATGAAAAACGGAGAGAAGAATGCAGGGGAGGACATAGCATTGGTGAAACAGGGCCCAAAATGTAAGGGGTTCATTTCTACCAACTGTGCATTATGATGAACAATTGGGCCATTGTTGTAGCACAGGAGCCATCTTCGATCTGTATGATCTTCACATTTCATCACAATGTGATCGAGTCACAGACAGGAGTGTAGTACAGAGGGAGATTAGTTAATCATTTAATTAGTAGATTTTTTCCATATATAACCTAAATTTACAACCATTGAAAGCTGAAAGAGGATTGAAACAAAAGCATGTTATGGCTACTATGGCCTCTGTTACTAAACCAGGAGGCTGGGAGCAAGATATGGAGGAAAGCAGAAGTAAATTGTTAATCCATTTTGCATGATCGTATTATGTAATGCCGAGCACTGGAACTATCCATTTGGATGTGTCATCTATAATGTGCATTAGTCTTCTTTTTAGAAAATGGATTTTTTTTTGCAGTGTATAATAGGCTCAGTTTTCTCTTGGGTCATTTAAGATGTCAGATTTTGATAGGCTTCCTATAGGCTTTCAAAGTCTCAGAAGAAAGGAAACAATGTAAAATATATGTAGATGGCCTTCCATTTATAAAATATGGCATCTGCGATGATATTTCAGCAAATAGAAGGTCTTAGACTTAGAGGGACCATATAATAGTCAAAAAAATATTACAGGTTTTAAAAGTATAAAGTCCATACGGCTGAAAGGACAGCCATGCCAGTACACAAAGCAGTGCATGTGGCATTATAGGTCTGTGGTCTTTCTATTATATGAATATATAAGTCGTCTTCCTTTCATACCTAAGTGCTTTTGTTACAATTTGGAATAGAAGACATAATATACTAGAATTCATAGAGCCTATTTAGATTTAAAGGGACATCATGAATCAGAGCCTTGCACTGGCATTTCAGAGAGATTACACATTAGAGATGTAGTTGAGAAGTGCAAAGCCCCCGGCCGGCTTCTCCCAGCCCCTCTCTACGGGATTGGCAGGTCTCTCTCAGGTGTATACAGAGAGACCTGTCAATCACACGCAGCAGCGCTGGGAAGAGTCGGCCGGGAGTGGTGCCAAACTAGTTTCTGTTTATAAATTTATCTTTATTCGTCAGAATTTTCCAAGAATAATACAGTTGTAAGGTACAAATGTGTCACAGTAGAACAGTAGTAACAATAACCAACAGAGGAACACATCAATAAAGATAGATACACAGGGCACAAAGAACTGCTTAAACTTAAAAAAAAAAACATGAATCCATCCTTAACAGTAAAACCAAATATGACCCTATACAACTACGACAGTAATTTGTATCCGACATCATGGAAATGAGAACAAATGGATGTTTTGAGTGTTAGTGTAAAAATGCAGCTCCATTGATCCTTTCGTGGAATATGCCCATGTCACCCTCCCACTGGGTTTGAACAGAAATGACGGGTTAGTCAGGGGTTTCAATCAATAAATAATATGAAAATTATAAGGTATGTCTTAGGGGTACCGTGCCCGCACACGCTGTTTTGAAGATCGTTTTGTCGTCATTATAGAAATGTCTGGGGGAGTAATTGAAGAAAGTGAGAAAGTTGACAAACTCTCCAGATTCCCAAGGGGGATGGTGCAGTGATGCTGAGAATGTGTTTTTTGAGGGGCAGTTTTGTCTGGCTCAAAAATTAGATTTTCTGAAATAGCCTCAATTTATCCTGGTACGAAAGACGTTGTCATGTAATCCTGGGGGAAAAAGGAGATTGCTCAGAATGGAGTTCATAGGGGAGTATTGCGGTATAATATGCAAGCTGACCATAGGATGGGTGCAGCAGGTGAGTGTAGCTCCCACTGTGGGGTGTATCTTAAGTGATTTAATCCAACCAGGGAATAGCAATTAGAAGAATATTGGTAAAACTTTGTTCAATCCCGACCCAGGCTTTTTCCCTACCAATCCTACACCAGCCCAAGAGTCTAGAAAGGAGAGAGGCAATCTAGTAAGATCTGAAATCAGGCAGGGCTATACCCTGAGGACTTCGGGTGATGTAAAATGTATCTTCTAATCCATGGCGGTTTACTGACCATATAAACATTGTACTGCTGCATGACTACTGAAGTAGGATGAGGGAACCACAACCAGGAGGGCTTGTATTACATACAACATCAAAGGGAGAATGTTCATTTTAAAAATCAAGCTTCTACCAAATCATGTAAATGCATTCCTCATCCATCTTGAGAAGTTCTCTAGCACTGATTGAATAATTTAGTAAAGTTGACTGAATATGTCACATTTACATCTTTCGGAAGCAAGATTCCCAGGTACTTCAAGGCCAAATTAGCCCATTTGAAACCTACTCCGACTTTCAAGGCCGCTATAGTAGAGGAAGGAATGCTAACGTTCATGGCCTCTGATTCGGAGAAGTTGATTTTGAAATTTAGTAAGCCGTTGTAGTGGAATTCTGTCATTAAATTTGGTAGAGAGATAGCTGGCTTGGAAATGAAAAAAAATCTGCGTAAGGCCCTTTTCACACATCAGTTTTTTCCTATCAGTCGCAATCTGTCGAATTTTGATGACTGATGCTGCCAGATCCGTTTTCTTCTCATAGACTTGTATTAGCGACGGATTGTGATGGATGGCCTCATGTGTCATCCGTCGTTCACCGGATCCGCTGAAAACTGCTTGTTCGGCGGCCGGAGACAACAAAGTAACGTTTTTTGTCTCCGTCTGTCGTTTCCTAGAATGGAAGCCTATGGCGCCGGACCCGTCAAATGATGCAATCCGGCGACGGATTCCGTTTTTTTTAACTGAGCATGCTCCTCTTTTTTCGGATCCAATTAGGTCACCCTCCTAGTCGGATCCGTCGAAAAAACTGATCCATTGCATCAGTTTTTCACAATCAGTGATGGATCCTACGATCCGTCGAGCCAACGGATTGTGACTAACAGCAAAAAACTGATGTGTGAAAGGGGCCTAAACCGCGATCTTGTACGGAGAATTACAAATACAGGGGGCTGTAATGTTAGTGTTGGACCGGATCCTACTAAGAAAGAGCACCAGTGTGGGTATAAATATTAAAGGGGATAACGGGCTACCTTGTCGTGTATCACGAGTATAGTGAAGTCGTGAGATAGAAACCCATTAACCTTGACTCTAGCAATCGGTTTTGAGTATAAGGCCGAGATCCAAGGTAACATATTATGTTTTAGTCTCAGGCTACATAATTTCTTGGTCATGAAAGACCAGTTTACGCTGTCAAACTCCTTTTCTGCATCAGTCAATAAGAGCATGAGGAGCTGAGACTTCACTCTGGCTCTATGTATGAGATTTAATGCCCTGGTTGTATTATCTCTATCCTCTCTACCTCTCATAAATCCCGCCTGATCTAGGTGAATAATATCAGTTAATAGAGGGGACAATCTGGATGAAATCATTGTTGCAAATAATTTAATGTCTTCATTAAGGAGTGAGAAGGATCTGTAATTTGCACAATATGATGGATCTTTCCCCTCTTTATGGATAACGGATATATGAGCTCTCAAGGACTCTCCCAAAAATGAGGAACCTTGAGTTATTGCATTGAAATTAGAGAAAAGGTGGAAAGCAAGAGATACCAACATTTTTCATAATAGGGTAAGGACAACCCATCTGGGCCTGGAGCGTCCCGATATGGATTCTTTTACGGTCACCCGTAATTCTTTGGTGAAAAGCAATTCAAGGGATTCCGAGTTGGATTCTGCTAAGGTGGGTAGGCCTGACTCCCTTATGTACTATTGAATGAGGAATTTGATGTCAATACCTTAGGTAGTCGGGTTCTTCAGATCTAGTGAGTATAGGGAGGAATAGAAATAGTTAAACATTTTGGCAATATTGGGTAACAGGTGCTGGCGTCACTGCGAATGGTCCAGGATGTGAGGGACATAGGTGTTATTTCTCTGTACTCTCAAGGACCATGCTAGTGACTTGCCATTTTGGTTACCATGTTCATAATAATGATTACAGGATTTGGAAAAATCATTTTTTACTTTGTGTAGGAGTAAAGAGAGGAGGGTTTAATGAATACCCCCTTACCACGCACTCATGTGCCTCCCACACAATACACAGGTCTGTTTCCCCAATGGAATTGATGCAGAAATATGTGCAAACAGCTTTCTGTAGGTCCAACTTTACAAGGGGATCATCGAGAAGAGACGAGTTTAGGCATCAGTGTGCCAGACTAGTTTGATCTCCAGCTATGGTCCCCATCCGGATCTTCTAACGATATTTTATCTGACACACTGATTGCAACAAGGCTCTAATTCATGCTGCCTGCAGTTCTGGCAGCATGAATATGATGACAGATTTCCTTTAATGGGAATCTGTCAGCAGGTTATTGTATGTAGTCTGAGGACAGTATTAGGTAGAGGTTAAAACACAGATTTCAATGATCTGTCACATGTCCGGCTGTGAGCTGTAGTTTATTTATTATGGTTTTATAACCTGGTGATTATCATTGCTGGACTACAGCAGCTACAGCAGCAGGTGCATGCAAGTCTGACTCCGCTCTCTTCTGTGATAAGCAGCGCACTGTCTATAGACTGAGCACACAGAGAGCCTCGTGATGGCGGGTTGGCTTTTCTCAGCTCTGCTGCATTGCTAAACTTAAAAATGCTGACTGTGTCAGAACAGCTACACCCAGTAATACATCCAGTGATAGATCCAATCCAGTAATACACCCAGTGATACATCGCTGGATTCAGCTTCTCTTTGCCTACATCATACTGCTCTCAGATCAGGTAAAAAATGTCTGATTACAGATTCCCTTTAAAATGCAATCAGTTAGAGTTCCTAATTGTTATGTTTTTAGCTAGCATGTTTTTTTTAGCACTAGCTGAACCATACTTGGACCACTACCTAGCAACAGAATATGCAACCAAGTGATATTCTGGGTCACTAGAGGCAGCTAGAGCAGCTCCAAAGAACATCTCTATAAGGCCGGTTTCACACGTCAGTGGCTCTGGTACGTGAGGTGACAGTTTCCTCATGAACCGGAGCCACTGACACACGTAGACACATTCAAATCAATGCATCTGTGCAGATGTCATTGATTTTTTGCAGACCGTATCTCTGTGTGCCAAACACGGAGACATGTCAGTGTTCGTGGGAGCGCACGGATTACACGGACCCATTAAAGTCAATGGGTCCATGTAAAACACGTACCGCACACGGACGTTGTCCGTGTGCAGTCCGTGTGCCGTGCAGGAGACAGGGCTACAGTAAGCGCTGTCCCCCCCCCACTGGTGCTGAAGCCACCATTCATATCTTCTCTGCAGCAGCGTTTGCTGTAGAGAAGATATGAATAATCGTGTTTAAAATAAAGATCTATGTGCCCATCCCCCTCCCACTGGAATTATCCGTGTCCGTGTGCCCGTGCGTTTCTGTGGCACATCAGTGTGGCACACGTGCGGCACACGTGTGCCGCCCGTGTGCCCACTGGGTACCACACGCACCGTGCAGGAGACAGCGCTAAAGTGCGCCCGCCCGCTGTTCTTAATATACTCACCTGGCTCCCTCGCTGGCTGGCGCTGCTTCCTGTCCTGGCCGCACCTTCTACTGTATGAGCGGTCACGTGGGGCCGCCGATTACAGTCATGAATATGCGGCTCCACCTCCCATAGGGGTGGAGCCGCATATTCATTACTGTAAATGAGCGGCCCCACGTGACCGCTCATAAAGTAGAAGCTGCGGCCAGGACAGGAAGCAGAGCCAGCCAGCCAGGGAGCCGGGTGAGTATTTTAAGAACAGCGGGCGGGTGCACAGGGGGTGGGCACATAGATCTTTATTTTAAACACGATTATTCATATCTTCTCTACAGCAAACGCTGCTGCAGGGAAGATATCAATGCCAGGTTCAGCACCAGATGCAGGGGACAGCGCTAAACTCTAGCGCTGTCTCCTGCACGGTGCGTGTGGTACCCAGTGGGCACACGGGCGGCACACTGATGTGCCACAGAAACGCACGGGCACACCGACACGGATAATTCCGGTACCGATTTTTCCGGTACCGAAACAGCTCCCTGATTTTAACTAACCACATGCAATGCTCAATTTAACCGGCGGTCATTACGGCACATTACAGCTGATCACTGAACACTCTAAAAGTGTTACCATCTGTTGTCAGCCCATTTTCATGGGGTCTCTTATCATAAAAGGATTGGTGAATTTGAAAAGTAAAGATTCTGGATCACATTGTTTTTATATATTTTTTCTTATAAATGAGTTTTCTAGAAATGATTACTGTTTTTACCCCACAGAGTCTCACTGGTTAAAAATAACAAATACAACTTTAACCCCTCTGTGACCTTAGACGTACTATCCCGTCGAGGTGCCCTGGGCTTATCTGACCCTGGACGGGATAGTACGTCATAGCCGATCGGCCGCGCTCACGGGGGGAGCGCGGCCGATCGCGGCCGGGTGTCAGCTGCTTATCGCAGCTGACATCCGGCACTATGTGCCAGGAGCGGTCACGGACCGCCCCCGGCACATTAACCCCTGGCACACCGCGATCAAAGATGATCGCGATGTGCCGGCGGTGCAGGGAAGCACCGCGCAGGGAGGGGGCTCCCTGCGGGCTTCCCTGAGCCCCCCGCAGCAACGCGATGTGATCGCGTTGCTGCGAGGGTCTCCTCACCTCCCTCCCTGCTCGAGCCCCGGATCCAAGATGGCCGCGGATCCGGGTCCTGCAGGGAGGGAGGTGGCTTCACAGAGCCTGCTCAGAGCAGGCACTGTGAAGGCTGCAGCGCTGCATGTCAGATCAGTGATCTGACAGAGTGCTGTGCAAACTGTCAGATCACTGATCTGTGATGTCCCCCCCTGGGACAAAGTAAAAAAGTAAAAAAAAAATTTTCCAAATGTGTAAAAAAAATTAAAAAAAATATTCCAAAATAATGAAAAAAAAAAAAAAATATTATTCCCATAAATACATTTCTTCATCTAAATAAAAAAAAAAAAACCAATAAAAGTACACATATTTAGTATCGCCGCGTCCGTAACGACCCGACCTATAAAACTGTCCCACTAGTTAACCCCTTCAGTAAACACCGTAAGAAAAAAAAAAAAAAAACGAGGCAAAAAACAACGCTTTATTATCATACCGCCGAACAAAAAGTGGAATAACACGCGATCAAAAGGACAGATATAAATAACCATGGTACCGCTGAAAGCGTCATATTGTCCCGCAAAAAAAGAGCCGCCATACAGCATCATCAGCAAAAAAATAAAAAAGTTATAGTCCTGAGAATAAAGCGATGCAAAAATAATTATTTTTTCTGTAAAATAGTTTTTATCGTATAAAAGCACCAAACCATAAAAAAATGATATAAATGAGGTATCGCTGTAATCGTACTGACCCGAAGAATAAAACTGATTTATCAATTTTACCAAACGCGGAACGGTATAAACGCCTCCCCCAATAGAAATTCATGAATAGCTGGCTTTTGGTCATTCTTCCTCACAAAAATCGGAATAAAAAGCGATAAAAAAATGTCACGTGCCCAAAAATGTTTTCAATAAAAACGTCAACTCGTCCCGCAAAAAACAAGACCTCACATGACTCTGTGGACCAAAATATGGAAAAATTATAGCTCTCAAAATGTGGTATTGCAAAAAATATTTTTTGCAATAAAAAGGGTCTTTCAGTGTGTGACGGCTGCCAATCATAAAAATCCGCTAAAAAACTCGCTATAAAAGTAAATCAAACCCCCCTTCATCACCCCCTTAGTTAGGGAAAAATAAAAAAAAATGTATTTATTTCCATTTTCCCATTAGGGCTAGGGTTAGGGCTAGGGTTAGGGCTAGGGCTAGGGTTAGGGCTAGGGTTAGGGCTAGGGCTAGGGTTAGGGCTAGGGTTAGGGCTAGGGTTAGGGCTAGGGCTAGGGTTAGGGCTAGGGTTAGGGCTAGGGCTAGGGTTAGGGCTAGGGTTAGGGCTAGGGTTAGGGCTAGGGTTAGGGTTAGGGCTAGGGTTAGGGCTAGGGTTAGGGCTAGGGTTAGGGTTAGGGTTGGGGCTACAGTTAGGGTTGGGGCTAAAGTTAGGGTTAGGGTTTAGATTACATTTACAGTTGGGAATAGGGTTGGGATTAGGGTTAGGGGTGTGTCAGGGTTAGAGGTGTGGTTAGGGTTACCGTTGGAATTAGGGTTAGGGGTGTGTTTAGATTAGGGTTTCAGTTATAATTGGGGGGTTTCCACTGTTTCGGCACATCAGGGGCTCTCCAAACACGACATGGCGTCCGATCTCAATTCCAGCCAATTCTGCGTTGAAAAAGTAAAACAGTGCTCCTTCCCTTCCGAGCTCTCCTGTGTGCCCAAACAGGGGTTTACCCCAACATATGGGGTATCAGCGTACTCAGGACAAATTGGACAACAACTTTTGTGGACCAATTTCTCCTGTTACCCTTGGGAAAATACAAAACTGGGGGCTAAAAAATAATTTTTGTGGGAAAACAAAAAGATTTTTTATTTTCACGGCTCTGCGTTATAAACTGTAGTGAAACACTTGGGGGTTCAAAGTTCTCACAACACATCTAGATAAGTTCATTGAGGGGTCTAGTTTCCAATATGGGGTCACTTGTGGGGGGTTTCTACTGTTTAGGTACATTAGAGGCTCTGCAAACGCAATGTGACGCCTGCAGACCAATCCATCTAAGTCTGCATTCCAAATGATGCTCCTTCCCTTCCGAGCCCTCCCATGCGCCCAAACGGTGGTTCCCCCCCACATATCGGGTATCAGCGTACTCAGGACAAATTGGACAACAACATTTAGGGTCCAATTTCTCCTGCTAACCTTGGAAAAATACAAAACTGGGGGCTAAAATATAATTTTTGTGGAAAAAAAAATATTTTTTATTTGCATGGCTCTGCGTTATAAACTGTAGTGAAATACTTGGGGGTTCAAAGCTCTCACAACACATCAAGATGAGTTCCTTAGGGGGTCTACTTTCCAAAATGGTGTCACTTGTGGGGGGTTTCTACTGTTTAGGTACATTAGGGGCTCTGCAAACGCAATGTGACGCCTGCAGACCATTCCATCTAAGTCTGCATTCCAAATGGCGCTCCTTCCCTTCCGAACCCTCCCATGCGCCCAAACGGTGGTTCCCCCCCACATATGGGGTATCAGCGTACTCAGGACAAATTGGACAACAACTTTTGGGGTCCAATTTCTCCTGTTACCCTAGGGAAAATACAAAACTGGGGGCTAAAAAATAATTTTTGTGGGAAAAAAATTTTGTTTTATTTTTATGGCTCTGCATTATAAACTTCTGTGAAGCCCTTGGTGGGTCAAAGTGCTCACCACACATCCAGATAAGTTCCTTAGGGGGTCTACTTTCCAAAATGGTGTCACTTGTGGGGGGTTTCAATGTTTAGGCACATCAGTGGCTCTCCAAACGCAACATGGCGTCCCATCTCAATTCCTGTCAATTTTGCATTGAAAAGTCAAACGGCGCTCCTTCCCTTCCGAGCTCTCCCATGCGCCCAAACAGTGGTTTACTGCCACATATGGGGTATCAGCGTACTCGGGACAAATTGGACAACAACTTTTGAGGTCCAATTTCTTCTCTTACCCTTGGAAAAATAAAAAATTGGGGGCAAAAATATAATTTTTGTGAAAAAATATGATTTTTTATTTTTACGGTTCTGCATTATAAACTTCTGTGAAGCACTTGGTGGGTCAAAGTGCTCACCACACATCCAGATAAGTTCCTTAGGGGGTCTACTTTCCAAAATGGTGTCACTTGTGGGGGGTTTCAATGTTTAGGCACATCAGTGGCTCTCCAAACGCAACATGGCGTCCCATCTCAATTTCTGTCAATTTTGCATTGAAAAGTCAAACTGCGCTCCTTCCCTTCCGAGCTCTCCCATGCGCCCAAACAGTGGTTTACTGCCACATATGAGGTATCAGCGTACTCAGGACAAATTGGACAACAACTTTTGAGCTCCAATTTCTTCTCTTACCCTTGGAAAAATAAAAAATTGGGGGCAAAAATATAATTTTTGTGAAAAAATATGATTTTTTATTTTTACGGTTCTGCATTATAAACTTCTGTGAAGCACTTGGTGGGTCAAAGTGCTCACCACACATCCAGATAAGTTCCTTAGGGGGTCTACTTTCCAAAATGGTGTCACTTGTGGGGGGTTTCAATGTTTAGGCACATCAGTGGCTCTCCAAACGCAACATGGCGTCCCATCTCAATTCCTGTCAATTTTGCATTGAAAAGTCAAATAGCGCTCCTTCCCTTCCGAGCTCTCCCATGCGCCCAAACAGTGGTTTACTGCCACATATGGGGTATCAGCGTACTCAGGACAAATTGGACAACAACTTTTTGGGTCCAATTTCTCCTGTTACCCTTGGTAAAATAAAACAAATTGGAGCTGAAGTAAATTTTTTGTGTAAAAAAGTTAAATGTTCATTTTTATTTAAACATTCCAAAAATTCCTATTAAACACCTGAAGGGTTAATAAACTTCTTGAATGTGGTTTTGAGCACCTTGAGGGGTGCAGTTTTTAGAATGGTGTCACACTTGGGCATTTTCTATCATATAGACCCCTCAAAATGACTTCAAATGAGACGTGGTCCCTAAAAAAAAATGGTGTTGTAAAAATGAGAAATTGCTGGTCAACTTTTAACCCTTATAACTCCCTAACAAAAAAAAAAATTGGTTCCAAAATTATGCTGATGTAAAGGAGACATGTGGGAAATGTTACTTATTAAGTATTTTGTGTGACATATCTCTGTGATTTAATTGCATAAAAATTCAAAGTTTGAAAATTGCGAAATTTTCAAAATTTTCGCCAAATTTCCGTTTTTTTCACAAATAAACGCAGGTACTATCAAAGAAATTTTACCACTATCATGAAGTACAATATGTCACGAGAAAACAATGTCAGAATCACCAGGATCCGTTGAAGCGTTTCGGAGTTATAACCTCATAAAGGGACAGTGGTCAGAATTGTAAAAATTGGCCTGGTCATTAACGTGCAAACCACTCTTGGGGGTAAAGGGGTTAATCACTCTCCCGTGCCCCATGGGGGGTCCTACAGACATTTATGGCTCTGCATGCGCAGCTCAACTTTAATGGGAGTTCTGGAAATAGCAGGGCTCACTTGCTTTGCTATTTATGAAACTTCCACAGATATCAATAGAGATCTGCACATGTACCTTTCCTCTGACAACATCCATGAGTCATGGATCATAAGGCCACTGTTCTCAAGATAGATGCCGAAGCCACCTCAGAGACCCAGACCTATCAGATATGTACTTTGTATTCTGTGGTTAGGCCATAAATATCTGATATAACAAAAGCTCTATAAAGGAACTAAAAAAACCCTCAACATGTCATGATGCCAAGAGCGTTGCTGTCTTTAGACCAGGTTAGCTAAGGGTGAGCTCTGAGTTTATATTGACCCAACTCCAAACGCTCAAGGAGAGTAATGCAGGAACATAAAATAATTTATTTACATGCATTGCTTCAAAATCCTTTTAGATTCTGATAGAATTTAGACAACAACTTTGGGCAGGGAGCACAACATGTGGACACAGTTGTATGGGACATATATTTATATATGAATGTTTGGACACCTGTTCATGCAGTGCTTTTCCTTTTTATTATTGAAATGTGTACATTATAGATTCAGACTGAAGGCAGCAAAACCACGAAGGAACACTTATGGAAACAAGGAGTAAAGAAATACATGTGATACAAAGCAGAGGGTGTTAAACTTTAGATTCCTTAAACTAGCCCCTGTTTACTCTGATGTCAGCGTTACACGCCCTTGGCATTCTCCCAAGCAGCTTTATCAGGTGGGCACCTGGAATGACTTCCAGTGCACAGGTAGACCTCATAAAGATTTCATTTGTGGAATCACAGTGTTTGCAGAGGCAGTGCTGGTGCACAGTTCTGTGCAGTGCTGAGCCCATGGGTATAAACGCACATTCTGGGTTGTTTCACGTGTTTCTTTCCTCCTTGTTTCCATATGTGTTACTTCGTTGTTTTGCTGCCTTCAGTCTAAGTCTGCAATGTGCACATTCCAATAAAGCAAGGAAAACCATTGTATGAACAGTTAGCTAAACTTTTGACCAATGTTGTATATTTATATATACATAGTTACTTTGCAATTCAAGACTTCATTGTAAAATATACTGATATGTCAAACCCCTTTCTAATTATTGGCTTTTCTTCATCCCTGCTGTGCACATTACTCAGATGAAATATGAGTTTCACTTTTTGGCGTTCCTGTTTATGTCACATGAGGTATTTCGGGATCTGTAAGAAATGTGAGAAGAGTATTCTCACCTCCTCTGCTCAAGCTCACTGCTTTCAGTTTCCCCTCACATAAGGTGCAATATTGCAAGATTCCTTTTACTTTTTTCTGGTGTTGAATTTACAGTTTTGTGTCCTTATTTGCCGTTGATATTTTTAACTAAACCTGTAACTTTTCTTAGTGTTTTCCCAACATCCTGAGACATCATTTATCAGCATTAAAGGTCTAAAACTCATGGGTCTGTATGCGAGTCAATAACTAAATGACTATGTACAAATATGCAATCGCCAACTGCAACTATGACATCTTGAGACTATAGAAAGGTACTGCACTGATTGATTCTGAGCATGCAATCTAATGGTAATCATTTCTGTTTAGTTTCTATTGGACAACAAGCCTCATTTTACAGACCACAAAGGGTTATTCAATAATGTGACTTTTGTTCATTCATTTTGTTTCCAATCTTAAAAGGTTATCCACAAATGAAATGTTCCACTATGTAGGGTCCACTTATTCAAAATTAATAATAAATACTAATAATAATAATTTTATTTTTATAGCACACACATATTCATCTGAACTTTCCAGTTAAGGAGGACATGTTCAGACAATAAAGACATAACATCACAGATAGTTCATCAGTTACAGTAGGAGTGAAGACCCTGCTCACAAGCTTACGATCTATAGGTAATAGGTAAAAAGTGCTTTTCATGTATGGTCCAGCCATCATTATAATAAATAGGGGTTTTCAAATAAGCTTCATGAACAGATCATCAGCCAGGATGTTAGTCTTTGTTCAGTTGCAGAACAGAGAGCACGGGCGGGATGATGGACAGAGATGAGGGATGAAATGTATGATAATGCTGAACTGTCTAGGGCTTTGTGGGTGAGAGAGATAAGTTTATATTGTACTCTGTAGTGGATGGGTAACCAGTGCAATGACTGGCACAAGGTGGAGGCATTGGTGTAGCAGCAGGAAAAAAATACAACCTTGGCTGCTGCATTCAGGAGAGCTTGGAGAATAGAAGGTTTGGTAAGAGGAAGACAGACCAGTAGAGAGTTCAAATAGTCCAGGCGATAATGAATAAGAGTGACTGCAAGTTTTTGCAGTTTCAAAGGGGAGAAAAGGCTGGATTCTTAAGATGTTTTTAAGGTGCAGATGGCATGAGCGAGTAAGTGATTCAATATAGGGAATAAAGGAAAATTCTCTGTCAAATATGAGTCCAATATAGAGGGAAAATGGTGTGCACTCAGGTCAAGGACAAGGATGTGCCGGTAAAACAGACCATGAGGTCCAAACAGTCATATATCAAAAAATCCTAGTTGGCCGTATAGAGCGGCGCTCCCGCGCCTAGCTGGAAGTGGCGTGACAACTAGGAGACTACAGGCCCACCACGCAAGCTGAGGCCATTCTACCGGACATACATCACCTAACAAGGAGTTCAATACCCCTGTTTCACGCTGCATTAAGGTCCACCACGCAAGCTGAGGTCATCCCTCCTAACAAACATTACTTATCGAGGACTTGCATACCCCTACCTCATACTGCATTAAGTTACTGCACGATAAGGGAACTTTCCTCCTGCCTATACTTCTGCCACCTTTATACTTGTAATCAGGAATCGAGTAACCCAATGAATAAGACCCAGGAGGGTTGAAATGTCGGGTTTCTATCTGCATGTAAATTCTTTTGGTGGCAACCATGCTGGTTAACATAATAAATTTATGAAATACTTTTTGCAGTCCAGGTAATTTTTTGATATATAAATATGAGTTCAAGACAGCAAGCGTGCTGCTTGGGAGTTATGGTTGAACCACTCAAGGAAATTGCAATATCGAGTATAGATAGGTTCTCCAAAATTCCGTTTTGGAGAGAATTACAAGCGGAGCTTTACTCACCCACTTCACTCAAACTCTTCACCACAGCCTTCAGGCTTGTTTACAGGCTGCAACAGTGTCGTCACGACTTCAGCCGCAACCAATTACTGGACTCACCGGTCTCGTACCAACTACCTCGTCGTCACCACTGTGCCCAGTGATTTTCTGTAGTAGTCACATTGACTGCATTAGTAAGATCACAAATGCAGCTTGTCAGCAAAGCCTAGAGGTAGTGGTAATAACTAGTCTACTGACAGTAGCAGCAGAGATAGGGAATAGGGGACCATGTTGTGGAGATAGATTGTGGGTCCCACAGGGGTGAGAATTACATTTTAAATAAAGACAGTTTCCAAGGCTGCTCCATTTTTATCTCAAGCTTTCTGTAGCAAGAACAAAAGGTTCCATACAAGCACATAGGGACGGATTCAGCAACGTGTGTTTGCCAGAATTCTGGAGTAAAACACCTTGATATGTTTGAAGACTTTTGGAAGCCAACTTTAAGAAAAAAGAATTGAGCAGAGCTGGTATAGGCCAGAGTGCACCCAAATAATGCAAAATAATTTGTGCCATTAAGGTGGTGTAGATTATGCCAGATATGTACTCCAATCCCTGACTGAAATAACATTTATGGCTGTGGCACACAGCAGTTGAAGCATGCGCCAACTTCATTAAGATGAGGACACTTCTCAACGAACTAGGCGCAAATTACTGCAGCCAACATTTCATTAAAGCGGTGGTCTGGTCTAAAACCAAAAGTCTCCAGTCACTCTATGTGGCCTCAGACTTGTGAATCCTCACATTGCACACACCGTGAACTGTGGGGACTCTCTGGTGCCGGTGTCAGGAGAGGGGGGGGCGTGACCACAAGTATGCGATTGGCATAGACGTAGTCATATGCCAACTAGACTGTAGTGCATTCAGCCAGGCTGGACACAGTCTAGTCGGAATGTGGTATGTAAATTGCATACTTGCGGTCATATGACCGCTCCCTGCTGGCACCAGACAATCCTCACAGCGTGAAGTGCCCGTGATGTGACAGAGTGATGACAGCAAAATTATAGTTTTAGACTAGAGAATTCCTTTAATGAAATGTGGGGTGCAGTACTTTGCTTCTAATTCACTGAGAGGAATTCTCCTCAACCAGACTGGACAACTCCTTCAAGACTGGTGTACAAATCCCAGTCTTCGTTAATCAGGCCCTTAGTGTTTAAACCCTTTAACTTCTGATTTTTATCCCTCCCCTTGCTTGAATTAAAGAGGATAAAAATACAGCCAGCAGAGCACATTTTACATGCTTTACATTGCAGTACAATAGCGCAGCGAGATCATTCAAACTAGAGAAAGACGATTCCTGTTTACGTTAAATAACACTGCAAAATACATCTTCTTATTACAAACAGACAATGTAATGCTTGCTTTGTAGAAGAACACATTGTTCAGAGCTAACAGGAAAACTGTAAAAATAAGAAGTTTTGTGGCCTTTCTATTTAGCATTAGATGGTTTATGTTACCAAAGCACTCTACTACATTGCAGGGAGTCAGGATCTGTATTGGGATATTCACACACTGCAGAGTTGTTGCCGAAATTAGGGTATGTGCACACGTATTCTGGTCCACTGCGGATTTTTCCGCAGCGAATTTGATAAATCCGCAGTGCAAAACCGCTGCGGATTTATCGCAGATTTACCGCGGTTTTTCTGCAGTTTTTACTGTGGTTTTACAACTGCGGTTTTCCATAGGGGCAGCTGTAAAACCGCTGCGGAATCCACAGAAAGAAGTGACATGCTATGGAATGTAAACCACTGCGTTTCCATGCGTTTTTTTTCCGCAGCATGTGCACAGCGTTTTTAGTTTCCCATAGTTTTACATTGAACTGTAAACTCATGGGAATCTGCTGCGGACCCGCAGCTGCGGAATCGTTACGGATCCGCAGCGTTTTCCGCATCGTGTGCACATACCCTTAAAGTTAACAATGCAGAGGCAACATGAAACAGCCCAACTAATACACAGAACGGCTACAGGTAAATGTACCCTGAAATATGCAAGTTGTGCCTGGTCTTTCAGGATCTGTTTTATCCCCTTTCCGACATCGGGCGTAATAGTACGCAGAGGTCAGACACCCTCCCTTTGATGTGGGCTCCGGTGCTGAACCCACATCTTTTTGAACAAAAAGATCAAGCTGTTTTGAACAAAAGATCAAAAGATCGTATCTGCACCTTAACGGTATAATTAAAAACATCAGCTCGGCGCGCAAAAATAAGCCCTCACCCAACCCGAGATCACGAAAAATGGAGACGTTACAGCTATCGGAAAATAGCTTTTTTTTTTTTATTACATTTTTTTTTTAACCACTTAGATAAAAAAGAACCTAGATATGTTTAGTGTCTATGAACTGAACTTGTAATGACCAGGAGAATCATAATGGTCAGGTCAGTTTTAGCATTTAGTGAACATAGTAAAAAATCAAAACAAAAAACAAGTGTGGAATTGCATTTTTTTGCAATTTCACGGAACTTTAGATTTTCTCGTTTTCCAGCACACGATATGTTAAAACCAATAGTGTCATTCAAATGTAAAACTCCTCCCACAAAAAACAAGCCCTCGCATGACCATTTTGACCCAAAAAATACAAAAGTTATAGCTCTCGGAAGAAGAGGAGCAAAAAACGAAAATGTAAAAACAAAAATACCTCTGGTTGTTAAGGGTATGTGCACACAATTTATTTTCAAATGGGTTCGCTCCAAAACCTGCCTGAAAAAACACATAAAAATATGCCAAAAAGAAAGAGCATATTCACAGGAAGTCATTTTGACACGGCTGTGCAGCAAGTCTAGCTATCATGGCACAGTAGCAAGACACTCCGGGGCTAGGAGCTCCTTTCCTATCCCTAAAGTTAGCGGTGCCCAAGTTATCCCTGCTCCCTAGATAACTTCTGATGTATACGCCGGGGCCCCATGCCTAACTGAGCTCCTGAATTAGCCCTTATCTGTCCCTTCCCCTACCCAGGGAAGTGGGGAGTTGTTGTGTATATGAATACACTTAACCAAGCTAACAAGAGAAAACGTACAGGGATAAATGAAAATGCTAATCATACAAACATGTAAAGCAGGTGGTGAGATCGCAACAGGGGAGACATCAGGCAGAACAACAATCTGCTTTATTTACTTAAAATGGTTACATACAGGAAAGATTATTATCACCGATAAATTGCACAAAAACAATATTCACAGTATAATTTTCAGGCAATTACATGCATAGAGATAAATTGGTTAGTATGTTACAAGAGATATTTCCTCAAGATCAGTTGAGGGTCTACAGTCCAACCATGGTGTAACCGGGAAGCGGACAAACACTGTATTTAGCGGGAACAGTTTCTAGGGCACCCTTGCAACTTTCCAAGCCCTGACAAAGTCTAATAACGCTTTCTGGGCCACTTTATCGTCAGCTAGACCCGGTCTCATCTGCAGACGCTACCCTGCCCACACACAGTACCATGATTCTTTGCTGAAAGCAACGGCCCATCCATATGTCTCTTCCTTGTCGTCCAGCCCAGGCTTGGTTCTCTGGCTGGATATTCTCAGGGCTTCTTCGGTACTTGACCGTCGACGAGTGTCTCCTTGGTCTGTATTGAGGTGGTCTACTCAGCTGCTGACCGACGTTGTCTGGGTTGGCAGCTTTCACCGGCATCGTTCAGGTCTTCGGTGCTTGACCCGGTATTGTCTAAGTCTGGGCCTTGCTGGTCCACACAGCTGCAGCCAAACTGTAACGGATTTACCTACAGAGGTAGTGATGATTTTGACACCATGGGTGTTTTCCAGACACAAGCAGCAGTGGATGTTGCCGAGTGTAAATAGTTGTAGTGACCAGTATGTTGCAGTCACCAGTACATTATGCCCAACTCATGCTTCTGGAGACACACACCTGTAAATTAGGCGGGCTCTCATTACTACAGGAATGCCAAACATGTGGGCGCTAAATGTGATTTAGGCACACTGGGGCTCAGAAGGGAGAGGGACATATGGATTTGGGAGAGGAGAATTTACTGTATTTCTCTTGGGGAGCGAGGAGCCATTTAGCTTTTCCAGAGGCTTTCTGCTAAAAGTAATGTGGAAGCCCCTTATATTTCCGTTAAGAGAAGACAGACCTGAGTAGGTACTTGCATTTTTGTGAACTGAGTTGAAGCTTTTATTGGGAACATTTTACATAACATTTGAGATCACATTTATCCAATGCTCTATGCTGAGCACTTACTCTGGGGTTTCCATCTCAATCTCTGAGTAACGTGACAGAGGAAACTCCCGAGGGATCCATTCACTATAATGAGGCAGCAGAGTTACTCTGGACTCTGTCCTTTTCAGAAGTGCATAAAACTGTGGCCGACGGCACTCTTATGCAATCCTATAAAAACGGACACCGCTGTGTCGCAGGTCCTATGGCGTCTACAGTGCCTTCATCTGCCTCATTATTGGGAATCTTCCTCCGGGGGTTCTGTCTAAATAACGTATTTTAGAGATTTACATGGAAACCCCGGTGTAAGCGATCAGTGCAGAGCACCGGATAAATGTGTGCCGATCCTTACTGCGATCTTTAGGAGGCAGAATGAAAAAATCAACAGCAGATGAAGAATTGGCTTTATTTATTTTTCACACCGTTCCTCGTGAGGAATGAGTGATTAGATCACTTTATTCTTTGAGTTGGTGCGATTACAGCGATAACAGATTTATATCGGGTTTTTATGCTTGGCTGCTGTCACAAACTAACAGACGCTTTTTATTGTGAAAACTAGTTTTGGCATCACCATATTTTGGGAGCTATAATTTTTCCATATTTCGGCCGACAAAGTCATGTTATGGCTTCGTTTTAGCAGGACGAGCTCACGTTTTTATTGGTACCATTTTCGGGCTCATGACAATTTTTGATTGCTTTTTATTCTGATTTTTGGGAGACAGAGTGAACAAAACCAGGAATTCAGGAATTGCTTTTTTTTTTTTTTTTTTTATACCGTTCTGCTTGTGGTAAAATTGGTAAGACCGCTTTATTCTTCGGGTCAGAACGATTATAGCGATACCCAATTTATATGTTTTTGTATGTTTTGGTTCTTTTACACAATAAAAACTATTTTATAGAAAAGAAATAATTATTTTTGCAATGCTTTATTCTTTTTTTATAACGTTTTTAGCGGTACTATTTTTATTTACATCACTGTTTTATTGCACTTTTTGTTCAGTGGTACAATGATAAAGCGTTGCTTTTTGCGTCGTTTTTTTTTTTTTTTTTACAGTGTTCACTGAAGGGGTTAACTAGTGGCACAGTTTTATAGAGCGAGTTGTTATGGAAGGGCGATACCAAATATATGTACTTTTATTGCTTATTTTTAGATTTACATAAATAAATGTATTTATTAGAAAAATATTTATTTCTTTTTTCTTTATTTAGGGATTTAAAAAAAAAATATTTTTACACTTTCTAATTTTTTTTTTTTTTAAACTTTTTTACAATGTCCCGTCCTTGGACATCGCTGTACAGTGTCAGATCGCAGATCTGAGACTCAGCAATGCTAATGCGCTACAAAGTATCACATCAGAATCAGACAGGCAGGGAAGGAGGCATGTCAGTGGCAGCTCTCAGCAGGCGCTCACAAGCCACCGTCCCTGCAGGATCCGGAAGGACCCCACGGCCATCTTGGGGCCGAGGGTCTCCATGGAAACCATCAGGACAACGTGATCGCATCGCGTTGTCCTGATGGAAGTGTGCAAGAAATGAGTTCTCTTCTATGCCGATGTCACTACTGACAGCAGCATCAAAGGGGTAAAATGTCCGCGATCAGTGCTAGCACCGCTGCAGGGTGTCAGCTGTCACACAGAGCTGACACCCGCATGCGATTGCCGCGCCATACATATACTGCTGTTTGCGAGAACGCAGCTACTGCAGAGCAGTATATGTACGGCGCATGATGGCAAAGGGTTAGCACATAAAGATTTCTAATTTCTATTCTGCTTTCTATTCTAGTATGTGTCACATAGAGGCCACATGGATGTCATCCATGTACTAAACGTATCTATGCAGATCCAATGACTTGTATTGGCTCTTGTCATTCATGCTGAAGGAAAAAAAAACATAACAAAAAACAATTACAATTAGTCTTGTACAAAACGAGTCACCGACTGGTACAAGAGAAGAGAGGACCCTTTCAGCGAGGGCTCACAATTTTCATATATATACAGTATATATATATATATATATATATATATATATATATACCGTATATGAATTGTGCATGCACATTTATAAACCACTGTAGTTAAATTGTATACCCGGGTCTTATTTACTAATCAGGCTGTATACCAACTTTGTTTTTCATCTATGTAGATATATCGTAGATATATTTATACCAGGCGTCCCCTATTCTTTCCTTACCTGTGCTGTCTCATCATTATTGTATGTTATTTCACCCATCCTCGCCCATCCCTTGTAAACTGTGAGCCCTCGTGGGCCGGGTCCTCTCTCCTCCTGTACCAGTCTGTGACTCGTTTTGTTCAAGATTATTGCACTTATTTTTGGTTATGTATACCCTTTTTACATGTAAAACACCATGGCTATAATAATAATAAATAATAATAATAATATTCTAATAAATATGACGCTTTAAATATATATTAGCTTGCATTTTTCAAAATTTGGGTTATTGCTGTTTATGATGCATATAAGCCTTATTACAAGGATTGTGGCCGTAGGTGTTCACAACATGTCTAATCAGAGCGTGCCCTTGGTCATACGTCTACGGAAATCTGTCAAAAGCATATGAAAAATGGAAGATGTATGATTTCAGCTTTCCAGCCATGTTTCATTCATTTTTAATTGATTTTTTGGCAACTACTAATTAAAAATGAGTTTTGACAGTCTGTCTTTTTTATCCATTTTTAAAAACTGTAGCAGGCAGATACAAAAAGGATATACCGTGAAAAACGGAAGCAAAACCGACGCCAGATGGGGGAAAATCTCTTGTCTTTGAAACTGAAGTGGATGTGTGAATTTCTGCCTTTTTTCAGCGCTTTTTGCTGCAAACTGCAGCATGAAAAGGGGCATGCATGTAAAAAATACCAGAACATTATGGGGGGGGGGGGGGGTTAAGTTAGCAAAAACTGGTTTAAAACATGATAATTTTTTTATGTACCCAACATCCAACAAATAAAAATGCTAAGTAAATTCCGAGGCCTCTGATACCCGGCTTTGATGACGGTTGTTTTGCTGCATTTGCATTTAACCCCTTTTTTGCTGTAGACTGTAAATAACCCTCGATTTATGTGCTTTTCCTAGAAATTACATAAAAAAAAGACCTACATCCATCTTTTAACAAAGTCACAAAGCTAATCCGGGAAAGACAGGCTTGTGATGTGCTCAGAGCCAGAAAGGATTTGTGTTTTTTTTTTTTGGCTGATTCAGGGGGGCCGCAGGTGGCAGACATTGTGTAGAATTTACACTTGTGCTCCATTAATTGCTGACATATCCTTCTCACTGGCTCTCCCCCTCCCCCGCCTGCCTCCAGGGATAACAGCCGAGATGCAGGCTCAGACTGGTACCCGGCAGAAACACCAAGCAGCCAGCAGCCAATTAGCTGTCAGGATGGAGTGCGAGCCGGAGAAGAGAAGCAGTAGTCTAGCAACAGAGGAAACAGCTGAGGAGAAAGCGAGGGCCGGCACCCAGCCTAAACAGGCCGGCCAATTAGCAGGCTGCATCTACTGCTGAAGGGGTTACTTAGCAACCTCATCACCATGGCGCCCCCTCCTCGCTCGGCGCCTTCTCCTTCTGTAGCACCTTGCTCTGGCGCTCTGCTCGGCCCTAATTACACTGTATTCACCTCCTCGGGTTATTACATAAGAGAGTGAAAGGAAACCTGTATGTATGATTCAGCACCATCAATCTCATGGAAAGTAATCATATGCGTCTGGTAAGAAAACAATGGTTGTAGGTGTATTGCATCAAGAGCGAGTCCTGATATGCACGCCACACGGATGGGCGGACGTAGCAGAGCTAGATTTGTCATCTCTCACACTATGCTGTCCATGTGATAGGACTGCAGACAAACCTATCCTGCTACCCAGCCATACACAAGGGGGGAGTCAGCAGAAGCCCACCATGTCTGCAGGACAGGCCAAGTGTCCAATGTGTGGGGCTCCTGATGTCAGGCACACTGAACACCGCCGGGTTCACACTGCGCTAGCAGCAGCCTATTCAGCACATACGCTAATAAGCTGCTGCTAGCGCAAGTGCCGGTGTTCAGATAGATTGTGGGCGTGCGCTAGCGATGCATCCGACATTGCAGTCAATGGCGGCCGTAACGGACTACGTTACACCACGTTTATGCTGCGGTGTAACGTAGTCCGTCTAACGGACTGCCTTGACGCAATGTGAACCTGGCATAGAGCTAGCAGATGCTCTATCTGCGCTAGCGCGATGCAAATGCCGGCACTTGCGTTACAGCAGCCCGTTAGCGTATGTGCTGAACGGGCTGCTGCTAACGCAGTGTGAACTTAGACCCCAAGACAGTTTGTTTTCATTTCTCAGTTTACCTTTCCTACCCCAGGGACAATCCTTTCCATATCAGGAGGTTGATGCTCAGTGTTTCTCACCCCATCTACTATATAATTGTCTAAGGGGTACTTCCGTCTGTCTGTCTGTCCCAGATATTCATTGGTCGCGGCCTCTGTCTGTCACGGAAATCCAACTCGCTGATTGGTCGCGGCAAAACAGCCACGACCAATCGGCCACAGTCCGGCGCCAAAATGGCCGCTCCTTCCTCCCCGCAGTCAGTGCCCGCTCCATTATCCCCTCCAGTCAGGGTTGATGGCAGCGCTAACGGATCGCATTATGCCGCGGTGTAACGCACTCCATTAACGCTGCTATTAACCCTGTGTGACCAAATTTTTACTATTGATGCTGCCTATGCAGCCTCAATAGTAAAAAGATCTAATGGTAAAAATAATAAAAAAAATAAAAAATCATTATATACTCACCTTCCGCTGTCTTTCCCGCTCCTTGCGACGCTCCGGTGACCGCTCCATACAAGCGGCAGGTTCCAGTAGCAAGGATGGTATGCGAGAAGGACCTGCCATGACGTCACGGTCATGTGACCGCGACGTCATCACAGGTCCTGCGAGAAGGACCTGCCATGGCGTCACGGTCATGTGACCGCAACGTCATCACAGGTCCTGCGCCCATACCAACCCTGGGACCGGAAGCTGCCGCGTGCATCGCACACAGGGCCAGGACTTCAACGGGCTTTCGGAGGGTGAGTATATGTTTATTTTTTATTTTAAGTCTGTATACTACGTGGCTCTGTGCTGTATACTCCGTCACTGTGTAATATACTACGTGGCTGGGCAATATACTACGTGGCTGGGCAATATACTACGAGGCAGGGCAATATACTATGTGGCTGGACAATATACTATGTGGCTGGGCAATATACTATGTGACTGGGCAATATACTACATGACTGGGCAATATACTATGTAGCTGGGCAATATACTACGTGACTGGGCAATATACTACGTGACTGGGCAATATACTATGTAGCTGGGCAATATACTACGTGGCTGGGCAATATATTCTACGTGACTGGGCAATATACTACGTGACTGGGCAATATACTACGTGACTGGGCAATATACTACGTGACTAAGCAATATACCACGTGACTGGGCAATATACTACGTGACTGGGCAATATACTACGTGACTGGGCAATATACTACGTAGCTGGGCAATATACTACGTGGCTGGGCAATATACTACGTAGCTGGGCAATATACTACGTGGCTGGGCAATATACTACGTGGCTGGGCAATATACTACGTGGCTGGGCAATATTCTACGTGGCTGGGCAATATACTACGTAGCTGGGCAATATGCTACGTGACTGGGCAATATACTACGTGGCTGGGCAATATACTACGTGGACATGCATATTCTAGAATACCCGATGCGTTAGAATCGGGCCACCATCTAGTATTTATATAAAGGAGGAAGGAGTGAGAAATGCTACCGTAAAGGCAAATAAATGAATGAAACATATCTGACAGGTGTAATTAAAGGCCTGAAAGGCCTGTCTAGCCACCAATACAGCCAGCACATGAACGTCACTAACATTCTTATCAAAAGAGAAAGAAACATGCAAATTGCAGGGATCAACATGCAAAAATTAACCAATGTATTATATAATCCATTAACCACACAGAATTAAAAAAAAAAAAAAAACATTTAAAAACACTAACACTCTTCTTCCCAGTGACCCCGTTGGTCCAAATCTCAGATCGAGTGACTGCATTATTCGGATCTTTCGCACATCCATGGATGTCACGTCTTGATTCCCCATGACAGCTGATATTGCTGGTGACATTGCATTTTAGCTATAGCAAAGGTAGAGAATCATAAAATAGAACTTTTAAGTACTAATCGTATAAAAAGCCTTCTGGCTATATAAAAAGACAAACACCTCTACATTAGTGCCCACTGGACGACGGGAAACATTCCACAATTAACTAAAGAGTTTGTGTCAAAACAATGACCTGCCAAGTGGTGTGAACAAAGCTACTCCATGAAAAATGGATGCTCTCACCAGTTACGCTGCACTCTGGGGTCCGGGGGAAGTTCCTTCTAGCTCCTCGTGTGTGTATTATCATCCACGAGGCACACATTACCTCACACACAGGAACTATGTCGCCACAGATGTTCCCAAATACTCCTGACACGTTCCCTTTATCTGATTCATCAGGGTTGTTCATACCAATGTGACGGCGCTCCCGATGTGGGTCGTCGGTGGACATTATTTCATTACTAAGGCGGCTATTACGAGGCATACCACCTTATATAGCCACGGCGTTCTCTTTTTACTGTTGAGATTGTCCCTTTCTTCATGGAGTAGCTTTGTTCTCATCACTTGGTTGTGCCCTTGTGGCAGGTTATTGTTTTGTCACAAACTCTTTAGTTACGGTAATTGTGGAATGTATCCTGTCATCCATCCAGTGGGCATTAATGTATATATGTTTGACTTTTTTATATAGCCAGAAGGCTTTCTATATGATCAGTAAATAAAAGTTATACTTTATGATTCTCCTCCTTTGCTATAGCTATTGCAGATAATTGGTGCATATATATCTATCTATAGCATTATATCTGTGATGTGGCATTTTGAGGCGACATAGACTCATGTGGCAACTGATCTTGGCATCAGAGGAAGTGAAGAGGGGGGGCTGGAGGAACGGAGTTAAGGAAAGCCCCCCATGACTGCGTTGCCAAGGGAATGCAGGGGAGCAATTTTTAAATATTAGTGCAGGGAGAAGGGATTGGTTCAGGGGATGGGGAGGAGTAGTGGGGTGGTCTGCTGGGGGGGGCGGGTCATGGGAAAAGTGCGGGAAAGGGGCCATTACTGCTGGAATAACTGACCTGAGAAGACGTGCAGGATGGCCTCCGTCAACTAAATCCTGGGGCAGCTGCGGGAGATGGCGAGGTCGCGGCGGGGAGGCTGGCTGGAGGACCAGCTTGCGTCTTTGCTGGGCAGTCCAGGAGCTCAGGGGACCAGAACCAGGAGGACCCGTCCTCCAGAGCGGCTGTCGCCAGAGATCGGAGGGCGTGGCAACCCCATCCGGCCCGTCCTCCGGCAGGAATCCACAGGCCGGCGTTGCGGTTGCTCGACGGAGGTCGGGAGCAGCGGCGTCACAGGCCCAGAGTGGAGCGCAGGCCGCACCGGAAGTGCCTGGAGGACTTCCGGTTCGCGGCTCCAATATGGCGGCGCCCAGCAGGAGCGGTACCCGGCGAGCAGCAGCGGTGTCTGCGGCGCCGGCAACGTCACCGGCGACGAGGAGCAGCACGCAGGGAGCGGTGGGACAAGCGAGCAGCAGCGGAGTGGCAGCGGGTACCTCGGGGTTTGGAACACCCCGGGTGCCTGGCAGAGGCGGCGCGGCAAGAGGCAGAGCGACGGGCAGGCGCACCTCAACCCCACAGCCTGGCCCAGCACGGCGGGGAAGAACAGTGGCAGCTGCTGGGGCTCGTGGGAGAGCCCAGCAAGAAGACAGGTCCGGAGTCGGGCTGGCGGCGGCCAGGTCCAGGTCACCCAGAAGGTCCAGGGAAAGTTCCAGTTCTCCTGCTCCGGTCCCCCCTGGTGACGTGGAGGCCAGGGGCGCGGGCCTGGAGCAACACAGCGGCGCCGAGGATTCCGGTTCCAGGAGCGACCCGCGGGAGTTCGGTGATCGCACGGCTGGCGGGGACACAGCACCCGCGCAGCTTTCTTGAGTACGAAAATGATTCTGTTGCGGGGTGGGATAGTGGTGCTCGGGTTGGGGATAGTTGGTATGGTGGGGTCGATTTGGCGGGGAGTGGGGGGCCCAGCACCGTGGGGGTCCCGGGGGTCAGAGAGCTTTTGGTGGGTATGTCCCAGATTTTGAGGAGATTGGATGGGGAGGGCCGGGATAGTGTGCGGTCATCTCCGTTAGGGGCTTGGTTGCCGGTTTCCGGTACGGGTTCGGGAGTGGGAGTCGGGTCCGGTAGGGTGAGTGGTGTTGAACAGGCGTCATCGGAGGGGGTGTCGGTGTCGGTGCAGACTGACAAGGAAAAAGGGGATAGAATCAAGTTGGATGATAGAGCTAAGGGCGAGGTTTATGTGTGTTTTGAGGGGCCGTTGGGGGCTCATTTAAAGAAAGAAGTTAAGGAAAAAATATGGAAGGACGAATATGTAGAAATTTTTTCTCTGTTGCCCCTGGAGAAGTTTAATCTGGATAAGTGTAAGAAAGAGGATAGTAAAAAGGAGGAGGAGGAGAAGAGGCGTTGACGATTGATACCGCAGACGTTTGCGAATTGGCAGCAGGCGTTTTTTATTTTGGCAGGAGTTATAGGTGAGAAGTTTCCGGAGAACTGTACAGGTTTGTTCTGCTATGTCGATGCGATAGGGGAAGCATACAGGGCGTATGGGGGCCAGGCGTGGTTACGCTATGACGAGCAGTTTCGGCAAAGGAAGGCGATTAGACCCGAGATAAAGTGGGAACAAAAAGACATAGGTTTGTGGTTGAAGGTGATGGCTCTGACGAGGTTTGGGCAGTCCTTTCATGGGGGTGGAGGGAGTAGCGGTCAGCAGTCAGGACAAGGAAGTGGAGGACAGGGGTCACAAGGGGCTAAGGACAAAACAGGGACGTGTTGGCAGTTCAATGATGGCCAATGCAAATATGGCAGCACATGCAAGTTCAAGCATGTCTGTTCCCACTGTGGAGGGGCCTCACATGGAGCGGCCAAGTGTTTTAAGAAAGCGAGGGGTAAACCAGGAGTGGGAGGCGGTCATGGGGGTGACACCGGTGAAGGTTCTAAGGATGGCCCCTTATCTAAGTAGGTATCCGGATAGGGAAAAGGCCAGCTTGTTGTGGGATGGTTTTTCTGAGGGTTTTAGAATTCCTCATCCGGCTCATGCTATCCCCTTTTCAAAAAAGAATCTGAGGTCGGCTAACCTGCAGCCGGATGTGGTTACGGCAAAATTGGCAAAGGAGGTGGAGCTGGGGCGCATGGCGGGGCAGTTTAGTGATTTACCTGTAGAAGGGGTGGTTGTTTCGCCGCTTGGGTTTGTCCCTAAAAAAGAGCCCAACAAGTTTCGCCTTATTCAGCATTTGTCTTATCCGAAGGGCCAGTCAGTGAATGACGGGATAGCGGATGATCTCTGCTCTGTGGTTTATACCTCTTTTGATGCTGTGGTGCAATGGGTGCGTAGGTATGGCACAGGTGCGCTAATGGCTAAGACAAATGTTGAATCGGCTTTTCGTCTGCTTCCGGTTCACCCCGATAGCATTCCGCTGTTAGGATGCTTTTGGAACGGGGGGTTCTATTTGGATAGGTGTTTGCCGATGGGTTGTTCGATTTCCTGCTCGTTGTTTGAAGCCTTTAGTACTTTTCTGGAGTGGGTCGTTCGGGATGTTTCTCAAGTTCCGTCGGTTATTCATTACTTAGACGATTTTTTGTTTGTTGGCCCCCCGGATTCTTTGTTGTGTGGTAATTTGTTGGCTACGATGGAGTGGGTAGCAGGTCAGTTTGGGGTCCCCTTAGCGCGTGATAAAACGGAGGGACCTGTCACAGTGTTGAGTTTTTTAGGAATTCTCATAGATTCAGAGAAGATGGAGTGTCGCTTGCCTGAGGAGAAGCTGTTGGCCCTACGGCAAGAGGTAATGAGATGCGAGAAGCTGCGCAAGGTTACGTTGAAAGAGCTTCAGTCACTGTTGGGGCGGTTGAACTTTGCGTGCCGTATTATGCCGATGGGCAGGATATTTTGTAGGAGGTTGTCGAGAGCTACGGCCGGTGTGCGGTCTGCGCATCATTTTGTACGCTTGAACAAAGAGCACAAGGAGGATTTGGCGGTTTGGACGCGTTTTTTGGACAACTACAATGGTAGGGCCCTGATCCAACAGGAGGATTTGAACGATTTTGATTGTGAAATTTTTACGGACGCGGCAGGTAGTGTCGGATACGGGGCTTATTGTGCTGGAAAGTGGAGCGTTGGGGGTTGGCCGGATTGGTGGTGCGAAGCGGGGTTTACAAAAAATTTGGCGTTGTTGGAGTTGTTTCCAATGGTGGTTTCGGTGTTCATTTGGGGCAGTACTTTTAAGGATAGGCGGATACGTTTCCATTGCGACAATTCGAGTGTGGTGTCGGTGATCAATAGTCTGTCTTCGTCATCTCCTCCGGTATCAAATTGGTTCGGGAGTTAGTTTTGCGGTGCTTAGAGTTGAATACATGGATTTCAGCTGTACATGTTCCCGGCGTGCAAAACTCTATAGCCGATGCTCTGTCTCGTTTGCAGTGGGAACGTTTTCGGGAGTTGGCTCCAGAAGCGGAAGATGCAGGAACGACATGCCCTTTTCATTTGTGGCAGATTGTTGCGGACGAGGAGGTCGGCTGATACAGTCGTCAGTGTCTGGAAGGACGTGGTCAGGTTATGAGGCGTCATGGCATTTGTGGGAAGGGTGGTTGGAACAGTTGGGTTCGGTCGAATCGGATGGTGACAGGGTGATGGCGTTGTTGCTTTTAATTGGATCGGCGGAGGAATGGGGTTGGTCCGTGTCGAAATTGAATAAATTTATAGCTGGCGTTGCTTTTGGTTTTAAGCTCCAGGGTTCCGTTGATGTTACTAAGGATTTCTTGATTCGGCAGGCATTAAAAGGTTTTAGAAGGGGTTTTTCAACTTGTGATACTCGGCGGCCCATATCTTTCGGGATGTTGGAGCGTTTGGGGGTAGCTTTGGGGGAAGTTTGTAGTTCTGATTATGAGGCTGTTCTGTTTTGACTGGCGTTTTCGCTAGCCTTTTTCAGGGCTTTGAGAATAGGGGAGCTGGTTTCCCCTAGCAGGTTCACAGCTGGGGGTTTGTTGGCGGAGGATATTGAATTTTGGTCAGGTGGGGTTGCGTTTTGGATTCGGCGGTCGAAGACTGATCAGTTGGGAAAAGGAAGGCGTGTGGTTTTAGGAAAAGTGGTTGAGGGGGCGATGTGCCCTCATAGGTGTTTGGAAGATTATTGGGGTTTGGACCCAGATAGGTCTGGCCCACTTTTGCGGCACCGTCAGGGTGAATTTTTATCGCGGTTCCAGTTCACGGCAGTATTGAGACAAGCGTTGACAATTTTAGGCCTGGATCCGTTGTCATTTGGGACGCATTCATTTCGAATTGGGGCAGCATCTGAGGCTGCTGGTTTGGGGCTGGGTCCGGAGGTGATTCGTCGTATTGGCAGGTGGTCGTCGAATCGTTATTTATCTTATGTGCGTAATTGATTTGTTACTTGATTAGTGGGGGTATTAATCATCATTGTATTTTGCAGGACGGACCCCACTTCTGGCGTGGATTTTCGGACATTCTTTCGTGCATTGGGGGGCGATTCGTGCCGATGTTAGACAAGATGGTAGGCAATTGGGATTTCAGAGGGAGGCGGTGGTGGTCCGTTGGTTGGGTTTTCGGGGCATGTCGTGGCGCGGGTTTTTGACCGAATTTTCCCGATCGGTTAGTTTGGATCGTTCCCCGGATATCGTTGTTGTACATTTGGGTGGTAATGATTTGGGGTCTAAGCCGGTGAGAGAATTAATTCGAGATATACGGTATGATCTTTTGCGATTGTGGGTATCCTTTCCAGGGATGGTTACGGTGTGGTCCGACATTGTGCCCAGAAAAACGTGGAGGGCAGCACGCTCTATGAAGGGTATCAATAGGGCCCGGGTTAAGTTAAATAGGGCTGTGGCGAGTTTTGTTTCTCGGAACAGGGGGATGGCGGTTCACCACTTTGAGTTGGAAGCCGGTGTTGGAAATTACTGGAGGAGCGATGGCGTTCATTTGAATGATATTGGTTTGGATTTGTGGATGTTGGCAATACAAGAAGGGGTGGAGAGGGCCATGGCGGTGGTGGGGCACTCGCGAGCCTGAGGTGTTCAGTGCTGCTCGTGGTTGGCGGGGGGCGGGGTTCTTGGAGTTGGTTTCAGGGGGCTGATCTGGCTTTGGTTTACTGGCTCTGGACGGGGATTTGACCTCGGGAGCTTTGGGGTTGGTTTGCCCGGTAAACGGGTTACATGGTGCCCTCGAGCTGGTGGTTACGGCTGAGGGTAAAGAAGGGGTTTTTTCCATGTTGGTTTTGGGCTTTGCCTATTAGGTGCCAGATTTATTAGCTCCAAGAACCCTCCCCTCAAGTTTTATACAAATGTATAATTGGTTGTTATGTTTGTTATTTAATAAAATGGCCGCTGTGGCCAAATTATCCAAAAGAAATTAATTGTTGTGTTTTTAATTTAAGGGGCATTAATTAGTCTGGGGGGTATAAGAATCAATGTGGTAAGAGAGGCCTGGTATCTCGGAGGTCCCATCTTGGAATACGCAGTCATGAGAAATCCAAATAGTGCAGTCACAGGACCTGTAATGTAGAGAAACAGGGCACTGGGGGGAAACAATATATTAGTAAAAACATGCTGGCTATATTGGTGCATAGAAGGGCCATTCATAGCACCCCTTTGATAAGACCACCATGAAGACTAGTACATGAGGTTCCAGGATGTCCCCACTTGTTATTTACAGAATGTGCACAAATTCCCTCATATGTGATCTGGCTCCGATAAACTAAATTATCCGTATCTTAGTTTACATTTGGGTAAATATCCTTGGCAGTATTGTTCCTTTGTGCCTGCAGAGCCCTTCTCAATCTCTGCCACAATCTCATTTGCACACAAGTGCTCAATCACCCGAAAATGTGTAAATGTAACACATAAGGTCTATTTTTGCTGCATTTTGCCATCTACAGCCCTATATTGGTCCAAGGGTACATGCATTTGAATAGAGCTGTCTGAAACTGAGGAATATAATCTTACAATGACATAAGATAAACAGCGCTATATTGATAGAAAACCGGGCAGAGGATTGTGTGGCATGCCCAGCCACAGAGCCAGACTGACAGGTAGAGCGGTGATGGAAGGTAGCGCCATCCTTTGCATCTACGGTGGATATCATTGTAATGGGGCATCACTTTTAATTACTATTAATGACAACTTTGTTTCATTTTTCTTTTCAGCATGCCTCAACATAAAGGCTATAGTAACACAATCCCTTAGAATAGCTATGTCTCTCTACTGGATATGAAGTGCTGTGGTTGGTACCTAAAAGTCAGCCAATTTCAGTGAATTGTGGATTATTTTAAATCAATTGAATTCTCCATAAAATAACAGATATACCACTTTTTTCTAAGGACATTGTGTTACTCTGGTATTCCTCCTGGAAATGTAGAAATAAATTTACATCTGAATTTTATAATTTGCCTTTTCAATAAGATAGGTCACCTGCTGCACTGATTAGACACTATCTATCAAACCATGTAGGGATGTTCCCTGTTGTGAAACTTGTTGCCAATTTGTTTCCATTAGTCTAGGTCCACAAGAGCTAGGGCTAGGGTCACATGAGCTAGGGCTAGGCTAGGGTCACAAGAACTAGAGATAGGGCTAGGCTATGGTCACACAAGCTAGAGTTAGGTTAGCGTCACACAAGCTACAGCTGGGTTAGAGTCACACGAGCTAGGGCTAGGCTAGGGTCACTCGAGCTAGGGCTAGGCTAGGGTCACCCGAGCGAGGGCCATGCTAGGGTCACATGAGCTAGGGCTAGACAAAGGTCACACAAGCTAGGGCTAGGCTAGAGTCACACGAGCTAGGGCTAGGCTAAGGTCACACGAGCTAGGGCTAGGCTAGGGTCACCCGAGCGAGGGCCAGGCTAGGGTCACATAAGCTAGGGCTAGACAAAGGTCACACAAGCTAGGGCTAGGCTAAGGTCACACGAGCTAGGGCTAGGCTATGGTCACACGAGCTAGGGCTAGGTTAGGGTCACATGAGCTAGGGCTAGACAAAGGTCACACAAGCTAGGGCTAAGCTAGAGTCACACGAGCTAGGGCTAGGCTAAGGTCACACGAGCTAGGGCTAGGCTAGGGTCACCCAAGCGAGGGCCAGGCTAGGGTCACATGAGCTAGGGCTAGACAAAGGTCACACAAGCTAGGGCTAGGCTAAGGTAACACGAGCTAGGGCTAGGCTATGGTCACACGAGCTAGGGCTAGGTTAGGGTCACACGAGCTAGGGCTAGGCTAGGGTCACATGAGCTATGGTTAGGCTAGGGTCACAAGAGCTATAGCTAGGCTAGGATCATATGAGCTAGAGCTAGGGTCACATGAGCTAGAGCTAGGGCTAGGCTAGGGTCACAAGAGCTATAGCTAGGTCTAAGCTAGGGTCACACAAGCTACGGCTAGGCTAGGGTCACACGAGCTAGTGCAAGGAAACTGTCACATGAGCTATGGTTAGGCTAGGGTCACACGAGCTAGTGTAAGAAAATGGTCACATGAGCTATGGTTAGGCTAGGGTCACAAGAGCTATAGCTAGGCTAGGGTCATATGAGCTAGAGCTAGGGTCACATGAGCTAGAGCTAGGGCTAGGCTAGGGTCACAAGAGCTATAGCTAGGTCTAAGCTAGGGTCACACAAGCTACGGCTAGGCTAGGGTCACACGAGCTAGTGTAAGGAAACGGTCACATGAGCTATGGTTAGACTAGGGTCACAAGAGCTAGGCTAGGGTCACATGAGCTAGAGCTAGGGTCACATGAGCTAGAGCTGGGGCTAGGCTAGGCTCACAAGAGCTAGAGCTAGGCCTAGGCTAGGGTCACACAAGCTGTGGCTAGGCTAGGGTCACGCGAGCTAGTGTAAGGAAACGGTCAATCGAGCTATGGTTAGGCTAGGGTCACAAGAGCTAGGCTAGGGTCACATGAGCTAGAGCTAGGGTCACATGAGCTAGAGCTAGGGCTAGGCTCACAAGAGCTAGAGCTAGGTTAGGGTCACGCGAGCTATGCCTAGACAAGTGTCACATGAGCTAGTGTAAGGAAATGGTCACATGAGCTATGGTTAGGATAGGGTCACACGAGATAGAGCTAGACTAGGGTCCCAAGAGCTAGAGCTAAGTCTAGTCTAGGGTCACATAAGCTAGAGCTAGGTCTAGGCTAGGGTCACAAGAGCTAGAGCTAGGTCTAGGCTAGGGTGACACAAGCTATGACTAGGCTAGGGTTACAGGTGCGGTCTGATTGTTTCCAAAGATTCATTGACTTGTAAGGCCCAGTGTGACCCGTATATCAGCTCAAACTCGGGCATGCTGTGATTTTATCCCCGGCCTGAAGAAATAATCGGACATGTGCACAGCCCCATAGATTAATGTTGGTGAGATCTGATGTGTGTTGAGTCACACTCATAAGGACAACATGGCTGTGTGCACCCTTATCAGGAGGAATTAGCGAGGAATGTAACCATGTGAAGTCTTAGAATAGTCATAGAATTCTTATTCTATGTAGAATAGAGGTCTTTAATGAAACAGGCATGACAGTATATTCGTAGATATACAAACTCTTAGATGAGACTGTGTACAGAATTCAGCAGATCCTCTCAGCAGCTCCTCTTTTCTTTCTCAGCCATCATACACTCTTGGCTTGTTGGCTTTGCAGATTTTCCAAAGGATATAATAACACTGCGTAAATTATCACTGATTGAGCAGAGCGTGAAAGTTTAGGAAGAGTGCATTGTGTTTACTGTAAATGCAGACCATTTTCTTTCCAGAAACCTCACCCTTCTGAACCATTAATGCAAATTGTATGTACTGTTAAATATATCTCGGGATGCTCTGAAGATTTTATGATTTCAGAAGATAATCCTTACTAATTGGCTTAAACTGTCTGCTGAAAAAACTGCAAGAGAATAGGAAAGAATCAATTTCTGGCTCATGTTCAATTTTTAAATTTATGTGATGTCTGATCTTTCCATTCCTGCCGCTCCCAATGTCTCTGCTACATTACTTGTACTTTGCTTCCCAATATGGTAACCCAGGTTATCTTGTGGGGTAAAGCAGAGTGTCCATAACAAGCAGGCATATACAACAGCTAGAAACCCAACAGTGAGATATTATCCCACAGATTCCTCGTAGTAAAGTGCCTTTGGTTCTCCTAAGCTCATGCCTACGACATAGGCATGTGTGCAGCCATACAGCCCCTCCGTGCTGCCCCACAGGCTCCGCCAGTTGCTTCAGAACACCTCCACACAAAAGACATGTGATGAAGCATGCCATGATCTAACAGTGTCCATAAAAAGCAGTATACCTCCGTATTGAAAAAACATTAATGTGTATTAAAAGTGAGGAATGTAAAAGTGGCATAACTTGAAGCTCGTGAGCCCCAGTGCAAAATCTCCTAGAGGTCTCCCAGCTATCGCAGGTTTTTAATAGAAATCGTCTTTCATATAGGCCAAAGGAATATTTTGGGCCCCATAAGCTCCAGGGCCCGAGCAGCCCCTGCACCTATCATAGTTACACCCCTGTATATAATTTAGTTGATTAGTTCACATTTGCCTGGTGCGCCAATCGTGGTCCACTCACACCGGTTTGGCAGCTTCACTTTGGGTCCTGTGCTGCATGCAGAAATGAGTTTCCTGCATAGACAGGTTTCCTGCTGGCTGACGGCCATTTCCCATAACATCATTCCCTTTCTCTGTCACAACTGATGCATAGATAGAAAAGCTCAGCTACTGAAATTAGCAGTTAGCCAGCCCCCTTCATAGACACTAGTATTGTGCCAAACCTGGGTACTCGCTGCTGTTATCAGCAAAAGAGAGAGGAGCTGCCTAAGCCGAAAATGGAGCCAACACCTAACGACTAGAGGACCTGGCATACTTCAACTACATTAGTAACTTACATAACTTATTCTTCAACTCTCATCTATGTCATTCTTTGGGCTGGACAACAGCTTTAGATTGGAGACATGGAGAGGTGCAGAAGAGACACCATGCACCTCTATGGCAGCTCCATTATGGATCCATACAAAACATAGACCTTAGCCAGGTACTTGAGTCCTGATGTTCTTTAAGGATGACTACTCAATAAAAGAGAGTAGCGAGAAGCCAGATGGTACTAGTTAGCGTGTTGTCGCCATGTGACGTGGTGGTCAGGAGACAGCCCACTCGCTTGGGGTCTACAGGGGAATCATGACAGTGTATGCATTATTGTCACGATTCTGCAGTTGCATAAAGTGACTGAAGAATTTTCATTTCAGACTGTAAAATCCCCTTAATCTTACACTAGATTTGCATCTGCATTATGCAGTGTTCTGATCTGTTATAGGAGGAGAAAATGATGGTGTGCCAGATGACTTACAGAGGTTCTCCACTACTAAGACAACCCTTTCTTGAACTAAATGTTTGGCCTCGATAAAATAAAAAGCCTATACTGATGTCCCATGCTGGCGCTGCTCCAGCAGTGTCAGGACTCGCGGCCCCTGAGCTCTGGTGCCTGATGTCCAATCATGGTGCCTGATGTCCAATCAGCGCTGGCGTCACTCTCTCCACCTTCGTATGGATCGAACATGAAGAGGACGACCGGGCTGCAGCTGATCCTTGACTTCCTCTTCATGCTCAATCCGTATGAAGGCGGGGACAGTGACGCCAGTGCTGATTGGGCGCCGGACATCACATGTCACAAGAACTGCACAAGAGCTCCTGGACCGTCAGTGCTGACACCGCTGGAACAGCGCCAGCACGGAGCGTATATGTTTTTTCATTTTTTGGGGGCCAAACATTTATTTCAAGAAGGGGCTGCCCTAGTAGCGGAGAACCCCTTTAAACTATTCTAGTTTACCAAAGATGTGAACACCCAACTGAGAAAACTTCTGCTTCTGTTACTATTATCCTGAAGCATTTTTCATCTATTTCTGATTATTGCCCTCCGGTCTGTGAGGTCACATGAATACGCAGATTTCCCTGTTTTTGTAACCCATAGATTAAAATTCTTATAACCCTCTTTGCAGACTGGAAACATCACTTTTCATTTTTACAGAGTGATGAAAATGATGGATCCATTTTGTAAGGGGTGCTTATTAATTCCTTTCAGTGAGTTTGATGTTTGTTTTCCTTAATAGACAGAATACTGCCATGGATTAGCACATCCTCATAAAAACAAGAATTCTGCTACATAACAACATCACGGCTCACAAATTCCCACTTCACAGTTACGTTAGTGAAGCGTTGAGATGGAAAGAAGGTTCCGTCACTCACCTGTATGCGTTCTCTGGTGGGCCTTCAAATGTGAGCTCTTTGTGTAGACTTTTCTGCAGCCATTAAACTGGCACCTATGAACTCTCTTCTTATTCTCCGGTGACGCCTCTCCTGCATTCCCGATCTGCTCACTGTCACTTAGGCCACACTTCGATGTTATGGCAGACTCTGTGGCCTTTCCAGAGCTGACAGAGGCTTTTTTTGCAACCAGTTTTAATGTTACCGTTCCATCCAAAGCAGACAGAGACTGTGGGGTCTTGACCAGATGCCGGCCAAGTTCCGGAGAAGATGGCGGCGTTAGTGAAGTCACTGCGTTGAGCTGTGCCTGATTTACAGAGGTATAACATTCTGTAGAGGAGCTGGCGGGCTGTAAGCTGACACATGTTTCTGAGAGCAGTTTGTCTTGTGAAAGTAGCAGGTCCATACTAGGACGCTTCTCATACGTACTGATGTCCAGAGGAATTAGAATTGGATCCAGCTTACGGGCACATCCATCGTGCGAAATAGAGCTGCTCAAGAAAGAATCTAAATCTTCTCCAAATGCCTCTGACATCATCTTTGGTTCGGTCTGCAAATACCGCTCCAACTCCAGACAGGTCTACGAAGTAACCGAAAAGAAATGTCATCAGTAAAGAATATTTGACAGAAAACGCTAAAAAACATTCAAGTAATCAAGTTACACTGATGAAATGGTAAAATTAATGCTGCTCACTAGACCAGCCACTACAACTATGGGTCTAACTTAAAGGGAATCTGTCAGTAAGATTTCACCCTACCAAACTAAATGCTCATGTAGCTTTACCTTTATCCAGTCCAATTCTCTGAATCAACTTTTGAATTGATATTGAAATGAAGCTGAAGAGCTATGGTAGATCTGAAGCCTCTGTCACTGCAGCTCTATTCCCTGCCCAGCACTGCCTTTTCCTGCCTGACTGGGAACGGCTATGCTGTGTGACTGAAGGCAAAGGAGTCGTCAATCAAGCAGGAGGAGGCGGTGCTGGGCAGAAGATAGAGCTGGTGTGACAGAGGATTCAGATCTATCATAGCTCTTTAGCTTCATTTTCAGGTCAATTTAAACACTGATTTCTCAGTAATGGAGGAACAGACTGGCGATGTAAAGGTATTGCCGGACTTGTCTTTATTACATGCACATATAAATAGTATGGGTTGTGAAATCATGTTATCAGATGTAGCAGGTTTACCTACAAGCCTATGTACAACCACCACACAGATCTGTGCAAATAGTGACCAGAGATAGATTCAAGCCGAAAACCTTCAAAGCAACAGTGCTAAACTGAGTCCTGGTGCTGCCAATGGACTGGTTTTATCTTCAACAACTCTCCGCTGAACTCTCTTCCAAAGCCAACAGTATTTGCTCTTTGCTCAAACTTTATCTCTGTGCTGCTGTGCGAGGTTTTAGCAGCAATACCGTACACCGCCAGTGCAGAAGAGTGGTGCTGTTTTTCTTACCTAATCTAATGCAACCTCTATAAAGTGAGCCTTCATTAAGGAACAGTGTAGCAATAATCCCCTTACACATATAAATCTATTAGAAGAATTGCTCCCTTTAGAAGCCAGTTATTCAATGAAGAGTGACAGCTTGCATCTGCTGTTCTATACAAAGACTACAGACTACCATAAACTACAGACTGGTTTATGAGTCTTAAAGGGCAGCCACAAGGGATTTGCCGTCCAGCAGTCCTACAAATTTACTGCAAAGGAGCCATTCCAATAATGAGTCTTTTATGGCATTGCCTAAGAAATGTATATATTCCATATTTATTAGCATTGCATAACATTTTACATTATACGATACAGTGTAAGAGAAATGACTGTAGAATCTACAACATTGCGGACGCAGATCATTAACCCATGTGTCCTCGCACTTGTTCCCATTTCCTTTGGAGTTTTGCACTGAAGCTTTACATTATATCGCCCTGTAATAGCAGAACCATTCCGTGGATATTGCCTGCTCTTCAGTAATGATCTTGGATCACGTTATAAGAAATGTGCTGCTGGCATTTTATATTAAAGGAGACTTGTCACATTCAACATGAGTCTGATCTGTCAAAAGAAGCCTATGGAGGAGGCGATGAACAGATATATAGGTTTGTTGGGAAAAGATTCAGTATACAGCTATGTTCACCTGGCTGTATAAAATACTGTCCAATTTTCATCCAGAAAAACAGAGGATTTTCATCTGTATTGTCCTCCGTGTATCATTCATTGTCATACGTCAGTAAGGAAAAATGTACAAGATTGAGAACAATTTACTATGTTAATAATAGGAATGTATCAACAAAATTCAGATGCTGCATGGTAGAGCTGTATGGGATCCATCATAGCCGTTAAAAGGCAAATCTCATCCAAAATACAGAAGAGACTAGAGCATGCTGCAATTATTTTCACAGGGATTTTTGGTTGATGTAAAATAAACAGGTATGTGAACAGCCCTATTGAATAATATTGGTCCGATTACTGAAATTTTTTTTGACAGAGGAGCATTCAGACCAAAATATGGCCGTCTGAACTAAGCCTCGCTTGTATTTTATTCATTGAATCCCAGTTCATTCTGGGCTTACGAGTCAAGGGGGTGGTCCTAATCAGTGATTGACAGCTATCTATGTATGCACATATACAAGAAAGGTGGTCAAACACTGCCTAATGCCACCCCAATGACTTCTAAACGCCAAATGAACAGGATTATCAATGAATAAAATAGAAATACAATGTTATGCTCATTATCATAAATGATTTACATTGCAAAAGTATTTGTCATAACAAGTACGGTATCTTGTCAATTAATTGTAATTTAAAATGATCTCTGTTCTCAAGAACGGAATGGTTTATAATTCTACGGATAACTGCCCATTGTCTACATTACAGGACACATTGCAGGCTATCAGCAGTGCTTACAAGCTCTGATGTTGGCTAGATTACCGGATATGGCCAGCTTTAGTGCCCCTGTACTCGTCTGATGGTGCAATGGCAAAGCTGCCTCTGCCTACAGCATCAGAGAGCACAAAGTTTGCTGCAACAAAGCTGCTGGGATGAACTGTCAATCAAACAAGAGAGTGCCACCCCATTGCAGGCTATCAGCAGTGCTTACAAGCTCTGATGTTGGCCAGATTACCGGATATGGCCAGCTTCAGTGCCCCTGTACTCGTCCGATGGTGCAATGGCAAAGCTGCCTCTGCTTACAGCATCACAGGCCACAAAGTTTGCTGCAACAAAGCTGATGGGATGAACTGTCAATCAAACAATATGGCGCCACCCCATTGCAGGCTATCAGTAGTGCTTACAAGCTCTGATGTTGGCCAGATTACCGGATATGGCCAGCTTCAGTGCCCCTGTACTCGTCCGATGGTGCAATGGCAAAGCTGCCTCTGCTTACAGCATCAGAGAGCACAAAGTTTGCTGCAACAAAGCTGCTGGGATGAACTGTCAATCAAACAATATGGCGCCACCCCATTGCAGGCTATCAGTAGTGCTTACAAGCTCTGATGTTGGCCAGATTACCGGATATGGCCAGCTTTAGTGCCCCTGTACTCGTCCGATGGTGCAATGGCAAAGCTGCCTCTGCTTACAGCATCACAGAGCACAAAGTTTTCTGCAACAAAGCTGATGGGATGAACTGTCAATCAAACAATATGGCGCCACCCCATTGCAGGCTATCAGTAGTGCTTACAAGCTCTGATGTTGGCCAGATTACCGGATATGGCCAGCTTCAGTGCCCCTGTACTCGTCCGATGGTGCAATGGCAAAGCTGCCTCTGCTTACAGCATCACAGAGCACAAAGTTTTCTGCAACAAAGCTGCTGGGATGAACTGTCAATCAAACAATATGGCGCCACCCCATTGCAGGCTATCAGCAGTGCTTATAAGCTCTGATGTTGGCTAGATTACCGGATATGGCCAGCTTTAGTGCCCCTGTACTCGTCCGAAGGTGCAATGGCAAAGCTGCCTCTGCTTACAGCATCAGAGAGCACAAAGTTTGCTGCAACAAAGCTGCTGGGATGAACTGTCAATCAAACAATATGGCGCCACCCCATTGCAGGCTATTAGCAGTGCTTATAAGCTCTGATGTTGGCTAGATTACCGGATATGGCCAGCTTTAGAGCCCCTGTACTCGTCCGATGGTGCAATGGCAAAGCTGCCCCTGCTTACAGCATCAGAGAGCACAAAGTTACTGGAGCAAACTATTAATCAAGCAGGAGCACGGCACGGAATCGGGAAGCCTGGAGACGTGCATTTCTGGTGAAGATATTGAGAAAACTGCTTTAATGTTAACTCTTTCCCACAACCAATATATCTATTTGCTGGATAATATGCCACCCATACATTGCACGGTTAGATTTTCAAGCTGACAGGTTCCCTTTAACAAAACTGTACTTCCATACGGTATAAAGCTAGGGATGCATAAAACGCAATGTGCGCCACTTCTAGGTTTATGAGAACTCCTGCCACATTGATAGCAAAAGTGATTTTGTCCTGGGTAAGAGAGCAAGAGGACTGGTGAATAAGTTTCCTAAGGTTTAGGACGCCGCTGTCATTCTGTCCTTAGCACCAAGATGTAAAGGGCTTACAGCATCTGTTTACTAGAGCACAATAAATGATAAAAAACCCTCTGCTTGGCATTCCAGGAATATCTGAAAGGCTGCGATAACATTCACTCTGCTTCCTTTTCTTTTTACTAGCCTGTAACAACTTCTCAGTGGAATTCAGGAAACAGCGCCATGAATACCAATTTATCTAAACCGCCTCCTAAATACACCATATAAAAGGGCTACTTTACGCTACTTCCATTGACAATCGGAGCTGGATTAGGAGTTATGCCGTGAGAAATTAACATGTTATTAACTTTAGGTAATGGTTAGCAGACTGACAATAACAGCTTTTATAAAACATAATGGATGCCTAGAGACAATGTGGAACATAGATAGATTTCCTCAGAGTTTAAGCGCTTTGGAAAATACGCTATTTTGTGGTTATTAAAATGGTTGCCCAGGGCCAGTCTAATATGATGGAGATTTAGAGGCTGACATCGTGAGAGAGTTGAAATTTTAATGAATTGCTATGAGAAATCTACTCCATAATATTTCATATAACTGAAATTCAGACTGAAGAAAGGTGTCAGGATAGATTACTATGACACACACACACCATTACAGAAAGCAAAGCAAACAGAAAAAAGCAGCCGCTACACAATAGCAAATCCAGTCATAAAGCACAGTCTGCCATTAGCTTTCTCCACAGCTGCTTTATTGATGTCTGAGCGCTGCATTATTATGAATAGTACTTATTTTAGGAGGAATACAGGAGGTTCGCTGCACAAATGGATTTTCTACAGCTATTGTTGCCGAGGTAGTGGAACACAAATATTGGCCATTTTCTTCAAAAGACAGGAGAGAAGGGGGAAATATGAAACGATGCCCCTCAACATATTGTAAAATGGTTTGTATTGATTTGAATGCAAGACACATTGCTATTTAAAGGGAATGTGCACCTTTAAACATTACATCTCTGGCTGCTATCATACAGAAAAGAGGAGGAAGATCGAAAATTCCACTGAAATATATTAGGTTTTTAGTGACATGTTTAAAGATGTACATACCAATTAAAATGACTGTCTAGCCAGACCAGAAAATATATACATATAGGAGCTTTAAGAGTAAGTCACGTGCTAATACAGTGCACAAATACTGAGGTAAAACACTGACCAGAAACTGAACGTGTGAATATGGCCTAAGAGTAAGTCACGTGCTAATACAGTGCACAAATACTGAGGTAAAACACTGATCAGAATCTGAACGTGTGAATATGGCCTAAGAGTAAGTCACGTGCTAATACAGTGCACAAATACTGAGGTAAAACACTGACCAGAAACTGAACATGTGAATATGGCCTAAGAGTAAGTCACGTGCTAATACAGTGCAATTATGCCAGCTGCACCATTTATCCAGTAGCCGCTCCAACCTGAATCCCTTCCAATAATGTGCCCAGGACAGTGCTTGCTACGTAGGCATGTGACCAGAACGGTGTGTAAAGAGGATCTGACTACTCACTTAGAGGGGTTGTCCACCTGTGGGCATTTGTTTTTCTTTCTTAAACACTGTACATGCTATTAGAACTAAAATAATTTTTGCAATTAGGTGTCCTAATAATTTTTTAATTGTTTCTCTCTGATTTCCTTTGTACTATACCATTTGGGGCTTCAGAATGAGATAAAGGGGTTAGCCTTTTTATGTTGATTTTATCAGATGAGATCTGGGCATTTATTGTATAAATATTACAGGTCCTCCTCCTGCTCGTTGGTCTCGCCTCCTCACAGACTGCACAGCTCGCCAGTCCATACAATGGCGGCTGATGGAGGAGCGTGACCAGACCTGTCCATCAGCCTCCTCCAATAGAGGCATATTTCCCATGTGAGGTTTTCATTCGGACACTCATACTCTTACTGACTGCTGATCACACTGGCTTGCTGTATGTCAATAAAGAACCTTTTTTTACATTGCAGACCAGCATGTGCCGTGAATTCACTTCTGAGCCTGGCATCCTCAGATTGTCATCCTGGGCGCCTCCGGCATCCACTTGCCCCCGCGAGATCATGAAATCAGCGCAATGCATGTCATGACATTGCATGAGACGCAGTGAGTAGGCCTCACACAATGTCATGATATCATGGGGCCTACTAGTATGTTCCACAGATGTCCAGGACACTGGGCCAAGGTTACAGAAGTGAAGAGTGGTGGGTATGTAAGCACTGGACTGGATGTCAGACATGGCCAAAGCAAACTCAACTGCTAATTTCTAGTCGTGAGAAAAGAGATGGAGCCCTGGATGGGGCAGTACCTGACAATCGGGGCGTTAGGTTTAAGTAAACTACATTAGCAAGTTATATAACTTGGAAACCCCATTAAGAAAAGTGCAGAAAATAACGCTGATTCCAATAAGTTAGAAGAAGTCATCTGTGAGCCACTGGAGACGTGTATCCATCAGCTACACAGTGATGCCTTTGTCATGTTCAGTTCCAACACTATTTTTAAGTAAATAGGGCACCTAACATTTGTTGTGATTTCTGAGTTACTTGTTCTCAAACAGGAGCCAACATTTTTTTTAGTGTGAAACAACAGGTGGCCACTTTTATCATGGACTGTTTTCATAGAATCATAGAAAGTTAGAGTTGGAAGGGACCTCCAGGGTCATCGTGTCCAACCCCCTGCTCAATGCCGGATTCACTAAACCATCCCAGACAGATGTCTGTCCAACCTCTGAAGACTTTAAAGGATTATTCTGAAGGAGATATCCTCCCTTTGCAGGATAGGGAATACCTTGCTAATCACTAGGCTCTGAATGTTGATACCTTTTCGAATTGTGAGACCAGGACTTAGGAACACAGAGGCCAAGACTCTGCAGCCCTATCTTGAATGGAGCAGAGGTGTGCATGCTCCACTTCTCCTCCATTCACTGGGACTGCTGAAGAAAGCAGAGCACTGTACTCAACTTTTTCTGGAGTCCCAGCAGTCCTTGAAGTCAGAGCCCCAGTGATCAGCAAGTTATTCTGTGTCCTACGGTAGTTCTTGGCCTTCACTAGTCTGGTGCCTCACGCCTCTTGATACAGCGTCTATCTCTTGGGGCGTGAAGCCTCCACTCTGCTACTATTTGTGCCTAAAATTAATCTAAGGTACATATGGCACTAATACAACAATGTATTTTATAACAACATTCTTATATATCAATCCTCAAAAGTTTAAAATAAGAAATTATTTTGAAGAAAATGGCACATTTATGTATCACACTGTGAAGATCACCATATCTTTAATTATAACGGTTGCAGATGCACTTAACGAGCGAGTCATGTAGAATAATGTGAATTACCTTCAATTCTAGGATTAATTTAGCTGTTACTGCAAAAAGTGAAAGTAGGGAACATCATGCAATAATCCCAATGTAAAAGAAGTATTGTCGTCAACAGCAAAAAGACAAACTTCCAGGTGATGCTGTGTCCTGCCCATTTGTCAACCATTTGTCCCCTCTGTACCAGTCTGTCATCGTAAACCTGTGTACTGTAAATGACATCTATAAAACTGTATGTAACCCCCTTTCTCATGTACAGCACCATGGAATTAATGGTGCTATATAAATAATAATAATAACCTATGAATGATATTACATGGCTCAGCTTTAAACATGGCATTGTAAAGAATGACTGGAAGTTCCATACGTTGCACCTCCTCCGCTGTAATTACTAGCAGAACAATGCGCTGTCCAAGGTAGGAAATCAAAGCGCACAACACAGCCTAGTGTGAAGACAGCAGATATGGTGCGGCACAATCATTAGACATGAGGACACTGCACATCAGGCCGGAAAATGCACAAGTAGTCAGTAAGGACAGCCATGAAATAAGAACGAACCTAAAGGCTAAGGAAACAGGTGCTCCGCACACTTTATCCCACCCTTACTAATACCTAACAGACAGTGCAAACAGAGTGCAGGGGTCTGAAGATGCCCCATATTACCCACAGATACACTATGGCGCATGCGGCTAGGAGATACACAGCTTTCCTTACTTATGTCAACATTCATTTGACTCCCTTTGAATAAATGTGATTGGCCAAATCCATGCCCCTTCTTCTACACTCTTCTCAATAAATGTCTACTGAAGAACACACATCTGTTCTTTTTTGCTTAAAGGGAGCATGTCACCAAGTTTTGCCACCTTATTTGAGAACAGCATAATGTAGACACAGATGAGGATTCCAGCGATGTGTGACTTACTGGGCTAAATGCTAAAAATTTCATATGATCACTGTTTTCTCAGCAGGAGATTATCACTAGAGGACTAGCAAACCTGCTGCCAGATAGTCCACCACTGATTGGCAGCTTTCTGCCTATGCACAGTATGTACAGAAAACTCCCAATCAGTGGTTTAGGTGGGGTTATAAAGAGCTCAGCATTCAGAGAACTGGTAGATCTACAGCCGATAAATCTGTAGTTTTATCAACATTTCTATAAGCAGCCTAGTAAGTCATACATCACTTGAATCAGGGTCTTTATCTACATCTCAGATGGAGTAACAAAAATCTGGTGACATATTTCTTTTAAAGAGGACCTATCAACGAATCAAAAGTAGCCATTTTTGCTCTTATATTATTCTTGCTGCACTCCTGAGAGTTTCTTTGTTTTTTTTAAATCCTTCGGTTCCAGCGATCCAGGCCTTTCATGTAGTGCAAATCTTTATGGTCTTTACCAAGGAGACATTGCTCACAGGATTCTCTTGGGAAAGTGTCTTTACGCGGCTCTACATTATTAGCCTGCGAGTAATGCTGCCTTAGAAAAGACCATGAAAGTTACCACTATATAAAAAGGTCCATATCTCTGGGACCACACAACGGGTTAAAAAAACAAAAAAACAAAAACCGATGACTCAGGCGAGCAGCAGGAATAAAATAAGAGCAAACACCGGTCACCTCTGTAAATGAATAATACATTTAAATTGATTTATGATGTGGCCACTGTTTGTTCATGTCTGTCGGAGCCACTATTGGAATTAGCATTGCACACTAGCAAACCTACAATAAGAATGCCACATTTGTAACTTTACCCTCCAAAGTCGCTTTATAACTAGTGTACATTAAAGGGGTGTCCACTACTCAGATAATCCATTGTCAATCACTATGTTCCCCCTCATAAAATAACAGCTGTACTCAGCTCCAGGGCAGGCGAACATCAGCAACATCGGCACTGGTCTCCTGGGGCTCACATGACATTATGTCACTCTAGCCCTGCTGCCCACCAGTGAATGCTTCACTCTCCCCTCCTTCAGATAAACCAGACATCAGGAGAAAGAGAGAGCAGCCAAAGCCCTCGTCTCCTCCAGATGTCTGATTTGTCAGTAGGGAGGAGAGTGAAGTGGCCACTTAATGGCAGCAGGGCTAGAGTGACATAATGTCATGTGAGCCCCAGGACACCAGTGCCGATACTGCTGCAATGGCGCCTGCATCGAAGATGAGTATAGCTGTGATTACTTTGGGGAACAGAGTGATTGAGAATGGGTTGTCCAAGTAGTGAATGACTTCTTTAATACACAGGAAACAGCTCATTCCGCTTGAAAGTATAGGAAATAGAGGTGTATAATTGGGTCAATGTCTATATAGTTGCTCACAATTAGTAGTAAAGAGTCCATGTAGTGTAGATATATAGTAACATAGTAACATAGTTAGTAAGGCCGAAAAAAGACATTTGTCCATCCAGTTCAGCCTATATTCCATCATAATAAATCCCCAGATCTACGTCCTTCTACAGAACCTAATAATTGTATGATACAATATTGTTCTGCTCCAGGAAGACATCCAGGCCTCTCTTGAACCCCTCGACTGAGTTTGCCATCACCACCTCCTCAGGCAAGCAATTCCAGATTCTCACTGCCCTAACAGTAAAGAATCCTCTTCTATGCTGACTGAAACAACTGATTTTGCCAATTATGGGAGATCAACTAATGTGTGTCCCTCAACTGAAGATGTTGGAGAAAGAAAGGTTGTTGATTTCAACATGTCTGATCCTTTTGTCCTCACAAGATGCCATCAGAGGTTCCTAACATCAGCTTATTCGTCTCTTCCCATTGGGAACATGTACTCTCGACTGACTTGAGCATGCACATGTATGGTGGGGGGAGGTAAAGAGGAATTGCCAATGCTTATAAGTTTAAGGTTATGGAAAATATCCTGGAATCCTCTGTTGAAAGTGCAAAGGGTCAGTACAGAGATGAAGGGTTATTTGCATTTAGAAAACAAATGTTTTACTCCAGAAGCAGCACAGCTCTTCTCAACCTCCGAGCCGTGCCTCATACTGCAGCCCAGTCCCATTGAAGCTGATGCTGGAATGGTAGACAGAGTCCATAGACTAGAATGGGGCACAGAGAGTCAGTGCACAGAACGCTGGACAGCAGCAGGAAACAACAACGGCTCCTGTATTCTAGATCCATTTACCTTTACCGTTATATGTAGTACATAGCTGCCATAGTGAATGGCCAAGTTTTTGTTCTGTATTACTTGGAAAAATCAGGAAAAAAAATGTACACCCCAAAAAAGCCTCACCCTGGCATATACAATAAGCAAATATCATTTTGTACTAGTAGCAAGTATACACAAGGATAACATGAAAAACCATTAGATCAGCACTGGTGAGTGCGTAAATACAACCTGTAGTATATGATAGAGCCACAAACATATCCAGCCAGTCCAACTACACAAATATTAGAGACTGCCCCATACCCCTACACATAATCACCCCTACACATAATCACCCCTGCACATAATCACCCCTACACATAACCACCTCTACACATGATCACCCCTACACATAATCACCCCTACACATAATCACCCCTACACATGATCACCCCTACACATGATCACCCCTACACATAATCACCACTACACATGATCACCCCTACACATAATCACCCCTACACATAATCACCCCTACACATAATCACCCCTGCACATAATCACCCCTACACATGATCACCCCTACACATGATCACCCCTACACATAATCACCACTACACATAATCACCCCTACACATAATCACCCCTACACATAATCACCACTACACATGATCACCCCTACACATGATCACCCGTACACATAATCACCCCTACACATAATCACCCCTACACATAATCACCCCTGCACATAATCACCCCTGCACATAATCACCCCTACACATAACCACCTCTACACATGATCACCCCTACACATAATCACCCCTACACATAATCACCCCTACACATAATCACCCCTACACATAATCACCCCTGCACATAATCACCCCTACACATAACCACCTCTACACATGATCACCCCTACACATAATCACCCCTACACATAATCACCCCTACACATAATCACCCCTACACATGATCACCCCTACACATGATCACCCCTACACATGATCACCCCTACACATGATCACCCGTACACATAATCACCCCTACACATAATCACCCCTACACATAATCACCCCTACACATAATCACCCCTGCACATAATCACCCCTACACATAACCACCTCTACACATGATCACCCCTACACATAATCACCCCTACACATAATCACCCCTGCACATAATCACCCCTACACATAACCACCTCTACACATGATCACCCCTACACATAATCACCCCTACACATGATCACCCCTACACATAACCACCTCTACACATGATCACCCCTACACATAATCACCCCTACACATAATCACCCCTACACATAATCACCCCTGCACATAATCACCCCTACACATAATCACCACTACACATAATCACCCCTACACATGATCACCCCTACACATGATCACCCCTACACATGATCACCCCTACACATGATCACCCGTACACATAATCACCCCTACACATAATCACCCCTACACATAATCACCCCTACACATAATCACCCCTGCACATAATCACCCCTACACATAACCACCTCTACACATGATCACCCCTACACATAATCACCCCTGCACATAATCACCCCTACACATAACCACCTCTACACATGATCACCCCTACACATAATCACCCCTACACATGATCACCCCTACACATAACCACCTCTACACATGATCACCCCTACACATAATCACCCCTACACATAATCACCCTACACATAATCACCCCTGCACATAATCACCCCTACACATAATCACCCCTACACATAATCACCCCTACACATGATCACCCCTACACATGATCACCCCTACACATGATCACCCCTACACATAATCACCACTACACATGATCACCCCTACACATAATCACCCCTACACATAATCACCCCTACACATAATCACCCCTACACATAATCACCACTACACATAATCACCCCTACACATGATCACCCCTACACATGATCACCCCTACACATGATCACCCGTACACATGATCACCCCTACACATAATCACCCCTACACATAATCACCCCTGCACATAATCACCCCTGCACATAATCACCCCTACACATAACCACCTCTACACATGATCACCCCTACACATAATCACCCCTACACATAATCACCCCTGCACATAATCACCCCTACACATAACCACCTCTACACATGATCACCCCTACACATAATCACCCCTACACATGATCACCCCTACACATGACCACCTCTACACATGATCACCCCTACACATGATCACCCCTACACATAATCACCCCTACACATAATCACCCCTGCACATAATCACCCCTGCACATAATCACCCCTACACATAATCACCACTACACATAATCACCCCTACACATAATCACCCCTACACATGATCACCCCTACACATGATCACCCCTACACATGATCACCCCTACACATGATCACCCCTACACATAATCACCACTACACATGATCACCCCTACACATAATCACCCCTACACATAATCACCCCTACACATAATCACCACTACACATAATCACCCCTACACATGATCACCCCTACACATGATCACCCCTACACATAATCACCACTACACATGATCACACCTACACATGATCACCCCTACACATGATCACCCCTACACATGATCACCCCTACACATGATCACCCCTACACATGATCACCCCTACACATGATCACCACTACACATGATCACCCCTACACATGATCACCCCTACACATGATCACCCCTACACATAATCACCCCTACACATAATCACCACTACACATGATCACCCCTACACATGATCACCCCTACACATAATCACCCCTACACATAATCACCCCTACACATAATCACCCCTACACATGATCACCCCTACACATAATCACCCCTACACATGATCACCCCTACACATGATCACCCCTACACATAATCACCACTACACATGATCACCCCTGTTGTGAATTCTGTGGCAGAGCTCCCTCCTGTGGTCACAAGTGGTACTTCGGCTGATTCTCTCTGTGAGCTTCTGTTGGTGGAGGGAAGTGGTACTGAGGCATTTGAGTTTCCTCCCTCAGGTGATCTGGTGAGGTTGTTAGGTGCTTCTCTACTTAACTCCACCTAATGCTTTGATCCTGGCTTCCTGTCAATGTTCCAGTGTTGGACTTGCTTTTCCCTGGATCATTCCTGTGGCCTGCTGCTCTGTATAGCTAAGTTCTTCTTTGCTATTTGTTTGCTATTTTTTCTGTCCAGCTTGTCTAATTTGTTGCTGGAAGCTCTGGGACGCAAAGGGTGTACCTCCGTGCCGTTAGTTCGGTACGGAGGGTCTTTTTGCCCCCTTTGCGTGGTTTTCTTTAGGGTTTTGTGTAGACCGCAAAGTTACCTTTTCTATCCTCGATCTGTTAAGAAAGTCGGGCCTCACTTTGCTGAATCTATTTCATCTCTACGTTTGTCTTTTCATCTAACTCACAGTCATTATATGTGGGGGCTGCCTTTTCCTTTGGGGTATTTCTCTGAGGCAAGGTAGGCTTATTTTCTATCTTCAGGCTAGTTAGTTTCTCAGGCTGTGCCGAGTTGCATAGGCAGAGTTAGGCGCAATCCACGGCTGCCTCTAGTGTTGTTTGGAGAGGATTAGGGATTGCGGTCTGCAGAGTTCCCACGTCTCAGAGCTCGTTCTATGATTTTGGGTTATTGTCAGATCACTGTATGTGCTCTGACCGCTATGTCCATTGTAGTACTGAATTGCCTTTCATAACAGTACAGGAAGCCAAAAAGTACTAATGATTCTCAATAGAGGGAAAAAAGAAGTTCTGAGACCATTTTTTTTTCTTTGCATTGTGTTTTGCCTTTTTTTTCCCCTAGACATTTGGGTGGTTCAGTACACAGGTGTAGCGATGGACATTAGAAGTCTGTCTTCATTTGTGGATCAGCTCTCGGCAAGAGTACAAAAGATTCAAGACACTATTGATCAGAAAGCTATGTTGGAACCAAGAATTCTAATTCCTGATTTGTTTTTTGGAGATAGAACTAAGTTTCTGAGTTTCAAAAATAATTGTAAATTATTTCTGGCCTTGAAACCTCGCTCCTCTGGTGATCCAGTTCAACAGGTTTTGATTGTTATTTCTTTTTTGCGCGGCGACCCTCAGGACTGGGCATTTTCTCTTGCGCCAGGAGATCCTGCATTGAGTAATATCGATGCGTTTTTCCTGGCGCTCGGATTGCTGTACGATGAACCTAATTCAGTGGATCAGGCAGAGAAAAATTTGCTGGCTCTTTGTCAGGGTCAGGATGAGATAGAGGTATATTGTCAGAAATTTAGAAAGTGCTCCGTGCTCACTCAATGGAATGAATCTGCGCTGGCAGCTATGTTCAGAAAGGGTCTCTCTGAAGCCCTTAAGGATGTCATGGTGGGATTTCCTATGCCTGCTGGTTTGAATGAGTCAATGTCTTTGGCCATTCAGATCGGTCGACGCTTGCGTGAGCGTAAATCTGTGCACCATTTGGCGGTATTACCTGAGCTTAAACCTGAGCCTATGCAGTGCGATAGGACTTTGACCAGAGTTAAACGGCAAGAACACAGATGTCTGAATGGGCTGTGTTTCTACTGTGGTGATTCCACTCATGCTATCTCTGATTGTCCTAAGCGCACTAAGCGGTTCGCTAGGTCTGCCACCATTGGTACGGTACAGTCAAAATTTCTTCTGTCCGTTACCTTGATCTGCTCTTTGTCATCGTTTTCTGTCATGGCATTTGTGGATTCAGGCACTACCCTGAATTTGATGGACTTGGAGTATGCTAAGCGTTGTGGGTTTCTCTTAGAGCCCTTGCAGTGTCCTAATCCATTGAGAGGAATTGATGCCACGCCTTTGGCCAAGAATAAGCCTCAATACTGGACCCAGCTGACCATGTGCATGGCTCCTGCACATCAGGAGGTTATTCGCTTTCTGGTGTTGCATAATCTGCATGATGTGGTCGTGTTGGGGTTGCCATGGCTACAAGCCCATAATCCAGTATTAGATTGGAAATCCATGTCGGTGTCCAGCTGGGGTTGTCAGGGGGTACATGGTGATGTTCCATTTCTGTCAATTTCGTCATCCACCCCTTCTGAGGTTCCAGAGTTCTTGTCTGATTACTGGGATGTATTTGATGAGCCCAAGTCCGATGCCCTACCTCCGCATAGGGATTGTGATTGTGCTATCAATTTGATTCCTGGTAGTAAATTCCCAAAAGGTCGACTGTTTAATTTATCCGTGCCTGAGCACGCCACTATGCGGAGTTATGTGAAGGAATCCCTGGAGAAGGGGCATATTCGCCCGTCATCGTCACCATTAGGAGCAGGGTTCTTTTTTGTAGCCAAGAAGGATGGTTCGCTGAGACCTTGTATAGATTATCGCCTTCTAAATAAGATCACGGTTAAATTTCAGTACCCCTTGCCATTGTTATCTGATTTGTTTGCTCGGATTAAGGGGGCTAGTTGGTTCACCAAGATAGATCTTCGTGGTGCGTATAATCTGGTGCGAATCAGGCGAGGAGATGAATGGAAAACTGCATTTAATATGCCCGAGGGTCATTTTGAGTATCTAGTGATGCCATTCGGACTTGCCAATGCTCCATCAGTGTTTCAGTCCTTTATGCATGACATCTTCAGAGAGTACCTGGATAAATTCCTGATTGTGTACTTGGATGACATTTTGATCTTCTCGGATGATTGGGAGTCTCATGTGAAGCAGGTCAGAACAGTTTTTCAGGTCCTGCGTGCTAATTCTTTGTTTGTGAAGGGATCAAAGTGTCTCTTTGGTGTGCAGAAGGTTTCATTTTTGGGGTTCATCTTTTCCCCTTCTACTATCGAGATGGATCCTGTTAAGGTCCAAGCCATCCATGATTGGACTCAGCCGACATCTCTGAAAAGTCTGCAAAAGTTCCTGGGCTTTGCTAATTTTTATCGTCGCTTCATCTGCAATTTTTCTAGTATTGCCAAACCATTGACCGATTTGACCAAGAAGGGTGCTGATTTGGTCAATTGGTCTTCTGCTGCTGTGGAAGCTTTTCAAGACTTGAAGCGTCGCTTTTCTTCTGCCCCTGTGTTGTGTCAACCAGATGTTTCTCTTCCGTTCCAGGTCGAGGTTGATGCTTCTGAGATTGGAGCAAGGGCTGTTTTGTCGCAGAGAGGTTCTGATTGCTCAGTGATGAAACCATGCGCTTTTTTTTCCAGGAAGTTTTCGCCTGCTGAGCGAAATTATGATGTGGGCAATCGAGAGTTGCTGGCCATGAAGTGGGCATTCGAGGAGTGGCGTCATTGGCTTGAAGGAGCTAAGCATCGCGTGGTGGTATTGACTGATCATAAGAAATAAGAACTTGACTTATCTTGAGTCTGCTAAGCGGTTGAATCCTAGACAGGCTCGTTGGTCGCTGTTTTTTGCCCGTTTTGACTTTGTGATTTCGTACCTTCCGGGCTCTAAAAATGTGAAGGCGGATGCTCTGTCTAGGAGTTTTGTGCCCGACTCTCCGGGTTTGTCTGAGCCGGCGGGTATCCTCAAGGAAGGAGTAATTGTGTCTGCCATCTCCCCTGATTTGCGGCGGGTGCTGCAAAAATTTCAGGCTAATAAACCTGATCGTTGTCCAGCGGAGAGACTGTTTGTCCCTGATAGGTGGACCAATAAAGTTATCTCTGAGGTTCATTGTTCGGTGTTGGCTGGTCATCCTGGAATCTTTGGTACCAGAGAGTTGGTGGCTAGATCCTTTTGGTGGCCGTCTCTGTCGCGGGATGTGCGTGTTTTTGTGCAGTCCTGTGGGATTTGTGCTCGGGCTAAGCCCTGCTGTTCTCGTGCCAGTGAGTTGCTTTTGCCCTTGCCGGTCCCGAAGAGGCCTTGGACACATATCTCTATGGATTTTATTTCTGATCTTCCCGTTTCTAAAAAGATGTCAGTCATTTGGGTGGTCTGTGATCGCTTTTCTAAGATGGTCCATCTGGTACCCTTGTCTAAATTGCCTTCCTCCTCTGATTTGGTGCCATTGTTCTTCCAGCATGTGGTTCGTTTACATGGCATTCCAGAGAATATCGTTTCTGACAGAGGTTCCCAGTTTGTTTCAAGGTTTTGGCGAGCCTTTTGTGGTAGGATGGGCATTGACTTGTCTTTTTCCTCGGCTTTCCATCCTCAGACTAATGGCCAGACCGAACGAACCAATCAGACCTTGGAAACATATCTGAGATGCTTTGTTTCTGCCGATCAGGATGACTGGGTGTCCTTTTTGCCTTTGGCTGAGTTCGCCCTTAATAATCGGGCCAGCTCGGCTACCTTGGTTTCGCCATTTTTCTGCAATTCTGGGTTCCATCCTCGTTTCTCTTCAGGACAGGTTGAGTCTTCGGACTGTCCTGGTGTGGATACTGTGGTGGACAGGTTGCAGCAGATGTGGACTCATGTAGTGGACAATTTGACTTTGTCCCAGGAGAAGGCTCAACGTTTCGCTAATCGCAGACGCCGTGCGGGTCCCCGACTTCGTGTTGGGGATCTGGTTTGGTTATCTTCTCGTCATATTCCTATGAAGGTTTCCTCTCCTAAGTTTAAACCTCGTTTCATTGGTCCGTATAGGATTTCTGAGGTTCTTAATCCTGTGTCTTTTCGTCTGACCCTTCCAGATTCTTTTTCCATACATAACGTATTCCATAGGTCATTGTTGCCGAGATACATGGCACCTATGGTTCCATCTGTTGATCCTCCTGCCCCGGTTTTGGTGGAGGGGGAATTGGAGTATATTGTGGAGAAGATTTTGGATTCTCGTGTTTCTAGACGGAAACTCCAGTATCTGGTTAAATGGAAGGGTTATGCTCAGGAAGATAATTCCTGGGTTTTTGCCTCTGATGTCCATGCTCCCGATCTTGTTCGTGCCTTTCATGTGGCTCATCCTGGTCGGCCTGGGGGCTCTGGTGAGGGTTCGGTGACCCCTCCTCAAGAGGGGGGTACTGTTGTGAATTCTGTGGCAGAGCTCCCTCCTGTGGTCACAAGTGGTACTTCGGCTGATTCTCTCTGTGAGCTTCTGTTGGTGGAGGGAAGTGGTACTGCGGCTTCTGAGTTTCCTCCCTCAGGTGATCTGGTGAGGTCGTTAGGTGCTTCTCTACTTAACTCCACCTAATGCTTTGATCCTGGCTTCCTGTCAATGTTCCAGTGTTGGACTTGCTTTTCCCTGGATCATTCCTGTGGCCTGCTGCTCTGTATAGCTAAGTTCTTCTTTGCTATTTGTTTGCTATTTTTTCTGTCCAGCTTGTCTAATTTGTTGCTGGAAGCTCTGGGACGCAAAGGGTGTACCTCCGTGCCGTTAGTTCGGTACGGAGGGTCTTTTTGCCCCCTTTGCGTGGTTTTCTTTAGGGTTTTGTGTAGACCGCAAAGTTACCTTTTCTATCCTCGATCTGTTAAGAAAGTCGGGCCTCACTTTGCTGAATCTATTTCATCTCTACGTTTGTCTTTTCATCTAACTCACAGTCATTATATGTGGGGGCTGCCTTTTCCTTTGGGGTATTTCTCTGAGGCAAGGTAGGCTTATTTTCTATCTTCAGGCTAGTTAGTTTCTCAGGCTGTGCCGAGTTGCATAGGCAGAGTTAGGCGCAATCCACGGCTGCCTCTAGTGTTGTTTGGAGAGGATTAGGGATTGCGGTCTGCAGAGTTCCCACGTCTCAGAGCTAGTTCTATGATTTTGGGTTATTGTCAGATCACTGTATGTGCTCTGACCGCTATGTCCATTGTAGTACTGAATTGCCTTTCATAACACACCCCTACACATAATCACCCCTACACATAATCACCCCTACACATAATCACCCCTACACATGATCACCCCTACACATGATCACCCCTACACATGATCACCCCTACACATAATCACCCCTACACATAATCACCCCTACACATAATCACCCCTACACATAATCACCCCTACACATAATCAAGGATCCCTGAGGTAAAACAATGGTGGCATCCAGAGTAAAATAACAAAAAAATTACATGAGAAACCCAAATGCAGGATTATATCTCAAAGGGCCAAACGGGCAGAAATGTTTAGTGCCTGGGACGACAAGATGACACTGAAAGTAAGTGACATATTTCGGTGCGTTCCATCAGGACCAGCGCTCCCCCCGGCTCCGCCATGGTATGATGTCCCTTAAATGAACTTAGATACTTTTCGGTGCCCTGGCGAAGTGAAGCAAAGGAAATAATGATAAAGCAGCAGCTCGCACACGTGTCCTGCTGCATTGCATAGAAGTGCAGCGGGCTGGCTTCCTTAATTCTTCTTTTTCGCTCTAATCCATTATGAATGGCCACTATTATGCTCATGGTGAACGTTTGCAGCAGATCAACAGTAACCTAAGTGCAATTAGACTGTGAATGGATGCTACTTGAGGATAACAGCAGGCCGCTAAGCTCCTGGGTTTAATGGTGTTTCCTGTAAGTGCTATTCATGTGATGATGCGACTGCCTGCGAATATCAGCGACAATTAATAACATAAGACGGCTCAGATATGGGATCCTGTCAATCAGGTCAGTGTCCACACGCGGAACGAATACAAAGTGTTAATTATGACCTTTGCACAAGCCCCAGACGGATGGCATTCACCAGGCATTGATCTGAAGATTGGGGCTGTGCAGGGCATCAGAAATAGAGCTGCAGATTACTGGAAGAAGCTCTCAGGAGACATTACATTAAAAATGCTTGTAATATAAAGCTATAAAATGCAGGTCGTGGTCAAGCTCTGTAAATCGCATAGGAAATGAGACATCAACACAGCTATATTTACAGCCATGTGCTCTGGAAGTGACTGCACCACCAATTAGCCCCATACTGCCCTTCTATGCACCATCTCCTACCCCATTAATTTTACTGCAAAACCAAAGGTTATTTCTGAAGATGAAGAAATAAACACAAGGAAAATCTGTAGATTCAGCCCATGATGGAGTGCTGTCTGATTACTGCACCGCGGCAAACGTCTGCACTGTTGTTAGAAGTCTCTGCATCAATTCATCAGTTTTCAAGATCTCGGCTTAAAGACAACCTTTCACCAAAGTTTTCATGTTGAACTAGATACACAAAGCAATGGGAAATGCAGAGCTCTTTGTTACATGTTGACTTTTCTTTGCCAAGATATTAGCAGTCAAAATATTTAGAACTTAAACAGTTTGTTTTTTAAAAAAAAGAAATTATTTGCTTCTCTGACAATCCCTTCTCAATCACTATGATTTCCCCTTGTAAAATAACTTATACTCGCGTCCGGTATCAGTACCGTTCCATGAGTATCGGCAATGGCTCTCACAGGGATTGTGTAACATTATTATGTCATGCGATCCCTGCTGCCAATCAGTGCTGGCTTCACTCTTCCTCTGGGTATATGTGATTTGTCCAAAGGAGAGAAGTCAGAGCTGATGCTTTCTCAATTCCATATCCTCCAGATGTATGTGATACATCAAAAGAAGATGAGAGTGAAGCCAGCACTGATTGGCCACAGGGATCACATGACATGACAATGTTATGCATTCCACAGGAGAGCCAGTGCCGACACCACTGGAACAGGGCCAGCACCGGAGTGGAGTATACAGTGAGGACAATAAGTATTTGATACACCGTCGATTTTGCAAGTTTTCCCACCTGCAAAGAATGGAGAGGTCTGTAATTGTTATCGTAGATACACTTCAACTGTGAGATACAGAATCAAAAAATTAAAAAAAAACTGAAAATCACATTGTATGATTTATAAATGATTAAATTGCATTTTATTGCATGAAATAAGTATTTGATCACCTACAAACCAGCAAAAATTCTGGCTCTCACAGACCTGATAGTTTTTCTTTAATCCCTTTAGGGTGGTTTGCACGTTAATGACCCGGCCAATTTTTACAATTCTGACCACTGTCCCTTTATGAGGTTATAACTCTGGAACGCTTCAACGGATCCCGGTGATTCTGACATTGTTTTCGCGTGACATATTAGGCTTCATGAAAAATCGGTCAGCGACGCATCCTGCGCTGCCTGTCATTGGCTACTATAGTAGCCTATGGGCGCAGGATGCGTCGCTGCCTGTGAAAAGCAGGAATCCAGCGACGGGTCCCGTCTTTTCAAAGAGAGCATGCGTGGAAGAATTTCCTGTCAGGGAAATTCTTTCTCGCTCGCTCTCTTTCTACTATTGATGCTGCCTATGCAGCATCAATAGTAACAAGATAGAATGTGAAAAATAATTTAAAAAAAATAAGAAATCGCAATATTCTCACCTACCGGAGTCCCGTGCAGCGATGCTCCCGGCAGCTAGCGTCCCTAGTAATACATTGCGACTTCTCGCGAGATTTCGCAATGTAGTACTAGGAACGCTAGCTGCCGGGAGCGTCGCTGCGCGGGAACGCCGGTAGGAGAGAATCCTGCGATTTTTTATTTTTTTTAACCTGGTTTGTGTTGTGTATGCGTTTTCGCAGCGGAAAACCACTGCGAAAACACATACACAACAGGTGCACATAGCCTCGACGGGTCCATCAGAAAGTCGGGCCCAGTGCACACGTCATTTCAACGTCTTGACGGGTCCTGTGCAGATTTGGAAGACGGAAGTGTGAAAGAAGCCTTAGAAAGAGGAAGAAGTACAGGCTCCTAGTAAAATCTCTCTGGTAATGCCCCAAAATAAATAACTGTTTACGTGTCAAATTATTTGATTGCTATTATTTCTGCAATGCAGCTGCAGAATAAAAAAAACCCCAAAAAACAACATTTTATTCTGCCCTACATCCACTATTACATTTTGTGTCCAGTTGGAATACAAAAAAATGGTTAAGGGTCCCATTTAAAGGGAACCTGGCACTAGGTTTGGGGTCACTAAATCACCAGGTCTGCCATGCAAACACATCTTTGTCAATACCGCCTCTTTCAGCATTGGGTACCAAAATAAGTTCAGTAGAAGAGTCAAGCAGCAGTAGGTGCCTGTGCACGGCCAAGATAAAGTCCGGGACACGGCAGCTCAATTCCATGCAGATGCTCCATAAAGCAATGAGTACCATTCTCTGCTTCATCTGACACCTGCTGCTGCTGATGATGCACAAAGGCCTTAGATCATTTTGGCATAGTTGGAAGGCTAAACCTCAGCTACATAAAGACACGCTGGTCATTTAATAGCCTCATTGGTTTAGTGATAGTAGAATCTCTGGCTCACACTTCTCCCGATTGTATACCAAAGATGTCATTACAGGACTCTTCAGAGGAGTTATATGGCGCCTGCAACTTTAGTATGGATGTTTTCATCTATGTGCTATATAAAACTCAGAGATTTTATACAGTTTTTACTTATTTGGGTTGGATTGGGTCAATAAAAATGGCTATATGTGGCCAATGCTCTGCAAATGTACCACACAACAGTAAAAATGATATCACATATTTCTGCATTATGATAACTGGTTATCTGTATATCTAGAGTATTTTCTATAAGGGTATGAGTGGTAATAGGGGCCAGATGTCTCCCTCACACCACTGATCAATGAGACATCTGTCAGTGCTCAACCCTTTCTCTCTGTAAGGATAGTGAAGCGTTGGTCATCGTCCAATATCAGAAAATCTCTGCTCCTTCTGATTATTGGAAGCACACAATATGTTTGTCTGTCGCCCATTATCAGTAGAATATTTGTTTTCTTGTTTTACTCATATGATATCGAGACCTAACGTACCAGAAGACAGATTTTCTGCGTCCTATTCCATTAAGAAGTCCATCTCCCTAAGTCCCTTCCAGACTGGTCTGGCGCACCAGCAACCAGTAATTATCCTCACTTTCCCCAGACTCTTCCCACTGTCTTTGCACCTGTGTCAGTGTGAGGAGGCAGCTGGCACAGTGTCCGTCCTCAGCACTGCTGTCTGTACAGTGTCTGGTAGAATGCCCCGTGGTGGCAGCAGGGTGCACACATTAGACAGTGTGACGACTTAACAATATGTCCCAGAAATAGAGCGGCTGCAGAACACCGGATCTTTAAAAAAAGACTAGAAAGCACACAAAATACACTTGGATAGATAGTCTCATTACATTACTGAACATAAGCTATCAATAAAGGTAATAAAAAGGTAATCCTAATCAATTATGCAACAGAATTACTTCAGCAGCAATCTAAGAAATCCCTAGTTGTTGTCAATTGACAGAAAAAAATGCAATATGACAGCCACAATTATAGAGTCCATTCATAGGAATTAGCAGCCAATACTCCGCCACAATGGAGAAGAATTTGAGATTTCATATTCCTTGTATGAGTATTATTGCAGCGCCTACTATTTTGAGAGTAAGAAGAATAACAGCATAACGAGGATTTTCCACTTATCCAACCATATACAGTATATATCTATAGATATCTATGTATATAAATTTATAGATAGATATCTATATATATATATATATATATATACAGTTAGGGCCAGAAATATTTGGACAGTGACACAATTTTCGCGAGTTGGGCTCTGCATGCCACCACATTGGATTTGAAATGAAACCTCTACAACAGAATTCAAGTGCAGATCGTAACGTTTAATTTGAAGGGTTGAACAAAAATATCTGATAGAAAATGTAGGAATTGTACACATTTCTTTACAAACACTCCACATTTTAGGAGGTCAAAAGTAATTGGACAAATAAACATAACCCAAACAAAATATTTTTATTTTCAATATTTTGTTGCAAATCCTTTGGAGGCAATCACTGCCTTAAGTCTGGAACCCATGGACATCACCAAACGCTGGGTTTCCTCCTTCTTAATGCTTTGCCAGGCCTTTACAGCCGCAGCCTTCAGGTCTTGCTTGTTTGTGGGTCTTTCCGTCTTAAGTCTGGATTTGAGCAAGTGAAATGCATGCTCAATTGGGTTTAGATCTGGAGATTGACTTGGCCATTGCAGAATGTTCCACTTTTTGGCACTCATGAACTCCTGGGTAGCTTTGGCTGTATGCTTGGGGTCATTGTCCATCTGTACTATGAAGCGCCGTCCAATCAACTTTGCAGCATTTGGCTGAATCTGGGCTGAAAGTATATCCCGGTATACTTCAGAATTCATCCGGCTACTCTTGTCTGCTCTTATGTCATCAATAAACACAAGTGACCCAGTGCCATTGAAAGCCATGCATGCCCATGCCATCACGTTGCCTCCACCATGTTTTACAGAGGATGTGGTGTGCCTTGGATCATGTGCCGTTCCCTTTCTTCTCCAAACTTTTTTCTTCCCATCATTCTGGTACAGGTTGATCTTTGTCTCATCTGTCCATAGAATACTTTTCCAGAACTGAGCTGGCTTCTTGAGGTGTTTTTCTGCAAATTTAACTCTGGCCTGTCTATTTTTGTTATTGATGAATGGTTTGCATCTAGATGTGAACCCTTTGTATTTACTGTCATGGAGTTTTCTCTTTACTGTTGACTTAGAGACAGATACACCTACTTCACTGAGAGTGTTCTGGACTTCAGTTGATGTTGTGAACGGGTTCTTCTTCACCAAATTAAGTATGCGGCGATCATCCACCACTGTTGTCATCCGTGGACGCCCAGGCCTTTTTGAGTTCCCAAGCTCACCAGTCAATTCCTTTTTTCTCAGAATGTACCCAACTGTTGATTTTGCTACTCCAAGCATGTCTGCTATCTCTCTGATGGATTTTTTCTTTTTTTTCAGCCTCAGGATGTTCTGCTTCACCTCAATTGAGAGTTCCTTTGACCGCATGTTGTCTGCTCACAGCAACAGCTTCCAAATGCAAAACCACACACCTGGAATCCACCCCTGACCTTTTAACTACTTCATTGATTACAGGTTAACGAGGGAGACGCCTTCAGAGTTAATTGCAGCCCTTAGAGTCCATTGTCCAATTACTTTTGGTCCCTTGAAAAAGAGGACGCTATGCATTACAGAGCTATGATTCCTAAACCCTTTCTCCGATTTGGATGTGGAAACTATCATATTGCAGCTGGGAGTGTGCACTTTCAGCCCATATTATATATATAATTGTATTTCTGAACATGTTTTTGTAAACAGCTAAAATAACAAAACTTGTGTCACTATCCAAATATTTCTGGCCCTAACTGTATATCTGTAGATGGATATATAGGCAGATACTGTGCATCGATTGATAGTGATGCTTGAAGATTGTGTTTTTCCATATTTCTGAAATGTCCATATTTCTGCATAAATTTGACCTAAAACTACATCAGATTTTCACACAAGTGTTAAAAGTAGATAAAGAGAACCAAGCCAAACAAACCGGTGAAAAATATTAGATTTTGTAATTCTATAAAAGATGAAAATGATCCAATATCCCATGTCCATGAGGGGCCAAAGTCTGTAAACCTTTGCATTCAGTACTTGGCGTGACCCCTTATGCAGCAACAACTGCATCTATATGTTTCTGGCTGGTGATTGGGCCTATATATTAGCGAGGAGGCATTTTAGTCCAGTCCTCCCTACAAAACAAGGTCAACTGTTAAGTTGGTGGGTTTTCTCACATGAACGGCTTGCTTCCACAATGTTTCTATAGGACTAATATCAGGACTTTGACTTGACCATTCCATCTTTTTTAGCCATTCGATCATAGTACAAGTTTTGTGCTTTAAGTCATTTACTTGCTACATGACCAACGCCCTCTTCAGATTCAGATTTTGGACAGATATCCTGTCATTTTTCTTCATAATTTGCTGGTATAATTCAGAATTCATTGCTCCACCAATGATGACAAGCTGTCCTAGCTGAGATGTAGTAAAATAGACCCAAAGCATGATACCACCACCTCTGTTTTACAGATGTATGAGGTTTTTGTGAAGTAATGCAATGTTTTTTCGTTCTAACATAATTTTTTCATTTAAAGCACTAAGTTCTGTTTTGGTCTCATCCATCCACAAGAAATTGTTCTAATAGCCCTGTAATTTGTCCAGGTGATTCTTAGTAAACTGCAGCCAGGCAGCAATGTTCTTTTTGGAGAGCATCAGCTTTCTCCTTGCCATGTACGCCATTGTTGTTATTCAGTGTCTTCCTGATGTTGAACTTATGAACAATAACATTAGCTAATATGAGAGAGGTCTTTAATTTCTTAGTGGTTATTAAACCTTCCAGACTATAATACGTTTTGCTCTTGAAGTGATCGTTGTTGGACGATCATTCCTGGGGTTGGCAATAATGGTTTTGAATTTTCTCAATTTGTACAGTCTTTCTGAGTGGGTTGATGAAGTCCAAACTCATTACAGATTTTTTTTTTTACCTTTTACAGTCAGAAGGGTAATGGTATCTACAACTCTTCTTCTAAGGTCCTCACAAATCCTCTTTGCATGTGCCATGAAATGCTTCAAAAAATGTTTTAGTATAGATTAGACATTAATAGATCCCTGTTCTTTGAATAAAACAGGTTACTGATATCGGACTATTGAAAACACAAAAATCTAATTTCACGTTCAAATTATCTGCTAATCCTAAAGGTTCACATACTTTTGCCACTCGCAGACATGTGAAATTGGATGATTTTCCCCAATAAAAAAATAACAAATCCTATTGTTTTTGACTCGTTTGATATGGTTCTCTTTATCTACTTTTAGAACTTGAATGAAAATTTAATGTAGTTTTTGCTAAAATTTATGAAAAAATATGGAAAATTCGCAATCTTTACATACCACAATAGATAGATAGATAGATAGATATGATGTAGATAGATATATAGATAGATAATAGATACATAAATATGTGATAGATAGTTAAATATGAGATAGATAGATAGATATGAGATAGATAGATAGATATGATGTAGATAGATATATAGATAATAGATACATAAATATGAGATAGATAAATATGAGATAGATAGATAGATAAGATATATATAGAAACAAAAAAAGGAACAGCACAGTATAAGGCTAAGTGCACACGGTGCGGATTCCATTGTGGAATTTTCTGCAGCGGATTTGCTTGAGAAAGGCTCATTTGTAGCCGAAACGTCGCCCAGACATGTAGGTTGATTAAAATCCTGCACATTTTTCCACTGAAAAAATGGAGTGCTGCCTCTTTTTTGGAATTCTAGATAGATAGATAGATAGATAGATAGATAGATAGATACATATGAGATAGATAGATATAAATTTTAAGAAAAGCAGTACATCTAAAATGAAGTCTCAAAAGAAGACCAGAGTCACACTACCATAGAATATGGACGAGTGCTATGCGAGAAAACATTGCACAGCACTTGGACCACTGTTCATCTATGGGGCAGCTCCCATCACTGTATTTTTTCTCAGGCGTATTTGACGTACGTGTAAAATTGAGGCATGCTGCGATTGTACGCGTATATCGCCCGAGTCTCGCCAATGCAAGCCTACGGGTGCTAGAAAAACTCGGACACCACCCAGACCATCCGTGTAGCTTGTGACAAATACGCACATATTTTCCTCATTTCAGCCCATTGAGCCATTAAATTCAATAGGGAAAAGCAGTGAGAAATGTAAAGCCATATGCAAGTCATACAGATGTCATACGGATACATAGGTGCGAGAAAATCGCATCATCGCATTGCAAACGTATTACACATGGATGACCATACGGAGAAGACTCGTGACTCTTGGCAGGGAGACTTGGACTGATTTTTCATACGTTAAATGTGACTGCAGCTGAAGACTGAAAATTCACTTTTGATGAAAACACTTCACACAAACCAATTCATCTAATTAAAAACTAAGCCATGATAAATTGGGATATTATTTGCTTGAAAAACTTGTAAAGCGTAAAAAGCGTATATCAGTATATTTCAGCAGGGTCCATTACAAGTGCAAGTTTATACTGAGAGTAACGAGCCAGGACATAAAAGGAGAAGAGTATGAAAATGTTGATTACAAACTGATTGTAACATGAACTCAATTCATTTCCAGTTTACGATAAAAATTGGCAAGGAGAAGTATGGCTCATGGTTGATGTCAGAACTCGAGCCTTTGAAAGGCTACATCAACAGAGTATGATTCTTGGAGTCTGTTCAAGGTTGTCATATCTGTGGCATGACTATGGAGAAAGGTTTAATGTCCCTGTAGGATTTTCTTTCAACCACTACAAGTGATCTTAGCCTTGTTTGTTTGGTCCTCAGGGCATTTCCATCAAATAATCTTTCCGAAGAAACGTACTGCAATGAAGTTTCAGATCTGCAGTAAGAAATGTGTGAAATCCAGAGATTGTGGGCACTGGAGGCATATCATGGAGCATGTGTAACTGATACTTTCAAGCTGATGAAGCACTTCAATACATGGTAAGTTTCAAGTTGTCTAGCATGGCCTTCAAAAATCGCTATGTCCTGGTACAACATATGCCTGTATATACGTGAATAATCTAATCAAGAGAAATCAGGTCAACCATTCACACAGTAATGCATTGAGATATTTTTAAGGGGTCCAGCCGTGGCTAATCTGCTTGCATGGACTTGGTGAGCCCGTATCACACCGAGAAGGCTTCTCCTGGGACGCTCTTCCCTTCTTAATTAGAATCAGCTAAGCCAGCCTACTTCTCGGAAATGCACTACCAAGGTAACGCGTCTAACACATCAAGCTACAGCTGGTCTACAGAGACATTCTTCTAAGCCTTCTGTACCACTTCTGTTTATTTGTTCATCACTGATAGATCTGGAATCCCATGAAAATTAAAAAGATGTTTAATTCCTGTTAAAAGAGAAAGCTGTTGTCTAAATAAAATGCTTCACTTCGGTTCTGGGACACCAAAGAAATCTCCATACATAGTAAATGCTAATTTATATAAAACAGAACTTCTTAGTTTAAGTGACTATTTCACACTTAGACTTTCTTCTTATATTCATAAGACAGAAAACGAGCTGTAAATAATAGACTATATGGACAAAAGTATTGAGACCCCTCTTAAAGGGAGTCAGACATCCCCAAAACTCCAATTAAACAGGGGGACATATTGATTGACAGTGCTCCCTTTCAAGCGCTACTTGAATTGAGTCACCCGCCCTCCACTGACAATTTAGGAGCCGAGGGCACACACACTGTTTGCTCGCTGCACATGGGATCACACATTAGTGATGCTGACATGAGAGGAGGATGAGAGTGTGTTAGCAGTGACACCATGTGCTTTCTCGGCTTCTGTAGTGTCAGTGAGTGCAGGCTAAGATTCGATTTAAGAAGTGCTCCAATGTAAGCACTGCCAATTAACATAGGGGGAGATGTAGAGGATGTCAATCGAGGGGGGCAAAATGGTGGACTGAGCCTTTAGCCACGTCAACATTGCACCGAGGATCTGTCAGTAGGATCACACTCCTAAGCCATTTATATGGACAGGAAGCTGAATAAAATGATGCCTTGATATCTGTGATCTGATGTCTTATTCCACATTTTTCTTATATGTACATGGATTGCGAAACTATTCCTTCCCCTCCCGATCTTGGCATTTTTTGTGTTTTGTTACTTCACAACTTGGAATTTCACTGTTTCTTGGAGGGTTTGCATTAGTTCATGTAAAGAAAATGCCTACAACTGTGAACATTTGGTTTTCTTTTTTTTGTGAAGCAAACAACAAATATGACAACACTACTGTAAACTTGTGTGCATAACTATTGACCCCCCCTTAAGTCAGTACTTTGTATAGCCTCCTTTTGTGGCAATTACAGCTGCAATTCACTTTAGACAGGTTTCCACATTTTGCAACTGGGATTTTTGCTCATTCCTCAAGGCAAAACTGCTCCGTTAAGTTAGATGATTTCCTCTGGTGAACAGCAATCTTCAAGTCTGACCACAGATTCTCAATTGGATTAAGGTCTGATCTTTGAAAAGGCCACTCCAAAACATTTACGTTTCCTCTTAAACCACTTGAGTGATGCATTAGCAGTATGCTTTGTGTCATTGTCTTCTGGGTAGGTAAACTTCTGTCCCAGTTTCAAATCACTGACTGACTGAAACAGGTTTTGCTGAAGAATATCCCTGTATTTCACACCATCCATCTTTCTCTCGACTTGGACCATTTTCCCTGTCCCTGCTGCATAAAAATATCTCCACAGAATAATGTTGCTACCACGTTTCACTGTGGGGATGGTGTTCTTGGGGTGATGAGCTGTGTTGGCTTGGCGCCAGACATAGCGTTTACATTGGTGACCAAAAAGTTCAATTTTGGACTCATCTGACCACAGCACCTTCCTCATTACATTTGAGGAGTCTCCCACATGTATTTTGGCAAACTCAAAATAAGCCATACAATTTTTGTGTATAAGTAAAGGTTTTTTGTGCCCACTCTTCCATAAAGGTCACCTCGATACAGTGTAAGGCTTATTGTGACAGTAAAGTCAGATACTCCAGTCTCTGCTTGGGAACTCTGCAGCTCTTCAGGGTTACCATTGGTCTCTGTCCTGCATCTCTGATTCCTGCTCTTCTGCCTGGGCTGAGTGTTTTGATGGGCAGCCCTCTCTTAGCAGGTTTGTTGTGATACCATGCTCTTTCCATGTGATGATAATGGATTTGATGGTGCTCTGAGGGATCATCAGAGATTGGGATATTTTTTTATAACCCAACCCTGACTTGTACTTCTTTACAATTTTCTCCCTGACTTGTTTGGAGATCTCCTTGGTCTTCATGGTGTTGTTAGTGGTGCCTCTTGCTTAATGGTGTTGCAGCCTCTGTGGCCTTCTAGAAAATGTGTGTATAAACTAGCAGACCATGTGACACGGACGTGTATGGCACACAGGTGGACTTCCTTTCACTAAGCATGTGAAATATGAAGGTCGTTGCTTGCACCAGAAATGTTTAGGGCCTTCAAAGCAAAAGGGGTGAATATAGATGCACATTCCAATTTTTAATTATTCGATCACATAAATTTTATGTATACATACATTTTTCTCACTTCACCAATTTACTGTAGACTATTTAGTGCTAATGCATCACACACAAAATTGATTGTAAATATTTGATTGATTGAAAATATTTAACACAGGTTGTAATTTAACAAAATATGTAAAAAAAACCAAGGGGCTGAATACTTTCACAAGCCACTGTAAATGACTTGTTCCAATCTACATAAATTACCTCTTCTAGGCTATATAGAGGACACTGCCTGGAGATAACTCTGCCTCCAGAGATTATTTTACATGAATGGGGAGTTACCAGTGAGACAAGTAACTAACACAGAACAGGACAAATGAAATTTGCCTACTTGCAAATACATTATTTGCAGCTCTCTGGGCTCTGCTGTATTGTAACAATATTACACCCTGGCTGCCTGTGAGCTGGAAGCTGGGAGGAACCTGCAGATGTGTCAGGTATAATCACACACAGCTCTGCAGTGAGATCAGCAGAGCAGAGAGCGGTCATTACACCTCACACTGGTAACTATTACACAACACACTGGTAATTATTACACCTCACACTGGTAACTCCTCCTTCATGTAAAATAATCTCTGGAGGCAGAGTTATCTACAGGCAGCGTCCTCCCGAGAGACGGGAAGAGGTCATTTACATAAAGTGATAAAAGATGATTTCTCAACAACAGGTCTGATGTGTGGCAAACAGGTATCACTCTCCACAGCAGTGTATAACCAGTATGCCCATATTGATGGTTTTTATAGGTCAGATGTGGTGACAGAATCCCTTTAAACATTTGTGATATAATGGCTTTTTCTAAAGAACTCACTAAATTCAAGTAAGCTACCGTGATAGGATGCCAGTTCGTGAAATTTCTTCCCTCCTAAATAATTAATGATCAACTGTGAATGGTACATAGAAATGTGGAAGCATTTAGGAGGCAACTCAAACACAAAGTGGTAGACTATGTTAAATCTACGAGGTCGCTAAGTGCTGAGGCACATAGTGCAAAAAAAAACACCAATTCTCTGCTGACTCAGTAACTGTAGAACCCAAACCTTCTCTGGGATTTAACATAAATATGAAAACTGTGTACTGGGAGCATCATGGCATGGGTTTCCTCTGAGCGTCATCGCATGGAGTGTTGTAGAGCACATTGTCACTGGAGCAGTACAAATGTGTTGTTTGGGGAGAAGAATCAAATGTGTTTATCTCTTCACAGCTTTTCCGATGAACAGGGCCATTCCTGGTCATTATGCAGTGTTGTTCCATTCAAATGAGGAGGGCTGGAAGCTGGATAATCAAAAGAACCAAAGAATCTTTACATGCCTCCATATCCTAGTGTTATGCCATAAATTACAAAGAGGAATGCCCCTTTAACTCTATTAATTAAACTGGATCAGTCGCCACAGCTCATCTAGGTCCCTAGAGTTTTCACACTAATCATTAAAAGATTGACATATTATGTCAATTGTGTAAGGAGGTCTTCATCCCCCCCGAAAAAGACTTTCCTCTCAGGAGCAATAATAGTGGTTGCAACTAGCACTCTTTTGTCATGGTTGAAGATATAATAAAAAAATAAATCACAATGAAAAATTGTATATGGTTCCCAATACAGAACCTGTTTAAGCAAAAAAAGGTATGATGAATATGTTCAGAACAGATTGAGAGGGTGGATAGCAACGTTGCCCAATGTCTCAAAAAATGATGGTCATCAAGAACATTTTACTGTTTTAAGGAAACCTGCTGGTGAAACATTATTCTGTCTACCCAATACCCATACATACAGTAATAGGTAGCGTAACAGGTCAGCAACAATAACCCTACACTGGCCAAGCAATGAAGCTGAGGAACTTCCGCTAACCAGAGGAATAGAAGTCTATTGCAACCTGCATCAAGTTCAATGAGTTTGGATTGTGGTTCCTGATCTGTCATGAAGAAAAACCCTGAATTATCGCTGTCACTCAAACACACTAGAAATAACCCAATTTGCCATCATTAAATCCCCAATCACACATGAGGCAAAGGTCCACTAAAAGCAAGGTGTCTGGCCTTACTGACCTCAACAAATCCGCATAGAATGAAAGCGAGAGTCTGCCAAGAAAATGTTACACAAGCTTTCAACAAAATATGCTTTAAGATTTCCCCGAGCGTTGAAGCGTTCAGTTTTTCTATTGTGGATGATTTGTTCGCGTAATAAACTTTTCTTAGTGCTGTCGAAAGCCAGCGTTGGTTTCTGAAAAGGCTCTTTCATGGTATGAAAAGGTAGTGAATTGTGCCCTAGGGTCGTAACCAGAGCTGTGTAAACAGATGAAAGCGACAAATCGTATATATTACAAACATTTCGCTTAGAACAGCCATAAGTAGTGGAGCACAAACCATTGCACGCTAAGATAGGAAATCAGCGTCAGAAGGCATTACATGTAGAAATGTACTTATTCTATCACAGATGTAAATTACAGCATTTCTTCATATTTAAAGCTTGATTGAAATGTTGTCTACCTATTACCATTGCAATGGAAAAATGCCTTGGGGTTCATATCACCTTTTGGTCTTCAGTAAGTGGAAAACCTCCCAACATAGACGCCAACCAGCTCCATAGGGATCTATTAGTCTGATGGATGCAATTTATTCTTAGCTTGATTTCTGCTTGATATAGGCCACATACAACCACAATGTTGCAGGAATGGAAAAAAAACTTAGGCTCTGATTCATCAAATATTTCATTCCCAAACAGAGGTTTAAATGATGGAAAAATTTGGTGCAACTTGGAAATGTGACCAACTTTTGCGAGTTTTGGTGTTCTAACACCTAGCTATGATGAAATGGGCAGATCTCGGGTGGGACGGAGGTGGGATGTAGGCGTGATGCCATAGCTTATTTAATTCATGACAAGCTGTTATGTTCCTCATGCCAGAAATGTCACTCCAGTCCCTGGCTGTAGTAAAATACTGGCGTGGTGCATGGAGCCACATGCCACTCAGCAGACACTCCAGATTCATGAAGAGGCATCTCTTGTAGTATCAGGAGCGTCTGACTGCACCATCATCCAGAGAGAAAATCACTTATCTTCATCAATGGGAGACACAGTATTTTCAACCAAAATGACTCAGATTTTTGGACTTTTACATATATAATTTGCTGGAAGGAAAGCCTAACCAAAAAAGCATGGATGCTGACTATTAGTGTATGGGACCTGCTAAATCCTATCAGCCTTATGTACATGTGCTATTTTGGCCCCTGTGGGCTCTGCATACTCGCCATACATATAGTATATTACACTATTTCATTCATCAGTATCCAGTAAAAAAAACTTGTACTTATGTCTTTTACAGTGTAATTTAAATCAAAGTAAAAACCCCAAACTTGCTCAGAGAGAATGTCTTGGTTTTTACTTGTCTGAAAAGGTCATGTATTGGTGTAGTGAAAATGTCTCTAAATGAAATAGCTTTACAAGAATGCCAAGATCATCAAATAATTAGTATTCCAGCCCAAGAGCCATATCAAGTGGTGTATCCAATCCTTTTTTCTGTATTCATGAATTCCAGTTATATATGCATATAACCTAGCAAAGACATTCTGCATGTATTGCCATGGTCTCGTAGTCAACACGAATTACAGCGCCAAAAGCAGCTATCAGAACCAGCCGATGCAAGAGCAGTTTAGCTTTTTATGCAAAAGTCGAAGGCCAAGAAAAGTATCTTCTTATTGTAGTTCTTATTGTTACAGTGATTTTCTCTCAACCTAATTTTTATTTCCTGGGACCCCATGATGCTAAGATTTTACGGATTCCTGTTGACCTGCACAGAGTGATGTCAGGATCCTCTCTTCCACTTGTATAAATACTTCTTGTGGCAGAAGAACAATATTGTAAGCAGACGTGACAATATTGGCCCATTTGTGCACCAACAAGCAACAGGTTATTCAGTGCGAATTTACAGTGAACAATGATGGGGACAGAACGGTCACTAACACGATCACTCTGTCCCCGTATACAGTAGTATCGGGTTATCTGTAGCATTGTTACCCAGATGTCTTTATCTAGCAGGGCTTTACGATCTTCCCCTATTGCCACTGCCCTCTGCTGTTCCCCATGTCAGGTTTTACGAGTGGTGTGCTTCCATGACATCATCTGCCTAGGTCTGTTTAAGACCCAGAAAGACCCACACTTGAGCCTTGGTATTACTCCTAGTCCTGCTTGTTTGCTGGGCTCCTCCATCAGATCCGGGTCTGAATCTCCCTGCTGACCCTGTATACCTGCTACCTCAGTTGCTTCAGACTGTCCTGTTTGCTCTTTCTCTGCATTTGTCCTCCTGTGGTCTCCAGTGTTCCTAGTCCTCGCTCCTCACATGCCTTCCTGTCTGCTACACCAACGCCCGAGGTCATTGGGCCTAACCGGATCTGAGGCTTAGTGGATCCATCTCACTAGCCTATACCATGTTTTTCTCAATCAAAGGGTGACTACTGGCATGTATACAACAACAGATAATCAGGAATAAGCATACCACGATCAATGATTATCTACTCATATGTAGGCACCGTTAAACCAGTAAGATCTGAGGTGTAACTTGGATACTTTTAGATTCCAATAGAAAAATCATAACATGACTATCTACTATTCTATGACCTTATGTCTCAATGCCTCGGTGCAACTTTAACCTCTGCACCCCCATGGCTGTATATATTTTGTTGTAAAAAATGCTATGACAGAGCTTTAATTCAATTCTTGTCTATTATTTCTGGAAAACAGTAATAATGGAATTGTGCCTTGTAATGGAAACTTTTTTTTGCCATTCAGATTTTTTTTAATTAAACATACCATTTAGATTCTTGAGTATGCCTGCAATAGTCATTACTCATGTGAAACACTCACTCCTTGAAACTCACTTCCGTGAGAATGGGCCCACTGGGATACTCATTGAAGATACAATAAACTCAATGCGGATACACACGTGCATGGAGGAAGAGGATAGGCTTCCTGCTTACATATGACGGCTTTCAAAACCTCGCATGTTACTTCAATTTATGCCAAAGAACAAGTGAAAATCTAGGACATTTCTTGGAACGATTATAAGTACATATCAATAGGCACTCACATTATAATAAATAGTATTAACCTTCATTTACACATTGCCAACATAGTCATTACTGGGGACAGGAAACTAAGAGAAGGGTACTTTATTCCAGTGAAATTCCGACAATGCTGGTAAATAATTTTGGGGAGATTTGAATTAGACCCCTGACATTAATTATTGAACTTCGGTGTTCTTCAAAGAGCTCTAAGGGGATAGTGATCATTCTTAAAAGAAATGTCCAAGAACTTGTTGTTGGAATCAGAGCACGGAACAAAGGAAATGACAAGAAAGCCGAATATCCGTCACCTAATCTAATGTCCTTCTAGTCCGTCCTCAATCAATGAATTACGGTAGTTAATGGCCATAGGAAACTGTGAGTGTACATAGGAAAATGCCAGAGGAACTGCTGAGATGAAGCATGAAAGCCTGTAAAAGAGTATCTAAGGTTTATTGAATGAGGGGCATCATATCCTCACATTAGTAATATAGCATATAGTGAATTATCCGGGGGAGCTCTGATCTCAGGATCATGGCTACAATATAGGCCTTGCTCACATTACATATACCCTGGTATGGTGATGGACCTGGACATGGCGTATATAAACATTCACTGCAGTTCCTGTGACCTTGACTCCTGAAAAAAGAGCTTGGTGAGCACATCCTCTGCGCTCTTTAACCCCCTAAGGAACATGTTTTTCCTACATAATTTATGAAACTTAAATTTAATTGCTTAAATCATACATTCAATATTCCTGTATTGCTTGTCAAACAAAGCACTGACAGGTAGACTGCTAGGCACTACATTAGGCACGGCACTACGGAGCACTGTAGGCATCTGGCCGCCATGGAAGCCCTCAGCACTGGGAGACAATGAGGATACAGAAGTCTATGTCTTCTGTAAAGTAGCGGCTGTGGCATCAAAGGGTTGAAATGGCCAAATGATTATTTCCGATGCCAGCAGGGTGGCAGCTTTATTTTACAGCTGGCATCCACTGTAGATGAGGCAGCCACAGCTCCGGAGTCCATACTAATAACTACGGTACCTCCTCACGCTGTACAATTAAAGTGCTGGGGAAAATGGTAAATGGAAATATGTCACAGGCTTGTATTAGTTTATTACATCCTTAGCATTAAAGGGGTTTTCTGGACAAAGAAGAAAAGTCTGCGGTCACTCTGTGGTGTGTTGGCTGTTACGATTCCCCAATATTCCCCTAAATGACACATGTGAGCTGGCAGTCACGTAGCCACAAGTACGTATGTGTACAACACACGGCCATCATTCGGAGATCTGAGTCACATAGAATGACCCGCCTGGAAAACCCCACAATGTGTGCACATAATTCACACGCTCAGGGAAATACAGACAATCCAGTATACATTTCCCCATATTATACAATGCACCTCCACCAATGTCTGTTTATCTTCAAAGGCTGACTGAACCCGTGTGTATGAGCTCTTAGATGTGACCATGTAACATGCAGCAGATTTCCGATAGGCAGCAGATCACAATGAACAAAGCTAACATCAAAAAGGACGCAACCACTTTATACATTGTTATTACAATACCAACAGGGCTGCTAATCCCGTGTTTGAAGATCTTAGACTACTATGACGGGTTGCTTAAATTTACAGAGAAAATAGTCTGAGAAAGTCAAATAAAATGCACTGCCGGACATCTATCCATATGCACTTGGCTTATACAAGGTCAACTTGGCTTACACACGGGAAAAATAAAATAGCTGGTATTTTCATTAGTTGCACATATTCTCTTATCATATAACCACTTAGGGATTCTTGAGTTAATAAATGTAATTAATGGCTGTTCAAGAGAAAAATCCTCATTGTGAGCTCTATGCCCTGGAAGCCAGCCTCACCTTTAGGCTATGTGCACACGTTGCAGGTTTGACTGTGGCATTTTCTGTGCAGATTCTGCATTTCTTGGCAGAAAACGCAGGTCAGAATCTGCATCTTTTTTTGGTCTGTGCACACGTTGCAGATTTTTGTGCAGATTTCTTCCTTTTCTTTACCCCTGCAGATTTCTATTATGGAATGGGTGCAGAAACGCAGCAGTTCTGCACAAAGAATGAACACGCTCCTTTTTTGAATCTGCTGCGTTTTCCGTGCAGATTTTTCCGCACCATTAGCATATTTTTTTTGCCATTGATTTACATTGTACTGTAAATCACTTGCAGATCTGCAGCGTTTCTGCGTGGAAAAAAAAGCTGCAGACCTGCAGGAAATGTGCAACGTGTGCACATACCCTACACATTACCATTTCCCTGGTGTTTATCTCCTGCTTGAGTATCATGTATTTTACGTAGTTATGTTTATTTTCTATGTTTTACAATGTCTGTTTAGCAATATAATGGTTATGCATGTATTCTCAGCCTGAAGAAGAGCTTTTCAATGCCTGAGATGTTGCATTATGTTATTCCAATTAATCCTAATTGCATGCAATCTCTCTTTACTGTGGTCATGACTTTTCATTTACTGCTTGAGAAGACCTGTGCTGGAATGCAGATAAGGGAACCTGCACCTAAAATAACAGGTTGTCACCTATTGTCTTGTGTGACATTAGGAAACCCCCACCAATTAGCAAACTATCACCTATCCTATAGACATGCTATCAATTCTAAAGATGGGAACAACCATTTAGCACGTAGCTATCAACTCTTAAATTCTGCTTTTCGGTTCTACCCTTCTTTCTGTTTCAGTAAGGGTCCCGTTTCACATGCTGGGAAGCAGATCATGCATATCCAGGCACTAACTGGATAGCAGAGTAAGCAGAGTGATTACAGCACTATTACAGCCAGGTCTTTAGGGTCTCTTTAAGGGCGACTTATTCCACTCTACTGGGTGGTATATACACACCGACTTACCACCTTTTCGAATTACTTCACAATCTCTGGGTTAAATAGTCTTGCCATGTATTAAAGACGATTGCCCAACTATGGGTTCTCCATTACAAGGTGTCCAAGAAGTATCGTTTCTCCTTGTAGAGAGTGACATGATAAGCATGTCGAGGTGAGGAGACTTAGGCTATATTCACACTTTGCGGATTTTGCTGCGGATCCGCAGCGGATTTGACCGCTGCGGATCCGCAGCAGTTTCCCATGAGTTTACATTACAATGTAAACCTATGGGAAACAAAAAACGCTGTGCACATGCTGCAGAAAAATCCGCGCGGAAACGCTGCGGATTACATTCCGCAGCATGTCACTTCTTTTCTGCGGATTTTCACCTGCTCCAATAGAAAACTGCAGTTGAAAATCCGCAGAAGAAAACGCAGTAAAAACCGCGATAAATCCGCAGTAAAAACCGCGATGGGTTTTCACTGCGGATTTTGCAATTCCACTGCGGAAAAATCCGCAGTGGAATCTGCAAAGTGTGAACATAGCCTTAAAGCCACAATGCTCCTCTGGGAAATATGCAAATTATCTCTTCAGAGAGGAAGAGGACTAGAACTCTAGTGCCACCTATTGGAAGTAGCAATCCTAACAGTCAATGTCGACCCTTTAACGAGCCTTGTCACATGACTTAGGATTGAGATTCTGGTTTGGCTATTATCCTAAGTCATGTGACAAGGCTCGTTAAAGGGTCGACATTGACTTCTAGGATTGCTACTTCCAATAGGTGGCACTAGAGATCTAGTCCTCTTCCTCTCTGAAGAGATAATTTGCCCATTACAAGGTGCAATCACTTTGTCTACTCTGCTATTCCATTGGTCACTGGATGATCTGCATTATCTGATACCCAGCATGTGAAACATGATCACAACTGAGACAGAAAGAAGGGGTGGAGCCAGGAATTTAAGAAAATGTAACTATGTGCTAAATGGTTATTCCCATCTTTAGAAGTTATAATCTATCTGTAGGACAGGAGATAACTTCCTGATCGGTGGGGGTTCAGAATGTCACACACACAGGATATACGGAATACATGACAACCTTTACCTTTGATGCAGGTTCGTTGTATGCTTTCCACCACAGGTCTTTTTAAACAGTAATCAAAATGTAATGACCGCGATCAGGAGAGATTACATGATGCAATTAGGACTTTATGGAATCACCTCTCAAACAAGGTTCCCTTTTAAATTTAACCAAATTTTACAGCACTTCAGCATTCATTTTTGTTTCGGAGTGATGGATTATTTATTTTTCATATTTTTATGTGCTTATCCCAACCAAGCAACCTTTGGAATTGAGCATATACAAGTGATCTGCAATCTGAATGTTCCCTGACCATAGACACAGTAGATTATATCAGAAATGATATAAAACTAACCTTGCCCAGTGATTTAGGACATCCTCCTTGCCTCACACACGTCTGTAGCTTTATCTTATTGAACTATAACTAACATCACTCTGTGAGCGCTGTCGCGATTTTATAATGTTCCATGTAGTACACGGGCATGTAGACGGATGTACATAGAGGCAGTGCTTGTGAGAGAGGAGGGAAGTCATGGGAGCCATCAATTTCACATTGGTAATTCTAGCAACATCATCCAAACAAGGTATGGTACAGGGCTAGGTAAAACGGAAAAATACGTTATTTTTTCAGATTATTAGGCGCATGTTTTTTCCCAAAAATCATGGAGGAAAAAGGGAGTGCGTCCTATAATCTGAAGCTATCTTACCTGAGGGTGGCAGCAGTAGAGCGGAGTCAAAGGAGCCAAGGTCGCTGATTCAGGCGGTCGGAGGCAGGATGACTGAGTCAATGCTGGGGCCCTGTCTTCTCAGAAGACGTTGGCCACAGTGAATGGAGGTCCCCTCTCCTGTACATATCCATGCGGTGGTCTTCGGTAAAATGGCCCCCGGAGATAGCACATGCGCAGATTGAGACTTGGCTCCCGAGTTCTCAATCTTAGAATGTGCCACCTCCAGCGGACATTTTCCTGAGGCCCATAGCAGGGATATGTTTGGGAGAGGGGACCTCCGTTCATCGGCGCTGATATCTTTTTAGAGGAAGAGGCCTGCAGCATTGCCCCACTCCTCCTGCTGTCGACCTCCTGAATCAGTGACCTTTCTGAGAGGACAGGGTCTGCAGCATTGCACAATTCCTGCTGCCGCTGACCTCCTGAATCAGTGACCCTGGCTCCTGTGACCACCGCTGCCGCCCCCAAGTAAGGCACACCACCATTTTATTTAAAAAACGTATTTTTCCTATTTTCCACATAATCTGGAGCATTTTATAATCCGCTAAATACGGTAACTGCTTTTGATCCATTGTAACATCAGTTGGTTAGCATACAGAAACGTAGAAGTACGGTACTTATATACTTTTTATAAGCTCAGAAAACCCCATTAATTATATTATCTGAGTGAGAACTGTAGACATTGCTTTCCTGGCTGTTGCATACTCCCACAAGCAGCTTTGCACTGTAACCCGTCACAATATCAGCTTTTGGATCTAAATATACAGTAATAATACACATAGTAGCTAAAGCTCTATTCACATCTGAAATGGAGGCCCTGCTGCAAATCTAGCCAAAACCGCCAAACAAAATAGAGCAGCATGCACTGCTACAGCGCCAGGTAACCAGGCCATGACGAAAACCCAGTATAGGTCATTATAGTCAATAGGATCAATGAGGTCACTTGTGTCTGGCATGTTGGGGTCCAGCACTGCTATAAATGTTATTGTGTTCTGCTTATAAAACAGCAGAACAATGGAATTAGAAAACACCAATGTGCACAGAGCCTTAATATGATGGTTCAGAATCTCCTAATATATAAATATACATAGCAGAAACTAACCACAATACAGCCTCCGAGGAGGAAATGGTTTTCATCACTAAAGGATCTCACCTAAAAGATACGACAATTCCAATGGGTGAATTTCTGTACATATTCTGGTTGTAATTCTTTGATTTTTCTTGTTTTTGGCACCGAATTACACAGATTTGGAGATTAAGCATCATTCAAGTCTTATGTTATGTGTAATTGACTGACATCAGCAGTGTCAGCACAGATTCACACGGATCAGAGTACATGGAATCACGTCCTTATAAAATGAAAAGGCATAAAGTCTAAAGTCAGCCAGGAAGTGTCTGGTATAGAGACTCCAGGAAAGAAAGTTCACCAATAAAGATGAGGGGAACACTTATCACAACCCCTCTCCCGGCTCAGTGCTCTCTGGCCATGGACAGGAGCTCTACGAATTTCCTTACCATTTGGGATCCCATGCTCAACTTAAGGTTAGCCTGTCTGATAAGACGTCACGTGTGCCCACGCCCAACAGACGAAGTCACACCAGGACGGGCGAATCAAACGCCACGCCGAGAACTCAGAAGGGTAGGGAATTCGAACTGCTCCTGTCCACAGCCAGAGAGCACTGAGCTGGCAGTAGACCGAGGTTGTGTGAAGCAACTCACTTATCTCTATTCACAAACTGTATCTTAAGAATGCAACCGTGCTTTGGACGTCCTAAGTACTGTGGTACCAATAAACTAAGAATAATAATGTACTGTATGTATATGACTATAACGCATTCACTGGTCGTCTCTTCTTCCTGTTCCCTTCTCCACACACTGGAAATGGCTGCCATAGCCTGTGATTGGCTGAATGGATATTTCCTGCCATTCCCAATGTGTTGTGGCAAGACCAGCTAGGACTGGATGAAAGCTCGTGTCTGAACATATATGACAATGAGATTGAGCATTACTTGTTTATTTTTTTTACACCAGTCTGAGCCCTTTCAAAAATAATTTTTAGTCACCGGATGACCTTTTTAAGAGGGAAATAACAAATCGGAGAATTTTTTGTTTAATTAATGACTGCATAATCAATCTTTTTCTGTTCAATTATATTACCTTTATACTATTTAAATGGCAATCATATTTAGATATGTTCACACATGTACATATTACACATAACTGTAGGTACAAAAACACAATATATCACTTGTCAATATACTTTTCTCAAATTTGTTAGCACTATGTATACAGCAATCAGGAAGGCAAATATGGTAATAACTTGCAAAAATGAGGAATGCAGCAGCACTCTGTGGAGACCAATATATATGCGAACACAAAGTCTATCATAATTGCTGAGTAAACTGTAATAAAAAATAATAAAAAAATTACTTACGGTACTTAAAAGTGAAGGTTCTAAGCGCATAAATTGGCCAATTCATGTGAGCCCATCAACGGCGACAAGGTGACACTTCTCTGATGGGTCCTATCATCTAATAAAAGCCTCTCTTGTGCTATAAGTCTACAGTGTGAATGGGCAAATGCCTCTCCTGGGTTACAAACTTGCACATTAAAGTAAGCTGTTAGAAACCAGAGCTGATTATAAACACCCTTGGGCTGATAGGTGGAGTCAGAAAGGAGGAGGTAAGTAATTTAAAAAAAATAAATATATTTTTTATTACAGTTTACTCAGCAATTATGATAGATTTTGTGTTCACATATATATTAGTCTTTACAGAGTGCTGCTGCGTTCCTCCTTTTAGCAAGTCATGTATTCATTGCAGTAGGCACCTGTTCATACTATATGGAGGTGCTGGTCAGGGTTTTGTTCTATGCACATACGGTAATAAACTGTCTCTGCCCTCTCTCTGGGGAGTCTGGCTGTGTCTGTATACAATCACATTCAGCTGCTCTAGCATTCAGTGATGTGGAACGAGGACCACCCATTATTACATGGGGACTACAAATCTATATATATAATTGCCTAAGGGTTTTTCCGTCTGTCTGTCTGTCTGTCTGTCTGTCCTGGAAATCCCGGCTCTCTGATTGGTCGAGGCCGCCAGGCCTCGACCAATCAGAGACCGGCACAGCATCGACGTCGAAATCCCGCGTCTCTGATTGGTCGAGGCCGCCAGGCCTCGACCAATCAGCAACGGGCACAGCGACGATGATGTCATAAAGGACGTAGAAATCCCGCGTCTGATTGGTCGAGGCCACCAGGCCTCGACCAATCAGCAACGGGCACAGCGACGATGATGTCATAAAGGACGTAGACATCTCACGTTTCTGATTCAGCGACGGGCACAGTATCGACGTAGATGTCATAATGGTTGCCATGGCGACGATGATGTCATAAATGTTGCCTCGACCAATCAGCGACGGGCACAGTGTGCCGCGAATTCTGGAATCATCATTGTCCATATACTACGGGGACATGCATATTCTAGAATACCCGATGCGTTAGAATCGGGCCACAATCTAGTATAATAATAATCTTTATTTTTTATATAGCGCTAACATATTCCGCAGCCCTTTACAGGTTGCACACATTATCATCACTGTCCCCGGTGGGGCTCACAATCTAGATTCCCTATCAGTATGTTTTCGGAATGTGGGAGGAAACTGGAGAACCCGGAGGATATCACGGGGAGAACATACAGACTCCTTGCAGATGTTGTCCGTGGTGGGATCTACATGCACACACTGGCATTTCCCTTCTATGCATTATCTGCCTTATCTTTCTTCTACATCGGACCGTACAGTTGCAGCTGCCGATGACTTTTTCTTGGCCTCAGACGTGGTCTTCAGCCCGCTGGCCCTGACCACAACATCCCTGAATTAGCAGTTATGAATGGTTTAAAATGCTGAAGGGGCAACACAGATGGAAGTGGGAACTTGGTAAATGAGTAATGTGCATTTCAACACATCTCACCGATGTCATGTGGGATTAGTCTGATTTATCTGACATCTTTTTATGGCACTACCTGCTGTAGACATATGGTAAATACATGCCTGTTATTGATTAAAGGAAACATTATACTCCTAGACAAACAACAGCTATAACAAGTCCTGCGCTGCCAGGAAGCGTGTAAAGTGATTACACTAAACAGAGAACTAGAGGTCGTGTTAATTTAGAAAGGTTTCTTAGGGTATGTGCACACGATGCGGATTTTGCTGCGGATCCGCAGCGTTTCCGCAGCACTTTCCCATAAGATTACAGTTCAATGTAAACCAAAAACGCTGTGCACATGCTGGGGAAAAAAAGCGCGGAAACGCAGCGGTTTACATTCCGCAGCATGTCACTTCTTTCTGCGGATTCCGCATCGGTTTTACAGCTGCCCCTATGGAAAACCGCAGTTGGAAAACCGCAGTGAAAACCACAGAAAAACCATGGTAAATCCGCAATAAATCTGCATAAAAAATGCAGCGTTTTCGCCCTGCAGATTTATCAAATCTGCTGCTGAAAAATCCGCAGTGGCCAAGAATACGTGTGCACATAGCCATAATGTGGCTGCCTTATTAGGACTCCCCCGATCCATATGACCTAATTCGCCGAGATGCTGGATGACTATTTCACCATCTACGTGTGGTGAGTGCCTTCATTTAATGATTCCTCAACAGCCAGGCTCATGTCGGACTGGCTGCTTGCATTGGATAACGAGTTGTCCAGATGATTATGACATACGTAGAAATGATTAGCGCTATATCATAAATGGAAGATGGCAATATTTAGTTTTTCTCATTAGTTATATGACTAATAAGATTGTGTAGCCTAACTTTAATAACTCTAAGTAGAGAGTTCGAGATGAATTTCCTGAGCGCAGTCTGATGTTTTCCACAGACTCATTGACTTGAATGGTTGAATGTGATCTAATAAAAAAAATCCAACTCGGAAATTCTGCGATTTATTCCTTGGACCGGCTTGGCCCAGGAAAAAAAAATCGGACATGTCTATGGGCTCACAGACTAACATTGGTCCGAGTACAATCTGATGTTTTGTTGGATTGCAGGAGGACTGAAGAACGACAACGACTGTGCGCTATTTCTATGTTCTCCCCATATTTCCATGGGGTCTCCCCCACACTCCGAACTCACCTTACTCAGGCTCGGGTCACACCTGAGTTCCTTTTTATTAACCGAGAAACAGAATACAATATGGAATACAGATGTGTTACATAAATGATGGAAAAACCAGGAGAATTCATACTTCTTGCTGCATTAAACATTAATAATTAATAGTTTCCGTGTTCCTATAACGGGACAGAGAAACAAAGCCGATGTAAGTGATGGAAATCGCTGTACAGCGCTGTGGAATATGCTGGTGCCATATTAAAAAAAAGTACAGTACAAATGTAGATAACCAAGTCTTGTGTCCCATTTTTCTGAAGCCTTTTGGATAGGAAATGACTTCAGCAATCTGAAGGCGGTTATGGTCGCCTCGTCCACTTTTCTTTTGACCTACTATTCAGAAAACATTTTTCTCAATATCCCTCCAGAATGTCAGGTCTTCTGAAGGAATTTTCAGGCTTCTCAGAGACTTCAGGATGTCCAGTTTTGTAACACTATGAAATATGAAGCAACATTACAGCTTCTACATGACAGGGACAGGGACCCTCTATTCTGTATACTGTCATTTACGCCTGTCCATATAATCATCCAGAGAAGAGAATTAGGAATGTTCATTTTGTAGCTTTTGTGACTATGAATTTGATCGATTTCAATGTTTATCAGTAGACTAGTTAATCAGTATAACAGAATTGATGAGCACTTACTCCGCTGGTTCAGAAACTATACAGTTAGATTCGTGTGATTTTAATAAAGGGTTATAAAAACTAAATGTCAATATAAATTCAGTGTCACACTAACAAAATGTATCTGTTATCAACCTACATTATATGTGCTAGCAATAAGCTTAGAAAGTAACACTGGATGAGATCTACTCAGTGCGATGTGCTTATGTGGCAGCATGGTGGCTCAGTGGTTAGCACTGCTGAAGCGCTGGGGTCCAGGGTTGAAATCTTACCAAAGAAAGCATATGATAGTTTGTATAATCTCCCCGCCTTTGTGTTAGTTTGCTCCCACATTCCAAAGACATGTGAATCCCAGTGGGGACCGATGATCATGTCTGGAAAGCGATGTGGAAATCAAAGGGGCTGTCTAATCAAAACCGATACGTCTGCAGTCACTCTGTGTGACTGCAGACTTATTAATCCACCCAACGTACCCACTGTGCGCTGGGGGGATTCGCTGGTGTCAGACCCCCAGAACAGAGGGTATGTATGAGCTATACATACTCCCAGAGACCAGAGATGTGCTGGCCAAAGGGCGGCCACGCTACATACACCAGTGCATCTGCTGGGGGGATTCGCTGGTGTCAGACCCCGGAACAGAGGGTATGTATGAGCTACACATACTCCCAGAGACCAGAGATGTGTTAGCCAAAGGGCGGCCACGCTCCATACAACAGTGCATGTGCTGGGGGGATTCGCTGGTGTCAGACCCCAGAACAGAGGATATGTATGAGCTATACATACTCCCAGAGACGAGAGATGTGCTGACCAATAGGCGACCACGCTCCATACACCAGTGCATGCGCTGGGGGGATTCGCTGGTGTCAGACCCCAGAACAGAGGGTATGTATGAGCTACACATACTCCCAGAGACCAGAGGTGTGCTAGCCAAAGGCCAGCCACGCTCCATACATCAGTGCATGTGCTGGGGGGATTCGCTGGTGTCAGACCCCGGAACATAGGATATGTATGAGCTATACATACTCCCAGAGACCAGAGATGTCCTGGGCAAAGGCCGGCCACGCTCCATACATCAGTGCATGTGCTGGGGGGATTCGCTGGTGTCAGACCCCAGAAAAGAGGGTATGTATGAGCTATACATACTCCCAGAGACCAGAGGTGTGCTAGCCAAAGGGCGGCCACGCTCCATACACCAGTGCATCTGCTGGGGGGATTCGCTGGTGTCAGACCTCAGAACAGAGGGTATGTATGAGCTATACATACTCCCAGAGACCAGAGATGTGCTAGCCAAAGGGCGGCCACACTACATACACCAGTGCATCTGCTGGGGGGATTCGCTGGTGTCAGACCCCAGAACAGAGGGTATGTATGAGCTATACATAATTCCAAAGACCAGAGATGCGCTGACCTATAGGCGACCACACTCCATACACCAGTGCATGCGCTGGGGGGATTCGCTGGTGTCAGACCCCGGAACAGAGGGTATGTATGAGCTATACATACTCCCAGAGACCATAGATGTGCTAGCCAAAGGGCGGCCGGGCTCCATACACCAGTGCATGTGCTGGGGGGATTCGCTGGTGTCAGACCCCGGAACAGAGGGTATGTATGAGCTATACATATTCCCAGAGACCAGAGATATGCTAGCCAAAGGGCGGCCACACTACATACACCAGTGCATCTGCTGGGGGGATTCGCTGGTGTCAGACCCCGGAACAGAGGGTATGTATGAGCTATACATACTTCCAGAGACCAGAGATGTGCTAGCCAAAGGGCGGCCGCGCTCTATACACCAGTGCATCTGCTGGGGGGATTCGCTGGTGTCAGACCCCAGAACAGAGGGTATGTATGAGCTACACATACTCCCAGAGACCAGAGGTGTGCTAGCCAAAGGCCAGCCACGCTCCATACATCAGTGCATGTGCTGGGGGGATTCGCTGGTGTCAGACCCCGGAACATAGGATATGTATGAGCTATACATACTCCCAGAGACCAGAGATGTCCTGGGCAAAGGCCGGCCACGCTCCATACATCAGTGCATGTGCTGGGGGGATTCGCTGGTGTCAGACCTCAGAACAGAGGGTATGTATGAGCTATACATACTCCCAGAGACCAGAGATGTGCTAGCCAAAGGGCGGCCACACTACATACACCAGTGCATCTGCTGGGGGGATTCGCTGGTGTCAGACCCCAGAACAAAGGGTATGTATGAGCTATACATAATTCCAAAGACCAGAGATGCGCTGACCTATAGGCGACCACACTCCATACACCAGTGCATGCGCTGGGGGGATTCGCTGGTGTCAGACCCCGGAACAGAGGGTATGTATGAGCTATACATACTCCCAGAGACCATAGATGTGCTAGCCAAAGGGCGGCCGGGCTCCATACACCAGTGCATGTGCTGGGGGGATTCGCTGGTGTCAGACCCCGGAACAGAGGGTATGTATGAGCTATACATATTCCCAGAGACCAGAGATGTGCTAGCCAAAGGGCGGCCACACTACATACACCAGTGCATCTGCTGGGGGGATTCGCTGGTGTCAGACCCCGGAACAGAGGGTATGTATGAGCTATACATACTTCCAGAGACCAGAGATGTGCTAGCCAAAGGGCGGCCGCGCTCTATACACCAGTGCATCTGCTGGGGGGATTCGCTGGTGTCAGACCCCAGAACAGAGGGTATGTATGAGCTATACATACTCCCAGAGACCAGAGATGCGACGGCCAATGGGCGACCATGCTCCATACAACAGTGCATGCGCTGGGGGGATTCGCTGGTGTCAGACCCCAGACAGAGGGTATGTATGAGCTATACATAATCCCAGAGCCCGGAGATGTGCTAGCCAAAGGGCGGCCACGCTACATACACCAGTGCATCTGCTAGGGGGATTCTCTGGTGTCAGACCCCAGAACAGAGGGTATGTATGAGCTATACATACTTCCAGAGACCAGAGATGTGCTAGCCAAAGGGCGGCCGGGCTCCATACACCAGTGCATGTGCTGGGGGGATTCGCTGGTGTCAGACCCCAGAACAGAGGGTATGTATGAGCTATACATACTCCCAGAGACCAGAGATGTGTTAGCCAAAGGGCAGCCACGCTACATACACCAGTGCATGTGCTGGGGGGATTCGCCGGTGTCAGACCCCAGAACAGAGGGTATGTATGAGCTATACATACTTCCAGAGACCAGAGACTGGACTGGGTAGCGGTTAGCAGTGGGGTACCACAGGGGTCAGTATTGGACCCTCTTCTTTTTAACATATTTATTAATGACCTTGTAGGGGGCATTCAGAGTAGAATTTCAATATTTGCAGATGACACTAAACTCTGCAGGGTAATCAATACAGAGGAGGACAATTTTATATTACAGGATGATCTATGTAAACTAGAAGCTTGGGCTGATAAATGGCAAATGAGCTTTAATGGGGATAAATGTACATAAGGTCATGCACTTGGGCAGAAGTAATAAGATGTATAATTATGTGCTTAATTCTAAAACTCTGGGCAAAACCGTCAATGAAAAAGACCTGGGTATATGGGTGGATGACAAACTCATATTCAGTGGCCAGTGTCAGTCAGCTGCTACAATGGCAAATAAAATAATGGGATGCATTAAAAGAGGCATAGATGCTCATGAGGAGAACATAATTTTACCTCTATACAAGTCACTAGTTCGACCACACTTAGAATACTGTGCACAGTTCTGGTCTCCGGTGTATAAGAAAGACATAGCTGAACTAGAGCGGGTGCAGAGAAGAGCGACCAAGGTTATTAGAGGACTGGGGGGTCTGCAATACCAAGATAGGTTATTACACTTGGGGCTATTTAGTTTGGAAAAACGAAGACTAAGGGGTGATCTTATGTTAATGTATAAATATATGAGGGGACAGTACAAAAACCTTTCTGATGCTCTTCTTAATCATAGACCTGAAACCGGGACAAGGGGGCATCCTCTGCGTTTGGAGGAAAAAAGGTTTAAGCATAATAACAGACGCGGATTCTTTACTGTAAGAGCAGTGAGACTATGGAACTCTCTGCCGTATGATGTTGTAATGAGTGATTCATTACTTAAATTTAAGAGGGGACTGGATACCTTTCTGGAAAAGTATAATGTTGCAGGGTATATACACTAGATTCCTTGATAGGGCGTTGATCCAGGGAACTAGTCTGATTGCCGTATGTGGAGTCGGGAAGGAATTTTTTTCCCCAATGTGGAGCTTACTCTTGCCACATGGGTTTTTTTTGCCTTCCTCTGGATCAACATGTTAGGGCATGTTAGGTTAGGCTATGGGTTGAACTAGATGGACTTATAGTCTTCCTTCAACCTTAATAACTATGTAACTATGTAAGATGTGCTAGCCAAAGGGCGGCCGGGCACCATACACCAGTGCATGTGCTGGGGGGATTCGCTGGTGTCAGACCCCAGAACAGAGGGTATATATGAGCTATACATATTCCCAGAGACCAGAGATGTGCTAGCCAAAGGGCGGCCACACTCCATACACCAGAGCATGTGCTGGGGGGATTCGCTGGTGTCAGACCCCAGAACAGAGGGTATGTATGAGCTATACATACTCCCAGAGACCAGAGATGCGACGGCCAATGGGCTGCCACGCTCCATACACCAGTGCATGTGCTGGGGGGATTCGCTGGTGTCAGACCCCGGAACAGAGGGTATGTATGAGCTATACATACTCCCAGAGACCAGAGATGTGCTAGCCAAAGGGCGGCCACGCTACATACATCAGTGCATGCGCTGGGGGGATTCGCTGGTGTCAGACCCCGGAACAGAGGGTATGTATGAGCTACACATAATCCCAGAGACCAGAGATGTGCTGACCAATGGGAGGCCACGCTCCATACACCAGTGCATCTGCTGGGGGGATTCGCTGGTGTCAGACCCCAGAACAGAGGGTATGTATGAGCTATACATACTCCCAGAGACCAGAGATGCGACGGCCAATGGGCAACCATGCTCCATACAACAGTGCATGCGCTGGGGGGATTTGCTGGTGTCAGACCCCGGAACAGAGGGTATGTATGAGCTACACATAATCCCAGAGACTAGAGATGTGCTGACCAATGGGAGGCCACGCTCCATACACCAGTGCATCTGCTGGGGGGATTCGCTGGTGTCAGACCCCGGAACAGAGGATATGTATGAGCTATACATACTCCCAGAGACCAGAGATGTGCTAGCCAAAGTACGGCCGCGCTCCATACACCAGTGCATGCGCTGGGGGGGATTTATAAGTCTGTAGTCACACAGAGTGAATGCAGACTTAACGGTTTTCACCAGACAACCCCTTTAAAGGTGCTACTCAAATAAATACTTATGCTGCATCAATTCCTGAGCATAAGATCTCCACAACACCCATTAACTCTTTATGTAAGAAATCTTAAAATATTTATTAAATAAAAACAAATCTATACTTAAAACTCATAATGTAAACATATAACCCAGACCCATTTCCTCACACTTGGGATAGGTAACACTCTAATAAGTATATAAACATAAATACGCCCCCAAGAGGAAGCTGTCGCGAAACGCGCATCGGGGTTTGGCAAGGTGTAGCGTGCCACGCAGCCATATACAGGGAGCATCACGCATTTAAGGTAATGTGTATTGTTGAGTTTCCGTAGCTTAATTCATATGTTTGGCAGTCTCCATTATTAACAGGATTGTATCGCATGAGCCTTGTAAAGCTCATATATTTGCTACCAAACCTGCATACCGTGATGCCGGTCTGAGTGAACAAGCATTGCGGTGGTCTGATGATTTGCTTTAGGGGATACATGTGTATTGTATGATATGTTGTTGCTACTAAACTTGCATATTTTGATGCCGGTCTGGGTCAATTAGTATCTTTTATTACAAGACATATATAGGTTAGTCAGCATTAATTTTGTTGATTGTTTTTGTGCATAAGGGCTTATAGGATTGTTTAAACAGAGATACTATCATTGTTAAAATTTGCACAACGTGTGCTGTTTTTGGTATACTCTATGGATTATCTCTAGGTACCAGCATGATTTGACACTTTTCTCTGTGGTAGCAATTAATAAACAATTGAATGCTTTTGCATGAAATCCCATAAAAGCTATTTGGGTATAATGATTAAGGTGTTTTCTTAGCACGCTTTATGATTCTTTGATAGCAATCAGCAAATATTAATAATTAAAAGTTTCTGCTTGTAACCCCCAAAAAACTAATTAGGCATAATGATGGAGGTGTTCCTTTAGCATGCTTTTTGACTTTTTGGTACAATATTGCTCCTTATCCTATATGTCCCCTTCAATGAACTAATACCATTGTGCTGCTACTTGAAATTGACAAATTTGGAATTTCCCTTAGTTTGCGTGTTGCTAGCGCTTACCTGTCACTATTGTGATTTTTGTGGTTCAGAGGCACTATTTTAATTGTGTGTATTATGTTTGTGTCAATAAAGTTATAACTTTTTAATAAAAAAGAAACAACCCTTCTTTGACTCAGCGTAGTTTAGTATCGTTGGTCAGTATGTTTATATTGAAACTCATAATGTAAAATAGTGTAATATTGTATAAATGATAAACACCGATAAACTGTTCTATGCCTCAATAATGTAACAATTGGAATCCGCCAGGAGACATAACCGCTGACACATGGGTTCTCCTGTAGTCTCGCTGCGCTCTTTCGTTCTAATGATTTGCGCTCTGCACGCGCCTGTCCATGGGTGAGTGTAGAGCCGAGGACGGAGACATTCGACCAGGCGGTATAGTGAACAGCACGTGTAGGGAGAGCTGAGGACTGACACAGTCACTGGCCAGTGCACCAAACAGCACATGGAAGGGGCAAACACAGAGCGATGGAAACCTTGGAGGGGCAGGAGGCCAGGCAATACAAATTGTCACAGAATATTGCTTGAGCAGATATTACAATCATTTACAAACAGTCCAGTTAATTATTAGTAACTGAATATATCTAGCAGTTTAAGAGTTAACTCTAATGGAAGATAACATGATACAAATAACATAACTGTCAATGAGAGCCCAATCAGACGTCAGGTTTTCACGTATGAGTTCTATTTGCGTTTTTCATACATAGAATTTGTACCTACTATGGTCTGGGTGGCTGATCATGAGTCCATCTATTTTTGCGCACCAAGTGGTTGTCACCAAGGCACGAAGACATGTCCAATTTTGATCTGAGTCATGGCATGTCAGGACCTCGGATTGGGCTCAGAAGCAGCCCGCTCCACACAGGGCAGATGAAGACTCTACTATATAGCTGACATCAGACTCTCACAGCAGCGATCTGTGGCATACCGATTGCTGCTAACGTTTTAGATGCTGCTGAGATTACGAGCAGCGATCAGAGCATAGATGATAGCTTGGGTGCCCATCAGCTCCCCAACAATGTGATCGCAGGGAGCTGATGTAATGCTATAACAGCTAGGAGCCAGCTCAGCATCCCTGTCATGCCTGTTTTGTGATCTCCCTGGTGACGTTCAGTTTGTGGCTTGGTGTCATAGGACACTGAGACCCCATGATGTTCTTACAAGATCTCAATAATCTCTGCCACAAACATGCACCGATTTCAATAGCAGCATATGGACAAGCTGCCAGACACCTTTTGGAATCCAACATGTCCTGATGTGCCAGCTCAGACCAGATGTACACTGTACAAAGGTTTTTCTAAAGAGCAAAATGGCACGGCTACTGAACTGGCTCAGTGGCTAGCACTGTAGCCTGGCAGCGCAGGGGTCCTGGGTCCATGTTCTCCACGTGTTTGGTGGGCTCCATCTGGTTTCTCTGGTTTCCTCTTAAGGTACCTTCACACATAACGATATCGTTAACTATATCGTTGCTATTTGTGACGTAGCAACGATATCGTTAATGAAATCGTTATGTGTGACAGCGACCAACGATCAGGCCCCTGCTGGGAGATCGTTGGTCGCTGAACAAAGTCCAGAACTTTATTTCGTCGCTGGACTCCTGCTGACATCGCTGGATCGGCGTGTGTGACACCGATCCAGCGATGTCTTCACTGGTAACCAGGGTAAACATCGGGTAACTAAGCGCAGGGCCGCGCTTAGTAACCCGATGTTTACCCTGGTTACCATGCTAAAAGTAAAAAAAAAAAAACAGTACATACTTACCTACCGCTGTCTGTCCTCCAGCGCTGTGCTCTGCACTCCTCCTGTACTGTCTGTGAGCCGGAAAGCAGAGCGGTGACGTCACCGCTCTGCTTTCCGGCTCCCAGACAGTACAGGAGGAGAGCAGAGAAGCAGAGGGCAGCGCTGGAGGACAGACGGCTGTAGGTAAGTATGTAGTGTTTGTTTTTTTTTACTTTTAGCATGGTAACCAGGGTAAACATCGGGTTACTAAGCGCGGCCCTGCGCTTAGTTACCCGATGTTTACCCTGGTTACCGGCATCGTTGGTCGCTGGAGAGCGGTCTGTGTGACAGCTCTCCAGCGACCAAACAGCGACGCTGCAGCGATCCGGATCGTTGTCGGTATCGCTGCAGCGTCGCTTAATGTGAAGGGGCCTTTACACTCCAAAGACATACTGATAGGAAACTTAGATTGTGAGTCCTAATGGGAACAGGAATGAGGAATGATCATGTCTGTGAAGAACTGCGGAAATTAGTAGCTCTACATAAGTGAGTAAAATAAATGATTTCTATTCTGTATTACTTGTATGGTAGTTCTGCTTCTAGTCATTGCACTCCCATGTTTGCCCATACATCTGCCTAACTTTCCTGGCAAAAGAAGAAAAGAACTGTCCTAAATAACCTTTCCCTGACTATAGGAATATAGACGCCTGCTATGAATCAGGGATGCAAAAATTCTGGGGGTTTTGCAAAGCCAACATATTTTTTTGACACAGGAAAGAGATGAAGAGTTAGGAATCTATTAGCGCTCCACCTGCATTCTGGCAGAGTCTTGGCAGCGAGCCACGCACAGCTGGCATCTAGCCGTCATAAAGAAGGAGAGAGGTAGAAAGTGTTTTTCTGTAATATAAAAGGTTAAGTAGCACACAAGGATTTTTTACAGAAAGACATCAGTGTCACCTGATATTTTCATATGCACGATTAACCATTGAACTGCCTCATGGAAGGCAAAGGTTACTTTTAAATTACCCGTGGAAAGAACTACAAGAAAAGGTCTGCGTTTTGGCTAACCCAAGATTATATGCATTGTCATCAAGGTGAAATTGACTTGTCATGTCGGCATTAGCTATAAAGACGGGGAGGGGGTGAAGGAACTCAGGGACAGATGGTCAGGATGCCAGGTGTCCGAATGGAGCAGCTTATGGCTAATTGGTAAGTAGGCGGTAGTCTAGTAAATGATGCACGGCAGATAGCCCTGGAATGGGCACATCTGCACAAATGGAATGCTCTCACTTTGTACCTGCAGAAATTAAGGGAAAATTGAGTGATTTAGCAGTTGGCATAAGCCAATCACAAAAGCAGAGTATGACGCTAATGACCTCGCACGGCCAAGCCGTAAGAAGAGCCAAGGAGTCCAAGGTCGAGAGCCGGGAGAGTACGTCATAAACAGAAGGAAAAGACAAAAGCGTGGTCAGGTAATGTTCCGAGGTCAGAATACTGGGAGGATGACGGATCAGAGCTGAAGGGGTTAAACAGGCAGATGGTCAGAACAAAGTCCAAGATCAGGCAACAGATCAAGCATACAGAACTCAAGGCACAGGAGAACAAACCACACTTGTTGAATGTGTGTATGGCCGTGGTCTGGGAGAAGCTGCTCAGCTAAGTAGCATGGCAATTACCTTGGAATAATTAACACTTGGACACAGTCGACGCCTCACAGTCTCATATTGGATAGTCAAGCTGTCACTCACACTGACAGTTCTGCACACCCCTGTACCAGACTGGGTGGCCTAGTTGTCAATCAAAGTACTGACAGCTTTAGTACAACCCTATACCAGATTGGACAGCCGGGCTGTCAGTAACTGCATCCCAGACACACTGAGGGGTGGAACTGTGACACAGAGAGCAGGAAAATACAATGTGTATAAAAACACTATACAGAGGGAAGAAACAAAAAGTACAATTGGCACAAAATGTATGGAATGAGCAAAAAAGAGAGCTATATTCACATCAGCTCACCAAATCCGAGTCAGGAGTGCACAATGGCTTCGGGGCACAGAGGAAGACAGAGGTTCCCAGGTCAACAGTGGGAATAGTAGGAAAAGATATCCAGTCCTCACCGAAAAATCAAGAAAAATATTATATTTAATATATACCTACTCTTAAACTAAAGGATTAAAAATATTAAAAAACTTTTGATACACTTTTGGAGTGATGTGCACTCTTTATTATAGTCTTAATATGATTAAAAGTGTAGATCACTCGAAACGCGTGGGCGAAGTGTTTCATATTTTTAATCGTTTATTTTAAGATCACATATAAAATATTTTTTTTTTCATAAAAATATATTTTTTTCTGTGGCAGCTGGATACCGTTTTCCTGCAATTACCAGCAGAAAATATATAGACTGGTGAACTTGTCTGGTTTGAGATTGGATTTTTGTGCATGAAAGAAAATATTAGAAGAAATGAATTCTTGTGTTGAATCTGATTGACCGGCGAATCAGGTGGTAAAACACACAAGGAATACTGGAATGAATGGTTCAGCGTGTCCTATTATCAGCCTTTATATACATTTCTATGAGCAGCTGAGTAAAGAGACTAAGAGGCTAGTATGGCATTCACGGCAAAAGAAAATACAACCATCTCTAATAGATCTAACCTGACAATGAAAAAAGGAGTATAAGCTTCATTATAACAAATGATGATTTAAATTATAACTCATTATTGCAGACTGCTTTATGGAGGGAGTGGATGATATTCCCCTGATCTCTCTCCTTCTGACAGCTAGGAGCTTTACATAGTCTGATTCCAAATCTCGGTATAGAAGCAAAAAGATCTTTTGCCTTCTAAATCATGACCAGAAATATAAATGACTACTAGAAATATTTTCCATATTGGTAACAAAAGTGTATATTTCTCTACTGAATGAAGCAACTGCTATATAGCTAATGACATGTGCGACAAAGCAAGGTGACAACACCCGAAGACGCGGTTACTGCAGCCATATTGGTTCCCAGGGTGAAGAAGAGAAAGCTGCAGAGTCTACCTTCACTGGGGTTGGAAACAGGAACACAGCTTAGTATACATTTTTTGCAAAAAACCCTGTTTTTTACATCTTTTTACTAGCACTTGCGGATTACTTTGATTTTTTGAAAACTGATTGTTTTTGGTTCTACTATGCTATTTTGTGTCTTCACTGGGGTTGATTTGTAAGTAATGAAAATAATAATCATATTTTTTTTATTCTCTTAAAAATACAAAAAGCAAAAAAAAAATTATATGGTTTCCCTTTATAGAAATGATATAATGATGGGAAATGTACGTGTGTCAGTACGATGCTGTGCTTTGTCTTGCCCTCCGTAAGTCTGGGAGGAAAACGGAAGAAGCTCGAATAATCTATTGAACATTCCATTGTTAGGATGGGGGAAGGGCAATATTTTCAGCACCGACAATATTAGTGGGAAATACTGTATCTGAATTTCTCTGGTACTCTCCACAACTATAATCAGTTTTTCTCGTACGAGGAGAAAAGTAAAAAGAAAGTTTCTCCACCTTCTCCATTCTGTCTGGCCGTGAAAATCAGACCGAACTCTGATGTCATCTGAGTGTGGTCTGATTTTTTTGGGAAGCAAAAAACAAAAGAAGATACGGTACACCCAAAGAAATCCTGGCACATCCAAATTTTCACATCCAATTTCTTTCACAGACCCATAGACCCACATTGACTATTTTGATCTGACACTATCTGTCACACTTTGGACCTCTCAGGCCAAGGAAAACATTGGCCATGTGCACAACACCACAGAATATCATAGGGACGAGCGCCATCTGTGACAACCATGGACAGCACTCATCTGACAAAATCAGTGGTGTGCACCAGACAGCTCAGGAAGTCCTGAGTGCAGGAACTGACCATGTCTGGTGCCAGATTTAACCATTATCAATCGTAATATATACATATACACACATATATATACAGTGGGGCAAAAAAGTATTTAGTCAGTCAGCAATAGTGCAAGTTCCACCACTTAAAAAGATGAGAGGCGTCTGTAATTTACATCATAGGTAGACCTCAACTATGGGAGACAAACTGAGAAAAAAAAATCCAGAAAATCACATTGTCTGTTTTTTTAACATTTTATTTGCATATTATGGTGGAAAATAAGTATTTGGTCAGAAACAAAATTTCATCTCAATACTTTTTAATATATCCTTTGTTGGCAATAACAGAGTTCAAACGTTTTCTGTAAGTCTTCACAAGGTTGCCACACACTGTTGTTGGTATGTTGGCCCATTCCTCCATGCAGATCTCCTCTAGAGCAGTGATGTTTTTGGCTTTTCGCTTGGCAACACGGACTTTCAACTCCCTCCAAAGGTTTTCTATAGGGTTGAGATCTGGAGACTGGCTAGGCCACTCCAGGACCTTGAAATGCTTCTTACGAAGCCACTCCTTCTTTGCCCTGGCGGTGTGCTTTGGATCATTGTCATGTTGAAAGACCCAGCCACGTTTCATCTTCAATGCCCTTGCTGATGGAAGGAGGTTTGCACTCAAAATCTCACAATACATGGCCCCATTCATTCTTTCATGTACCCGGATCAGTCGTCCTGGCCCCTTTGCAGAGAAACAGCCCCAAAGCATGATGTTTCCACCACCATGCTTTACAGTAGGTATGGTGTTTGATGGATGCAACTCAGTATTCTTTTTCCTCCAAACACGACAAGTTGTGTTTCTACCAAACAGTTCCAGTTTGGTTTCATCAGACCATAGGACATTCTCCCAAAACTCCTCTGGATCATCCAAATGCTCTCTAGCAAACTTCAGACGAGCCCGGACATGTACTGGCTTAAGCAGTGAGACACGTCTGGCACTGCAGGATCTGAGTCCATGGTGGCGTAGTGTGTTACTTATGGTAGGCCTTGTTACATTGGTCCCAGCTCTCTGCAGTTCATTCACTAGGTCCCCCCGCGTGGTTCTGGGATTTTTGCTCACCGTTCTTGTGATCATTCTGACCCCACGGGGTGGGATTTTGCGTGGAGCTCCAGATCGAGGGAGATTATCAGTGGTCTTGTATGTCTTCCATTTTCTAATTATTGCTCCCACTGTTGATTTCTTCACTCCAAGCTGGTTGGCTATTGCAGATTCAGTCTTCCCAGCCTGGTGCAGGGCTACAATTTTGTTTCTGTTGTCCTTTGATAGCTCTTTGGTCTTCACCATAGTGGAGTTTGGAGTCAGACTGTTTGAGGGTGTGCACAGGTGTCTTTTTATACTGATAACAAGTTTAAACAGGTGCCATTACTACAGGTAATGAGTGGAGGAAAGAGGAGACTCTTAAAGAAGAAGTTACAGGTCTGTGAGAGCCAGAAATCTTGATTGTTTGTTTCTGACCAAATACTTATTTTCCACCATAATATGCAAAAAAAATGATAAAAAAAACACAATGTGATTTTCTGGATTTTTTTTCTCAGTTTGTCTCCCATAGTTGAGGTCTACCTATGATGTAAATTACAGACGCCTCTCATCTTTTTAAGTGGTGGAACTTGCACTATTGCTGACTGACTAAATACTTTTTTGCCCCACTGTATATATATCATTTAGGCTATTAATTATAACTGGTGCAGTTTGAAGTGGTTATCTGCGGAAAGAATATTGTACAGCATGATCTAATTACATAAAATATATGTTCTTCCAGTGAGGAGCAGATTCCCAGTAGGTGACCCCGATCACGTGCCAGTGGAAGTCCAGTAGTTCTGTCTACTTCAGTGACGTGCTAACACAGGCCCCCACACCCAAGAGCTGTCTCCCCCTACTGGTATGGCATGCGGGGCTGGCGTTAGGGGCAGGCAAACTAGGCATATTTATTTTATTTACACTTTTTCTCCTTTTTTTATTAGGCTCTTTTTTAAAGGCTAGAATTAGTGATGAACGAGTATACTCGTTACTCGAGATTTCCTGAGCACGCTCGGGTGTCCCCCTAGTATTTGTTAGTGCTCGGAGATTTAGTTTTCATCGCGGCAGCTGAATTATTTACATCTGTTAGCCAGCTTGATTTCCTAGCAACCAGGCTACCCCCACATGTACTCAACCTGTCTAGTAGCTGTAAATCATGCAGCTGCGTCAAGAAAAACTAAATCTCCGAGCAGTTGCAAATACTCGGAGAGCCCCAGAGCGTGCTCAGGAAATCTCTAGCAACGAGCATACTCGCTCATCACTAGCTAGAATATGATTGTTGGGTAGATATTTGTTATATGCATAAGCTTTGTTCTTTGATGCAGTTTTTTCTTGATCTACTTTTAGATTAAAACTATTCAGATGGTAGATAGTTTAATATGTGGATATCTGTACATATATATATATATATATATATATATATATATATATATATATATATATATATATATATATGTGTGTGTACAGTACAGACCAAAAGTTTGGACACACCTTCTCATTTTAAGATTTTTCTGTATTTTCATGACTATGGAAATTGTACGTTCACACCGAAGGCATCAAAACTATGAATTAACACATGTGGAATTATATACTTAACAAAAAAGTGTGAAACAACTGAAAATATGTCTTATATTCTAGGTTCTTCAAAGTAGCCACCTTTTGTTTAATGACTGCTTTGCACACTCTTGATATTCTCTTGATGAGCTTCAAGAGTTAGTCACCGGGAATGGTCTTCCAACAATCTTGAAGGAGTTCCCAGAGATGCTTAGCACTTGTTGGCCCTTTTGCCTTCACTCTGCGGTCCAGCTCACCCCAAACCTTCTCGATTGGGTTCAGGTCTGGTGACTGTGGAAGCCAGGTCACCTGGCGTAGCACCCCATCACTCTCCTTCTTGGTCAAATAGCCATTACACAGCCTGGAGGTGTGTTTGGGGTCATTGACTTGTTGAAAAATAAATGATGGTCCAACTAAACGCACACCGGATTGAATAGCATGCTGCTGCAAGATGCTGTGGTAGCCATACTGGTTCAGTATGCCTTCAAATTTGAATAAATCCCCAACAGTGTCACCAGCAAAGCACCCCCACACCATCACACCTCCTTCTCCATGCTTCACGGTGGGAACCAGGCATGTACAATCAATCCATTCACCTTTTCTGCGTCGCACAAAGACATGGTGGTGGGAACTAAAGATCTCAAATTTGGACTCATCAGACCAAAGCACAGATTTCCACTGGTCTAATGTCCATTCCTTGCGGTATTTAGCCCAAACAAGTCTCTTCTGATTGTTGCCTGTCCTTAGCAGTGGTTTCCTAGCAGCTATTTTACCATGAAGGCCTGCTGCACAAAGTCTCCTCTCAACAGTTGTTGTAGAGATGTGTCTGCTGCTAGAACTCTGTGTGGCATTGACCTGGTCTCTAATCTTAGCTGCTGTTAACCTGCGATTTCTGAGGCTGGTGACTCGGATAAACGTATCCTCAGAAGCAGAGGTGACTCTTTGTCTTCCTTTCCTGGGGCGGTCCTCATGTGAGCCAGTTTCTTTGTAGCGCTTGATGGTTTTTGCCACTGCACTTGGGGACACTTTCAAAGTATTCCCAAATTTTTCGGACTGACTGACCTTCATCTCTTAAAGCAATGATGGCCAATCGTTATTCTTTACTTAGCTGCTTTTTTCTTGCCATAATACACATTCTAACAGTCTATTCAGTAGGACTATCAGCTGTGTATCCAGCAGACTTTTGCACAACACAACTGATGGTCCCAACCCCATTTATTAGGCAAGAAATACCACTTATTAAACCTGACAGGGCACATCTGTGAAGTGAAAACCATTCCCGGTGACTACCTCTTGAAGCTCATCAAGAGAATGCCAAGAGTGTGCAAAGCAGTCATCAAAGCAAAAGGTGGCTACTTTGAAGAACCTAGAATATAAGACATATTTTCAGTTGTTTCACACTTTTTTGTTAAGTATATAATTCCACATGTGTTAATTCATAGGTTTGATGTCTTCAGTGTGAATGTACAATTTTCATAGTCATGAAAATACAGAAAAATCTTTAAATAAGAAGGTGTGTCCAAACTTTTGGTCTGTACTGTATATTATATATATATATATATATATATATATATATATATATATATATATATATATATATATAGTGTTTCTATTAACCCTTGTTTTCCCCCCTTTTTTAGGACATTACACTTTTTTTTTTTTACATATTTTGGCTTTTTCACTTTGTCACATTGTATTTACTGCATAGTGCACACTTTTCTAATTTTATACAGCTGCACTGACCCTATTTAATCATGTTCTACCTCTCCTGCACCACACTCTCTGATGAAGCAGTAGCGAAATGGTGTTGGAGGTGTCTTTTATACAGGTAACAAGTTCAAATAGGTAATGATTACAGTCGAGTAGGAGGGCTTCTTAAAGAAAAACTAACAGAACTGTGAGAGCCAGAATTCTTGCTGGTTGGTAGGTGATCAAATACTTATTTCATGCAATGAAATGCTAATTAATTATGTAAAAATCATACAATGTGATTATCTGGATTTTTTTTTAGATTCTGTCTCTCACTGTTGAAGTGTACCTACGATATAAATTACAGACCTCTCCATTCTTTGTAGGTGGGAAATCGGCAGTGCATAAAATACTTATTTTCCCCAATGTAATATATACAGTGGGTGAAATAAGGTGAACACATCACCAATATTTTCCCCTCATTATTACACATCATCTAGGGTTTGATTTCCTTCCCTGTGTGGGATTGATGGGTTGTTAGGCTACGTTCACATTTGCGTTGTGCGGTGCTGCGTCGGCGACGCAACGCACAACGCAAACAAGAACGCATGCAAAACGCATTGTTTTTCGACGCATGCTTCCTTTTTTGGCATGATTTTGGACGCAAAAAAAATGCAACTTGCTGCGTCTTCTGCGCCCTGATGCTTGCGCCAAAAATGACGCATGCGTCACAAAACGCAATACAACGCATGTCCATGCGCCCCCATGTTAAATATAGGGGCGCATGACGCATGCGTCGCTATGCGTCGCCGAACCTGCGCCCGACGCAACGCAAATGTGAATACTTATTTCACCTGCTGTATATATATATATATATATATACTGGAATATAAGTTGCTGTGGAGGCAATGTGTAGGCTCATGTTCAGACCGGTCATTAAACAGGAACAACCTAAGATAAAAACAGAATGAGCAAATACCCTGCAGTAAATGAATAAATAAGAATAGTGCATGAAAGTAACATAGGGTACTTAGTAAACATAATTTTGATAAAAAAAAAAATTAAAAGCCATCTCACCGTGTCATGGTGACCCTATTAAGGATGGTCCTGACCTCTAGTATTAAAATCTTGCCATATGTCAAATGACATAAATGTGAATAAGGGCCGAGCAGGACCCGGTGTGATGGTTGTCACTTTTTTTTTTTAATCCAAATTATATTATCTTCTTGCACTATTGCTATCTATTTATTTACTCCAGGGTATTTGCTCATTTTGCTTTTTGTCTTAGATTTTGTATATATACACGGTAATAAACTAGGAGTCGATTTGTCTAGTGGTTGCGGAGAACCCTTTTAGGATGTGTGGAGGGTATGGAGGCACACAAGTGCTATCAGTGGAGATATTTGACTACTATCTCTCATTGCTCCTTCCATTTTGCCCTCACAGGGTCTTCTTCAGGGCTCAGGTTTTGCATTTAAACAAATTAGAGAACAAATTCAAATTATGGCTTGTTGGGTTCTGTCTCGCCGACACTGGCGCTGCCCTCTTCCTGGAGAGTAATGTCTGCCTCTCATTATGTCTACTGTATGAGAATTGAAGAGGGTTACTATTCCTAAAATCATGGTTTGGTTACATATATAATTGTATATAGCGCCATCCGTGGACAGGCAGCACTTCCCTCCATGTCTATAGGCTCTATGGCCTTGTGCCCTTGCATACATGCAGTGTGCGGTGGGTAATGGTGTGCTGGCGTTTGTACACGACGCTTTCTGAATAACAAGGCATTAGCAGATAATCACCTTCCCATAACTCATTACACAGGCCCAGGGGCACATCGCATTTTTACCACAGAACTGCACATTTCCAGACCGCCTTTATGCAGCTTTGTAATGCAGTTTTATCAAAAATGGATTACAATTGATTAACAGTCTGTTAAAAATGCATAGTAAATTGGTATGCTAATGAAAGCAATTAGACTATTAAAGCCATGAAAGGATATGCAATTTACTGTACTAGCGGAGAAGGGATTCTCTACATATGAGCCTAGGATAAAAGAACAGTCTATATAGTGATGAAAATGAAAGTGCAATTAAACGAGTACTGATAACGCAAGCATTTGACTCATCGGCCCACCTTAGCTTCAATTCACTAAAAGTTAGCCCTTAAAGGGTATTCATCAGCAGAATTTCCATCCCCCCTTCCAAAACTATGTACAATACAGACCAAAAGTTTGGACACACCTTCTCATTTATAGATTTTTCTGTATTTTCATGACTATGAAAATTGTACATTCACATTGAAGGCATCAAAACTATGAATTAACATATGTGGAATTATATACTTAACAAAAAAAGGGTGAAACAACTGAAATTATGTCTTATATTCTAGGTTCTTCAAAGTAGCCACCTTTTGCTTTGATGACTGCTTTGCACATTCTTGGCATTCTCTTGATGAGCTTCAAGTGGTAGTCACCGGAAATGGTTTTCACTTCACAGGTGTACCCTGTCAGGTTTAATAAGTGGGATTTCTTGCCTTATAAATGGGGTTGGGACCATCAGTTGTGTTGTGCAGAAGTCTGGTGGATACACAGCTGATAGTCCTACTGAATAGACTGTTAGAATTTGTATTATGGCAAGAAAAAAGCAGCTAAGTAAAGAAAAACGAGTGGCCATCATTGCTTTAAGAAATGAAGGTCATTCAGTCCGAAAAATTTGGGAATACTTTGAAAGTGTCCCCAAGTGCAGTGGCAAAAACCATCAAGCGCTACAAAGAAACTGGCTCACATGAAGACCGCCCCAGGAAAGGAAGAAAAAGAGTCACCTCTGCTTCTGAGGATAAGTTTATCTGAGTCACCAGCCTCAGAAATCGCAGGTTAACAGCAGCTCAGATTAGAGACCAGGTCATGCCACACAGAGTTCTATATATAATAAGCGTGGTGTACTTATCCAAATGAAAATTAATACCGTATTTAGCAACTGGATAAAATTTAACCTTTATTAGGTATATACTAAAATGCCTATATGGCACATAAATATGAACCACAAAAAAACATATATATACAAATGGGAACCTAACGTGAAAAGTGCCCTGTTACCTACACAGAAAGGGGAAGGACAAGACAAGACTAACAATAAGTACCAGACACTAAACAGCACCGACCAAATATGATCACTGCCAATCTACATATGTAACCTTATGATCCCAGGAACATTTGTCTCCTTGGGATCACCAAAAGTGGGCCGACGATGAGCAAGGTGTGGGTATTAGACAACGGATGTGACCTTATGTTAGGTTAAACTCCTTGCAACGGTGTCTCTACAATCCCAAAATATATTGCCCTTGCTTATTGACTATAATAGGACAAAACAGTATCTATACTATGTGTCCTAAACAATCCAAAAATACTTCATGTGTAAATACACAAATAAACGCTCCACATTTAGATTGGTGTCAGTGCAGTATAGCAGCCTATACAAGAAACACATTTACAGATACCACAGAAAATTAAATTCACTACCCATCTATCAAACTGGGATACATATAACTCATTTCACGATATACATGAGTGTTCCCTATGGGTAAACCTGTGGCACTTTACAGGGTTAAATGATGGTGGAGCACACGCTCAGAAACGCTGCATTGTATGAGACCCAAAATCAATAGACAAAACCCATATGTGTGGGTGGATCTCACCGCATTTTCAATGCTGCCGTCACAAGCCGTTTCCCTCTCACCGTCCACCTCATGCCTGACCTTGGTGTTAAAATGTATTGCTGCATGCGGCGTCTCCCGACGCGTTTCTTCCTTATAGATTCATCAGGGGAGAATGCTGCTGCCATTGCAGGTCTCCCCTCTCTGTGTATTTTATAAACTCAGCTCGGCGCCGCGCCGAAATTGGCTCCGCCCCCTGGCGTGTGACGCGCACCTCGGGCTTCTCCCTATACTTCCGGGCAGCCGGAGACTTACTCCTGCTAGAACATACACTGAAGCACCCTGCTCGGCGGCGCATGCGCCCCGCCATTATACGGACACTTACTACAATAGATGTATGAGCAGGCTCCTGCCGGACATTGAAATAAAAGGGGAATGGGACACAAATACATGTGTTCATGCTATTTTGTCCCCTACAGTGCTTCTTCTTACTGCAGCTTCAATTCAAAGCATTATTATTATGCTGCATAAGTAATAGACACCATAGAGACAGGAACAATGGTGCAATCACCCATCCTGATCACCGATTGGCATGATTCATGGATCACTCAGTATTTTATATGACTAATAATCACGGAGGACACAGGTAAGTTGCCTACTGAAAGAACCCATAAGGGCTATAATACCCAACAGGAAGAGCAAGGACGAGAGGGCAAATCCCAAAACCCATTAAAGATCTTTAACCTAAAAAATTGCCTGGGGAGAAAAATACTTTGATGCTAATTAACTGTTACAGGGAAGGAATTTGTATATGCGGGACACCACCTGCCACCACCTCCCAAAAACGTGGGAAACAGTGACCCTATAGATACCCTACCATGGTATAACTACACTCCTTTCCCTACCTACCGCGGAGGTTGGCACCCTAAGAGAACCCTGCGCAAATGGCGCCCCCACTCAATGTCGACTGTCCCAATACTCCTTACCCTATAAAACCCTCATTCCCACAAAGGATAGCTGGAAAAAAGAAGAAGAAGATGGATAATATTTAATTGCTGAGATATCTTATAAGAGGCCAGGGTGAATGAGGGTTAAAGGAGATTGTCTCTGTAAACATTGACCCAGGCAATTTTTTAGGTTAAAGATCTTTAATGGGTTTTGTGATTTGCCCTCTCGTCCTTGCTCTTCCTGTTGGGTATTATAGCCCTTATGGGTTCTTTCAGTAGGCAACTTACCTGTGTCCTCCGTGATTATTAGTCATATAAAATACTGAGTGATCCATGAATCATGCCAATCGGTGATCAGGATGGGTGATTGCACCATTGTTCCTGTCTCTATGGTGTCTATTACTTATGCAGCATAATAATAATGCTTTGAATTGAAGCTGCAGTAAGAAGAAGCACTGTAGGGGACAAAATAGCATGAACACATGTATTTGTGTCCCATTCCCCTTTTACTTCAATGTCCGGCAGGAGCCTGCTCATACATCTATTGTAGTAAGTGTCCGTATAACGGCGGGGCGCATGCGCCGCCGAGCAGGGTGCTTCAGTGTATGTTCTAGCAGGAGTAAGTCTCCGGCTGCCCGGAAGTATAGGGAGAAGCCCGAGGTGCGCGTCACACGCCAGGGGGCGGAGCCAATTTCGGCGCGGCGCCGAGCTGAGACCTGCAATGGCAGCAGCATTCTCCCCTGATGAATCTATAAGGAAGAAACGCGTCGGGAGACGCCGCATGCAGCAATACATTTTAACACCAAGGTCAGGCATGAGGTGGACGGTGAGAGGGAAACAGCTTGTGACGGCAGCATTGAAAATGCGGTGAGATCCACCCACACATATGGGTTTTGTCTATTGATTTTGGGTCTCATACAATGCAGCGTTTCTGAGCGTGTGCTCCACCATCATTTAACCCTGTAAAGTGCCACAGGTTTACCCATAGGGAACACTCATGTATATCGTGAAATGAGTTATATGTATCCCAGTTTGATAGATGGGTAGTGAATTTAATTTTCTGTGGTATCTGTAAATGTGTTTCTTGTATAGGCTGCTATACTGCACTGACACCAATCTAAATGTGGAGCGTTTATTTGTGTATTTACACATGAAGTATTTTTGGATTGTTTAGGACACATAGTATAGATACTGTTTTGTCCTATTATAGTCAATAAGCAAGGGCAATATATTTTGGGATTGTAGAGACACCGTTGCAAGGAGTTTAACCTAACATAAGGTCACATCCGTTGTCTAATACCCACACCTTGCTCATCGTCGGCCCACTTTTGGTGATCCCAAGGAGACAAATGTTCCTGGGATCATAAGGTTACATATGTAGATTAGCAGTGATCATATTTGGTCGGTGCTGTTTAGTGTCTGGTACTTATTGTTAGTCTTGTCCTTCCCCTTTCTGTGTAGGTAACAGGGCACTTTTCACGTTAGGTTCCCATTTGTATATATATGTTTTTTTGTGGTTCATATTTATGTGCCATATAGGCATTTTAGTATATACCTAATAAAGGTTAAATTTTATCCAGTTGCTAAATACGCCACACAGAATTCTAGCAGCAGACACATCTCTACACCAACTGTTAAGAGGAGACTTTGTGCAGCAGGGCTTCATGGTAAAATAGCTGCTAGGAAACCACTGCTAAGGACAGGCAACAATCAGAAGAGACTTGTTTGGGCTAAACAACACAAGGAATGGACATTAGACCAGTGGAAATCTGTGCTTTGGTCTGATGAGTCCAAATTTGAGATCTTTGGTTCCCACCACCATGTCTTTGTGCGACGCAGAAAAGGTGAACGGATTGACTGTACATGCCTGGTTCCCACTGTGAAGCATGGAGGAGGAGGTGTGATGGTGTGGGGGTGCTTTGCTGGTGACACTGTTGGGGATTTATTCAAAATTGAAGGCATACTGAACCAGCATGGCCACCACAGCATCTTGCAGCGGCATGCTATTCCACCCGGTGTGCGTTTAGGGTTAGGGTTACACCTCCAGGCTGTGTAAGGGCTATTTGACTAAGAAGAAGAGTGATGGGGTGCTACGCCAGATGACCTGGCTTCCACAGTCACCAGACCTGAACCCAATTGAGATGGTTTGGGGTGAGCTGGACCGCAGAGTGAAGGCAAAGGGGCCAACAAGTGCTAAGCATCTCTGGGAACTTCTTCAAGATAGTTGGAAGACCATTCCCGGTGACTACCTCTTCAAGCTCATCAAGAGAATGCCAAGAGTGCGCAAAGGAGTCATCAAAGCAAAAGGTGGCTACTTTGAAGAACCTAGAATATAAGACATAATTTCAGTTGTTTCACACTTTTTTGTTAAGTATATAATTCCACATGTGTTAATTCATAGTTTTGATGCCTTCAGTGTGAATGTACACGGGCCAAAACGTTGCCATGATGGGCTATTAAATTTGAATTCCTTGATAACCTTATCCACAATGGTGTGCTGCCTCTGATTTTTGGACTTCTACCCTTTCCTTTAGTTAGCCAGTCTGTTCCTACAATACCAAGAAATCTGCTTAAGAATCAACATGCCAATGAGGCTGAAGAGCTTTTGGTGTGCAGAAGCACTTCCACAGCCTCTGTCACTCTGGCTCTATTTCCTGCCCAGCAACACCTTTTCCTTCTTGAGGTCTCACAGCACAGGAGCTGTCAGTCAGTCACCAGGCAGCATTGGGCAGGGAATAGAGCTGAAGTGGCAGAGGATTGAAATCACTTTAGCCTCATTTGCATATAGACGCAAACACAGATTTCTTGGTAATGGGGGAAAGGACTGGCCAGATAAAGATATGGATTTGTCGTTGTAAGTGCTCCAGGTGCAAATAAACAGTTTTGGGGGAGAGGTGAAATCCTGCTGACAGATGCCCTTTAATGAGGGTCTACATCTGGTAGATCAGCGGCAGGTTACAATCCTCTGGCAGCAAACCTTTACATTTTAGATTTATTAACAGAGCAACACAAGAACACATTGATAATAGTCGTAGAAAAGTGAACGTCACACAGCACAGCATATAAGCGGACATAAGTAAGCTGGCTAAACTGGTGCAAGCAGATAACAGGATTACCGGAGAAACTATCCAGTTAAACTAAGCCCTATAAACAGATAGGACTAGTGCTCAGGATGAAGTGCTCATTCCCCGGCGGCATGTCTGCAGCACATTTCCATTCATGGCCAATTTGGGATCATTTGGAGCCTCAACTGCTTGTGAATGTTTATTATTCTGCATCAATCTGACATGTGGTGTTAACCATCAGCCTCTCACTTGCATCCATTTTCCTCTTTATTATCCTGACATAGCCACTGATCCATGCCTGTGCTCAGTAAGGTAATTGCACATAAATTAAAGCTGCGCTTTTGTGAATCCTCATGAAATTATACAGTAAATAGCTCTCATGCTATCCACAGTGTACACAACGGCAAGAAACAGCTGCAGCGGGCTATGTCACAGAGCTCCGCGGCCGCTATCCATCACGCTCCGCTCCTTCCTGGCAGCAGTAGGCGGTCAGCATTTTTTGCCGATGGATACACTTCTGTTGGTATCCACTTATGTAGCTTCTGCTCTTGTAAACTGTGTGGCAGCATAAGAAACAAAGGCTTTATGGTAAAATACGTGAAGTGGCCCCAAGGTGGACAGTCCCAAAATGCTGTCATTTCCACACAGAAAATCCACAGTGAAATAAAATACAGTCAATGTAAAGGGAATGAGATCTGAACAAATGCGATAGATACTCATTGCAGATATTGTCCGGTTGCACAAATTTTATAGACACGCAGCATGTCAGTTCTGGTTATGAATTTCCATAACCTCCTATGGGAGGTGGAGCCGCATATTCATCACTGTAATGTGTGGCACCACGTGACCGCTCATACAGGAAGAGCTGTGACGCTGAGAGGAAGCATCGAAGGAGCTGGGTATTTTAATGCCAGCGGGCGGGCGCACAGGGGGAGGGAGGGGGGACATTACCGGGAACTTTATTTTAACAACAAAAAAAATAAAAAATAAATGATTTTCCATTCCTGCGCTCCAGCGAACGCTGCTGGAGAGAAGAAATGAATGGGGCTTCAGCACCACAAGCTGGGGGGACAGCGCTTACTGTAGCGCTGTCTCCTTCATGGCACACGGACTGCACACGGACAGCATCCGTGTGCGGTACGTGTTTTACACAGACCCATTGACTTTAATGGGTCCGTGTGATCCGTGCGCTCCCACGAACACTGACGTGTCTCCGTGTTTTTCAAACAGACACACGGTCCGTGAAAACACGCTGACATGTGCAGAGACACATTGATTTTAATGTGTCTACGTGAGTCAGTGTCTCCGGTACGTGAGGAAACTGTCACCTCACGTACCGGAGCCACTGACGTGTGAAACCGGCCTTACTGTAGGGTTTTTAAACACACACAAACCTGTGGCCTTCAGCCACCTGGAAAACCTGGACCGGAGATCCGTGACTCTCATGCACACCTATGGGCTTCATCCGTCTGCATGCACATTCTTCGCCCCCTAGCTGTATCAGAGGCCACAGCCTCACAATATATATATATAAAGAAAACAAAAAGCAGCACCAAAATAAAACAAAGGGTGCAAAAAATCCTTCCAGGTACCGTATTTCCCGGCGTATAAGACGACTGGGCATATAAGACGACCCCCAGCTTTTCCAGTTAAAATATAAAATCTTCTCAAAAGTCGGGGGTTGTATATGCCGGGTGTCGTCTTATAGGGTGGCTGCGGAGCAATCTGCGGTCAACGTATATAGTGGGGGGAGTGGTCCCGATGACGAGGTGAGGGAGCGCCTCACCAGGAAGGTGTAAGTGAAGCAAACTGTCAGCGTCTGGGATGCCAGGGTTATGCAAATAAGAGAGAGAGCGGTGCTGTGCCTAGAAAAACACTCCTCTTTCACTCATCTGGCTCGCCCTTGTATCCTATTATCTCCTTCTCTGCCTCTGCTTCACTTACACCTTCCCGGTGAGGCGCCCCCTCACCTCGTCATTGGGACCGCTCCCCCCACAATATGCGGCGACCGCAGATTACTCCGCACCTGCCCTATAAGACGACACCTGGCATATAAGACGACACCCGACTTTTGAGAGAATTTTCAGGGGTTAAAAAGTAGTCTTATATATATGTATATATTTATATTTCAAACAGAGCTAGATAGCAGAAAAGCCGGTAATTCAATTGCCAGCTTTTCCTATCTCCTTCACAAACCCGACAGGATATGAGACATGGTTTACATACAGTAAGCCATCTCATATCCCTTCTTTTTTTGCATATTCCTCACTACTAATGTAAGAAGTGTCTGGGTGTAAAATTTTGTGGCTGTTAAAATAAATTGTTAAATCACGGAAAAAATTGACGTGGGCTCCCAGGCAATTTCCTCTGCCAGAGTGGGAAAGCCAGTGACTGAGGGCAGATATTAATAGCCTAGATTGGGACCATGGATATTGACCCCCCCCAGCTAAAACATCTGCCCCCCAACCACCCCAGAAAAGGCACATCTGTAAAATGCGCCTAATCTGGCACTTACTTATCCACTCTACTCCTCTCACTCATCTCCCTCCGCCTTCTTCAGACTGTGCGGCGTCAGCTGATCTCTAATCGCCGTGGCATGCGCTTAGGGATCAGCTGACGCCACATAGTCTGAAGAAGGCAGAAGGAGATGAGTGAGAGGTGAAGATATGCACTGCGCATGCCCAGGAATCCCAGCCCCGCAGTGAGAATAAATCAGAGACACTGCGGGGCGGGATCACGGGCAGTGCGGCCGCACAGACGCAGTCAGCTAGACTGCAAATGAGGACAGAGGACGGGCAGTGCTCACTGCGCATGCCCAAGGCATGATAAAAAAGCGCAGGCGCCGACTCATTTGAAAACAGCGCTGAGGAGGCGTCAAGAGGACATGAGTGACGGCGGTGCTGCGTTTGCAGCAGGGGGGAAAGACCTGCCTCCAGGACTGATTCAAGGTATTTGGGACAAATTATAAAATGGATTATTTCTGAAGTTACAGCACCGATAACTAAAATAGCCACCTTGTCAGAATGCAGCATTAGTGCTGCACAAGGTGGCTCTTTTAGTTACAAACGCCTGGGGGGTGACAGGTTTCCTTTAACCCCTCTCTCTCTCCTGTACAGTAGAGTGTAAGCTCTAATGGTCAGTGGGTTCCTCTCTCTCCTCTGTAGCATATAAGCTCCTATGGTCAGCGGGGCCCTCTCTCCTTTTCTCTCACACATTTAATTACAAGCTTTCCAGTATTGAAATTTGCACAAATTTATAGGCTACAAATCAATTTTTTTGGGGGGAAAATTTGTCAAAGTCTGAAAGATCCGCTCTTCTCTACTCAGGACCACTGTTCAGCCTTGTTTAGGCGAGAGTATAGACTGGTGTGTGCTATCCCATTCTAAGTCGGATAGCACATGGACAACATACTGGATCCTTGTTAGTCATTAGGGCTGTTCAGATGACCGATTTTTCTCAAGGATTGAGTGTCCACATGAAAATAAATTGCAGCGTGCTCTACTTTGCTTCAATTCAGAGACCCGAATAGTGCCTGTAAATGGCAGGCAGCTCCTGCACTTGTCCGACATGTGGATGAGAACTCGGCATTGCTCTCGAAGCTAGTCACATCCAGAATTTGCGGATGTTACTGGCTTGAGTTTTTGTACCACCACCTGATCGCAGCCTCCCAGTGAGTGATTTACTTTTTTTACCTATGCTATTTTTTGAGGGAAGGAGAGAGGAGTGTGGTGGATCTCGGGCACTGCTGCTGATAAAGGTTAATCATGGCGGTAAGTATAAAAAGCTTCCAATTTATTGCAACGCGTTTCAGGGTAGTGGAAGGCGTAGGTTCTACTTCAAAAAGTGTCGCAATAAATTGGAAGCTTTTAATACTTAGAGCCTGGAGCGCCTCTTGTTTTTTATCCCTCCATGTTTTTTGGGCAAGGGGTGGCACCCTCTAAAGGTGAACTGAGAAGTGGTTACATGAGTATCACAAAACGAAGTGATAAAAAACGGTACACAGAGTACATCGTGTCTTGTAGGACTCCCAGCCATATATATAACTCCTTATCTCTCTCACAGACTGGATTTTATTACAGGAGATATTAATGTATCATTTCACCTCCTGTAAAATATTCACTTTTTTCTGCATTTATTACAGATTTTAAGACTAAAAGTCGTTTGTTGTTGAATGCGTGCATCTCCTATCTAGACAAGCCTGGAAACTAGATGAAATTAGGTAACTAATGTAATGTGACGTTATCTTGTTTTTCCAAGTGAAGTATAAGGAATACAGAATCGAGCAGCTGAGCCAGGATGCTCTGAGACAATGCACGGCCTATGGAGCCGGATCACAGCCGGACCGGGGAATAGGTTACACTAGCGGTAATATAGTTATCAGACATAGCTGCTTCATTCAATAGCAATTTTGCCTTGACTGATATGCGCAGCCAACTAAAAACTTGTTTGCACTGATTTTCCACTCCTAAGTAAATTAGTGGTGAGGTCACAGGGTCCTGTAGTCAAGCCTCGGAGTTATGCTGCCAAAGCCGCGTACAGACGATTCATGGAGGAACAATTGGATCATTTTACCACATCAGATGTAGGAGCTCAAACAGCTGACACATAAGGAAAGGCAAGGAGTAAAATAAATACTGCACCGATACTCTCGCAGCTACGCAAACCCGAAAGTGCAGAAAATCCCAACAGTAAGCATTCAGAGGCTTGGTAGAAATGCACATTAATGGCTTCTCAGATTTGTGACCACTGGAATCCGTTCATCAGTTTAAGGTTTTAGCTTGTGAAATGAAATAAGATAAAAAAGCTGAAAGCTTAAAAATGCAGAGAAATTAAAACACAAAACGATATTAGAAAGCTGAAAAGCTTTTAATTAAATGGGTGCGTTATTCACTGAGGGGTAAAGTAACCCTTTACATTTGAGAAAGGGTGAGATAGGACTGAATAGGTTCCCTTGTGCAGTATCAAAAGCCCTTCCACACCCCCTATTTATAACTTTGTCAAAACCCGCAGGCAGCTTGTATAGGCAGTGTAAAAAGAGATATCAACCCTAAAGAGTCTTTTTAAAGTCTATTATTTAAAGGGAACCTGTCACGTCATTTCAAGCATGTAAACTGTCCCTAGTGCGCTGTTAGTGGTGCAATGTCCATCACTAACACATTTTTTTCATTAAAAACGGCGCTGTAATGATGTACAAAAATCACTTTATATAATTATACAGTACCTACTCATTTAGTCATAGGGGTGTGCTTAATTTTCTGCTCTGTCGCGGGCGTCGCCACCCATGCAATTTGATTGATTTCCCGTGCTTGCACAGTGTGGTGCTTAGAGCCACGCTTTGCGCAATGTTGAGCGGGCAGCCACTGCTTGCCCAATGTGTAGCATGGAGCTGGTGTGCTCGACACTGCGCAAGCGCAGCTGGCTCCACAATTCACACTTCGCAAGCATGGCTGCCCGCTCAACACTGTGCAAGCGCGACTCCAAATGCCACATGGGCAAGATTCCAGTGACGCCGGCGCAACCAGGGAAATCAATCAAATTGAATTGGCAGCGATGACCGTGACTGAAGAGAAAATGAAGCACACCCCTATGACTAAAAAAGCAGGTACTATATAAGTATATAAAGTGCTTTTTGAACGTCAATACAGCACCTTTTTTATGAAAAAAATGTGTTAGTGATACACATTGCATCACTAACAACGCATTAGGGACAGTTTAGATGCTTGAAATGACGTGACAGGTTCCCTTTAGAGGGGGGATCAACCCTCCTAAGCTGTCTAGATGCACATGTAGGTAATAGGAAGCTGAATAAAATCATACATTGATATCGGTGATCCTATGTCTTATTCCATAAAATCCATGTTTTGCTTATACGTAAATGAGCTGTTCAAGGTTATGGGCCGGACACTGATCTGCACGAGAATCTGCCTCCAGAGATTTTATATAGAAGGGGGAGTTACCAGTGTGAGACATGTAACTAACACAGAACAGTAGAACTGAACTTTTTCTTTTTACAAACACATCTGCTACAGCTGTTACAGCTCTGCTGTATTGTTCCACTGTCTGTCTGTGAGCCTGAAGCTGAGAGGAACCTGCAGATGTGTCGGGTATAATCACACACAGCTCTGCATTGAGAGAGCAGAGAGCGGCCATTACACATCACACTGGAAACTCCTCCTTCATGTAAAATAATCTCTGGAGGCAGATTCCTATGCAGATCAGTATCTGTCATATAGTCCTGAACAGCACATTTACATAAAAAAATGTGGATTTCTCTGGAATAAAACATCAGATTGCAGGTATCATTTTATCCAGCTTCCTATGGCCTACATGTCCATACAGACGACTTAGGAGGTTTGATCCCATTGACAGATGCCCCTTAAGTTCTCTGGAAGGGTCAGTTTCCTTCTGATCACAATGACAATGCTTCTGGTCGCTGAGTGCTCCTACCAGGTAATGTGAGAAGACTGATGTGAATCAGGTTCACCTGCCATTAGACAGTTAGGATACAGTATAGCCATCCCCTGACGGGTGGCAGCTAACAACTAGCGGCGTTGTCACAGATCTCTGGAGAGGAGTGGATCTTCAATGTAGGACTTTCAGAAAGAAATTGTAAAGCTAAGCGGGCAGACCATACTGTACGTTACTATCTGCAGAATTGCAAAAATTTAGTCCAAATTAAAAGCAGCAAGTCTCATCTGCAGAATTCCTCTCGATAACTACCAGACAAAAAACAAATAAACATTATAAATGGCTTTCTACATGTACACACCAGCAACAAATATTTGTCATGTAATTGCACAGCACAGTTAAATACGTTTATTCGATTAATTGCCTAAACATAATTGTCCTTCTTGTATCTAATTATTATCTGTTCTGTTGTAACAAAATTAATCCATTGAGCCTAAATTACCGATTAAAAGAACAAACAGCAAACTAAAGCTCCTGACAGCTGAAGAATAACTCACCTGACAGCCATGAATGAACCGCAGATTCCATCTATATGTCATAAAACACAAGTGATACCCAAGGTGACTATGTAGACACTTAATGCACTAATCATTAGGAGTGATAAATGTTCTTAGGAACTGCGCCTCCTTCATACGGCTCTGACAGGGTCCCGAGCAGCCGAAGAGTCCCAGAATAAGAGCAACATGAATGAAAAACTCTTATCTATCATCCTGCTGGCCTTTTAATAACCTCTCTATACAACCCGGGGGTCCAATCTACCGATGAGTAACATTAGTTCTTGTCCTACTTATACAGTGGGAGAAAGAAAGATGTGTATTAAATCACCGTAATCAGACATTGTGAGCCTATACTGTAGCTATCAGACATAGTCTTTTTTTAATCTCCTGGCAAAATACATCCTGGATTCTGCCAATTTCTTGCCCCTAATTTTCTTACGACTGTAATTTTAAAACCATTAGAGATGAGCAAAAAAGTTGAAATCTACTTTGGTCTAGCTTCCGGTTCAGTCCTCCAAGGTAGACGGACCAAGGCAGTGTCCACTTCTGCACCAACAGTTTTCAGCCTGATGTCCTGTGTGCCCCTGCCACTTACTAGGCCACCGTGATTACATGATGGTGTCATGGGTGTGTCAGAGATCTTCTTAACCCTTCTGACCCTTTGACCCAGTGGCAACCTTTCTCCGGCTCTAATTGACACACCTGGACCTGGGTGTTTACAGACTCCCAGCCTGCTGCTGGGAGTTGCGTAACATCACTCCCCCCGGTGGAAGAATTACATTACTGCAATGACCAGGACCCTGGGGCGCTGCACAATTATCTGCATTCATTTGGAATCAGCATTAAATGGAACCCATTTGGCATGCTTAACACATGGAAGCAGTGGTATGGCTCTACATCTCTAATAAAAAAATATATATTTTTTATAAAATGTGATATGCCATTCCTGGGAAATCTACCATTGAAGTCATATAATCCAAAGAGGCTGGAAATGCACCAATGCCACATCAATGCTCTGGGAAGGAGCCATCCACTGACTCCCACACTGCATTTCCTGTCTAATTTGCACATGGCCCATACACTAGATTTCTCATGAACGGTACATGGGATTTCTACAAAAAATATTGAATTTTCCATTGGGGACATTAACATACACAGCCATGCCACTACTTCTGTATGTATATTTTTTTCTGAGATGCATAGTAATCTGTGAACATATTTTAGTGAAATTAATATCTCTGTGTCAGGTTTTCCTATTAAATTAGTTTTACCTTGTGATAAATCAGGAGTGATCAGGAAGGAAACACGTTCCATACATAACATCGGGCAGGTTCCCTTTATCCAACAGTACAGTTACAACGTCATTAAAATATAGGAATTAAAAAGGGCACCGCTTACTGAAAGCAAATAATCGGGGGGTAGGATTTATCAATGGCTTTACACCACTTTTACGGTGCACCCCATTTTGTGCAAACATTTGCCATTTTTTTTATTTTTTTACTTCTCCTGCCATTTTTCAAAACTGTCTTTCAAAAGAAAATGGCGCAGGGTCAACCATCATCTGAAATATTTAAAGTGACTTTCTACTGTCTAAAATCACCGTCTCCCTGCCGCTGCGCGGTGCTTTGGCTGCAGCAGTAGCATCATGTCGACCGCTTGCATCACCGATCACCACTGCAGCTGATCACAGAGATCAGTGGTTGTGCCAAGGGTGATGGCATGAGCCGCCGAGCTCAGTGATAAGCTACAGTGGTGATGTAAGCTCCTCACTTGTCGTCATTGCTGGAGCCAAAACACCAAGGCCAAAGCAATGGCGGGGAACCAGCGCTGCACACGGGAAGGGTACCGGCTCTGTTCTCTATTTTCAAAACTTTCGAGTGTTAGGAGGACACTTTTCTGAAAGTGGACCACAATTTACAAAAAATGGCAAATTGTTCAATATGATGTATCCAGCCACGTTTCTGTGCGTGGCTAGATATGAAATGATGGCTCAGGACAGTAAACGCCTCTTGATAAATTGGATGCATTTCAATCTACCACATATTGGTTTTAGACTGACATATACAACTAAGCAAATCTCCCAAATTTAAAAGGATTTTGTATATTTTGGATGGATATGCCAACTTATTATCCATCACAGAGGAGAAAGACAAATACAATCCTTATGCTGCAGTAGCGGAGATTCATAATATTAGAGGAATAATCCTTCCTAGTAATATGATGGCACATTTAGCCCCAGCGGGGCATTTTTATCCCAGTTTCAAAATGAAGTGTGAATGGCTGCTCCATTCATTCCCTATGGGGCTGACAGAAATATGACAATTAGGAGACATCCTGGGATTATCCAAATATTGCCCAATGTTATACTAACCACAAACTTCCTCCGAACCCCAAAGTCAAAGTGATTAAAGGGGTATTCCCATCTCCAAGATCGTATCCCAATATGTAGTAGGTATAATAATAATAATATTAGCAAATATCTCCAATTTGAATGTAGTATAGTTCTTCGGATGCACTATGTCGCTTACCCCGTGTAGGGCATTGCAATAGCTTAGGTATCCATGGCTACGACCACTCATATAGTGACAGTTAGTTAGCTGTTCGTGTTGTAACCATGGATACTTAAGATACTGCAATGCCTGCACATAGAGTAAGTGACATAGTAAATCTGAAGAACTGTACTACATCATTTCTAATTGGAGGTATATGCTAATGTTATTATTATTACACATACTACATATTGGACACACAACCGAACAAATGCCCAAAAATAAATTAAATTCAAAATAGATTTATTTATACAAGAATATATACCAATTGGTAGGGGGAAAAAGAAACCAAAAGAGAGGCACAACAACAAGGAGACAGGGCAACATACAATACTGTACTGGTAGAATAATGGCCAAATATAAAATAGAAAAAATATATAATAAATATATATAAAGCCAACTACAGAATTGAAAGATTAAATATAAATATATATATATATATACACAATATACAATATATATATTGTGTATATATATATATATATATATTTATATTTAATCTTTCAATTCTGTAGTTGGCTTTATATATATTTATTATATATTTTTTCTATTTTATATTTGGCCATTATTCTACCAGTACAGTATTGTATGTTGCCCTGTCTCCTTGTTGTTGTGCCTCTCTTTTGGTTTCTTTTTCCCCCTACCAATTGGTATATATTCTTGTATAAATAAATCTATTTTGAATTTAATTTATTTTTGGGCATTTGTTCGGTTGTGTGTTCTCTGTTTGTTATTTATATTTTTCCGATTTGTCCTCCTTATGTCCATTTTGGGATACATATAATATACATACACATTGGGCATATTATTGAGTTATTAAAATACCTATGTATCCCTTGCTCTGAGTTTTTTCATTTAATACTACATATTGGGAATACCCCAGTAAGATCAGCGGCACTGTTGCTCTACATAAAAGAGGCAAAACTAAAACAACTGAGAAGTTTTCAAATAAATATTAAATCTGCTCCCAAATTATTATTTATATAGAAAGATTTATGCATTTGAAGAATAGAAGCTGATATTTGATTTGCGGTAACGACTAGGATGTGTCGCTGGCGGCGATATTCTCTCATTACATGCCCCATTTGCATTATAGTGACTTCGGTGTACTGCTACTCTCATCCTAAGACTTATTTGCCCGGAGCACTTTTATTTCACTACATTATCATTCCCTTGCATTTTCAATGAGATACATAGATTTATGCAGAAGTGAGCGTATATGATACAAAATTACTAATAGCGGCTCTCCTGGATGTTCTCAAGCTGTCACTTGGAACCCGATATTCCTTCCAAATGCGAAATGTGCAAGAAGATGCTCGGATATAGTAGAGCAAAATGCCTTCTGATGGATCAGTCAAGCAATTACGCAAGTTCTGCAGTTTGTAGGAAGCTATTACAGGCCGGGTTTCTGCTTCCCATGCAGCAGTAATATATACACCGCACCGTGCAGACCTATATTATATGGTGTGAAAAGAATTTCCCTGTAGCAAGCAGGCAGAGGTCATGATGAAGTCTCGGAAGGACAATAGAGTTATCCACTGCATACTGAACATTGTCATGACCGCGTACAAGTGTGAATTCATGGAACTGCTTCTAGTAGTGGAATAATGCTATTAGTACATGCCATATCCTATATATCTGCTCTGAAAAGTTTCACATTCAGATTCCATGTAGACGAGGAACCCGATACCTAATACTGAATTACAATGATCTCTGAATGTCATACACAAAGCCATCAAACCAAGATAGAAAAATATGATCCCTGAAAGCTCTCCTAACCTGCTGCAATATACTCTGCTCTAATATCACATTTGTGATGTCTACAAGTTGTGTCGTTACATGAACCCATCTGTAGAGCCACGGTGAACCAGCCGTTTAATAGCGTTCATACACAACGGTGTTCTTATTAACGGGAAAGGTCATCATTGGAATTCTTCAGCTTGTGGAGGTCTTCTAGCTTAACCTCTGGTAACCATACTGAGGTACCTCCAACACCCAATTAACGGGAAAGGTGATCATTGGAATTCTTCAGCTTGTGGAGGTCTTCTAGCTTACCTCTGGTAACCATACTGAGGTACCTCCAACACCCAATTAACGGGAAAGGTGATCATTGGAATTCTTCAGCTTGTGGAGGTCTTCTAGCTGATCCTCTGGTAACCATACTGAGGTACCTCCAACACGCAATTAACGGGAAAGGTGATCATTGGAATTCTTCAGCTTGTGGAAGTCTTCTAGCTTACCTCTGGTAACCATACTGAGGTACCTCCAACACCCAATTAACGGGAAAGGTGATCATTGGAATTCGTCAGCTTGTGGAGGTCTTCTAGCTGAACCTCTGGTAACCATACTGAGGTACCTCCAACACCCAATTAACGGGAAAGGTGATCATTGGAATTCTTCAGCTTGTGGAAGTCTTCTAGCTTACCTCTGGTAACCATACTGAGGTACCTCCAACACCCAATTAATGGGAAAGGTGATCATTGGAATTCTTCAGCTTGTAGAGGTCTTCTAGCTGAACCTCTGGTAACCATACTGAGGTACCTCCAGCACCCAATTAACGGGAAAGGTGATCATTGGAATTCTTCAGCTTGTGGAGGTCTTCTAGCTTACCTCTGGTAACCATACTGAGGTACCTCCAACACCCAATTAACGGGAAAGGTGATCATTGGAATTCTTCAGCTTGTGGAGGTCTTCTAGCTTAACCTCTGGTAACCATACTGAGGTACCTCCAACACCCAATTAACGGGAAAGGTGATCATTGGAATTCTTCAGCTTGTGGAGGTCTTCTAGCTTACCTCTGGTAACCATACTGAGGTACCTCCAACACCCAATTAACGGGAAAGGTGATCATTGGAATTCTTCAGCTTGTGGAGGTCTTCTAGCTTACCTCTGGTAACCATACTGAGGTACCTCCAACACCCAATTAACGGGAAAGGTGATCATTGGAATTCTTCAGCTTGTGGAGGTCTTCTAGCTGAACCTCTGGTAACCATACTGAGGTACCTCCAACACCCAATTAACGGGAAAGGTGATCATTGGAATTCTTCAGCTTGTGGAGGTCTTCTAGCTGAACCTCTGGTAACCATACTGAGGTACCTCCAACACCCAATTAACGGGAAAGGTGATCATTGGAATTCTTCAGCTTGTGGAGGTCTTCTAGCTTACCTCTGGTAACCATACTGAGGTACCTCCAACACCCAATTAACGGGAAAGGTGATCATTGGAATTCTTCAGCTTGTAGAGGTCTTCTAGCTGAACCTCTGGTAACCATACTGAGGTACCTCCAACACCCAATTAACGGGAAAGGTGATCATTGGAATTCTTCAGCTTGTGGAGGTCTTCTAGCTTAACCTCTGGTAACCATACTGAGGTACCTCCAACACCCTGGAGATACCAGCTGCGAGAGACACCTATAGCCATAGGACCACCAGCCTATGAACATGCAAACAATCCACCCTGCAGCCATAGATCTGGTTGAAGCATTTTAATAAAACTTGACCATAGCTACTAGAAATGCAAGCGAGCACATGAAGAATAAATGGAGGAAGACTATGTTAGCAGACAATATATTCCTCCAATGCCTGGAGATATCCTTTCTTCGCAGCATAGAGCACTTCGCTTCCTTATGCAGGGGCTTTTCATCTGTCTTCCTGGAATTGCTTTTTCCAGTGGAGACATCAGCATCTTTGGCACAGACAGAGAGAAAAGATTACTCAGCGAACGGCCACGTATGTTTCCAGTATCTGCATCCAATACTGTTGAAACCAGACACAAAAAAGACTCTGAAAGCTGAAAAATAATTGAAAACATAAAGACGTCTAGAGCGGAATAGAACTAATCACTACTTTATACTAAATATTCCATTCTCGCGCACTGTTTCTGCAGAGATGGATGTGACTAGGCAAAGAGCTCCAGAACAATTCCTGCCAAGTGATGGCCAGCTCACATAGGGCATCTTATTCTTGTTATTCACACTAAGTAACAGTTTACCATTGATTTCTTTATGTGACTATATGCAGATGTATTAAGTGGCAGCACTCGAATATTAAAGGGGTTGGTTGTCTGGGACTTGATGATGGCCTAACCTTAGGATAGGTCATCAATGTCTGATCGGTGGGGAACATCCATGCTGTTTAGATGCAGAGTAGCACAGCTCCATCCACAGACTAGTGGCTGGTGCCAGGTACTACACATCCACCTCCTAATGATTTGAACAGGGGGCAGATATGCAGTACTCGGCCCGGCCAGTATACAGTCAATGGAACTGTGCTGTGAAGCTCCACAACTGCCGCTGACACCGGGAACAGCTGATCGGCTGGGGTGCAGGGTATCTCACCACCACAGATGAGACATTGATGACCTATCCTAAGAATAGGCCCAGACAACCCCTTTAAAATCATGATATGGCTCAAGTACTTCCTATGTCTTAGGGAACTTTACTAACATTTAAAAAATAGTAGTCTTCTGATTTTCCTTTTAGGCTAAGTGCACACGTTGCAGAATTTCCGCGGAAATTCTGCAACTCCTGCTGCGGTATAACGCATGCGGAATTCCCATGTGTTTTCCCGCTAAACACTAGAGTTTTGCAAGCGTAATTAGCTTGCAGAATGCTAGCGTTTCCCAAGCGTTCTGTAGCATCGCTTGGAAAACTGATTGACAGGTTGGTCACACTTGTCAAACATAGTGTTTTACAAGTGTGACCAACTTTTTACTATTGAGGCTGCCTATGCAGCATAAACAGTAAAAAGATCTAATGTTAAAAATAATTAAAACATTTAAAAAATGGTTATTCTCGCCGTCTGACGGCCCCCGATCTCCTCAGCGGTGCACGCGGCGGCTTCCGTTCCCAGGGATGCTGTGTGCGAAGGACCTGGGATGACATCACCGTCACGTGACGGTGATGTCATCCCAGGTCCTTCGCACACAGCATCCCTGGGAACGGAAGCCGCCGCGTGCACCGCTGAGAGGTGGGAGGACTCCGGGGGCCATCGGAAGGTGAGTATATCCCTATTTTTTATTTTAATTCTTTTTTTTTTTTAACAGTGATATGGTGCCCAGTCTGTGGAGGAGAGTACCATCCACACATGATCCGCTTACTTACCGCATGGTGGGCATAGCCCCATGCGGGAAGTAAGCGGATCAGTACATTCCTATGTGTGCGGAATCCCCATGAATCCCCAAATTAATGAACATGCTGCATTTTTTTCCGGAATGCGTTTCCGCTCAGGAAAAAACACAGCATGTGCATACAAAATGCGGATTGCATTCATTTAATTGGATGCTTAATGTGAGAGTTTTTTTCACGGTTTCATCGCGTTTTTATAGTGAAAAAACTCGAAAAAAATGTGAAAAATCCAGAACGTGTGCACACAGGCTTAATGTTATGTTTTTAATCTGATGTATATTAAAAAGTACAGAATTGCAAGTAACAAAAGAGAGTAGTTTTCCAGGACTTATTCATTGATCACCTAAATTTAGGAAACATACATACAATACCATATTGGTGAGAGGCCGGCATGCGGCTGTCGGGTATGGAAAAGCTGGAGAGCGAGAATGGCATGGCTCCGTACACAGTAAAGGCCGCTCTTGGCTACTGCAACACAGCTCCTATTGCAATGTACAATATTTAGATTGTGAGCCCCAAAAGGGACAGTAATGATAATGTGTGAAAAAATGTAAAGCGCTGCGGAATATGTTAGCGCTATATAAAAATAAAGATTATTATTATTATATCTATATCTGGCCGCAGTGAATCTACAAACAGGCGGTCAGTGAGAGTATGGGGTCAGACTCACTGATCTGATATTGATGACCTATGGTAAAGGTGGTCCTGAAAAAACCTTAAAGTGACAACTACAGCCTGCTGCATCTATAGACCATTATGGTAAGTTCACACATAGCATAATTACAACTTTTTTTTCTGCACCGAAATCCAGTGTCTATAGGAAAAATGCTGCATCCAATGGGCGAGTTTTTGTTACATCTTTATTCGTGCTTTCTACCAATTCAAAAATGCAAAAACGTTGAAATAATTGACATGCTGCATCTTATCAAAAACACAGCAGCAGGAGGAGACAGAGCTGGGTGGGGAATAGAGCTGGAGTGACAGAGGCTTTAAATCTACCATAGTCATTCAGCCTCAGTTACATGATTTCTCAATAGTGGAGGGCTGGACTGGCCATGTAAAGGTAATGCTGGACTTGTCCTTGAAAGAGCTATGTGCACAAATAAATAGTTCAGGGTATGAAATCCTACCGACAGATTTCCTTTAAGGCAAAACATGCACGTTAGAAAGTTGCCTGATATCTACCTACTGTGGATATAAAAAGTCCCTGTTAAAATGCCAAGGTTTTTTTAATATAAAAAAATTATACCAAGAATAATTTCATAATTTTTTCTACCTTTAATGTCATCCATAATTTTTACAATTCAATTGATAAATAAACTGAAATATTTTTGTTTAGAAAATTAACAAATACCGTAACAAAAATAATATGGATGCAAAAAAATAGGCACACCATTAATCTAATATTTTGCTGAAGTACCCTTTCAATTTACGGTAAATCAGATTTGGTCTTTCTCAGCACGCCTCATCTAGAATTGTCAATCTTTGCAGGAGTCTTCCAATTCTGTCAGATTGCACAGCGCCCTCTTCAGGTCAACCCACATGTTTCCAATTGGATTCACGTCTGGGCTCTTGCTGGGCGATTCTAAAATGTTTATCTTCTTCTGGAAAAGCATTTCTTTGTTTGTTTTGGAGGTTTAGGTAGGGTACATGTCCTACTGAAAGAAGGTGGATCACTGATGTTTTGGGGATGTGTGAGCTACAAAGGCACAGAAAACTTGGTCAAAGTTGAAGGAAAGATGAATGCAGCACATTATCAGCAAATACTGGAGGCAAATTTGCATTTGTCAGCCTTGAAACTGCACATGGGACGTACTTGGACGTTCCAACATTACAATGATCGAAAATACAAGGCCAAGTCGACCTGTCATTGGCTACAGCAGAACAAAGTGAAGGTTCTGGAGTGGCCATCTCAGTCTCCTGACCTCAATATCATTGAGCCTCTCTGGGGAGATCTCAAACGCAGTTCATGTTAGACAGCCCAGGAATTTACAGGAACTGGAGGCTCTTTGCCAAGAAGAGTGGGCAGCTTTACCATCTGAGAAGATAAAGAACCTCATGTCATTGATGTTAGAGGGGGTAATACACGGTATTAAGAAATGGGGTATGTGAGCTTTTGATCAGAGTCATTTGGATGTTTTGGGTTGTCATTATGATTTAAAAAGAGAAAACAGAATAGTTTAATAATAAATGGCTTCACCCGACCACTAACCATAAATGGACAAAAAGTTTTGGTGTTATCATTCATATTCTCCGAAAAAAAAGGCCAAAAAAAGCAAAAATTCTACCAGGGTATGAAATCTTTTGAGCACAACTGTATTGTGGTAACATTAACCCCTTACCGGCATCGGACGTACTATACCGTCCGATGCCGGCTCCCCTGCTTTGATGCAGGGCTCCGCGGTGAGCCCGCACCAAAGCCGGGACATGTCAGCTGTTTTGAACAGCTGACATGTGCCCGTAATAGGCGCGGGCAGAATCGCGATCTGCCCGCACCTATTAACTAGTTAAATGCCGCTGTCAAACGCAGACAGCGGCATTTAACTACCGCTTCCGGCCGGGCGGCCGGAAATGACGTCATCGCCGACCCCCGTCACATGTCCGGGGGTCGGCGATGCGTCTCCATTGTAGCCATAGAGGTCCTTGAGACCTCTATGGTTACTGATTGCCCGTCGCTGTGAGCGCCACCCTGTGGTCGGCGCTCACAGCACACGTGCAATTCTGCTACATAGCAGCGATCAGCAGATCGCTGCTATGTAGCAGAGCCGATCGTGCTGTCCCTGCTTCTAGCCTCCCATGGAGGCTATTGAAGCATGGCAAAAGTTAAAAAAAAAAGTTTAAAAAAATGTGAAAAAAATAAAAAAAACATAAAAGTTTAAATCACCCCCCTTTCGCCCCAATCAAAATAAATCAATAAAAAAAATATCAAATCTACGCATATTTGGTATCGCCGCGCTCAGAATTGCCCGATCTATCAAATAAAAAAAAGTATTAACCTGATCGCTAAACAGCGTAGCGGGAAAAAAACTCGAAACGCCAGAATTACGTTTTTTTGGTTGCCGCGACATTGCATTAAAATGCAATAACGGGCGATCAAAAGAACGTATCTGCACCGAAATGCAATCATTAAAAACGTCATCTCGGCACGCAAAAAATAAGCCCTCAACCGACCCCAGATCACGAAAAATGGAGACGCTACGAGTATCGGAAAATGGCGCAATTTTTTTTTTTTTTTTTTTAGCAAAGTTTGGAATTTTTTTTCACCACTTAGATAAAAAATAACCTAGTCATGTTTGGTGTCTATGAACTCGTAATAACCTGGAGAATCATAATGGCAGGTCATTTTTAGCATTTAGTGAACCTAGCAAAAAAGCCAAACAAAAAACCAATGTGGGATTGCACTTTTTTTGCAATTTCACCGCACTTGGAATTTTTTTCCCGTTTTCTAGTACACGACATGCTAAAACCAATGATGTCGTTCAAAAGTACAACTCGTCCCGCAAAAAATAAGCCCTCACATGGCCAAATTGACGGAAAAATAAAAAAGTTATGGCTCTGGGAAGGAGGGGAGCGAAAAACGAACACGGAAAAACGAAAAATCCCCTGGTCATGAAGGGGTTAAAAGTGGAAAAATTTCTGAAATGATTCTTCTTGGTATGATTTTGTTTTACATGATAAGAACCTGCCATTTTAACCCATTACTTGCCAAATTAGACATTTTCATTTTACGGATTTTTCAGAAAAGGGCGTCCCAAAATTCAATTAAAAATGACAATGACATGATTTCCTATTTTGAAAACATTCATTTTACAAACACAACACAAAAAAATTGGACCTAATTATAAAAATTATAAAATCTTAGTTGCTAGAAGCAAAAGATTAGGCGTCCGGAAAAAAAGGACATTGGTAGATAATGGGTTAACAAGGATGTGCAAACCTTTTATACCAACTGTATGCTCTCTTCACAATAAACATGTATGCTTAGCTCATCTTAGAAGTGCACGTTTATATGAATGGGAACAGTGGTAGAGGGCTCATTTTTTTGTGGACTGAAAGATCAGGCATATACATATTTAGCATGCCTCATCCTTTTTTTCCCCTCAAAGTCTACTCTTGTTTTAAATTAATAAAAAGAAGGATAAACAGGGGTCTAACTTAGCTGGAAAGATGTGGCTTACATATTTTTTACTCTTATCCTCTGTACTAAATTTGATAGACACCTATTCTATTGACGATGGATTTGCTCCTCATAAGCTTTTATGCCACATACCCCAAGTGTGAATTTTAAACATGGTATGAACATACCCTAATTCATTGCTAAATCCATTTCCCTACCTAGTTCAGCTAATACATTTTTTATAAAAATGAGTTACCTGTTGGGTGTTTGTCAGTGATAAAAAATGGACGAAATCTAATCTTTTAGCCTTTTCATGTAACAATTGACCAAATGATAGTAGTATAGTTTGTGCTGTATGTTTTGTAGTGAAGCCCCTCTAGTTTATAGAACAACCTATGTGACACATGATCATTAGGACGTATATCGATATGGAAATGCAGGCGGCATCCCCCTCTCAGGGTATATAGACAGCCTGGACGGGGTTAATCTGACAAATGACCATGTGCTTCCAAACATCATGGCACACAAACAGAACACCCAATTCTGCTTCACCTCTCTGCCAAGAGATAAACTGGCATTAGAGGATCTCACCATTGTCAGGCAGCGAGATAAAGAAGGGGACAGGGCAGCGCAAAGGTGAAATAATAAAGGCTGCAATAAACATGGCGTTTTATCACCAGTAATCAAAAGTAATGAAGAAGGGAATTGGAGACACAGCGGCAAAGAATATTGCTCCACAAAAGAAAAGGAAAGCAGAAAGATCAATCTCAGCGGGAAATGATTTGGGGATATGGAAACGGAAAACGTCTTGTAATGGCGATTCCCGTATAGGCCACGTTTATTCTCACATAAGGGAAAGATATTCATAAAAGCGAGGAGCAATAAAAAGGTAGGAAAAGTGCAGGAAAATGAGAGCGAAGCCATAGGAACACCACAGAACAAAGGAGCACAGCACTGAGGATGGAAGGCTCTTCTCCATCACAGCACATTCCTTTGTAACAGCAACAATAACATAGAAAACAACAATAACAACATTGTAGTCATTCCCCAGAGCTGCCGCCTACACTCTTAACCCCCGAAGCAAGAATTAAAAGTGTACAGCATATGCCTGGGACAAAGCCTTTTGTAGGCTCATGAAAAAACCCTTATTGACTGCGATGAGAAAACACTCAGGTGATGTTCACAGGGAACAAGCAAAGCGCAAATTCAGACCTGACAATATCAGGCCTGACACTCTGCAAAAAGGAAATAGTATGATTTACAAAGAGTCTAATTACTGATGATGACATGGAAGGAAACACCTGATGTAAATCTACCGGATTATTGCAAGAAAAGGCCATTAGGTGCAGAGCGGCGCAGGGATGCCACAAACCGCATGGAGGGCACTCAGCCATTACTCTGAGTGGGCACCAGTCTGCGGCTGCCTGCGCTATTCCTTGGGAACACTGCTAGTGTTAGTGCTAGTCCATGTAGTGCCGTGCCCTGATGTCCTTCTAAGAATAATACTAAGGTGAGATCACTATAAGGAAGAATAAAAGGACTAAAGGGGTTTATAAAAATCAGAAAGTACTTTAAGGGTCCGTACAAATTGGTCCGCCTGCACTGCTCAGACTGGCCGCGGCTCTCCCATGGCAGCCTGGCAGCAATACATGAAGCTGTCACCCTCGGGCTGTGACAACCATTTCCAGCCAATTTGCATGATGTCTGAAGTGGTGAAAGTTAGTGAAAAGAGAACCCCCTAGTAAGGCCTCCCTCACACATCTGTGCGGTGTCACCAGTGTTTGTTCTGTGTCCGCTTTTACCGTCATTGTCATCAGTGTTTTTCATGGATGGATAAAGAAACAAATGACAAAGCTTCTCCTATACTTTACACTGTTAAATACGGACGGCGCACGGACTGTACACTGATGCCACCCGAGTGCTGGATGCGGCTTTCATAATCTTGTATTGGCCCTGGTCATTTGTGCTGCCGAAAAAAGGACATGTGCTCAGCAGCATTGGTTATAATTGGTACATGTGTATCTGTGAAAAAAACGGATCCAAAACATACGTGCCACACTGTGGTGTGAATGAGGCCTAATGGTCTCCGTCAGCCTTTGCTGTATTTGGTAGAAACACCACTATGGCCCGTGACGTCATTCGTGCACATATCAATATCACATACGGTGGCATCGTAAGTTCCCTCAGCTTCACATATCAGAACCTCAGAAAACACATCAGGCTCCATCTTCATCAGTCAGTGTGTAATAGAACATCACACATTTTTCCCAGCTCCCATTGATATTTACGGCACGCTGAGGTCTCGTCAGTCCCATGGCGGACACTGCGAGCCCCGATGCTGCTCTTCACAGGAGAATTAGGTTTAGCATATTTTCATTAGAAAAAAAAGCAGATCACAGAGGAGATGAGGTGCTTTAGGAAGTTTAAGGTACCTTCACACTGAATGATATCGCTAGCGATCCGTGACGTTGCAGCGTCCTGGATAGCGATATCGTTCAGTTTGACAGGCAGCAGCAATCAGGATCCTTCTGTGACATCGTTGGTCGCTGCAGAAAGTCCAGCACTTTATTTCGTCACTGGACTTCCTGCAGACATCGCTGAATCGGCGTGTGTGACACCGATCCAGCGATGTCTTCACTGGTAACCAGGGTAAACATCGGGTTACTAAGCGCAGGGCCGCGCTTAGTAACCCGATGTTTACCATGGTTACCAGCGTAAATGTAAAAAAAAAAAAACACTACATACTTACATTCCGGTGTCTGTCCTCTCCGGCGCTCTGCTTCTCTGCAATGTGTAAGTGCAGCGGCCGGAAAGCAGAGCGGTGACGTCACCACTGTGCTCTGCTTTCCGGCTGGCGCTTAGTGCAGAGAAGCAGAGCGCCGGAGAGGACAGATGCCGGAATGTAAGTATGTAGTGTTTTTTTTTTTTTTACATTTACGCTGGTAACCAGGGTAAACATCGGGTTACTAAGCGCGGCCCTGCGCTTAGTAACACGATGTTTACCCTGGTTACCAGGGGACTTCGCATAGTTGGTTCGCTGGAGAGCTTTCTGTGTGACAGCTCTCCAGCGACCACACAGCGACGCTGCAGCGATCCGGATCGTTGTCTGGATCGCTGCAGCGTCGCTTAATGTGAAGGTACCTTTAGTCCCTCTCCTAATATTAAGGCTTATTTACAATTTCACTTTAACACCTTCCTGTCCGGGCGATTTGCCGTTTTTTTGCATTTTCGTTTTGTCCGTCTTCCAATAGACGTACCTTTTTTCATCAATATAAACATGTGAGGGCTTGTTTTTTCTATTTAATCATGTGATGCAGTGAAAAGCATCAAATAAATTGCAAATGTTGCAAAATAGTAAAACATGTAAATTTCTACAATTGTTTTTTGGGGTTTTTATTTAGAGCGTTCATTATACAGTAAAACCGACCTGACCACATGATCCCCCCAGATCAATACGATAACGATGATGTTTTTTATTTTATTTTCAGTGCTTATTAGCATATAGTACAAATGTGCATACAGTATTAACATATACAGCAACAAGCACTTAAAAGAGCGCCCCCTTCTGGGCTGTACGCTGTAAATGTTGCTATAAACAGATTGACAGTGGCATTTGACAGGTTTACAGTAGAGGGCGGAGCTCAGCTCCATGCATCACTGTTAGAGGCAGATGATGGCTGAATAATACAGCCATCATCTACCGCCAAAGATGGCTGAATTCCTGGGCCTATCTAAAAGTCAGGGAGCTGAACTGTACGTCATGGGTGAAAAGTGTGAACAGACAAATAATACACGAGAACCTGGCTTTAGAAATGTAGATGTGTGGAAGGTAAGAGGTTACCAGTCATTCTCACTATGTTACAGGAAACACATCTTGAAACAATGGTGAATTTTTTTTTTCATAAAAATGATCAATAATTATGGCTTAATTTCAGGGAATAATATTTCACCTACTTAAATGCATGGATTTTGGGCTAAAAATGATTTTGTATTTGGGTTAAAAAAAAAACCTTTTCTAAAACCTTTGCGCTGCTCTGTCTTTTGTTGACTACAAGTTAACTGAGAATCTGTCAGTGAGCTCATCCTGATGGTCCAATGTCAGTTTCTCACTAGTTTATCGTTCTTTTTTCAGCTCCTCTCAGCTGATTTTGGACCACATCAAAGTTGAATGGGCTGGAACCAAAAAAGCCTGTTAGAGCCGATCAGGGCAACATTTTTTTTATTAAACCCAATTGCAAAAATACTTTTTCGTACCAGATACATGCATTTATGGTAAGTAACATGTCCCCAGTGGTGGACAACCTCTTTAAGCCAAAAAAGTGTTGCTAAGAAGAGTAATAAAATATTCCAGCCTGACTATTGGTGTGCACCATGACTTGTAATTAGAGGTGACTGGGGCATAGTGAGCCACCCAAGAGTTGGCATAGGAAAGAGAAAAAAGCAAGACGCAGCGAATCTATCACACAGCCTGCGCCGCGCTGATAACTTTGGGCGTCTTCTGCTTTCGGGCCCAGGGTATAGTCTTGCTTGTAGAGACTATCAGCCCTAACATTGCCATTTCTCTGTATCCCATCACAGTCCTGGTTCTCGGATTCTTCCCCGTGAAGAGGTGCCCCAGTTACTCTATAGCCCATCGTCTGTTTTTCTCAGATACAAGGCACTTGAGACTGATGGGTTTTTAGTGAATTTTAGTAATTGCAGAAGACATGGTCTAATTCTGAGCTATTTCTTTCCAAATTGAATGTCAAATAGCATGGAAAATAAGAATGGGCTTGAGGAGATGATGTTAATTGTGTTAAAACCCTTAGGGAAATGGCATTCTCAGCCAACAAGATAAGCCTTGGCAGGAACACTTCTGTGAGCTTCAGGCCCTGGCAGAGCGTCCAGGCCTTAGTCATGATGTCTTGTCTGGAACAAGCTGAGCATTATGTATTTCTAGTGCGAAGACATGAACAGCTCAGATTAATGTATGAATATTACATATATTAATTGGAACGTCACAATCCGCTCCTAAACAATTTCCATATGTGGCGGGATCGCTAGAGAGCAGATTCGCCAGGAATTGTTCTTTATGGTGTCTTCATAGACAGCAAAGTATGCTCAGATTGGGCAGCACGTCTCCATGCCTGAAAGCTCAGGCCTATATAAACGTCTGTAGACAAGGAGAGCTCAAAAAGCACCAAAATAATAACACTAAAGGACATTTAATAATTTATTTTCAAAAATATTACTACGGGACCAGGCATACTTTGCTTTACGGCTCATACAACCTACTAAACAGTAAAAGACTTCTATGGAGCTCTATTGCACCTTGTATGCCCTTGTTTTCTTTATGCTTGGGCTTCATTCAGACGTCCATGTACGCAAAAAAATGGTAAGAATGTAATCAGGGTTTAAATCCAATTTTCATCAGTATTTGGTCCATGTGTAATTTTTAGCATCAACGTTTCATCAATGATTTTCATGTATGGATAAATAAATAAATTACAATGATAAAGGGGTGGTCCGAAACCAACAATCATTTAATTTTAAATCTCTATCTACAGGTACTTCTCACTAAATTAGAATATCATCAAAAAGATAATTTATTTCAATTCTTTAATACAAAAAGTGAATCTCATATATTATATAGAGTCATTACAAACAGAGAGATCTATTTCAAGTGTTTATTTCTGTTAATGTTGATGATTATGGCTTACAGCCAATGAAAACCCAAAAGTCATTATCTCAGTAAATTAGAATACTTAACAAAAACACCTGCAGAGGCTTCCTAAGCATTTAAAAAGGTCCCTTAGTCTGTTTCAGTAGGCTCCACAATCATGGGGAAGACTGCTCATTTCACAGATGTCCAGAAAGAAGTCACTGACACACTCCACAAGGAGGGTAAGCCAGAAAAGGTGATTGCTAAAGAAGCTGGCTGTTCAGAGTGCTGTATCCAAGCATATTTATGGAAAGTTGAGTGCAAGGAAAAAATGTGGTAGAAAAATGTGCACAAGCAACCGGGATAACCACAGCCTTGAAAGGATTGCTAAGAAAATCCTATTCAAAAATTTGGGGGAGATTCACGAGGAGTGGACTGCTGGAGTCATTGCTTCAAGAGCCACCACACACAGACATATCTAGGACATGGGCTACAAGTGTCGCATTCCTTGTGTCAAGCCACTCATGACCAATAGACAATACTAGGAGCGTCTTACCTGGGCCAAGGAGAAAAAGAACTGGACTGTTGCTCGGTCGTCTAAGGTGTGGTTTTCAGAATAAAGTAATTTTTGCTTTCATTTGGAAATTATGGTTACTGAGTCTGGAGGAAGAGTGGAGAGGCACACAAACCAAGGTGCTTGAGGTCTAGTGTTAAGTTTCCACAATCTTTGAAGGTTTGGGGAGCCATGTCATCTGCTGGTGTAGGTCCACTGTGTTTTATCAAAACCAAAGTCAGCACAGAGGCCAACCTGGAAATTTTAGAGCACTTCATGCTTCCCTCTGCCGACAAGCTTATTGGAGATGAAAATTTCATTCTCCAGCAGGACTTGGTACCTGTCCACACTGTCAAAAGTACCAATACCTAGTTTACAAACAACAGTATCTGTGCTTGATTGAACAGCAAACTTGCCTGACATTAACCTCATAGAGAATCTAAGGAATATTGTCAAGAGGAAGATGAGAGACACCAGACCCAACAATGCAAATGAGCTGAAGGCTGCTATCAAAGCAACCTGGGCTTCCATAACACCTCAGTAGTGCCACAGACTGATCACCTTCACGCCACGCCGCATTGATGCAGTAATTGATGCAAAAGGAGGCCAACATTTTGGATTTTATAATCATTTTTCAAGCTGGTGTTATAAAGTATTCTAATTTACGGAGATAATGACTTTTGGGTTTTCATTGACTGAAATCCATAATCATCAACATTAACAGAAATAAAAACTCTTGAAATAGATCACTCTGTTTGTAATGACTCTATATAATATATGAGTTCCACTTTTTGTATTGAAGAACTGAAATAAATTAACTTTTTGATAATATTCTAATTTTGTGAGACAAACTTGTATTTAATGTAATAATGTACGGCAATTGCTTTTTTTAACATACCTTAATTAAAAAGTCCCTAACATTCCCTCTCTACTACTGTCTCTTTTTTTTTTACGAAGTTCCTGTTTGATGACACTTCGTGTGAGAATCGCTAGTGGGATAATCAAATGGGATGTTATAGGGGGGCAGAGGCTGCAATCTCTGCTGCAGCCTCCGTCCCCACTCTGAAATGAAGCGTCATCAGTGACAGTGCACTGCCTTTCTGGCTCTGATGAGAAGTGAAAAACCAGCAAAAGAGCACACTGTCAGTGTACATTGTAAAGAGATAACCAGGCAAGCAGTGAAACAAGGACCACCCTGCCTCCAAAAGTGACAATGGTTTCGGGACGGGGCTGATCTCAGATTTTACTGCTCACCCGGTTATCTCCTTACAATGCGCACTGACACTGCGTGGTCTTGCCAACTCATCACTTCTCATCAGAGCTAGCAAGGGAGTGCACTGTCACTGTGCATTACGAAGAATATTGCTCTGTGACAAGATCCTACTGAGTATACTTCAGAATTGTTGATGTCCCATTTGAGTATCCCAGCTTTCACTGGAGATTATTAAACAAAATGTATTCAAATGGGATGTAGGTAAAAAATACAAAGTAAAGTAGTTAGGTAGAGTAGGGAGGAAACAGTAGGGAACTTGTATTTAAAGTATATTAGAAAAGCAATTAGACTACTTCCTTAAGCAGAGAGAGATTTAGGATTAAATGAGTGTTAGTTTCGGACCACCCCTGTAATCCTGGACAGCACACGGACTGCATACTGATGCCATCTGTCGGCTGTCTGTGATTTTCACGGACTCATAGATTTGCATTCATACTGTTTATTTGTGATGCCGGTAAAACAGACTTATTTCTGTGATTTTAGCGAGGACACACGCGGTCCATAAAGAACCCAGACATGTGAACTGCGCCATATACTGTAACGGGTACATGTTCTATCTGGGAAAAGCAGAGCTAGAACATGTACATGAAATACGGACATCGGAGTGAGGCCTTACTGGGAGCTTGCCATACAGTGATGAACAAAGCGCCATAAGGCAGCACATGAATGACTTCCCGTATACAAAAGCATTGGAGGTATATTTCAGGACCAAAAGCGTCCTATGTGCCTATAGTACAGTTCATGCACCTCATTGTTGGTCTATGAAGTAGGGGCGGACATGGTGCAACCTGTGCAGTCACACACGGGTCCAGTACGTAACGGGGCACTTCTGCCGCCAAAGGAGGTGCAACTGGGCATGAGGATGGTGTACTGGACTGCAAAGGGCTCGTATACTGTTCCTGCACTAAATGTTACTATACATCCAATAATATAACTATATATCTGAGCGACTAACATCTCGCCTTATCATGTATGAAGCGTTCCTACATTCCTACCAAATAGGCACACGGATGAACGGCCGCACACATGAAGCTGGAGAAGCTCCAGACACTCACACATCTCTTTCCAGGTGTTTAGGCAAAAGGACGGACTTCCCATTTAACAAATGAGATAAACACTTACTTCCACTCCGGAACAGCATTTTCATATATCGGCTCCTGTAGCGGCAGCACGGCCACGCTGCTCACAGATAACGTCCACTGTAAAGCTGTAGCTTTACTACTTGAAAGCCTTGGTGCCCTGAAAACGAAGCTCCAGTGTTCTGCTGCCAAACAGAAGCGTTCCCACTGGCCACAGTCTGCATGCTGGTCACTGGTTACATGCTATAGCAGTGACTTACTGTGCACGGTTGGGCAATATCAGCAAAATGAGCCAGCGATCAAACACAAGAGAATCATATGACAAAATAGGGGTGTATCTCTAATAGTGTGAAACTGGCCAATCTGTGCTGATTTGCAGGGCCCCGGTCCAGTGACCATATCAGTAGGCCATGGCAGCCAGACTACAGCTTTGTGTTCTACTTGTGGAATCCCCAGCGCCTCTTCTGATTGGCATCCCTGGCACAACCTCATCATTTCGGTGTGAAGCGAGCATAACGTCGTTCCGGGCCCATTATTCAGAGGAGGGGAATCCGTCAGGTAGGAGGTGCTTCACAGGGCAATGGTCGGCAACCACAAACTACCGACGCCCAGGGTCCTGCAAATCTAGATCATCTCTAATGCTAACTGTATAGAGTCATACCCCTTTCACAAGGGAATGGTAACACCTACCTGTCAATTTATTCATGTATTTCTAGGAAGAATAACAGAGGAATTGAGCAATGTAAAGTTCTTAAAAATAATCTGTGCAGGTGTTTGCTATGCAATCTGAGGGCAGCATGAAGTAGGGGCTGAGACACAGATTTCAGGGATGTGTCACTTATTAGGCTCTGTGCTGTTGCTTCTATGCAATGAATGCTTTATCACCAGGAGATTATCACTGCCTGGACTACATGGCACGTGAGCACTGGTCCAACCACGCCCCTTTCTGTGATAGGCAGCTCACTGTTAATATACAACGTACACAGAAAGCTGTGCTGTGGGGATTGTACACAGATCAACAACTGAGCTCTGCTAGATCTGCAGCAGCGAAAACTACTTTGATTCTATAACTCTGCACACAGAAAACTGCTGGTAAGTGATACATCGCTGGAATCAGGGTCTCTGTCCTACCTCATGCTGCTCTCACATCAAATATTAAAAACCTCAAATTAAAGATATGAAAATTACCTCTCCTTCTGAAGAAAGAAGGCCACCTCTAGCGCCATCTATAGGAGGTAGCTACTCAAAATCAAGGTCTGACTCTTTAACGAGTCTTACAACAGGACTAAGGATATTGTATCAAACTAGTCTCCTCCAAATCATTGTAAGACTCTGGTGGATGGTTTTACCAGGAGCAGCCCCCTCAAACCAAGTGAAAGCCAACGAGAGGGGAACGTTCGGCAAATATCGTAATCCCTGACTCATTGCTTGTGCAAGCGCTAACTCATCTGCTCCCAATCATCAAGCACTGAGCTGATGGCGTTGGAAGAAGAGATACTATAGGATGAAAATGATAAGGTACGGCAATGTTATCTGTCATTGCTCCACTCTACTCTCCTAGGGTAAAGAACAAGGAGCAGGACCACGTCTACCAGTACGGCGGAAGAAAGGTGGGTTACTGCCAATGTAGGTCTTAGAAGACAAACGGAGCACTTACTTCTATATATATCACACAGAGACGATACATTCTACTCTAGGTATAAAACACACTAAAAGTAACATTGGATGAAAGCCTCGGCTCTGGCTAGAACAGCAATAGAACGAAAACAAAAATCAGCTGGGTAAGATAAGAGGGATGAGGAGCCACCAGACAGCCATGACAGCCTGACACATGGCCGGACAGGAGAAGGCATGCTGGACAGCCATGACAGCCTGACACATGGCCGGACAGGAGAAGGCATGCTGGACAGCCATGACAGCCTGACACATGGCCGGACAGGAGAAGGCATGCTGGACAGTCATGACAGCCTGACACATGGCCGGACAGGATAAGGCATGCTGGACAGCCATGACAGCCTGACACATGGCCGGACAGGAGAAGGCATGCTGGACAGCCATGACAGCGTGACACATGGCCGGACAGGAGAAGGCATGCTGGACAGCCATGACAGCCTGACACATGGCCGGACAGGAGAAGGCATGCTGGACAGCCATGACAGCCTGACACATGGCCGGACAGGAGAAGGCATGCTGGACAGCCTTGACAGCCTGACACATGGCCGGACAGGAGAAGGCATGCTGGACAGCCATGACAGCCTGACACATGGCCGGACAGGAGAAGGCATGCTGGACAGCCATGACAGCCTGACACATGGCCGGACAGGAGAAGGCATGCTGGACAGCCATGACAGCCTGACACATGGCCGGACAGGAGAAGGCATGCTGGACAGCCATGACAGCCTGACACATGGCCGGACAGGAGAAGGCATGCTGGACAGCCATGACAGCCTGACACATGGCCGGACAGGAGAAGGCATGCTGGACAGCCATGACAGCTTGACACATGGCCGGACAGGAGAAGGCATGCTGGACAGCCATGACAGCCTGACACATGGCCGGACAGGAGAAGGGATGCTGGACAGCCATGACAGCCTGACACATGGCCGGACAGGAGAAGGCATGCTGGACAGCCATGACAGCCTGACACATGGCCGGACAGGAGAAGGGATGCTGGACAGCCATGACAGCCTGACACATGACCGAACAGGAGAAGGCATGCTGGACAGCCATGACAGCCTGACACATGGCCGGACAGGAGAAGGCATGCTGGACAGCCATGACAGCCTGCCACATGGCCGGACAGGAGAAGGCATGCTGGACAGCCAGCACCGCACTCACTTTATTACTATCTTTCTTGCTCGGTGGAATTTTCCGAGCTCTAGAGAGGAGAATCCATTAGAAAATCACACAGCAGCGTTGACAATATTTCCAGCACGTTAATCTTTACAAGCTGAAGATTTCACAATAAGAAATATATTTATTCCATCCCAGATGTTAAACTGCTAGTCACACTGGAAACATATACCGCCAAATATTTCACAGTCTGTAACAAAAGCTGTGCAAACATCATAAAGACATCACATAGGGAAAGAATATATTCACATGTCTGTCAGGTATGAGAAACCTAGAATATCAATGTGCCAAATATTCATCTAGAGAGGAGCCATTGTTGTATTTGTTTCTGTAGATCATTAGTACACCTGAAAATACGAAAATTTATTATCACGTCATTCTCCCCCAGGACTGATTATTCATTCACTAAAGTCTCAGTTCATGGGTACAATGTGTTTTTAGTGAATACAGACTTTCCCATTAGTGAGGTGGAGATGGCAGCTGGTGCTCATGAAGTTCTATGGAGAAGTGTCACTATGGTCACTTGCAGCAGAATGTCTGTGTCTGCCTCCAGCTCCTCCTCTTCTCCCTCCATAGAATTCTCAAAGCACCAATTCTCAGTTCCATTCTCAGTAATGGAACAACTGTAATGCAAATTTCACAAATCTTACCTCTTAATTGGGAGTGAAAGACAAAACCAGCAGCAGAAAGAAGCAGATCTGTCTGATAAGATATATTACAAAGTTATTTATTTTCATGTGTACTATTGATTTGTGAAATAAAAATCTCCACAATAGTCACTCTTTGAAAGGGTTACCCACTTCTGATCTTCTTCACCTCCCGTGCTGGCACCATTCCAGCGGTGACGGCACTCACGGTCCTGTATGACACATGGTGCCCGGTGCCCAACCAGCACTGGCGTCACTGTCTCCGCCTTCATACAAATTGAAGATGAAGAGGAAGCGAGGGCTGCAGCTGATCCTGGACTTCCTGCTCAATTCGACAGAAGGCGGAGACAGTGATGCCATGGCTGATTGGATGCCGGGGTCACATGTCACAGCACCGTACGAGAGTCCCAGTACCGCGAGTGCTGACACTGCTGGAACAGCCCCAGCACGGGAGGGGAGTATAAGATGTTTTATTTTACTGGGGCCAAACATTTAGATGAAGAAGGGGTTGTCCTAGTAGTGGAGAACCCTTTATTGTATTGAGAACAAACCCATTTACTCCAATCACAATAATGGCACATCTGCAGGTTAAATCCTTAAAGGGGTTATCTGGCACCACTCACTTCTGCGTCTGAGATTACACCCCACACACCTCCCGATACCTGTGATGATTGACGTGTGTTCTGTTCATTAGAGTAGGACATGTGCACAAGACCTGCAGATCGGCAGGTGAGTGGGGCCATAATGTCATCGGCAGCATTCACCCGATAGAGAAATGAGCAGTGCCGAATAAAAGCCTTTAAATGAGCTCAAAGCCGCATTTCCCTGTATGCCTATTATAAATGTATAAAGTTTATTATTAAGGTGAGGTAATGTCACACGAGAATCCTGATCAGTCATGCTTTCTAGGAATTCAATGATACTATCCGAGTGACATATTCATCCACTCCAATCCGGAGCTCTGTGCCGCTGTCAGCCACAGACGGTAATTACCGCAAGTATGAAGGTCGGATCCCTGCATGTGAGCGCGCTCGGCTACGTTCCCATCATGAGGATTTGGGGCGTTTCTGATGCTGTAGAATTTCTGCACCAATCGGGAGGTGCACATGAGTATTTCCAGGAAAATTGCTGAGTAACACATGCGATTTTATGACACATTTTTGGGTGCATCTTTCATGAGTTTTTAATAGCATTTTTTTTCCTTATTCAATTGAATGTGCAAAAAATGCTGCAAAAATGCTGAAGGACTTGACAAGCTGCAGGTTTGAAAAACGCTTTCATGGTTCAAATTTGTGCAGAACAAATACGCAGCGCGAGCAGGAGACTTCAGAAATCTTATTCACTTGGCCTGGATAGTAAAACACAGTTTTCTTAGGACAAGAGAAAGTAACATGCGGCTTTCAGACGCACAGCAGGTCGGGCTCCACAAGGCACAGAGAGCACAGTGGCACGAGGTTACAGAAAGCTCATTCACTTTCCTTTTGCTTATGAGTGCTAGCTGTGATTTTCAAGGATAACACCTGTACCTGTGATAGTCTATGGGGCCAATCACGGAGAGGTCCACCGAACATTACAGAAACATGTTTGATTTTGATCCAACAGTTGGATCAAAACTGGCAATGAAAGTGAATAACTTTGTGAAATAACAGGACTCACAGAGTGTCAGAAACGAGAAGCTGGAGAATTTTTTTTATTTCTCCACGTACGATAAAATCTGATCACACTCATCTCACTCTCTGATCCGAATTATTGGCCCATTATTCTCCTACGTGGTAAAATGAGTAATTTGCACCTATAATTTTTCTGTCATGTATTATCTATCTATATAAATTAGCTGTTCAACTGAGGAAAGAGCTCATATTTACCTAATGATCTTTCTAGCGATCTATCTCATATATATCTATCATCTATATCTACTTGTGAAGAGCAGAACAAAAATGATTACCTCAATGAACAAAAATAAAAAAAAAGAATTTGTGATAAATATTGACCTGTCCATTCAAGGACATTTTAGCTATAGTATGAAATCCTGTTTTTCTTGTCTGTGGAATTGCCTTTGTACTGTTTGTTGTGAAACTGCCGCCCACGAAACTGTTTTCTTTTCTTTTCTTTCTTTCCTGTTTTGTCTCTTTGTTTAAACATGCAAAACTTGTATAACCACTAAACCTACTGAAACAACTATATAAAGAAGGGATAGCACCTTGAAGGCAGGCGTGCTTCAGAGACTTCCCAGTGATACACTATACAAGACGTGTCTTGTGTATTATTTCTGGTGATTCCCCACTTCCAAAGGCTGCTCCGACTGAGTGTGATCCCGACATTTCCTGGCGCCTGAACAGGGACCCGAGGTCTGTGTATTCCTTCAAGAACACCGGCAGAATACGAACGAAAAGAGAATCTGGGATAATGGACGGCAGATGAACAAAAACCTGGCCAGGTAAGAGACACTGTTAGATCTCTTATATCTGCCCTGCACTGTCCGTAAGATTTTCTGTGTCGTGTTCTTTAGCGGGTAGTTCTAGTAGAGGAGGATACCTATAGCTCGGGTTCTTGAACTATTTAGGAATTGATCACCTCACGGAGTACGGCATTGAATGAGAGTGAATGTGAATAGAAGGTGTGTGGAAGTTGGGAATAGCCCTATAAGCCGCCCAGGGGGTTGAAACAGAAGAAGTGACTGTCCCACTGGGCAACGTGGTTGCGTCCTTTCGGGGAGACCTCCGCGCCTATGTTCAATCTCTGATCCTGTCTTTGACAAAAACCTGGTGACGGATAAGTGTATGATAGTATGAGCCCAGGACAGATAAATTAGCCTGGGACAAGAATACGTTGTATGTGATAGTATAAGCCCAGGACAGATAAATTAGCCTGGGACAAGATACGTTGTATGTTCTTTTTCTTTTTCTGTCTGGTTGCATTTGTGTTGTTTGCTATAGGTGTAGGAATCAGGATTTTCTTACATCAACACAGTTTAAACATCCTAGCTCCTTAGGAAGAAGGTAACGAGGTATTCTCATACCCAAACGCCACCTAGGGCAAGAAAAAGACATCCTAGCTCCTTAGGAAGAAGGTAACGAGGTATTCTCATACCCAAACGCCACCTAGGGCAAGAAAGCTCAGGATAAGAAAATGGGGAATAAGCAAACAAAGTCGGAACCAGAAGAATTAGATATCTATACTATCATAAAGGAGAGAAGTGGTGAAGATGCCACTAAGGGGCTGAAAAAGATTTTTAGTAAGTTTGGAGTTACTAGGGCAGAAGCTTTTAGTAGAAAACTATGGGAAGGAATTCAGGAAAGGAAAAAAGGCATAATCAGAGACAAGAAATGGATAGATCAGATCCAAGCATTGATTGATGTCTCTAGGGTAGCAGAAAATGAGGGATGGACATATAATCAACAGAGTAAAAAGTGGTGTATTAGACCCACAGGCTGTGGAGAAAAACAAAATGTGGAATCTAAAAATACCCCACCCCCATACCTTAACCCACATGCCCCATCTTTTCTCCAAACACCACCTCAAAGTTTAGCCGGACCAGGAGGATGGGTATGTCCGCACTGTGGACAACAAAATCCAGACTGGAGAAATGATTGCCTAGCCTGTGGTACACCTAGACATGGCGCTGTACTTGCCCCTGTTAGGGTAGTACCAAGACCCTTTAGGGAACCTGGTGCTGACGGAGTAATGGGAACTAGATATCACCAAACTCGACAATATTTCCCTTGGTCCCCCGCTGAAGGCATGTCTCTCTTGCATAACGCACCAGATCCCACCCAGTGTCCAGTTAGATTTGCACAATATATACAGCAAATTATGCAGACTCACGCTGGAGTTTGGGCAGATGGAGAAGAATTATGTAGAATGAAAATGACTCCTGGACTCTTCCAGGAGCTATTAGCAAATCTACAGGTACATAGGCCCCAAGCAGGAGATGGTGCCTTACAAACGATAGAATCAGGTACACAATTTGTAGATCACTTAATGGTTTTCATGAGGGAGAGACAGAGGCAGAGAGGAACAACGGGAGTGGTGGCTCAGAAATCTGGACAATCAGTAGACGAATATTATCTAAGTGTAGAAAATAATTTCAGAGATGAAGGCATGGCTCTAACCGCTCCAGGAATGATGAGGTTAGTTACAAAAACCTTTATAGATGGATTGTCTCCAAAAGTGAAGGAAAAGCTTAAGGCCGCAACCCCTGATTGGAGAACCTTGGAAGACCCACACCTGGCTAGACAGAAAGCTGTAGGGATAGAAATGGACTTAAGAGAAAATTCTAAGCCAGTAAGAATTGCACAGGCTAATACTGGCTCTGCTAATCAAAAGTTTACTTGTCATTACTGTAAGAAGCCAGGACATTTCCAAAGGGAATGTAGGAAGAGAAAAACAGATATAGATTCAGGAACCTTTGTACCCAAAAATAGGATAAATAACCCAGTGCCTGATCAAACAGACAGCTCAGAATGACTGAAAGTTATGCAGGTCTCTCTTCCTTCTAGAAGACCAATAATACAAGTTGAAGTTGAGGGTAAAAATGTACCTTTTCTGATAGATACGGGAGCAACATCCTCCATTTTAAATCAGGACTTTTTACCATATCCTGACAATATATCCTCAAAGGTTACATATGCAGAAGGGTATGATGGTAAAATTCAGGCGTTGCCCTTTACAAAACCTTTAAATGTGAGCTTTGGCCCTAAAACTTTTGTATCCAAATTTTTATTTGCTAAAGGTGCACCTACCTGCTTGTTGGGTACTGATGTCTTAAGTAAAATGCATGCAAACATCCATTTTAGAGAAGATGGCACAGTTATGCTGACCATCCCTGAAGATGCAGAAACTCTGGAACCATATGTTAGAATACAGGCAATGGAGGATTTTCCCGAAATTTACACTCAACAAGCAAAAATTGACTTGTCTCGGGTTCCTGACAGCCTATGGGCAAAAGGAGACACTGATGTAGGATTTTTATCAGTAGCTCCTATACTGTTAGAAACTGCCCCGGGAACCATATTACCTCAGCTTAGGCTATACCCCATCAGCGCCCAGCAAGAACAGGCGATTTCTCAACAAATTCAGGATTATGTGTTACAAGGTGTTTTGGTAGAAATCAGGTCACCCGCCAATACACCCTTATATCCTGTTAAAAAGAAAGTGTCCTCCAAAGAAACTATGGTGAAATATCGCATGGTGCACGACTTACGGGAAATCAATAAGGTTTTGGCACCGGTCACCCCTGTGGTACCGAATCCTCATACCTTACTGTCTCAAATTCCCAGCACTGCTGCATATTTTACGGTAATTGACTTATCAAACGCATTTTTTTCTGTGCCACTACATAAGAACTGTTGGCATTTGTTTGCCTTTACATTCAAGGGTAAACAATTAGCATGGACAAGATTGCCACAAGGTATGGTACACTCACCAACTTTGTACTCTGAAGCAATGCAGACCGTGCTAAAAAATTTCATCCCAGAACGAGGAGTAGTCATTCTACAGTATGTAGATGACTTACTTATTTGTTGCCCTGATGAGCAGACGGCAGTTACCTCAACTGTTAATTTCTTAATTTTCCTAGCGCAAGAAGGCTGTAAAGTAAATAGACAGAAACTCCAGGCTTGTCAACAAACAGTCGTGTTTTTAGGTCACTGCATATCACAGGGCATCAGACACCTCACACCTCAACGTACGGAAGCCATACGTAACATGCTTGAACCCAGGAATCACAAACAGCTGCGTGCTTTCCTAGGTATTGTTTCACACTGTAGACAGTGGATCATACATGCAAGTCAACTCATGCAGCCTTTATATGACTGTATTGCCAACACACCATATTCACTCAGTGAAGAGTGAATTTTCCTATTTGAAAACAGCACTGGTATCAGCTCCGGCTTTGGGACTCCCAGACTACACTAAACCTTTTCAATTGATGGCAGCTGAGATATCCTCACATGCTACAGGGGTGCTCACACAAAAACATGGAAACAAACAGAGACCTGTGGCATACATATCAGCTCATCTGGACCCTGTAGCTAGAGCCGCACCTTCTTGTGTAAGAGTAGTAGCCGCAATTTCACTGTTATTAGATAAAGCTTCTGAGATTGTTCTTGATCACCCACTTCTAGTTCAGACCACTCATGATGTACATGGCATTCTTAACCAGGTCCAACCTAAACATATTTCAATGGCCAGACACCTCCGTCTCCAATGTTCCCTACTACTGCCGCCCAACATTTCCTTTGCCAGGATTCAGACTCTTAATCTCGCGTCTTTGCTCCCTTTAGAGTCTGAGGGGGGTACCATACCTGAGGAAACTGCACTCTCCAACTCCTTTGAAACTGCACTCTCCAACTCCTTTGACCCATCAAAGTCAATGCATGATTGTGTACAATTAATGGAACAAGAGACTCAGGGCTTATGTAATGTACGTGACAAGCCACTCTGTAATGCTACATTTGAACTTTTCATAGATGGCAGTAGATATGCAGATATGAATGGACAATTTCATACAGGTTATGCGGTAGTAACTCAGCATGAAGTGCTGAAAGCAGAACCTCTCCCTGCTAATCAGTCTGCACAAGAAGCAGAACTTACGGCATTAGTTGAAGCTCTAAAAATAGCCAAAGATCAGACAGCAAACATATACACTGATTCTAGATATGCACATGGCATTATTTTCGATTTTGGCGTAATATGGAGAGCCAGAGGTTATATGACTGCTTCAGGCCAACCTGTTAAACATGCCTCCCTCATTAGACAGATTCTGGAGGCAGCACAAGAAACTAAAGAAATAGCGGTGATAAAGGTAGCTGCACATGTGAGACTCGACACCGAGGAAGCCAGGGGTAACGATAAAGCCGATAAGGCAGCAAAACAGGCAGCACGTAAACCCTTACATCATGCCCACACACTAGATAGCTCTGAAGATGATGAGGAAAGATTGAAGGAAGCTCAGAAACAGGTAGACGACGAAGAACGAGGGCAGTGGCAGAAAAAAGGGGCAGAAGATCAGCAAGGATTATGGAAAAAAGGAACTTTGTTGTGTTTACCCAGAGCCTGGTACCCCGCAGTGGCAAGTGACCTCCACCTACCCACGCATGTGTCGGCAAATGGTATGACGCTCAAGGTAAAAGAAAGGTGGTTGGCTCCAGGCTTTGGTAATTTTGCTCGGAACATGTGTGCTGCATGCGCTATATGCCTGGCACACAATCCAGGTCAGGCCATTAAAACCCCAACCAAGCATCATGTAAGACCACTGTATCCCTTTCAAAGACTCCAGATCGACTACATCCAACTTCCTAGGTACAATGGATACGAATATGTGCTTGTGTGTGTGGACATGTTCTCAGGGTGGCCAGAGGCTTATCCAGTTCGTAAAGCCTCAGCAAAAACTACTGCCATTAAAATAGCACATGAACTGATACCCCGTTACGGCATGCCTGAGGTGATCGAGTCAGATAGAGGTACCCATTTTACTGGGGAAATATTCCAGAATGTTATGAAAATGTTGGGAGTAGAAAACCAGTTTCACACTCCATATCATCCACAGAGTTCAGGTAAAGTGGAAAGATTAAATGGGACAATAAAATTAAAAATCCAGAAGGCCATGGCAGAAACAGGAAAGCCTTGGACCGAGTGTCTACCACTTGCCCTGTATTCCATCCGAAACACCCCAAGGGGGAAGGCTAAGCTGTCACCACATGAGATTCTTTTTGGTAGAGCAGCAAATTTGGGTTGTTATTTTCCACAACAACTGATGTTGAATACTGAGACTTTAACTGCTTATGTACAAGAATTACAAAAACGTTTATGCTTCCTTTCCAGATCCAGAAAATCTCGAAGGAGGCCACAAGTTGGAACCTGGTGATCAAGTCTACGTGAAAAGACACACCAGAAAGACTCTGGAACCGAGATTTGACGGACCTTTCCAAGTCCTGTTAACAACTCCAACAGCAGTCAAGCTTGAAGGAAAGGCATCATGGATACATGCAAGCCATTGCAAAAAAGCAGTATAAGACTCATGATATTGATGTTAATAATGTTAACCTCAACGGAGGCATGGGAAAGACTGAATTCTCTAGCCCCTTTGAACAATAGATTCGTACAACATCATAGAAAAATAGTGCATGACTTGTTAAATAATACGCAACCCCTGGCAGATTGTTGGATCTGTACCCATTCACCAGTATCAGCCACAAGTATACCTTTTCTAGCAGTTCCCGTGTCAGCTGAAGAAATATTCGCTTGGCCTAATTGTTCAGACAACCTGGCCAACAACCAACCTGGCAATACTAGGCTATGGAATACTACAATCGCCATACCAATTGTGGGATGGGTAGAATTTCCTTGGTGGCAGGGCAATCTTACAGGAAAAATAGACAACTTACAATATTTAGCATTCAAGGGAGGAAAATGGGTACCTAGGAATAAGACTGGATTAACTGATTTAGGACAGGTCCCCACTGAAAATCTACAGCTCAGTTTCAGTACAACCACCCCTTCCTCTGATGCTTTCAAACCTACAGTATTGGAAAGATACATACATAATAGAAAATGGGAACATTCTGAGTTGTTCCCCCAAGGTGATGCAAACAGTTGTACAAGTAAGCCGGGGAACCTGGTTTGTAATGACTCCAATGAGTATGTCAACGGAATGCATGTATGTGGGAATCCCGCAGCCGGGTACTGTAGCCCCTTGGGACAAAAACCCTCTTGGTGTATGCTTCAGAATGTATCTAGTTTTGTGGATTTGGCTCACAGATTGGTATTGCAGCACTCAGCTTTGTGGGATCTGCCTGAGGGTACATTTTGGATATGCGGAGAAGGAGCATATAAATGGCTTCCCGTAGGTATAAAGGGTACTTGTACATTAGGACGCCTAACCCCGGCTACTTTCATAATTTCAAATAAACAAGTGAATATGCAAGCCGTGCCCAAGCACACACTGTATAAAAGAGCTGCAGATAACTCACCACGTCCCTCGGGGAGGCCGCATATAGTACAAATGGGAATTCCCAACAAAATTGCTAGTACCATTTTTATTTATCCTATGTTAACACAAATGTGGGATAAATTAGTTAGAGCCACGGATTATCTAGATGATCAGATTTGGGATATATTGGACATATTAAATACTAGTATAGCTGTACAGAATCAGCTTATAATAGTCACTAACCAACATACCCTGGTATTGGATTACCTAACTGCCTCACAAGGGGGTATGTGTCAAATCATCGGACCCACCTGCTGTCATTATATAGACCCGAATAGTACTATGAGTATGAGATTTAAATTAAAAGATGTACAACGACTCAGGGATCAGTATGACAAAGACAATGACCAAAATAAGGATAGCTGGTGGTCAGATACCTTTTCTTTTCTTAACCCGGCCAATTGGTTCAGAGGGATCGGTGGGTGGGTTACCGGGATTATGCAAAGCCTAATACATACAGTTATGGTTATTGTAATTATATATGTATTATTCAAGGTTGTACTCAAGGGTATCTCGGTATGCACAAATAAATTTTGTGTAATGGATGCGAGAATATAAAGTTTTTTTTTGTAATATCACAAAAAGAATGACTAAAATGATCGACAAGGTTTTGAATGGAATATGTCAAAGGGGGGATTGTGAAGAGCAGAACAAAAATGATTACCTCAATGAACAAAAATAAAAAAAAAGAATTTGTGATAAATATTGACCTGTCCATTCAAGGACATTTTAGCTATAGTATGAAATCCTGTTTTTCTTGTCTGTGGAATTGCCTTTGTACTGTTTGTTGTGAAACTGCCGCCCACGAAACTGTTTTCTTTTCTTTTCTTTCTTTCCTGTTTTGTCTCTTTGTTTAAACATGCAAAACTTGTATAACCACTAAACCTACTGAAACAACTATATAAAGAAGGGATAGCACCTTGAAGGCAGGCGTGCTTCAGAGACTTCCCAGTGATACACTATACAAGACGTGTCTTGTGTATTATTTCTGGTGATTCCCCACTTCCAAAGGCTGCTCCGACTGAGTGTGATCCCGACATACTATATACGGTAATTGTCTAAGGGTCACTTCCGTCTTTCTGTCTGTCTGTCACGGATATTCATTGGTCGCGGCCTCTATCTGTCATGGAAATACAAGTCGCTGATTGGTCGTGGCAAAATGCCCACGACCATTGCCACGACCAATCAGCGACGGGCACAGTCCGGCGGCAACATGGCCGCTCCTTACTCCTCGCAGTCAGTGCCCGCTCCATGCTCCCCTCCAGTCAGAGCTCACACAGAGTTAATAGCAGCGCTAATGGACCGCGTTATGCCGCGGTGTAATGCACTCCATTAACGCTGCTATTAACCCTGTGTGTACCCAACTTTTTTACTATTGATGCTGCCTATGCAGCATTAATAGTAAAAAGATCGAATGTTAAAAATAAAAAAATCATCATATACTCACCTTCCGGCGCCTTTCCCGCTCCTCGCGACGCTCCGGTGACTGGTCCGTGCATCGTGATCTCGCTAGATGATGACGTAGCGGTCTCGCGAGACCACTACATCATCATCTCGCGAGACCGCAATGCACTCTTGAGACAGGAGTGCGCGAGGAGCATCAGTAAACGCTTCCTGGATCCAGGGGCCAACTGAAGGTGAGTATATACTGTAACTATTTTTTATTTTAATTCTTTTTTTAACAGGGATATGATGCCCACATTGCTATATACTACGTGGGCTGTGCAATATACTACATGGGCTGTGCAATATACTACGCGGGCTGTGCAATGTACTACGCGGGCTGTGCAATATACTACGCGGGCTGGGCAATATACTACGCGGGCTGTGCAATATACTACGCAGGCTGGGCAATATACTACGCGGGCTGTGCAATATACTACGCAGGCTGGGCAATATACTACATGGGCTGTGCAATATACTACGCGGGCTGTGCAATAAACTACGCGGGCTGGGCAATATACTACACGGGCTGTGCAATATACTACGAGGGCTGGGCAATATCCTACGCGGGCTGTGCGATATACTACGCGGGCTGGGCAATATACTACGCGGGCTGTGCAATATACTACGCAGGCTGGGCAATATACTACGCGGGCTGGGCAATATACTACACGGGCTGTGCGATATACTACGCGGGCTGGGCAATATACTACGCGGGCTGTGCGATATACTACGCGGGCTGTGCAATATACTATGTGACTGGGCAATATACTACGTGACTGGGCAATATACTATGTGGCTGGGCAATATACTACGTGGCTGGGCAGTATACTACGTCATCATCTTGCGAGACCACAACGCACTCTTGAGACAGGAGCGCGCGAGGAGCGTCGGTAAAGGTAGGTGAGTATATACTGTAACTATTTTTTATTTTAATTCTTTTTTTAACAGGGATATGATGCCCACATTGCTATATACTACTTGGGTTGTGTAATATACTACATGGGCTGTGCAATATACTACGCGGGCTGTGCAATATACTACACGGGCTGGGAAATATACTACGCGGGCTGTGCAATATACTACGTGGGCTGTGCAATATAGTGGCCACTCATTTTTCTTTACTTAGCTGCTTTTTTCTTTCCATAATACAAATTCTAACAGTCTATTCAGTAGGACTATCAGCTGCGTATCCACCAGACTTCTGCCCAACACAACTGATGGTGCCAACCCCATTTATAAGGCAAGAAATCCCACTTATTAAACCTGACAGGGCACACCTGTGAAGTGAAAACCAATTCCAGTGACTACCTCTTGAAGCTCATCAAGAGAATGCCAAGAGTGTGCAAAGCAGTCATCAAAGCAAACGGTGACTACTTTGAAGAACCTAGAATATAAGACATACTTTTAGTTGTTTCATACTTTTTTGTTAAGTATATAATTCCACATGTGTTAATTCATAGTTTTGATGCCTTCAGTGTGAATGTACAATTTTCATAGTCATGAAAATACAGAAAAATCTTTAAATGAGAAGGTGTGTCCAAACTTTTGGTCTGTACTGTATATAATTAAAGGGAACCTGTCACCCCGTTTTTTCAGTAGGAGATAAAAATACCGTTAAATAGGGCCTGAGCTGTGCTTTACAATAGGGTATTTTTTGTCCCCTGATTCCCCACCTATGCTGCCGAAATACCTTACAAAAGTGTCCTTTTTCGCCTGTCAATCAGGCTGGTCAGATCAGATGGGCGTGGTCACAGCGCTGTTTCTCCCCCACATCTCGCTTATGTTCCCGTTGGTGGCGTAGTGCTTCTCGCATGCGCAAGTGCCGAATGCACTGCGCAGCTGTAGAAAAAGAGCGCGCTCGCCGCTATTCAGTGGTTTCTCGGTGGGCGCGGCCATCTTCCTGAGGCCGCGCGTGCGCAGATGGAGTCTCCTGCTTCCCGGGGCTTCAGGAAAATGGCCACGGGATGCAGATGGACATCGCGGCGGCCATTTTCTTGAAGCCGAGTTCGAATCTCGGCTTCAAGAAAATGGCCGCCGCGATGTCCATCTGCATCACGCGGCCATTTTCCTGAAGCCCCGGGAAGCAGGAGACTCCATCTGCGCACGCGCGGCCTCAGGAAGATGGCCGCGCCCACCAAGAAACCGCTGAATAGCGGCGAGCGCGCTCTTTTTCTACAGCTGCGCAGTGCATTCGGCACTTGCGCATGCGAGAAGCACTACGCCACCAACGGGAACATAAGCGAGATGTGGGGGAGAAACAGCGCTGTGACCACGCCCATCTGACCTGACCAGCCTGATTGACAGGCGAAAAAGGACACTTTTGTAAGGTATTTCGGCAGCATAGGTGGGGAATCAGGGGACAAAAAAATACCCTATTGTAAAGCACAGCTCAGGCCCTATTTAACGGTATTTTTATCTCCTACTGATAAAACGGGGTGACAGGTTCCCTTTAAATGTATAAATAGTCCATTGTGTATAGGAGCAAAAATAAAATGAAAAAGTAATAAAAATGTCCAAAAAGATAATTGATCAAATATAAACAGGTTCTAAACGTAAACGTATAAAAATGCATAAAAAAAGCATACACATGCATCCTATCATTTAGAATGCATTCCGCATTTTTTGTGCACATGATGCGTTTTTTTCCGCAAAAAAAACGCATTCCGGAAAAAGAAGCATCATGTTCATTATTTTTGCGGATTTTTTGCGGATTTCCCATTATATTGGAGTGTCCGGAAAAAAACGCAAAAAATCCACATAAAATCCGCGGAAAAAAACGTGCAAAAAATGCACAAAATACGCGAAAAAAAGCATGCAGAATTCCTGCGGAAAACCTCAGGTTTATCTCAGGAAAATTCTGCATGCATTCCGGACGTGTGCACATACTCTTAATGTGGGTTAATTTAGTGATCTCTCAAAATTAAAGGGAACCTGTCACCCCGTTTTTGAAAGATGAGATATAAATAGTGTGAAATAGGGGCAGAGCTGGGCTTTACATTAGTGTCCTTTTGGTGCCTTTATTCCCCCGGGATGCTGCTGAAATACCTTTGTGAAGTGTCCGTTTTGTCCTGTCAGTCAAGTTGGTCAGGTCGAATGGGCGTTGTAAAATAGCGGTTCCTCCCCCACCTCATGCGATTCCCTGCGAAGTTTAGTTCCGCCGTTGGCGTTATGTTTAGCGCTTGCGCAGTGAATTTGCCTCCGGCGCCTGCGCATTATGTTTTGCCCATCTGTGGGCAAAGCATAATTGACATCATTGCGCATGCGCGGGCCTTCACTTTAGCCGGGGTGCCCCGGAAGTTGTCATATCGGCAAAGTGTTATTCTGGATGCCGTATCTCATCCCACACTGCGAAACATAATGCGCAGGCGCCGGAGGCAAATTCACTGCGCAGGCGCTAAGAAAAAGCGCGATCTGTGCTATTCACAGATCGCGTTTACGAAAGACAAGCCGAGAATCAGGGGGAGGAACCGCTATTTTACAACGCCCATTCGACCTGACCAACTTGACTGACAGGACAAAACGGACACTTCACAAAGGTATTTCAGCAGCATCCCGGGGGAATAAAGGCACCAAAAGGACACTAATGTAAAGCCCAGCTCTGCCCCTATTTCACACTATTTATATCTCATCTTTCAAAAACGGGGTGACAGGTTCCCTTTAAATAATTAAATCACAAGAACTAACGTAGATAATGAAATGGACGGAAGGAAGGTAAGGCCATGTGCACACATTGCGTTTTTTCTAAGCGTATTTATTAACAAAACCCCTTGCGACTCACTGCTGCCCCCTGCCTGTCACCAGCCTGACATGGGTCATTGTTTGAACAGTTTTAAATGAAAAACTATGCAAACCCATAATAAACATAACACTCGTCATCCACCATTCCTGCTTGCTTTCAATGAATGGAAAAAGCTTTCTTTTTCAAGTAACTTACATTTTTGTCTAAAAACACAGGTATTAAAAACATACAAAAAACGCACCAAAACTGCATGAAAAAAACACCAAAAATGAACGTTTTTGAGGCTGCATTATACTGAAATAGTGCAGAAATTTCTGCACACAAAATATTCAATGGAAGGAAAACATTGGGGCAGATTTATGAAATTGTCCAATTGAAAAGCTGAATGCTAATTTTTACAGTGCTTTTGAAATTGAAAGCTGGGCTGTGATTGGCTGCTAGTATCAGGATTTTCTAATCTGCTGCAAGGATTGTGCGGATTTTATTGAATCCTTTATCATATGTAATGCGGTGTCTCCAAGGCGACATAAAGATGGTATAAATCACTGATAATTGATAGTAACTACGCAGCTTTCGCTATTTCCTATGGTGAAGTCACATGTGCTGCTAGTTGCTTGCAATCTCCTCGAGTGCTGGACCGTAAATGTGCAAAGCAGGTCACAAAACGAAGCAATTTGCTACTCAGTAGCTTAAGAAAGCTGGGTGATGCCTGGGTGATGGGAGCGATGCCCCGGCTATAACACAAAATGGCCGACTACAATTTGCAACCACGTGACAGGTGAGGACAATTCAGGACGTAAGATGTGGACTGTTTCCTATATTAGGGGAAATGCTCTTTAAAAATAAAACTACCAATAATCAATTATTTCCTATGAAAAAAGCGGGTATATTTAGCAAACGAAGCATGGAGAAAATGAGCGGGTGATTAATTAGCTCCTGTCACGGACTGTAAATAATTCACCTTTATCATTACTGGTCTATTAGACACTGGGCACGGCCATTCATACATAAATAGGGGTATTTAGCAAATTTAAGGTTTAGATTTACTATAAAAATCTATGTTAATTAAATCGATGAGAGGACACATTCTTTGTGATCCATTTTACTTTCACGAGACCCGACCATAAAAAATGCATTTACTAATTGTCTCTGCAGTTTCACTAGATAATAAAAGTGAGGCGTACAAGTCCCGAGCCTTATGCCGCGCTTCTGGCTTCTGCTGATAAAACACAATTATTTGGAGCCAGCAAAGATTCAAATGTAATAATAATGTCGGCAATTTCTTTGCAAAACGAAAATCCCCTTTTTTTGACATAGAAAAACCATTTCAGTGATCCTCCTGACATATGGGACTTTATAATGAGCCTTTGTGGGCTCCATTTACTAAAGAGCAATTTGGGGGCAATTACCATAAATCTCTCCTTTTCACAATTCCGCAAGATGGATAGAAAATCATATAAGCGATTTGCCAAAACTGCTTTACATTCAACTTATTCTGTGATGATTTAGAGATACACATCTCGCCCCACAACGCATCCTGCGAAATGTCACATAGGGGTGCTGGAGCCTAATGCATAGAGGCGATCGTCAGCACACGGGCCTCCTCCGAGGACGGTCGGACGAATGCAACCTGCAAGGAGGCTTTACTTACTGGGTTGTAGAAAGGCAACAAAGTGGTAAATCAGATATGCATTTGGTGTCCGGTCTCTGAAAACTTACATGTAATTTGTTAATGTTCCTTTTTTAAGAAAAATAAAATTAACTTTTTCCAATTAAAATGTATGTATGGCGGCACACATACCCATAAAGCACACACAGGTGCCATCGCATCTAGCGTTACTTCCGGGGAAAAAACAGTGAGGGGGAAAACATGTAGAGGGGGTCCTATAACATACAAAGAATGGGGAGGTGAAAGAGAATTGACAATAATTCATCATTTACAGGTGACAACTGGCTGCTGCTATATTTCACATTAGTGCCTTCATAGAATGTAAGTTTCCCCCCCCCCCCCCCGCTAAAACACACAGAATTATTGCGGGGGTCTCATGTCCACATACACCCTAACCTTCACTTTTATGTCATTATGTTAATATGGAGAATTTTATGAGGTAACTGCAACCCTGTGAGCTAAAATTAGATTATCTGGTTCTGACCAGTTATGTGCGCCCTTTTTTGCCGCATTTTGATTGGTTTATAGCGCTTTTGGCGGGCTTTTTACGGACATATAATGCTGTGTCAGGCTGTTTTTGCCTCATTCTGCGGGCGCACGAAGAAAGAAGAGCCCACTTTCCCTCCCTTTATTTATTTGTTATTAGTTGTCGTTCGGCTTTATTTGTGGGGTAAAATCACTCAGTTATGGGTGGATTTGGTTTTACTGGAAGTTTGGAATTTGTTGGATATTTAATATATGGAACATTATTTATGGGATATTTATTAATTATTTATGTAACCCAAAATAAAACCTCACGGCCATTTTTATTTCATCATTAACTTGTCTTTGTGTATTTGGGAATTGGTTTTATGGGGACATGGACTAGTTTTAAAAAAAAGACCTTAAAGGGAACCTGTCACCCCTCCAGGTGCTTGTAACTAAAAGAGCCACCTTGTGCAGCACTAATGCTGCATTCTGACAAGGTGGCTCTTTTAGTTCTTGGTGCTGTGTTAGTTAGCGCTGCCCGAGATCCCGCCCCGCAGTGTCTTCTGATTTATTCACATTGCGGGGCAGGATCTCGGGCAGCGCGGCCGCACAGGCGCAGTCAGCAAGACATCAAATGATGTCAGAAGGGGGGCAGCGCTCACTGCGCATGCCCAAGGCATAAGATAACAGCGCCGGCGCCGGGACAGTTGAAAACAATGCTGAGGAGGCGGCGCCAGGCGCCAAGAGGACATGAGTGACGGCGGTGCTGCGTCTGCATTAGGGGGGAAAGACCTGCCCCCAGGACTGTTTCAAGATATTTTGGACAAATTGCAAAATCGATTATTTCTGCAGTTACAGCACCAAGACCTAAAAGAGCCACCTTGTCAGAATGCAGCATTAGTGCTGCACAAGATGGCTCTTTTAGTAACAAACTCCTGGGGGGTGACAGGTTCCCTTTAATTATTATTTTATTTAAACAGAAAGAGCACCAAAAATCTTATTAAGTTTTTTTTTCACTTTTTGCTCCAGTAATAAAAGCACCTGCCTACGAGCACTATCACATGGCTGTCGTTTAGTCTGTATCCACGTGAGGGTATGTGCAGACGACATCTATTTCAGGCAGATTCTGGTGCGAAACCTACTTGAAAAAACGCAAACTAAACCATAAACAAATAATGGCTTGCTGTTCTTATCTTTAATCTTTGAAGCATCTTTCAACCATTTCAGGCTTCCAAAGATGCCAAGCGGTTAAAAGAAGTCAGCTGACCACTCCTCAGGTGTTCTCCAAATAGGCTCAGCTGAACTCAGTGACTGGCTGCAGCACTGTCGATAAGTCAACACTGCAGAGTATCAACAAAGTGTGGGTAGCGATAGCAACACAGCGATCAACCAGGGAGGAGTAAGTTTGTTATACAGAACAGAGTGTCTGAGCCATTGGCATCGCTAGTGTTATAGATATGGGGCTCCAGCCCTGAACATCTTGCCCCGGATCTCTGCCCGGAGCCACTTTGAACTGTGCCAGTGTCAGCATGATGCCAATACAGTAAAATACTGAGGTAAAGCGAGACACCACAAGCTACTTGCTCCATCACTCTCCATCTTGCAGCTTACAAGACGTTACTGTCCCAGCACAGGTGGTGCGATACCGTCACAGCATTGAGAGACCACCTATTTCTAAAAGTCAAAGGAGAACATAGCGGTTGGGTAGACGAGAATCAGAATGAGTGTTAGGATAAGCTTTCATTTGCTATATTATAACATTATTAATTCTGATGAGGGCACTGAAGGGACCTTACTAATTTTAAATGGGGGCATTATTAGCTTTGATTTGAGCACTCAGGGGGCATTATTATATTTTAAGGTGGGGACTCAGTGTATTATAACTTTTTAAGGAGGCAATTGAATCATGTCCCCATAAGGCCTATAACTTATAACTATAATAAGCACAAGACACCTTTATTGGTTGGAATAAAATGGCCGTGAGGTTTTATTTTGGGTTACAAAATTCCAATTAATTAAATAAATAACCAATAAATAATATCCATAAGTTCATAAGTCCAAATGTCCATAAAACTTCCAGAAACCAAATCCACCCAAAGTTGAGTGATTTTTACCCACAAATAAAACCAAACGACAGGTGAATGATAACATAAAGGGAGGGAGGGCGGGCTCTTCTTTTCTTCAAGCGCCGGCGATCTGAGTATCCAACGCCGGCGCCCAGGCATATATAACAACCAATTCTGCCCAGCAACTGATTGACAACCAATCAACTGTCAAAAATTTAGGCGGGCAAAAAGCCAGTCAAAACCAGATCTGACTGCTTTTACATACATTAACCATAAATAGCCTGACCTCAAATTGACCCCCAGTGAATATAATATTAATGAAGGTGCCAGGCCTATGTGGACATGGGACCCCCGCTATATTTCTGCTGTCTGAGCGGGGGGGCTTACATGTCCCCATAAGGCCTATAACTTATAACTATAATAAGCACAAGACACCTTTATTGGTTGGAATAAAATGGCAGTGAGGTTTTATTTTGGGTTACAAAATTCCAATTAATTAAATAAATAACCAATAAATAATATCCATAAGTTCATAAGTCCAAATGTCCATAAAACTTCCAGAAACCAAATCCACCCAAAGTTGAGTGATTTTTACCCAGAAGGCCAAGGTTCAAAGAGCCGAGGCCCCCCCCCCCAAACCGCACAGCCATTTCTCAATTATGTTGCCCATGTTAAGATTAAATATATCAAGTCCGATATCGGACAAATGAACCAAATCAGTTCTAAACATTCCAGGTAAAAAACCTTCTAAATCCGTGTGTCTAAAAGAAAACCCAGAAATAAGAGGTAAAAACTTCTTCATGGAGAAATTAACCCTCTTCCGGATCTTATCCAAAAATGAAAGTTGACTACAGTGCCAAGCACGCCTGGGAATGATTTCTGAAAAAACGACACCAGACAACGGAAAAGTCTGTCTTAAATAAGTAAGATCTGACCGCATAATGGCCAGCAAATTCAAAGTGTTGATTCTTCCTAAATCATTCCCAGCGAGATGCACTACTATTAAATCCGGATAAGGGAACTTCTCCAAACAACTCTTTACCTCGTACACCAAAGAAGGCCAATTCAGGCCGCGAATGCCGTGCCAAAAAACTTGAACTTTAGAGGAATGGAACGACAGATTTTCAGAATATGATCGAAGGCCGGCCCTCTTCTGAGCCCAGAAGACAAATGAATGCCCAACGATCCAAATAACTGCGGGGTATAAGAGAAATGAAAATTAATCGGGATATAAATCAGGACGAACATAAATTTTGAATCTTTTCGACTCCCATCTTCCCATTTTTTTAATTCTATCATCAGACAAGCCGGCTCTTGAGGCTTCTGTAGCCGCACCTATTCTGAAAGAATGGGAAGTAATTTTGAGATGACCTTTACCCAAAAATGCCAAACATTTCTTTAAAATAAAATTGAATTGAAATACCGTCACCGGGGATGAATCCCTATGAATAAATAGGGAGCCATCAGCTGGAGGCCTAAACGTAATCCATTTGGACAGAATAGCCACAGGACAAATTTTAGAGACAGGAAACGAATTCAATCTTAGTTCAGATCCCCTCCCCAGCTGATCCGTTTTAGACTTTCTAATAAACAAAAGAAGAAACGATTCAAAAATTCTGACGTCCGAGAGCATGAGCCCAGACGGGACAGATTTCTTGGCTGACACTACCTCACTAACCCTCAGTGCCCCAAAAAAGGAGATAGAAAATATGGAATTAAACAAAAGCGCTTCCTCAAAATTCTTACAAACATGCGCAAGGGCAGAACAAATGTCAATTAACAAAGAAATGGAAATAGGGCACCTTGAATCCGGAAAAAACCTTTCCCTTTTCAGGCCCTTCAAAAATTGCTTAACTAAGAAAAATTCTGTTAACGCGGTACCGCCATGCAATTTCAAAAAGAAAGAGACTCCCGCAAGGCATTTGGCTACTGCGGAGTAAGATAAGCCCTGCTTAACCAGAGACTCAGCAAATTTCAAAGCCGAAGTCGGGTCAGAAACAGAGGCGTCAAAACCGAAAAGTACAGAAAAATCAACCCATTTCTTCCATGCAGCTGAGTAATCAGCCCATGATCTGCTTGATAACGAATTCTGAATAAAATAGGGGATTAAATCGGAATCAGGTCTTGAATTGAAAGGGGGCAATCGTACGCCTCTTTGTCTGCCATTGGGACCTGTAGATAAAAATCATGCCACTGACGATGCAATATAAGATCAGCTAAATAACTAACTTTACCACCCCCTGAGACTGCCTTTAACCAAATATTGCAATTTAAACATTCCAAAACTAATTTTCTCAAAATTTTTGCTGCATATGCATTTTTGGATGAAAGGGTATTGAAAGAAAAAATTACTGCCTAATTCATTGAATGTAGTAGAACCCTGGAGTTTCGCAATTCACGGCCCCATAAGCAAATACATAGCAGGATTGACAAAAGCTCAGTAATAAAAGGGGTTTTGTTCAATCTCCTAGCAACCCAATTGACAGGCCAGTCCAGGGATACCCAGTGAGATTGGAACAAACAAGCTACTCCTAGAGTAGCGTCTGTAGAAAAAACGAGGGGAATAGAATCCGAAGAGATAAAAGGAGATTGGATTATTGATCTGCCATTAAAACCTGCTAAAAATGATAGCCAGATTCTGGCATCCTCTTTTACCTCGGAACGCAATCTGATATGAGAATTAGGGGAAGAATGCCCTTTAGTAGCTTCGTAAAGCGACCTGGAAAAAACCCTGCCAATCGGAATGACCCTCAAGGAAAAGTTCAGCAGCCCCAGCAGGGACTGAAGCTCCTTAAGGGTGATTTTGTCTTTTGATAACAAGGTTTCCAGAGAGCTACGAAGCTTGTCAATTTTCTCCTTAGGCAGGACAGTCTCCATTTTTTCCGAAGCGATCGTGATGCCCAAAAATTCAATGCGACAAGAAGGGCCTACTGTTTTCTCATGGGCAATTGGGACTCCGAAAAATGCGCACAATTCAAGAAACCTAGAAAGAGTATTTTCACACAACATAGAATGGGATGGGCCAACAAAAAGGAAGTCATCTAGATAGTGTAGAATACCTGCCTCACAACCGCTAGACTCTAAAACCCAATGCAAAAAACGGGAAAAATTCTCAAAATAAAAACAGGACAGGGAAAAACCCATAGGGAGGCATTTGTCAAAAAAGAAGCAGTTATCAAAGTGAAAACCCAATGAATTAAACCCCTCCGGATGCACTGGGAGAAGTCTGAAGGCAGATTTAATGTCTGATTTGGACATAAGGGCATTAGGGCCAAATTTTCTAAGCATATCCAGAGCGCCATCAAAGGAGGAGTAGGAGACAGAACACATTGTCTTGTCCACCTCATCATTCAGTGATTGGCCGACTGGATAAGATAAGTGGTGAATCATCCGGAAAGACCCCGGCTCCTTTTTGGGAACGATACCCAGGGGAGATAAACGAAAATTTAAAAATGGGGGGGACAAAAAGGGGCCGGCGACTCTGCCTAACTCGATCTCAGAACAAATTTTCTCCCTAGCGACGTCAGGGGAGTCGGCAATGGACGGGAGATTTTTAACTAAAAAACAACCAGAACCCTTGAATTGAGGAACACGAAAACCTAACGAGAAACCGTCATATAGTAAATTACTGATCTCCCTGTCTGGGTATTGGCTTAGCCAGTGGACCATTTTTCCCAGCCTCACTGGCGATTGAGCCCTTTGAAATTGATTCCTTAGAGGATTGCTGGGCAGCCTGCTTTTTAAAGCACTTGGACATAGAGTGGGAATTCCCACAGAAAGAACATTCGTGCCGAAAACGGCAATTATTGTTCCACTTACAGAAAGAATCATTGTAAGCAAAACACACACCTTTTTTGCTGACAGAAACAGCAGGCTGCCTAGCAACAGCATTCCTCATAGGAAGCATTAGATTAATCCATAGCCCAATATCTTTGGAGCCCCATTTTACCTCCGGGTGAACTGACAGTTTATGTCTAAATGCCTCATCATAACTGAGCCATGCGGAGCCACCGAAATTCCTATAAGCCTCCAAAATAATGTCGACGTGTTGACAGAGACTACTACAAAGGTTAGGTGATTTCTCTCCCAACACGGCAGCATAGATGGCAAACGCCTGGACCCAGTTAGTAAAGGACCTAATACTACGTTTAGGGTCATCGTGCTCAGATTTGTCATCTTTTTTCTCAGGCTTAGGGGGGTGATCCCTACTAGGTAGCAATGAAAACAGATCGACAAATTGATTATTCCAAATGAGCTCCTTCACAGACGGGCTCAGATGGAATCCAAGAGGGGAAAGCTCACAAGTTAAAGCCTCCTTGAACGGGTTCATAGGAGGCATGCTAAGGGCAGGAGCTTCTGAGCGAAAATTAGCAGGAGAAGCTGCTGCCCGAGATGAGCTATTAGCCTCGCTTAACGCTTCAGCTACTACGGACTTAATTAAGTCTCTTAACTGGTTCTGAGGGACAGACATGGGGATATTACAAGCCTCACCCCTCGCAGGTCGGTCGTCCGGTCTTCCTCCTTTTTCACAGCCCGCGCTCCAGCCCGCAGAGTGGGGCGAGCGCAGCTGCCTTGCGATTCTCGGATCATGGTCCTCCTCTTCGTCAGATGACAGGGGGGGCGGAGCGGACCTCGAGCCCCGTGCAGCAGCCGCAGGAGCCGACCGAGCGCCAGCGGAGAGGGGCACCGCAGCGCTTTTACGGCCGGTGCCCTTTCTGGCTCTTCCGGCCGCTCCTTATGACGTGGACGGCTCACCCAGCTGATGGCCGCCGAAATCTCGCAGAGGGCTGCGAGACTTCGACGCGCAGCGGCGACGTGACTTCTGGCTTTCCTCTGACAGGCCGGGCCTGGACGCTGCAGGAGGCGGAGCAGGGGAGGAAGCTGCCTTCTGTCTTCTGGTCCTCACTGGAGGGCTCACGGCGGCCGGAGTTCCCGTCTCAATCCCCGCAGCTGGCACCGCTGGTTCCGGAACAGGAGGAGGAGAGACGGCTTCGGAGGCTGCTAGTGGAGGTTTCATAGCTAAGCAGCTCCTCAGCCAATCCTCTCCGTCCTCCCCGCCGGCTCTTGATAGGAGTTCCTGAAGGAGCTTCTCCATCACTCGGTGAGGTCTCTTCTTTTCTTCAAGCGCCGGCGATCTGAGTATCCAACGCCGGCGCCCAGGCATATATAACAACCAATTCTGCCCAGCAACTGATTGACAACCAATCAACTGTCAAAAATTTAGGCGGGCAAAAAGCCAGTCAAAACCAGATCTGACTGCTTTTACATACATTAACCATAAATAGCCTGACCTCAAATTGACCCCCAGTGAATATAATATTAATGAAGGTGCCAGGCCTATGTGGACATGGGACCCCCGCTATATTTCTGCTGTCTGAGCGGGGGGGCTTACATTATTGCATTTATGGGGGCCTCTGGGGCATTATTAGCTGAAGGTGACACTCAGGGCTCATTATTACATGAAGGGGGCACATAGGGCATTATAACCTTCAAAGGAGCACATTACTGTTTGGGGTAAAAAAATATGTGACCTTATTACTTTCTAGGTAGCATAGTAAGAGTATTATACTCTTACATATACTTTGAGGCTCGGGCCCCTGATCTTTTAAGACCCTAATCTGGGCTAAAAAAAAAATAGTTGAAAGGGGGCAATGCCTTGAAGGTAACTTAAAAAATTCAAAATATGATGCAAAATAATGACCAAACCTGTGCACTGTGCTTACTTTTCAGTGTCCTCGCCATGTTTTTGAGTCAATTAGAATCAATGTTTCTGTGTCTCCTTCAAAAAGTTCCATTAATTCTGATCACGTAGATATCTGTAAATTGTTGTCTTTGATCAAGAGCCAAGCAATGCCCATTGTGGTGCCCTGTTAGAAACATCTGATTTAGCAGTATGGTAAGCAGAGCAAATCAATGATCTCTATTAGCGTACCTGCAAAGCCACCGCCTGACGTGGATGTGGTAGGAGAGTCAGTGATCAATTTCTCCTTCAATCTTATTCTTTGATCTTAATAGAAAAAGGCAGGTTTTATTTTCTCTGTTTTACCTCATTTAAATTTTACGCTTACAGGCAAGTGCGCGGGGACTGGAGACAAGATTTATAAGCATTATCTTTTCTTATAGTGTGCTTATCACGCTCTTTGGCCACAGACCTAGCTATAGAGAAAACTCAACTTCTCATTTAAAAAACCTATTAAAAAAAGATTAATGAGCCGGGCAAAAAAGTTAGATTGAATGGCAGAAGAGGTGGGTGGACATAGTGAAATACATAAAATAGCAAACAGCTGACACACAAGGATATATGATGTTACTCTTTATTCCGCAGGTTATACATAGAAATTCACACATTTGTCATATGGTCAAGAGCAGCTGACAGAAGAAGGCAATGATGGCAGGAAACTAAAGCATTTCTGAAAACTATTTGGATTCAATAATTATTTTCAGATACATGCGCAAAACTTTATTAGTGAAACTTCATAAAGGATCGAAATTCTTATTTGGTCAATTTCAAGAGCCATGCAGTCAATGCACCTCTACATTAGATGACTGGTGATTTCTTTTTAGTTAATGCAGTTATTTGTATAATTGTCCGGCTGTTAAAGAAATAATGTACTATATAATTGTCTAAGGGTCACTTCTGTCTTTCTGTCTGTCCTTCTGTCTGTCATGGATATTCATTGGTCGCGGCCTCTGTCTGTCATGGAATCCAAGTCGCTGATTGGGCGTGGCAAAACACCCACGACCATTGCCACGACCAATCAGCGACGGGCACAGTCTGGCTGCAGCAACAGTGCCCGCTCCATACTCCCCTCCAGTCAGCCCTCACACAGGGTTAATGCCAGCGTTACCGGAGCGTGGTGTAACGCACTCCGGTTACGCAGCTGTGTATGCAGCATCAATAGTAAAAAGATCTAATGTTACAAATAAGAATTAAAAAAAAAAAGGTTATTCTCACCCTCCGGAGTCCTCGGCAGTGCAAGCGGCAGGTTCCGGTGCTAAGGATGCTATGCGAGAAGGACCTGCCATGACGTCACAGTCATGTGACCGCAATGTCATCACAGGTCCTGCGCTCATACCAACCCTGGGACCGGAAGCTGCCGCGTGCACCGCAAACAGGCAACAGGACTACAAGGGGCCCTCGGAAGGTGAGTATATGTTTATTTTTTAACCTGTTACATACGTAGCTGGGCAATATACTACGTAGCTGGGCAATATACTACGTGACTGGCCAATATACTACGTGACTGGGCAGTATACTACGTGTCTGTGCTGTATACAACATCGCTGGGCAATATACTATGTGGCTGGGCAATATACTACATCACTGGGCAATATACTACTTAGCTGGGCAATATACTACGTCACTGGGCAATATACTATGTAACTGGGCAATATGCTAAATGACTGGGCAATATACGTGACTTGGCAATATACTACGTGGCTGGGCAATATACTACGTGGCTGGGCAATATACTACGTCACTGGGCAATACACTACATAGCTGGGCAATATACTACGCAGCTGGGCAATATACTACGTGGCTGGGCAATATACTACGTGGTTGGGCAATATACTACATGGCTGGCCAATATACTACGTGGGCTATGCAATATACTACGTGGACAAGCATATTCTAGAATACCTGATGCGTTAGAATCGGGCCACCATCTAGTAAATGTTATATAATGCCATTATATGGGATAGCGCTTTACAAATAACAACTATAAGGCTGTTTTCATACATCATTTTTTTGCCGTCAGAAACAATCTGGTGAATTTTTAAAAAAAAACGAAATCCGGCAAAATTTGCCGCCTGATCCGTTTTTTTCTCATAGACTTGATTGCAACGGATGGCCTCACGTTTCATCCATTTTTTGCCGAATCCGTCGAAAATTTGTTTTCCGGCGTCCGGAGAAAACGGACATAGGAACATTTTTTCTGTCCGTCGAAAAAACGCACAGCAACGGATCTGGCAAAAAACGGATGAAACGTGAGGTCAAAAGATGGAATCCGATGACGGATTCTGCTTTCCGGCCGCTGTGCTCACAGCCAGTACAGAGAAGCACAGCGCCGGGGACAGACAGCGGAAGGTAAGTATGAAGCGTTTGTTTTTTTTTCTTTTAGGATGGTATCCAGGGTAAACATCGGGTTACTAAGCGCGGCCCTGCGCTTAGTAACCCGATGTTTACCCTGGTTACCGGCATCGTTGGTCGCTGGAGAGCTGTCTGTGTGACAGCTCTCCAGCGACCAAACAGCGACGCTGCAGCGATCCGGATCGTTGTCTTGATCGCTGCAGCGTCGTTTAGTGTGAAGGTACCTTTATACATGGTTATTAGGTCGCCCCTCAGTCGTCTTTTTCTAGAGTAAAAAATCCTAATTTTGTTAAACTTTCTGGGTATTGTAGTTCCCCCACCCCATTAATTAATTTTGTTGCCCTCCATCGTACTCATTCTAGTTCCATAATAGCCTTCCTGAGCACTGGTGCCCAAAACTATACACAGTACTCCATGTGCGGTCTAATCAGGGATTTGTACTTTATCAACACAGATAAAATTAGAGAATGATTCTACACATGTATCTAGTAAACGGGAACCTGTCAAGTCCTTTTTAGCATGTAAACTGTCCCCAGTGCATTGATAGTAATGCAATGTGCACCACTAACACTTTTTTTCATTAAACAAGGGTGTCTAATCATATGTAAAAAGCATTTTATATAGTTAGAATGTACCTTTCCATTTTAGTCATCGGGGTGCACTTAATTTCATTCAGTCACGGCTGTCGCAACCCACGCAATTTCAATGGCGTTCCCGCAGTTGCACCGACGTCACTCAATTCCACTTTCAAAAATCCTGTGCTTGCACAGTGATGATCGGGGAGCCACGCATGCGCATTGAAGCTGTGTGTAGTACCCAACTTCACTGACTGTGTGCGGCCAGAGCCGCTCGTCACGGCGCATGCGTGGCTCCCCGATCAACACTGTGCAAGCATGGCTCCACGATACACTGAGCAAGCGAGGGATTTTTCAAAACAGATTTGAGTGATGTAGGCGCAACCCCGAGAACATCATTCCAATCGCAATAGTCGCGACAGCCGTGACTGAATGAAATGAAGCACACCCCTATGACAAAATGAGCAGGTACGATCTGACTATATAAAGTGCTTTTTTTGCTCATGACTAGACAGCTGTTTTTAATTTAAAAAAAGTGTCAATTGTGCACATCGCATCACTAACAACGCACTGGGGACAGTTAATACATGCTAAAAGGGACATGACAAGTCCCCTTTAAAGACAGTGTGGAGTTGAGACATCTGCAACTATGTGATACTGTGTATTGGCAATGGACTATGTTGAGGAGACAGGAGCCTCCTTGAAGAAATCAGTTTTTAAGGCACGTATGTGATTGGTAAAGTTAGATGACATCTGACATTTTGTCTCCGTGACTTCCACAGAATGGGTGAAGCCTGAGAGAAGTCCTGTACTTGGAAATGAGAGAAATTGATAAGGGAAATTGATAGTCCTAAATAATAACTGTTTTGGCTGATTAAGCAGCACTCACAATGGAGCCTAGCGTGCCCTCACTGGCTCATAAATGGCAGCAATCTGTCCAACCCTGGTTAAATATTATATTTACATCCTTCGAGTGGATCCAACAATCACATTACTATTTAATATTGCAATGCAAACATGTTAGTAAGCTGTACTTCTCTAGCGGGTCCAGAGTCAGATCTAAGGTGTATGAGGTTACTGTTGGAGGATACTGGACATTACACGTAATAATCTACTCTCCAGCGAGCCAGGAATTATTGACGCAGATTTATAAGGAAGAGAATAAAGCCAGGGATTACAGAAGGAATCCCCTTTACAGATATTAGTGGAATATGCAGACCAAAGCCCCCATTTCACATTCGGTGCACTGCAAATAGGATCATTTATGGTAACCATGAAATGACAGTAACAGCAGAAACTAGGTTACTATAATCTCTTTAAGCATTATAACACAAAATATGATACATCCACAAATATTACAGTAAAAATTAATAAAAAATCTACAACAGAAAAGCAGTATATTGTAGAAAACACAATTCAGAGCCATTTCACAAACAAAAAACCAGTGATGAACTCTGTAAATAGCCACCATAGACATTAGATATCTGAGCGGTATGTCCTCTGACTCCCCGACACACCAGAAATGTGGGGTCAGCCGAGCGCTCCGGCATTCTATAGGGGGTGTTGCAGAGCTGGTGAGCTTTATCTTGGCTGGTTATCAAAAATGAAGGGGGACCTCAGCTCATTTTATTTTAATTATTTATTTAAATAATTGAAAAAAATGGAGTGGGGAAACCTCTTTTTTGATAACAAGCCAAGATAAAGCTCACTCCTGGGGGCTAACGCCTGCAGCTGTCTGTTTTGCCTGCACTGGTTATTTTTTTTTTACACAGAGTGTGCTGGCCAATCACAACCATGCCAATACTTGCCATGGCTGTGACTGAGCCAGAAGTGCCAACACAGTAAGTCTTTTTGATTGGCAGTAGCCTTTGATTAGAGAAGTTGTATGCTGTTTGTTACGGACCCCAAACTTTACAGTGGGGTTCGCCCATCCCTAGCTGTGACCTTTTTCGTATACATGGACTACTTACACTGTTGGTCAAAAAAGACAGACCATCCAAGCTATCAGTCACTAGCAATCATCACCTTCATTGGGGTAACAGTTATGTATTGTGTCTATAGAGTTTGGTAAAAACATACAAGATGCTTTTTTCTTTGAGTAGAAGTTTTTGGACATACCATACATTGCATTTAGTATACAGCAATCAAACCTTTTGGTACATTTGTTACATTCCCATAGGCTTGAGGGACAAACTTCCTTCTAGAAGCATGACGTAATTTACAAAGTTTAGAAGCTAATTTTACCTGTCAACATCACACCGCAGAAAAAAAATTATTTGATTTAATGCTGGAGGAAATGTAAAAAAATAACGGAGCCAGAAAATCCCTCGTTCAAATAGTTCTGTAATGAGAATATTACATCCTATTTTTGTGTTTGGGTGATACAAAGAAACATGGCCACGAAGGGCTTCCTCCTATTTCATGGTAGAGCAATGCTAAGGAATTAGTAAGGGTCACATATGCAAGGGCAGTGCAGAAAAGCAGAAAATTGCAATTAAGCGATAAGTGTGCCAGATGGAAATCCCATGCCTTTAATAAAGATAGGACATCTTGTTTTCCATCATAATAGGGACATATTGCTTAAAGCACTGCAGCAATTTGGAGTGAGGGGCAACCACTGGCTACACGTTGGCTCCAAGAGTCTGACATGATCCAACCGGCTTTTTGCATTTGATCTATCAGGAAACTAGTGGAGAATTCAGACTACAAATGTCATTATTAGCGCTGCAGTCTGATGGAGAATATACAGTTCCTTTATCAGCTCTACTGTAGTTAACCCTATGGTACAATGAGAGTTCTGCCATAGGAAATGCAGTTTACAAATAATCATAAATGACTTACAATTTACCCTGACAGTGGCCACATACATAGTAAGCATTATATCAATATTCCACAGGGCTTCACATACATCACTGTCCCCATTGGGGCTAAATTTCCTATCAGTGTGTCTTTGGAGTGTGGAAGGAAACTGGACTAGCTGGAAAAAAGCCCATTCAGACATGGGGAGAACATACAGTGGGGCAAAAAAGTATTTAGTCAGTCAGCAATAGTGCAAGTTCCACCACTTAAAAAGATGAGAGGCGTCTGTAATTTACATCATAGGTAGACCTCAACTATGGGAGACAAACTGAGAAAAAAAAATCCAGAAAATCACATTGTCTGTTTTTTTAACATTTTATTTGCATATTATGGTGGAAAATAAGTATTTGGTCAGAAACAAAATTTCATCTCAATACTTTGTAATATATCCTTTGTTGGCAATGACAGAGGTCAAACGTTTTCTGTAAGTCTTCACAAGATTGCCACACACTGTTGTTGGTATGTTGGCCCATTCCTCCATGCAGATCTCCTCTAGAGCAGTGATGTTTTTGGCTTTTCGCTTGGCAACACGGACTTTCAACTCCCTCCAAAGGTTTTCTATAGGGTTGAGATCTGGAGACTGGCTAGGCCACTCCAGGACCTTGAAATGCTTCTTACGAAGCCACTCCTTCGTTGCCCTGGCGGTGTGCTTTGGATCATTGTCATGTTGAAAGACCCAGCCACGTTTCATCTTCAATGCCCTTGCTGATGGAAGGAGGTTTGCACTCAAAATCTCACGATACATGGCCCCATTCATTCTTTCATGTACCCGGATCAGTCGTCCTGGCCCCTTTGCAGAGAAACAGCCCCAAAGCATGATGTTTCCACCACCTTGCTTTACAGTAGGTATGGTGTTTGATGGATGCAACTCAGTATTCTTTTTCCTCCAAACACGACAAGTTGTGTTTCTACCAAACAGTTCCAGTTTGGTTTCATCAGACCATAGGACATTCTCCCAAAACTCCTCTGGATCATCCAAATGCTCTCTAGCAAACTTCAGACGGGCCCGGACATGTACTGGTTTAAGCATTGGGACACGTCTGGCACTGCAGGATCTGAGTCCATGGTGGCGTAGTGTGTTACTTATGGTAGGCCTTGTTACATTGGTCCCAGCTCTCTGCAGTTCATTCAATAGGTCCCCCCGCGTGGTTCTGGGATTTTTGCTCACCGTTCTTGTGATCATTCTGACCCCACGGGGTGGGATTTTGCGTGGAGCCCCAGATCGAGGGAGATTATCAGTGGTCTTGTATGTCTTCCATTTTCTAATGATTGCTCCCACTGTTGATTTCTTCACTCCAAGCTGGTTGGCTATTGCAGATTCAGTCTTCCCAGCCTGGTGCAGGGCTACAATTTTGTTTCTGGTGTCCTTTGACAGCTCTTTGGTCTTCACCATAGTGGAGTTTGGAGTCAGACTGTTTGAGGGTGTGCACAGGTGTCTTTTTATACTGATAACAAGTTTAAACAGGTGCCATTACTACAGGTAATGAGTGGAGGAAAGAGGAGACTCTTAAAGAAGAAATTACAGGTCTGTGAGAGCCAGAAATCTTGATTGTTTGTTTCTGACCAAATACTTATTTTCCACCATAATATGCAAATAAATTGTTAAAAAAACAGACAATGTGATTTTCTGGATTTTTATTTCTCAGTTTGTCTCCCATAGTTGAGGTCTACCTATGATGTAAATTACAGACGCCTCTCATCTTTTTAAGTGGTGGAACTTGCACTATTGCTGACTGACTAAATACTTTTTTGCCCCACTGTATATGTGATCCCAGGACTCCAGTGTTAACCACTGAGCCACCACGCTGTCCATTAAATGCTTCCTAGAAATGTTCATAAATGCCATGCTGAATACAAATAGTATGCAATGTGGGACAAAACTTCACCTCTCGTTAAAACCCAACATGGCTTCTAACTCCAGTAGGAGACAAGCTCGTATTATCCACGTGCTGCAGGACCATGGAGTCACGATTTATACTGTACAGTATACAGAAATCAGCAGTGATTATAGGGGTCTGCCCAGAAGAACATTACATTCATTAGACATGTCATGAGGATCACATTTTAGGAGGTCTTTGTCTCCCAGATGTCCGGAAAAAAGGTTTTCACAGTGAAAAGTAGCTGACCCTGCCAAAATGTATATTAGTTCATATAATGTGATAAATTCATTCAATATTTAGGCTTTGATCCCACAAAACAAAATACTTGAAATTTCTGATGTTTTTTTTTTTTACTTGAGACCAGGACTGGACACAACATAGCTGAGACGTATTTTTCTAGAATCACATACCGGTAATTACATTTTTAACCCTATTTAGTCAGTAGTAGATCAGAAAGATAAGTAGAAAGAACAGACCATTACATCTGCTCTTTTCTATCCCTGTAATATTTGCACTAAACACCATCTTTAAAACTGGACTCTTTATAAATTGCAGCTAAATGGTTGTTAAAATCTTCATTCTTCAGGAGAGCGCTGATCTCCATTCATCAGCGAGTGGACAGTGCACTCCTAAAGACTGACACTTCGGACACGCGGCATGGTCTCACCGCCGGTCTGAGCTCTGCGCTCTGCCATGCTGATAGCAGAATTAAATTTGCCTCTGCACCATCGGTGGAGCACAGGGTCCCTGAAGCTGGCCAGATACAGCAATCATGGCAGCTTCAGAACCGTGCTTGCCAGCGGATTAGTAAACATGTTGTAAGTGTTGTCTCCTTGTCTAGGAAACCAGCCTCCTCTGAAATACTGCAGCGGTGGACAATAATCTAGGATTAACCCTCCTAAGCCGTCTATATGGGCATGGAGGTCATAGGAAGCTGAATAAAATGACACCTTGATATCAGTGATCTGATGTCTTATTCTGGAGAAATCCATGTTTCACTTATATGTAAAGGAGCTGTTCAGGACTATGGGCCGGACATAGATCTGCATGAGAATCTCCTCCAGAGATTATATTAAATAAAAGGAGGAGTTACCAGTGTGAGGTGTAATGGCCGCTCTCTGCTCTCCTGATCAACAGCAGGTTCCTACCTACCCACAAATGCAGACTTTACTGAGAGAGGTGTCCACATTCACCCAGGAATTCATACATCAGCCTAAGAGAGGTATTCATACACATAGGAACCCATCAGATATTTGAGACCACCTTGACGTTGATTGATGGGCAGTCATGATTTGGCCAAATTATGTGCAAAGCATCTCATTTTTTTCCTAATATTAAGAAGCCATGTTGCTATTCATATTTCATATATTTCACATTGACATGCTTTAGCACGATAGAGTGCAACCTTTTTTTGTATACTGCTCTCCTGATCTGACTGCAGGGCTGTGTGTCATTATACTTTACACATCTGTGGGTTCCTCTCAGCTTCAGCTTCCATCTCACAGGCCAACAGGGTTGCAATAATGTTGCCCTACAGCAGAGCTGTGAGAGCTGCAGCTGTTAACATTTTTGTAAGCAGACAAAGTTCAGTTCTACTGTTCGGTGCTATCACTTGGCTCTTACTGGTTACTCCTCTTTCATTTATAATAATCTCTGAAGGCAGAATCTTATGCAAATCAGTGTGCACCCCACAGCCTGGAACAGGTCATGTAAATATAAGAAGAATGTGGATTTCTCTGGAATAAGATATCAGATCATAGATAACAAGGTATCACTTTATTCAGCTTCACATGACCTGCATGCTCATATTTGCGGCTTAGGAGGGCTAATCCTACTGACATATTCTCTATAATATGGCGCCCATCTAACAGGCCCTACTGTATGCCAGCCTCATACATCTTAACTTCTAACACTTTACAACTGAATCCAACTGTATACCCCATTTTACAGTCCTGTACACAGCACTACACAGCAGAACACAAAGTGCTGAGCCACGAGGTTCCCATGTGCCTTACTACAGCATCCCACTTACAGCTCTACTTTGTGGACGAGGCCCAACTCTGCGATCAATAGTGGTTCCTCCAGCAATACCTCAATCACTGCATTACCTCGAAGGGTACAGATCCAAACACAGTCTTAGAGGTAATGCCTAGCTTTATTGTAACTTTAGTAATAAGACCTGTACTCAGTTTGTCCATGTCTTAATACAACAGAAACATAATAGCCTTCCTACTTGTTGAATTCTAACCATAGAAGATGTTATTCATGGAGACCTCGGGATGAGAGGACATGGCCAGAGGTTTGGACAGGGTCCAATGAGGAGTGACCTGTGCTCATTTCCTATTGTTATGTGAGTGACGTCCAACACTCCTATCACTAGGCACATCACAACACAAAGCCACCAGCAGTTACAAAAGCAATCTCCGGCATGTCTGCAGACCAGTTGGCAGGAATTGGCACGGCATTCGATAAGTGTGCCATGTAGCCATATTCTTACACACTTACTGTTACTGTTATAGAAATAGTCTACATTGTATTAATAATTTTAATATGAATTGCTATCAGTTATTTATTGGATGTCCTCACGTCGGTCCTTTATACAGTCTTGCACTCTTTCCACCAAAATGAGACGAGCAACCTCCTTCAGACAATGTCAATAGGTATTCATTTCGGCCACCATGTGCGCCTGGTATGAGAATATCAGCCATGAGTTCAGAGGCAGAGCTAACCAGTCTTACGAATACACCATGTGCTCATCCTCATTTTCAAGTCGCCATTTCTTTAATCTTATTTTTTCAATAGGTAATAGAAGGAAACGAGGCTAATGATGAAACAATGCTTCTCTCCAATCCATACACAGGCTTCAAAAACTAATGGTTCTGCAAATGATTTTGCGTTGAATTATTAAACATTAGGGCAATGCTCTTTGAGCCTTACTTTAATTATTCATCCTGGCGTTCAGAGGCAGAATGGAAGGTTATCGTAACGGATCATTTTTTTAAGTGTAAATAATAGAGAACATCAGACATGGTTCAAAAAGGAAAAAGATCCATAAACAATAACCAGCTCCTTATGGATCATAACTGGTTAAACGGAGGTAAGAGAGAAGCTTCATAGACTATGGATGGAGGCAATAAAACTCGGGAATCTTTGTTTTGTCCTGGAATTCCAAGAATTTCCTCTATTTAGTGAGGACACAGTCAATGCAAGGCTCCATGGAGCACATCCAAACTCCACATTCACAGCCAGGTCTCCATGAAGAACAACCACATATGACCCACAACACACGTAAAAGTAACATCTCATCTGCAAGAGGGAACATGGCTCTTGCTCTAGTATGGCTGCATGGCCACCATTGCTGTGGAGATGCCAGTGGAAAGCAGCGCCGTGAGAACAGCAGCAAACGCTGCAGCTGGCACCTTCAGGTTCAGGCTTATTTTCTCATATTCAGGAGCACCATGCATAGGAGGAGGCATCTCCCCAGCTTCCTTCTCTGATAGTACCAGCTGGGGCAGATAACCAGACACACACACATGCATAGGAGGAGGCATCTCTCCAGCTTCCTTCTCTGGTATTACCAGCTGGGGCAGATAACCAGACACACACACATGCATAGGAGGAGGCATCTCCCCAGCTTCCTTCTCTGGTATTACCAGCTGGGGCAGATGACCTGACACACATTCATGCATAGGAGGAGGCATCTCCCCAGCTTCCTTCTCTGGTATTACCAGCTGGGGCAGATGACCAGATACACATACATGCATAGGAGGCATCTCCCCAGCTTCCTCCTCTGATATTACCAACTGGGGCAGATAACCAGACACACACACATGCATAGGGGGAGGCATCTCCCCAGCTTCCTTCTGAGGTATTACCAGCTGGGGCAGATGACCAGACACACATACATGCATAGGAGGAGGCATCTCCCCAGCTTCCTTCTCTGGTATTACCAGCTGGGGCAGATGACCGGACACACACATACATGCATAGGAGGAGGCATCTCCCCAGCTTCCTCCTCTGATATTACCAACTGGGGCAGATAACCAGACACACACACATGCATATAAGGAGGCATCTCCCCAGCTTCCTTCTCTGATATTACCAGCTGGGGCAGATGACTGGACACACACATACATGAATAGGAGGAGGCATCTCCCCAGCTTCCTTCTGAGGTATTACCAGCTGGGGCAGATGACCAGACACACAGACATGCATAGGAAGAGGCATCTCCCCAGCTTCCTTCTCTGGTATTACCAGCTGGGGCAGATGACTGGACACACAGACACATGCATTTCCAGTTATTATGACTCTTCAGACTTACATGGGGATTCTACTGTACTTTGATCTATTGTTCTAAAGTGCACACGCGGCTCTGGTTTCGTACTGGGGCTGGACAGCTGCAGCCAAGTATCACATACAGTGTGCCCTGGGCTAGCTGGCTATGGCAACAGATGAGCCTGCACCAAGCTGTCTAGACTGTCATTAATATGCCACTGATTCACAGCACTGACCTACTAACTTGTGGCTTGTGTCTTACTAGGGAAAGTGAGAACCTGTCAGAATGAGTCCACATGTGAGCATATGTCATGGCATTGTGCACACAGACACCAGAAATGAGGGCAATGACAAGCCATGTTAATGTCACCACCACATCCAGGCTACAATGTCTCCAGCATCAGAGTCACCCAACATGCCATCCTACAGCCAGAAGCATGGCAGCACAAAGTTTCCTCCGGAGCACCGGTACCAGCCATGTAAAGCTCCATGTGTCAGGGCTGCCGGCATTATTAACATGCTACCATTTGTCAGCAATGTCTATGGGATCACACGTTATTAGCGCTGTCCAGCACCACAGACTGCCCAATATCAAGGGCATTTCATGAATCCATCCCCAATACAGGGAGAAGCATGGGCAGCCATCACCCAGAACACTGGGGACAGGACAATATCCATTCAGGCAACTCTATTGTCTATTACTGGAAGTGACTTCCCAGCTCCCATTGTGCTACAGTATAAGAGGGCAGCACATGGAAGGAGACAATCAGCGCAAGACACAGTGTGTACATCATACATAGCATACATAGCGAGTGCATGGGATCTATTCATCTATACAGGGTATATTTATATAGTGTACAAATATATATAGTGAGCATATGTATATACACACATCTCATACACTCACTATATATATATATATAATGTGTGTGTATATATAGAGTGTGTATGATGTGTGTATATAAAGTGTGTGTATTGTATGTGTATGTATAGTGTGTATGATGTGTGTATATAGAATGTGTGTATGATGTGTGTATATATAGACTGTGTGTATGATGTGTATACATAGTGTGTATGATGTGTGTATATAGGATGTATGTATATATAGACTGTGTGTATGATGTGTATATATAGACTGTGTGTATGATGTGTATAGTGTGTGTATGAGGTGTGTATAGTGTGTGTATGATGTGTATAGTGTGTGTATGAGGTGTGTATAGAGTGTGTATGATGTGTGTATATAAAGTGTGTGTATTGTATGTGTATGTATAGTGTGTATGATGTGTGTATATAGAATGTGTGTATGATGTGTGTATATATAGACTGTGTGTATGATGTGTATATATAGACTGTGTGCATGGTGTGTACATATAGACTGTGTGTATGATGTGTATATATAGACTGTGTGTATGATGTGTATATATAGACTGTGTGTATGATGTGTATATATAGACTGTGTGTATGATGTGTGTATAGTGTGTGTATGATGTGTATATATAGTGTGTATGATGTGTGTATAGTGTGTATGATGTGTATAGTGTGTGTATCATGTGTGTATATATAGTGTGTGTGTATGATGTGTGTATAGTGTATGTGTGTATAGTGTGTGTATGGTGTGTATATAGAGTGTGTGTGTATGATGTGTGTATAGTGTGTGTATGATGTGTATAGTGTGTATGTGTATAGTGTGTGTATATATAGTGTGTATGATGTGTATAGTGTGTGTATGATGTGTATAGTGTGTGTGATGTGTGCATAGTGTGTATCATGTGTGTATATGATGTGTATATAGTGTGTATGATGTGTGTATAGTGTGTATGATGTGTGTATAGTGTGTGTATATATAGTGTGTGTATGATGTGTATAGTGTGTGTATATGTGTATATAGTGTGCATAGTGTGTGTATAGTGTGTATGATGTGTATAGTGTGTGTATGATGTGTATAGTGTGTGTATGATGTGTATAGTGTGTGTATGATGTGTATAGTGTGTGTATGATGTGTGTATATATAGTGTGTGTATGATGTGTGTATATATAGTGTGTGTATGATGTGTATAGTGTGTGTATGGTGTGTGTATGATGTGTGTGTATATAGTGTGTGTATGATGTGTGTGTATATATAGTGTGTATGTAGTGTATGATGTGTATATATAGTGTGTATATATAGTGTGTGTCTGATGTGTGTATATAGTGTGTATGATGTGTGTATAATGTGTGTATATAGTGTGTGTACAGTGTGTGTATGATGTGTGTATATATAGTGTGTATGATGTGTATATATAGTGTGTATGATGTGTGTATGATGTGTGTATATATAGTGTGTGTATAGTGTGTGTATATATAGTGTGTATATATAGTGTGTGTATGATGTGTATATATAGTGTGTATAGTGTATGTATGATGTGTGTATGATGTGTATAGTGTGTGTATAGTGTGTATATAGTGTGTGTATTGTGTGTATATATAGTGTGTGTATAGTGTGTGTATGATGTGTATATATAGTGTGTATAGTGTATGTATGATGTGTGTATGATGTGTATAGTGTGTGTATATATAGTGTGTGTATATATAGTGTGTATATATAGTGTGTATATAGTGTGTGTATAGTGTGTGTATGATGTGTGTATATATAGTGTGTGTATGATGTGTGTATATATAGTGTGTGTGTATATATAGTGTGTATGATGTGTATGATATGTGTATGATGTGTGTATGATGTGTATATATGGTGTGTGTATGATGTGTATGATGTGTGTATGATGTGTGCTTGTACAGTCTGCCAGTCAGCAGTGTTGGGGAGTTGATCACATGTGTGTATAGTGTCTGTATATATAGTGTGTATGATGTGTGTATATATAGTGTGTGTATGATGTGTGCTTGTACAGTATGCCAGTCAGCAGTGTCAGGGAGTTGATCACATGTGTGTATAGTGTGTATGATGTGTATAGTGTGTGTATAGTGTGTGTACATGTGTGTATGATGTGTATGATGTGTGCTTGTACAGTATGCCAGTCAGCAGTGTCAGGGAGTTGATCACATGTGTGTATAGTGTGTATGATGTGTGTATATATAGTGTGTATGATGTGTATAGTGTGTGTATATATAGTGTGTGTATGATGTGTGTACAGTGTGTGTATGATGTGTATGATGTGTGCTTGTACAGTATGCCAGTCAGCAGTGTCAGGTCACATGTGTGTATAGTGTGTGTATAGTGTGTATGATGTGTATAGTATGTGTACAGTGTGTGTACAGTGTGTGTATGATGTGTATGATGTGTGTATGATGTGTGTATAGTGTGTATGATGTGTGTATAGTGTGTATGATGTGTACAGTGTGTGTATGATGTGTATGATGTGTGCTTGTACAGTGTGCCAGTCAGCAGTGTCGGGTCACATGTGTGTATAGTGTGTGTGTATATATAGTGTGTATGATGTGTATAGTGTGTGTACAGTGTGTGTATGATGTGTATGATGTGTGTATGATGTGTGTATAGTGTGTATGATGTGTACAGTGTGTGTATGATGTGTATGATGTGTGCTTGTACAGTGTGCCAGTCAGCAGTGTCAGGTCACATGTGTGTATAGTGTGTGTATATATAGTGTGTATGATGTGTATAGTGTGTGTATAGTGTGTGTACAGTGTGTGTACAGTGTGTGTATGATGTGTATGATGTGTGCTTGTACAGTCTGCCAGTCAGCAATGTCGGGTCGCATGTGTGTATAGTGTGTGTATAGTGTGTGTACAGTGTGTGTATGATGTGTGCTTGTACAGTATGCCAGTCAGCAGTGTTGGGTCACATGTGTGTATAGTGTGTGTACAGTGTGTGTATAGTGTGTGTATGATGTGTATGATGTGTGCTTGTACAGTCTGCCAGTCAGTAGTGTCGGGTCACATGTGTGTATAGTGTGTGTATAGTGTGTGTACAGTGTGTGTATGATGTGTGCTTGTACAGTCTGCCAGTCAGCAGTGTTGGGTCACATGTGTGTATAGTGTGTGTATAGTGTGTGTACAGTGTGTGTACAGTGTGTGTATGATGTGTATGATGTGTGCTTGTACAGTCTGCCAGTCAGCAGTGTTGGGTCACATGTGTGTATAGTGTGTGTATAGTGTGTGTACAGTGTGTGTATAGTGTGTGTACAGTGTGTGTATGATGTGTATGATGTGTGCTTGTACAGTCTGCCAGTCAGCAGTGTCGGGTCACATGTGTGTACAGTGTGTGTATAGTGTGTGTACAGTGTGTGTATGATGTGTATGATGTGTGCTTGTACAGTCTGCCAGTCAGCAGTGTTGGGTCACATGTGTGTATAGTGTGTGTATAGTGTGTGTACAGTGTGTGTATAGTGTGTGTACAGTGTGTGTATGATGTGTATGATGTGTGCTTGTACAGTCTGCCAGTCAGCAGTGTCGGGTCACATGTGTGTACAGTGTGTGTATAGTGTGTGTACAGTGTGTGTATGATGTGTATGATGTGTGCTTGTACAGTCTGCCAGTCAGCAGTGTTGGGTCACATGTGTGTATAGTGTGTGTATAGTGTGTGTACAGTGTGTGTACAGTGTGTGTACAGTGTGTGTATAGTGTGTGTATGATGTGTATGATGTGTGCTTGTACAGTCTGCCAGTCAGCAGTGTCGGGTCACATGTGTGTACAGTGTGTGTATAGTGTGTGTACAGTGTGTGTACAGTGTGTGTACAGTGTGTGTACAGTGTGTGTATGATGTGTATGATGTGTGCTTGTACAGTCTGCCAGTCAGCAGTGTCGGGTCACATGTGTGGTGAGCTCACGCCATTGTAAGGAACCATCTGATGTAGTGTCCCGGGATGGCGCTGCCCAGCAGGCACCGTGTCCGCGATCTGCAGACTGGAGACCCCCGGGCCGCCCCCGGGCCAGCAGTGTGCGGGGGGAGTGTGACCATCACCTGCTGCCAGTTCTCCTCCAGGGACGGCATTGCTGAGAAGTAGCCCGTGTCGTGCACAATCTGCAGCTCCTGGAAGATGCTGTAACTCGCCAAAACATCCATGGCTGCAGGCGGGGAGGCTGAGCGGGTAATCCTGTGCCGGCTCCGGCTAGATCCACTGTCCGATCACCGCTGCGCACAGTCAGGGGAAGCAGCGGTACACGAGGGTGCTGCTCAGTCACTGGCCGGCAGCGGAGTGTGCGGAGCCAGTGTGCGGCTGGACCAGGAGGAGGGATGCGCCTCACTGACACGGGCTTGTCATCTCCGTGCTGTGCTCTCTGCTTAGGAGGTGGGGAAGAAGCGCTCCAGCTTTTCCTCCTCTCTTCTAGCCCCCTCTCCCCCCCTTTGCTGCTTAAGACACTTTCTTCCTCCTCCTCCAGATCTGGCAGATGAGTAAACTCCTCCCCTCTACCTTACTCATCCTCCTCCCTTGTATAGTCAAGATACGCATGCGCGAAAAATTTCTTGGAAAAATCTGCCACTTAGTAGAGCATGTGACCATGTAAGGAAAACAGGGAGGGAGGAGGCGTGTCTTAGTGAAGCAGAGGGATGTGACAGTGCTATGGACCAATTAGACACCAGAGATTTCTGTAGTGGGCGGGGTGTATGACAAACAAGCGTTTTGATTGGCTGGCGGGAAAACTTCTAGGCTGCCTTACAAGGCAGTGTAAGGAGAGCTATTTTTAGAGGTCTATATAAGCAGCGGCCGGAGCGTCCAAGCAGCAGAAGTGTGCAGAGTACGGGCGCAAATGGATGGATGCGGAGCCGGAGCTATTCGTCCTGTACAGCTCGGCTTGTGTGACTCCACTATCGTCTCCGGCATCCTCACAAACGCACTGTGCTTCCCTAGAATGCTGTGTGAATGCGTGCATGGAAGTGGATGTTACGTAGGAAGTGATGGAGCAGGACTGTTATGTGGCAAGCGGTGTCTCCATAAGCTGCTGTATAACGCGCAGCGGTCTCCACTGGCTGCGCTGAGGAAGGGACTAGTGTGCTATCATGTGCCTCACTCTGCCCCCGTACTACCACCATCTGCCCGGGTGACTCCACCATCTGCCCCTGTAATACCATCTGCCCCTGTAATACCACCATCTGCCCCGGTGACTCCACCATCTGCCCCGGTGACTCCACCATCTGCCCCAGTGACTCCACCATCTGCCCCTGTAATACCACCATCTGCCCCTGTAATACCACCATCTGCCCCTGTAATACCACCATCTGCCCCTGTAATACCACCATCTGCCCCTGTAATACCACCATCTGCCCCTGTAATACCACCATCTGCCCCTGTAATACCACCATCTGCCCCTGTAATACCACCATCTGCCCCTGTAATACCACCATCTGCCCCTGTAATACCACCATCTGCCCCTGTAATACCACCATCTGCCCCTGTAATACCACCATCTGCCCCGGTGACTCCACCATCTGCCCCAGTGACTCCACCATCTGCCCCTGTAATACCACCATCTGCCCCTGTAATACCACCATCTGCCCCTGTAATACTACCATCTGCCCCTGTAATACCACCATCTGCCCCGGTGACTCCACCATCTGCCCCAGTGACTCCACCATCTGCCCCGGTGACTCCACCATCTGCCCCGGTGACTCCACCATCTGCCCCTATAATACCACCATCTGCCCCAGTGACTCCACCATCTGCCCCAGTGACTCCACCATCTGCCCCTGTAATACCACCATCTGCCCCGGTGACTCCACCATCTGCCCCTGTAATACCACCATCTGCCCCGGTGACTCCACCATCTGCCCCTGTAATACCACCATCTGCCCCGGTGACTCCACCATCTGCCCCTGTAATACCACCATCTGCCCCGGTGACTCCACCATCTGCCCCTGTAATACCACCATCTGCCCCGGTGACTCCACCATCTGCCCCTGTAATACCACCATCTGCCCCGGTGACTTCACCATCTGCCCCGGTGACTCCACCATCTGCCCCTGTAACACCACCATCTATCTGCCCCTGGAATACCACCATCTGCCCCAGTGACTCCACCATCTGCCCCTGTAATACCACCATCTGCCCTGGTGACTTCACCATCTGCCCCGGTGACTCCACCATCTGCCCCTGTAATACCACCATCTATCTGCCCCTGTAATACCACCATCTGCCCCGGTAACTCCACAATCTTCCCCAGTGACACCACCATCTGCCCCTGTAATTCCACCATCTGCCCCTGTAATACCACCATCTGCCCCGGTGACTCCACCATCTGCCCCTGTAATACCACCATCTGCCCCGGTGACTCTACCATCTGCCCCTGTAATACCACCATCTGCCCCGGTGACTCCACCATCTGCCCCTGTAATACTACCATCTGCCCCGGTGACTTCACCATCTGCCCCGGTGACTCCACCATCTGCCCCTGTAATACCACCATCTATCTGCCCCTGTAATACCACCATCTGCCCCGGTGACTCCACCATCTGCCCCTGTAATACCACCATCTGCCCCGGTGACTTCACCATCTGCCCCGGTGACTCCACCATCTGCCCCTGTAATACCACCATCTATCTGCCCCTGTAATACCACCATCTGCCCCGGTAACTCCACAATCTTCCCCAGTGACACCACCATCTGCCCCTGTAATACCACCATCTGCCCCGGTGACTCCACAATCTTCCCCAGTGACTCCATCTGCCCCTGTGACACCACCATCTGCCCCTGTAATACCACCATCTGCCCCAGTAACTCCATCATCTGCCCCGGTGACTCCACCATCTGCCCCAGTGACCACCATCTATCTGCCCCTGTAATACCACCATCTGCCCCAGTGACTCCACCATCTGCCCCGATGACTCCACCATCTGCCCCTGTAATACCACCATCTGCCCCAGTGACTCCACCATCTGCCCCGGTGACTCCATCTGCTCCCCATGACTCTGCAGTTTGCTCCCGTGACTCGACCATCTGCCCCAGTGACTTCACCATCTGCCCCAGTAAATCCACCATCTGCCCCAGTGACTCCACAATCTTCCCCAGTGACTCAATCTGCCCCGTGACTCCACCATCTGCCCCCTATGACTCTTCAATCTGCCCCTGTGAGACCGCAATCTGCCCCTGTGACTCCACTATCTGCCCCTGTAATACCACCATCTGCCTCATTGACTCCACCATCTGCCCCAGTGACTCCACCATCTGCCCCTGTAATACCACCATCTGCCCCAGTGACTCCACCATCTGCCACGGTGACATCACCATCTGCCCCGGTGACTCCATCTGCTCTCCATGACTCTGCAATTTGCTCCCGTGACTCGACCATCTGCCCCAGTGACTTCACCATCTGCCACAGTAACTCCACCATCTGCCCCGGTGACTCCACCATCTGCCCCAGTGACTTCACCATCTGCCACAGTAACTCCACCATCTGCCACAGTAACTCCACCATCTGCCCCTGTGACTCCATCTGCTCCCTATGACTCTGCAATCTGCTCCTGTGACTCCACCATCTGCCCCGGTTACTCCACCATCTGCCCCTGTAATACCACCATCTGCCCTGCTGACTCCACAATCTTCCCCAGTGACTCCACCATCTGCCCCTGTGACACCACCATCTGCCCCGTGACTCAACCATCTGCCCCCTATGCCTCTTCAATCTGCCCCTGACACCACAATCTGCCGCTGTGACTCCACTATCTGCCCCCCATGACTCTGCAATCTGCCCCTGTGACACCGCAATCTGCCCCTGTGACTCCACAATCTGTCCCTGACTCCACAATCTGCCCCTGTGTCTCCAAAATCTGCCCCTGTGACTCCACAATCTGCTCATGTGACTCCACAATCTACCCGTGTCTCAACAATGTGCCACTGTGACTCCACAGTCTGCCCCTGTGTCTCCACAATCTGCTCCTGACTCCACAATCTGCCCCTGTGACTCCACAATCTGCCTGTGTCTCCACAATCTGCCCCTGTGTCTCCACAATCTGCTCCTGACTCCACAATCTGCCCCTGTGTCTCCACAATCTGCCTGTGTCTCCACAATCTGCCCCGTGACTCCACAATCTGCCCCTGTGACTCCACAATCTGCTCCTGACTCCACAATCTGCCCCTGTGTCTCCACAATCTGCCTGTGTCTCCACAATCTGCCCCTGTGTCTCCACAATCTGCTCCTGACTCCACAATCTGCCCCTGTGTCTCCACAATCTGCCTGTGTCTCCACAATCTGCCCCGTGACTCCACAATCTGCCCCTGTGACTCCACAATCTGCTCCTGACTCCACAATCTGCCCGTGTCTCCACAATCTGCCCCTGTGACTCCACAATCTGCCCCTGTGACTCCACAATCTGCTCCTGACTCCACAATCTGCCCCTGTGACTCCACAATCTGCCCCTGTGTTTCCACAATCTGCCCCTGTGACTCCACAATCTGCCCCTGTGACTCCACAATCTGCTCCTGACTCCACAATGTGCCTCTGTGTCTCCACAATCTGCCCGTGTCGCCACCATCTGCCCCTGTGACTCCACAGTCTGCCCCTGTGACTCCACAATCTGCTCCTGACTCCACAATGTGCCCCTGTGTCTCCACAATCTGCCCCTGTGACTCCACAATCTGCTCCTGACTCCACAATCTGCCCCTGTGACTCCACAATCTGCTCTTGACAGGAAGCGCTGGGCAGGATGCAGGACGGAATCAAATCCCTGCAGCTCCGCTCCCCTGCCATTTTTTCCTGTAGGCAGCAGAGCTGCAGCGATCGCTCCTTGCCCACCGATTGCCCTCAGTGTTAGCTGCCGTGCAGGGGCCCACCTCTGGGGCCCCGATGTAGCTGCATCGGCTTTACTGTAGACCTGATGACGCTATGCGGCCAGTCAATCACAGTAATGCCGCAGCCGAGATGGCTGTGGCATTACAGTGACGGACAAGCAAACCCCAGATGTTCATTGGCTGTCTAAAAAGCACCAGACATGCGGGACGGGGACTTGAGCTCCTGCGCAAACATTAAAAAGAATACTCGCTGAGTAACGAGCATCCCGAGTACTCTGATACTCGCTCATCACTAAAAGGCATAAAACAAAACAAAACACAGTTCCTGAATTGCTGGTCTTTGTTCATTCTGCCTCCCAAAAATCTGAATACAATGCGATAAAAAAATGTCATGTGCAATGAAAATAGAACCAATAAAAAAAATCAACTTGTCAAAAACAAGCCCTCACATGACCCATTGGATAGAATTATTGAAAAATTTTAGCTTCCAAAATATGGCAACGTAAAAACTTGTTTTGCAAAAGAAAAAAAAGAAAAAAAACTGCAATTAAAAATTGATTTCAATTTGATATCACTGTAATCACACTGACCCGAATAATAAAGTCGTCTAATCACTTATACCAAACGAGGAACAGCGTAAAAAATAAAAGCAATTCTTGACCTGTTAGTGATTGGTTTATTCTGCCTCCCAAAGATTGCAGTAAGGCTCGGCTCACATTTGTCTTGCTCTACGCAATCTCTGAAATACGTGATTCAGATGGAACCTCTGACGGAAGATTCCCTATAATGAGACAGATGGAGGCACTGTGCTGTCTGACCTGTCATCCGGCGGTGTACGTCTTTTTAACCCCTTTACCCCCAAGGGTGGTTTGCACGTTATGGACCGGGCCAATTTTTACAATTCTGACCACTGTCCCTTTATGAGGTTATAACTCTGGAACGCTTCAACGGATCCCGGTGATTCTGACATTGTTTTCTCGTGACATATTGTACTTCATGATAGTGGTAAAATTTCTTTGATATTACCTGCGTTTATTTGTGAAAAAAACGGAAATATGGCGAAAATTTTGAAAATTTCGCAATTTTCTAACTTTGAATTTTTATGCAATTAAATCACAGAGATATGTCACACAAAATACTTAATAAGTAACATTTCCCACATGTCTACTTTACATCAGCACAATTTTGGAACCAAAATTTTTTTCTGTTAGGGAGTTATAAGGGTTAAAAGTTGACCAGCAATTTCTCATTTTTACAACAAAATTTAGAAAACCATTTTTTTAGGGACCACCTCACATTTGAAGTCATTTTGAGGGGTCTATATGGCAGAAAATACCCAAAAGTGACACCATTCTAAAAACTGCACCCCTCAAGGTGCGCAAAACCATATTCAAGAAGTTGATTAACCCTTCAGGTGTTTCACAGCAGCAGAAGCAACATGTAAGGAAAAAATTAACATTTTACTTTTTAGTCACAAAAATGATCTTTCAGCAATAATTCTTTTAATTTCCCAAGGGTAAAAAGATTAAATGGACCTCAAAAGTTGTTGTCCAATTTGTCCTGAGTACGCTGATACCCCACATGTGAGGGGGAACCACTTTTTGGGCGCACGGCAGGGCTCAGAAGGAAAGGAGCGCCGTTTGACATTTTCAATCTAAAATCGGCTGGAATTGAGATCGGACGCCATGTCGCGTTTGGCGAGCCCCTGATGTGCCTAAACAGTGGAAAACCACCACAAGTGACCCCATTTTGGAAACTAGACCCCCTAAGGAACTTATCTAGATGTGTCGTGAGAACTTTTATCCCCCAAGTGCTTTACGAAAGTCTATAATGCCCGGGCGTGAAAATAAAAAATCCTATTTTTTCCACAAACATGATCGTTTAGTCCCCAATTTTTTATTTTCTCAAGGGTAAAAGGAGAAATTGGACCCCAAAAGTTGTTGTCCACTTTGTCCTGAGTACGCTGATACCCCATATGTAGGGGGGAACCACTGTTTGGGCGCATGGCAGGGCTCAGAAGGAAAGGAGCGCTGTTTGGCATTTTCAAGCTAAAATTGGCTGGAATTGAGATCAGACGCCATGTTGCGTTTGGCAAGCCCCTGATGTGCCTAAACAGTGGAAAACCCCCACAAGTGACCCCATTTTGGAAACTAGACCCCCTAAGGAACTTATCTAGATGTGTCGTGAGCACTTTTATCCCCCAAGTGCTTCACGAAAGTTTATAATGCCCGGGCGTGAAAATAAAAAATCCTATTTTTTCCACAAACATGATCGTTTAGTCCCCAATTTTTTATTTTCTCAAGGGTAAAAGGAGAAATTGGACCCCAAAAGTTGTTGTCCACTTTGTCCTGAGTATGCTGATACCCCATATGTAGGGGGGAACCACTGTTTGGGCGCATGGCAGGGCTCAGAAGGAAAGGAGCGCTGTTTGGCATTTTCAAGCTAAAATTGGCTGGAATTGAGATCAGACGCCATGTTGCGTTTGGCAAGCCCCTGATGTGCCTAAACAGTGGAAAACCCCCACAAGTGACCCCATTTTGGAAACTAGACCCCCTAAGGAACTTATCTAGATGTGTCGTGAGCACTTTTATCCCCCAAGTACTTCACGAAAGTTTATAATGCCCGGGCGTGAAAATAAAAAATCCTATTTTTTCCACAAACATGATCGTTTAGTCCCCAATTTTTTATTTTCTCAAGGGTAAAAGGAGAAATTGGACCCCAAAAGTTGTTGTCCAATTTGTCCTGAGTACGCTGATACCCCATATGTAGGGGGGAACCACTGTTTGGGCGCATGGCAGGGCTCAGAAGGAAAGGAGAGCCGTTTGACATTTTCAAGCTAAAATTGGCTGGAATTGAGATCGGACGCCATGTCGCTTTGGCAAGCCCCTGATGTGCCTAAACAGTGGAAAACCCCCACAAGTGACCCCATTTTGGAAACTAGACCCTTTAAGCAACTTATCTAGATGTGTCGTGAGCACTTTTATCCCCCAAGTGCTTCACGAAAGTCTATAATGCCCGGGCGTGAAAATAAAAAATCCTATTTTTTCCACAAACATGATCGTTCAATCCCCAATTTTTTATTTTCTCAAGGGTAAAAGGAGAAATTGGACCCCAAAAGTTGTTGTCCACTTTGTCCTGAGTACGCTTATACCCCATATGTAGGGGGGAACCACTGTTTGGGCGCATGGCAGGGCTCAGAAGGAAAGGAGCGCCGTTTGGCATTTTCAAGCTAAAATTGGCTGGAATTGAGATCAGACGCCATGTTGCGTTTGGCGAGCCCCTGATGTGCCTAAACAGTGGAAAACCCCCACAAGTGACCCCATTTTGGAAACTAGACCCCCTAAGGAACTTATCTAGATGTGTCGTGAGCACTTTTATCCCCCAAGTGCTTCACGAAAGTTTATAATGCCCGGGCGTGAAAATAAAAAATCCTATTTTTTCCACAAACATGATCGTTTAGTCCCCAATTTTTTATTTTCTCAAGGGTAAAAGGAGAAATTGGACCCCAAAAGTTGTTGTCCACTTTGTCCTGAGTACGCTTATACCCCATATGTAGGGGGGAACCACTGTTTGGGCGCATGGCAGGGCTCAGAAGGAAAGGAGCGCCGTTTGGCATTTTCAAGCTAAAATTGTCTGGAATTGAGATCAGACGCCATGTTGCGTTTGGCAAGGCTCTGATGTGCCTAAACAGTGGAAAACCCCCACAAGTGACCCCATTTTGGAAACAAGACCCTTTAAGGAACTTATCTAGATGTGTCGTGAGCACTTTTGTCCCCCAAGTGCTTCACAAAAGTTTATAATGCCCGGGCGTGAAAAAAAAAACCCCTATTTTTTCCCACAAAAATGATCATTTAGTCCCCAATTTTTAATTTTCCCAAGTGTAACAGGAGAAATTGGACCCCAAAAGTTGTTGTCCAATTTGTCCTGAGTACGCTGATACCCCACATGTGGGAGAAAACTACTGTTTGGGTACACTTCGGGGCTCGGAAGGGAAGTAGTGACGTTTTGAAAAGCAGACTTTGATGGAATGGTACGCGGACATCATGTTCTGTTTGCAGAGCCCCTGATGTGCCTGAACAGTAGAAATCCCCTACAAGTGACCCCATTTTGGAAACTAGACCTAATTTGGAACTTATCTAGGTGTGTGGTGACAATTTTGAACCCCCAAGTGTTTCACTTAAATTTATAACGCCCGGGCGTGAAAATAAAATATCCTATTTTTTCCTACAAAAATGATCATTTAGTCCCCAATTTTTAATTTTCCCAAGTGTAACAGGAGAAATTGGACGCCAAAAGTTGTTGTCCAATTTGTCCTGAATACGGTGATACCCCACATGTGGGAAAAAATACTGTTTGGGCACACGTCGGGGCTCGGAAGGGATGTGGTGACGTTTTGGAAAGCAGACTTTGATGGAATGGTCTGCAGGCGTCATGTTCCGTTTGCAGAGCCCCTGATGTGCCCAAACAGTAAAAAAAAAACCACAAGTGACATTTTGTAAACTAGATCCCCAATGAACTTACATAGATGTGCCCCCTTTTTGGAACTAATCTACTGTAAAGTAAATTAGTAGTGCATGGAGGTGTGGTACACTCTGAAGCAATCCTTCATACACAGGCCAGGTTTTTCGGGGCAGGTGTCGCATTGATAAATGGTGTCCTTGCGTATTCCCCTTTTGTAACACACTCGGCACCTTTTTTGCGACTTACCTCTTTTTGCAGTTTGCGGGACCTCCCCCGGGAAATGCTGACCTGGTACGATACGAGCACCTTCAGTTCCGGAAGTACTGGGGCCAGCTCCTTCCCTCGTGCCAAATAACAGGGCCTTAACCACTACCTCCTGGAACTGAAGGTACGACGTATCGCTGTGGCGTGCACATCGTGACAGCAGGAAAGCGTTGAGCATTGCCATTTGTACGATGTGCACGGACAGCTTTTTGTACCACACCTTGGCCTTCCTCAAAGCACTGTATGGTTGGAGGAGTTGATCGGAGAGATCAACGCCCCCCATGTTTTTGTTGTACCCCAGTACACAGTCCGGTTTGCAGACCTGTGTAGAGGTACCCCGTACAGTGCTGAGGGCACTGCCATCACCGTGTATGGTGGTCAAGAGAAGGACATCCCTCTTGTCCTTGTACTTGACCACCAGCAGGTGGTCGCTACATTGGGCTCTGCTCTCACCTTTTCTGAGCATCTGCCCAAGTAGCGTCTTTGGGAGGCCTCTCTGATTTTTGCGGACAGTACCGCAGGCTGCGGTACCTCGCGCAGAGAGGGATTTGTAGAGTGGGATGCTGGAATAAAAGTTATCAGTGTAGAGGTGATAACCTTTATCCAGCAGTGGGTGCACCAAATCCCACACTATTTTCCCACTCACTCCCAGGACAGGGGGACACTCAGGCGGTTCAATCCTGCTGTCCTTCCCCTCGTAGACTCTAAAGCTGTGGGTGTACCCTGAGGTACTCTCACACAGCTTGTAGAGTTTGATTCCATACCTGGCCCTCTTGCTGGGCAGGTATTGACGGAATCCGAGCCGCCCCTTAAAATGAACCAAGGACTCATCCACGCAGATGTCCCTTTTGGGCACGTACACTTCACCGAACTTTTTGTTGAAGTGTTCGATGACAGGCCGAACTTTGAACAGACGGTCAAAGTTGGGGTCATCTCATGCGGGACACTGTGCATTATCGGAATAATGCAGGAACTTGTGGATGGCCTCAAAACGCGTTCGGACCATGACCATTCGGAACACTGGAGTGTTGAATAAAATATCAACACTCCAATATTGCCGAACTTCTGGCTTCTTCAGGAGCCCCATATGAAGCATCAGGCCCCAAAACTGCATCATCTCAACTGCGTCTACAGGAGACCAGTTGGAATATGATGAACCGGTGTTTTGCTCCAAAAATTGACGAGCGTACAAATTAGTTTGCTCCACCATGAGGTTAACAAAATCCTCAGAGAAAAAGACTTTGAAAAAGTCTATTTCTGTGAGACCGGTGGTGTCAAACCTGATTCCTGATTCTGCCACAAAATCAGGAATCAGTGGCTCGTAATTTTCGGGGGGCGAGGTCCATACGGGGTCCGAAGAGGGGCGCGCTGGTTCATCTTCAGGAGTGGGCCCTGCCTCATCTTCATCTTCATGAATGATGGGCACTTCTTCTGTCCTGCGGCGTCTGCGTGGCGGTTCCGCAGGGCCGGAGGAGGAAGATGAGGAGGGGGAAGAGGATGAGGAAGAGGATGAGGAAGAATCAGAAAAATAAAGAAAAGTGGGATCCTCTCCCTCGCTATCAGTGTCGGAGGCAAGGAAAGCATATGCCTCCTCCGCTGAATAGCGCTGTTGGGACGAACGGGACGAACGGGACATTTTTTTGTCAGTATGGTGCTTTTGTGTACTTTATTGGTAACTGTGTACGTGTGGGGGGATAGTGTTTGGTGCAAACTATTCTAAAAAGAAAAAGCTAAAGGAAAAAAAAAGCAAAGGGGAGAAAAAAATACCTGTGAAAGGAAAAGTCTAAAACAGCAGGCCCTAGCTCTGATAAGTGAACCGCGTCACTTATCAAATTTCGGCGCCTGCTGGGTGTACGAACGGGGATGTGGAAAAAACGCCAGGCACGAGAGCTCTGATAAGTGACACGGTTCACTTATCAGAGTTCGGCGGCTGCTGGGTGTGCGAACGGGGATGTGAAAAGGGAAGGCACAGATTAGACGCGGCGGCAGGGGGAGCGCAAGGGGATGGGGGGAAAAAAAAAAAAGAAAAGGCACAGATTAGACGCAGCGGCTGGGGGAGCGCACGGAGATGGGAAAAAGAAAAGAAAAGGGAAGGCACAAATTAAACGCGGCGGCTGGGGGAGCGCAAGGGGATGGGGGAAAAAAAAAAAGGAAAGGCACGGATTAGACGCAGCGGCTGGGGGAGCGCACGGAGATGGGAAAAAAGAAAAGAAAAGGGAAGGCACAAGTTAAACGCGGCGGCTGGGGGAGCGCAAGGGGATGGGGGGAAAAAAAAAAGGAAAGGCACGGATTAGACGCAGCGGCTGGGGGAGCGCACAGAGATGGGAAAAAAAAAAAAAAGAAAGAAAAGGGAAGGCACAGATTACACGCGGCGGCTGGGGTAGCGCAAGGGGATGGGGGAAAAAAAAAAAGAAAAGGCACGGATTAGACGCAGCGGCTGGGGGAGCGCACGGAGATGGGAAAAAAGAAAAGAAAAGGGAAGGCACAAATTAAACGCGGCGGCTGGGGGAGCGCAAGGGGATGGGGGAAAAAAAAAAAAAGGAAAGACACGGATTAGACGCAGCGGCTGGGGGAGCGCACGGGGATGGGGAAAAAAAAAAAGAAAAGGCACGGATTAGACGCAGCGGCTGGGGGAGCGCACGGGGATGGTGAAAAAAAAAAAGAAAAGGCACGGATTAGACGCAGCGGCTGGGGGAGCGCACGGAGATGGGAAAAAAGAAAAGAAAAGGGAAGGCACAAATTAAACGCGGCGGCTGGGGGAGCGCAAGGGGATGGGGGAAAAAAAAAAAAAGGAAAGACACGGATTAGACGCAGCGGCTGGGGGAGCGCACGGGGATGGGGAAAAAAAAAAAGAAAAGGCACGGATTAGACGCAGCGGCTGGGGGAGCGCACGGGGATGGTGAAAAAAAAAAAGAAAAGGCACGGATTAGACGCGGCGGCTGGGGGAGCGCACGGGGATGGGGAAAAAAAAGTAAGCACGAGTGTTGATAGGGGAACTGCGTCACCAATCAACGCTCGGCGGCGCTAAGGGGGTGAAAAAAAAGCGAGCACGAGTGTTGATAGGTGAACTGCGTCACCAATCAACGCTCGGCGGCTGCTAAATTTGGGCACGGATACGGCGCAAGGAGGGGGATGGGAGAAGGGGGGATGGGAGAAGGGGGGATGGGAGAAGGGGGGATGGGAGAATGAATAGAGATCGGGCCGGGACCGGGGTATCAACACTTACGGTTTGTAGTCTCTCTTCTTTCTTCTCTCTTCTCTCTTCTTTCTTTAGCAAGAATTGTGGTGTCACAGGCTACTGTGGCACCACAAGTCTCAGCACAGGAGGGGATCTCGCAGCGTGACCGCTCTGAAGGAATCCTCACCAAGTGTGAGGATTCCTTCAGAGCAGTTACACAGGTCAGGGGCAGGTGAGACAGGTCACAGAGCGGTCACACCGCTGCTGTGACCTGTGATTGGTGGGATCGATGATCACATCGATCCCACCAATCAAAGAAGGCCCTGGTGACGCTGGTGTTGCTATGCACCAGCCTATGATCGGAGCTCACAGCTCCGATCATAGGCAGGTCACCAGCAGGTCACCAGCAGGTGACAGGCAGGTGACAGGCAGGTCACCGGCAGGTCACCATCAGGGCACAGCGCGGTCACACCGCTGCTGTGCCCTGTGATTGGCGCGATCGACGATCACATCGATCGCGCCAATCAGACTAGAAGGATGCCGGTCCAGAGGCAGGGAACAGGGGGCTGCAGAGCGCGCAGGTAGGCAGGACACAGCGGCGGTAACAGCGGCGGTAACACCGCCGCTGTGTCCTGCGATTGGCGCGATCGATGTGATCGTCGATCGCGCCAATCAGCGTTGAATGCTCCGGAGCCATGGCAGGGGATCCGGAGCCATGGTCCGGGGCTGCAGAGCGCGCAGGGACAGGCAGGGCACAGAGCGGTAACACCGCCGCTGTGCCCTGCGATCGGCGCGATCGATCGATCTCGATTGCGCCAATCCTGGGGGGGTGTGGGCCCATGCCTGGCACTGCCAGGCACTGGCCTAGGATCGAGTACATCGGTACTCGATCCTAGGCTGGGACCTCACTGTTTCAGCCAAATTGATTGGCTGAAACAATGAGAAAGGCTGCGATTGGCTGCTCAGAATTGAGCAGCCAATCACAGCGATCGGGAGGCCGGGGGGGGCGGCGACAGGCCCTAGGATGCCGACACCATCTTCCTGCAGGTAAGATGGCGTCGGAATTTTAATGCGATCACTGCGACTTAAGTCGCAGTGTCGCATTAAAGGGCATGACGTACTATTCCGTCCTTGGGAAGTAAAGCCCACCCCACATGGACGGAATAGTACGTCTGATGGCAGAAAGGGGTTAAGCATGGATAAAAGTGCGCTCGACCACAGTTTTGTGCACTTCTGAAAAGAAGGATACCACTGAACAGAGGAAAAATGGAGTCCAGAGTAACGCTGCTGCCACATTATAGTGAATGGATCCTTCAGGGGTTTCATCTGAATCAAATCCATCAGAGATTTAGATGGAAACCTTGATGTAAGTGCTCAGCGCAGAATAAATGTGATCCAAAATGCTATGTAAAATGCTCCTAATAAAAGCTTCATTTAACCCTCCGTCACATACAATATTCGGACTAACGAGTTCACATACAATGTGCCTGTCAGGCACCTGCTGGAAAAATACCTATAATATCTAATGTTTGCAATTTCAGTGCTCTAAAAGTGATCATTGACCTTCATAGGGATGTAATAAAAGAGACTACACATAATCAGTTGCAAAAAAAACCATTTACTTAACATAAAACTAATAACTATGAAATACAAACTTTTCAAAACTCCCGCCAAATTGTCCCCAGTTCGACTCTCTCAAAAAAATGTACAAAGAAAATTTTTGAACACAAACTTAATTTTAAGGTACCTTAAGTACTATTAAAAAACATATTCAATCAGAAGTAGATGCTGAGGTTTCCCCAGAAAAGTCACACTTGCAGAGCAAATAGCAAGAATTACACACCATTTTTGCATGTGTCAGGCAAATTGCTTTATGACATTTGAGACATTCATAATTTGAAAGCCTTCTGGTTCCGCTTTCCGTTTGGCAGGTGGTGCATCTCCTTCTTTTGTGAGGTGGTGCAGATGGTGACTTTTCACCATCATCTTCTGGGCAGAACCTTTTGAGCTGAACTTGAAGGCGAGAGGGGATACCGATTGTTTTCACGTTTCTCCTGCGTAGCTCTCCAAGTACTAGTTCATGGGCCAATTTTTTCAGATACAATCGTCTACGGAGTGGTTCAAGCTTGTTTTCAAGATAAATTACTTGTGAATTTATACCACCCAAATTCAACATAGCAAAAAATATGACCATTGGCCAGCTTTTGATGTTTCTGCTGACGTTGAAAGTGGAGCACATCTGATCTGCTGTATCCACACCCCCTTTGGTGGCATTGTAAAATGTAATTATCTCCGGTTTTTTTTCTGCCCCAGTCCCAGGATCGATGGCAGCATCATCATGAAGTGTTGATAGAAGAAGTACGATTCTTTTGGCATGTGGTACATAGGAAACTAAAGCCTTTCCATTATGGAATGCAAACATACTGCTGTACTGTTGTCTCTCTTTCACACTTACAAACTGTGGCGGCAATTCCCTTTTGTTTTTTCTTACAGTTCCCACATATGACAGCTTCTGAATTTTCAGATAATCAATCAGATCACAACTTGTAAACCAATTGTCAGCTGTAATATTGCGACCCGATCCAAATAAGGGTTCAGCCAGTCTTTTTACAACATCAATGGGTTTGTTGCTCACACAGTAAGGACCTTCTGGTTGTTTTCCTGCATAAACTTCCAGGTTGTAAGTGTAGGTCTTACTGGCATCAACAAGGGCATACATTTTTATTCCATATTTGTTTGGCTTTGATGGAATATATTGACGAAAGGCACATCTACCACGAAAACTAGGGAGCATTTCGTCAATAGTGAGATTCTCTCCAGGGTAATAACTTTGTTTACAGTTTACAACAAATCTTTGAAATATATCACGAATTGGAGCAAGTCGGTCATGTGTTTTGCGTTCGGTTCGGGTAGTTCTGTCGTCAAACCGAAGGCAACGAATTAGAATCTTGAATCTGTTTATGGACATAACAAGGCTAAATGTTTCAACTCCATCCCCATCTTTACCTGTTGTGAGTTCTGTTTTTGGGCTCCCTCTGGTGGTTACTGATGGTACTGGGTGACTTGTCTTTCCTGGGTTTCTGGGTTCCACCTGTTCCATCAGCATATGGGAGTTTCCTATTTAACCTGGCTTTGCTGGCATTTCCTCGCCGGTTATCAATGTATCCAGTGTGTCTTGTTACCTCTGCTCCCTGTTCCTAGATCCTTCTGGACAAGCTAAGTTTGGATTTTCCTGTTTTGTGTTTTGCTTAATTTGGTTTTTAGTCCAGCCTGCAGATATGTGATTCTCTGCTGCTGGTTGCTCTAGTGGGCTGAAATTGCTTTTCATGTACCATGAGTTGGCACATGAGTTCAAGTAATTTCAGGATGGTTTTTTGAAGGGTTTTTCGCTGACCGCGCAGTTCACTTTTGTATCCTCTGCTATCTGGCTTTAGCGGGCCTCATTTTGCTGAAACTGTTTTCATACTACGTATGTGCTTTCCTCTCATTTCACCGTCATTATATGTGGGGGGCTGCTATTTGCTGTGGGGTATTTCTCTGGAGGCAAGAGAGGTCTGTGTTTCTTCTGATAGGGGAAGTTAGATCTTCGGCTGGAGCGAGACGTCTAGGATCATCGTAGGCACGTTCCCCGGCTACTTTTATTTGTGTGTTAGGTTTAGGGTCGCGGTCAGCTCAGGTTCCATCGCCCTAGAGCTTGTTTGTATCTGTGCTTGTCATTTTTGTGATCCCCTGCCATTGGGATCATGACATTTACCCCAAAGTTCCTCCAAACTTTGTCTATTTGCCCTATAAGCTCCTGCAAGGTACAGTAATCCAAAAAAGCACGCAGTTCTATTTCATCTGTGGGCTTGATGGTTCTGTTGCAGATGTACTTGTCCTTTATAATGTCTATATATTGGTTGGTATATGTGACAATAGAGTCCAGAATGTCATCTGTAAATATACTGTTCCAGCATTCAACTGCAGTTTTTGCATTACGTGCAGTTCCTATTACTGCAGGAAGGTGAGTAATAATGTTTAAAGGTTCCCTACGTTTTTTCTGGAATGGCTTCTTGTTCCATTTAGTATTTTTATCTTTTCCAATATAATATGATCCAACTTCTTCATCCTCACCACTGTCACCATCTTGCTCTGTTTCAGAATCCAGGACACATTCTTCCACCTCATCATGAGAATCAATCTCACTTTCCTCTCCTAAATCCTCATTCAGTGTGAGGTCTCTATCATCTAACAGCATGTTTGTTACTTCCTCAACATCAAGTTGTTTGGATAAATTGTACATTTTCGTCTCCATTTCAGCAGATAATCTGAAGCAAGAGAAGGAATATGTTAGGGAACTACTGTATATGCCTGAGCAGCACACTTTCTTTTATAAAATCTCCCTTATTTCTATGAAATATCCTCACATTTTGTGCTATACATTCATAAAACAAGCTAAATAAACTATTGTGATGAATAAAAACATAAAATACCAACCTTACTGAATGTGACGTATTCACATACAATGAGCCTGAGAGATCTGTGCAGCTATATCCTCTCCCCTGAAGCTCTGAAATCCAACTGTGATATCAGGTTTCACAGACCTTCAAGAGACAGGAGACTACCTGGAGGGAGGGGGTTTCCTCACAATCTGGTGAGGAAGGAGAAATGAAAGTAAAAGAGAAGCGCCTGTCAGATCAGTTGTATGTGACGGAGGGTTAAACCCACAAAATAAGTAAGTCCTCACTCAGGTCCGTCATATGTCAGTGGAAATATAGGCGGCTTCGTTACAGGTTGCACAAAAGTGTTGGAAAAGCGCTATGGCTCCCCCTAAAAGAAAGTCAGATAATTTTAGGCTCCCAAATCCAAATGTCTCCCTCCCTTCTGAGCCACAGATTCTCATTGGCTTCATCCATATAATTATTAATATAATCAGTTTTTTTATGACCATCTTTATGGAAGGTTGGAACTCCTCTGGACTCACAAAGACCTTTTTCTACAGTTACTTTCTTCCCCTCCCCCTCCTTTCTCCTTTCCTTTCTTCACTTTTTCACCTTGTAATTTGTCATTTATAATTGTGGTGGTATATTTATTACGATTTCTGTCTATATATGGATATGTACCATGTTGGTTCTTCCGCTATCCATTCTCTATTGCTCACTACCTTGTCAACATTGATATAGACACACATGTATACATTTTATTCATTATTATATTTATATCATTATTACTTTTTTTCTCTTTCAACATCATTTCTTCCCCATTCTTTACACTAATACTTTCACGTATATATTAGTCATATAATTCTTGTTATTAACCCCTTCATGACCAGAGCTTTTTTCGGTTTTCGCTCCCTTCCCAGAGCCATAACTTTTTTATTTTTCCGTCAATATTGCCATGTGAGGGCTTGTTGTTTGCAGGACGAGATGTACTTTTGAATGACACCATTGGTTTTACCATGACATGTACAAAAAAACGAGAAAAAAAATTCCAAGTGCGGTGCAAAAAAAGTGCAATCCCACACTTGTTTTTTTGCATGCCTTTTTTGCTAGGTGCAATGAATGCTAAAACTAACCTGCCATTATGATTCTCCAGGACATTACGAGTTCATATGCATGTAAAGAAGCTGCGGAGACACCATCACGTGTTTCTCGACGCAAGCAGTGAATAGCCAGGCCTTTCCCCGGGAAGGAACAACCACGGGAAGGGCAGCATCCTATGAAGGAAAGCCACCTATGCCAAGCATGGTATCCATCCACAGACAGCTGTTTCGGGTTTTTGCCCCTCATCAGTGTGGAGTAGGAATCTGGCTATTAGGAGCAGTGCCTAGTAAAAAGGCTATAAAGGCACAGATGATTGGCCTAGGGGAGACCAAAACATCCAACACCGCGGAGACACCATCACGTGTTTCTCAACGCAGTGATTCCAGAACACTGCCCCCATCCCTTATGGGAAATATGCAGATGCATGTAAAGAAGCTGCGGAGACACCATCACGTGTTTCTTGACGCAAGCAGTGAATAGCCAGGCCTTTCCCCGGGAAGGAACAACCACGGGAAGGGCAGCATCCTATGAAGGAAAGCCACCTATGCCAAGCATGGTATCCATCCACAGACAGCTGTTTCGGGGTTTTTGCCCCTCATCAGTGTGGAGTAGGAATCTGGCTATTAGGAGCAGTGCCTAGTAAAAAGGCTATAAAGGCACAGATGATTGGCTTCGGGGAGACCAAAACATCCAACACCGCGGAGACACCATCACGTGTTTCTCAACGCAGTGATTCCAGAACACTGCCCCCATCCCTTATGGGAAATATGCAAATGCATGTAAAGAAGCTGCGGAGACACTTGTTGTGAATTCTGTGGCAGAGCTCCCTCCTGTGGTCACAAGTGGTACTTCGGCTGATTCTCTCTGGGAGCTTCCGTTTGTGGAGGAAAGTGGTACTGCGGCTTCTGAGTTTCCTCCCTCAGGTGATCTGGTGAGGTCGTTAGGTGCTTCTCTACTTAACTCCACCTAATGCTTTGATCCTGGCTTCCTGTCAATGTTCCAGTGTTGGACTTGTTTTTCCCTGGATCATTCCTGTGGCCTGCTGCTCTGCATAGCTAAGTTCTTCTTTGCTATTTGTTTGCTATTTTTTCTGTCCAGCTTGTCTAATTGTTTTGCTGGAAGCTCTGGGACGCAAAGGGTGTACCTCCGTGCCGTTAGTTCGGTACGGAGGGTCTTTTTGCCCCCTTTGCGTGGTTTTCTTTAGGGTTTTGTGTAGACCGCAAAGTTATCTTTCCTATCCTCGCTCTGTTAAGAAAGTCGGGCCTCACTTTGCTGAATCTATTTCATCCCTACGTTTGTCTTTTCATCTTTACTCACAGTCATTATATGTGGGGGGCTGCCTTTTCCTTTGGGGTATTTCTCTGAGGTAAGGTAGGCTTATTTTCTATCTTCAGGCTAGTTAGTTTCTCAGGCTGTGCCGAGTTGCATAGGCAGAGTTAGGAGCAATCCACGGCTGCCTCTAGTGTTGTTTGGAGAGGATTAGGGATTGCGGTCTGCAGAGTTCCCACGTCTCAGAGCTCGTTCTATGATTTTGGGTTATTGTCAGATCACTGTATGTGCTCTGACCTCAATGTCCATTGTGATACTGAATTGCCTTTCATAACAGTACAGGAAGCCCAAAGTGCTAATGATTCTCAATAGAGGGAAAAAAGAAGTCCTGAGACCATTTTTTTTTCTTTGCACTGTGTTTTGCCTTTTTTTTCCCCTAGACATTTGGGTGGTTCAGGACACAGGTGTAGCAATGAGGAAAAAGAAGACTGACAGCACTCACTTATTGGGGCGCCAGGTCCACATCCAGGGAACCTTCCTGGATTGTCCACATAGTCCAAAGAAAAACAGAAGACCAGCGCTCCATCCGGATGTATTGTTCCAAAGTGCAAACTTTATTGAGCCATGTAGCAGCAACGTTTCGACCCAGAGGTCTTTGTCAAGCATACCTAAACCTGCAGCGGAGCGGCCTTAAATAGCGTGGATGTTACACAAAACACCAATCACCACCAGGTCCGCCCCCTGTCACATAATATCACATTTAAATAACAAAACACACATCAATTACATATCAACTAAAAATCCACCACCGCAGATATAAACACCATAGAGGAAGCATGGAAAAGATACACACACAATATAATATGTATGTTGTTTATCTTTACATCCACCAATACAATCGATGCATCTAACGTTACTATGGAGATATAAACCAATCGTAGATAAAGCAAACTCCACCAATACCTAACTGTTGTGAACGGCGCCTAAAAATACACATAGCCTATCAGATAGTCCCAATCATACAAGCGTATATTCAACCAACCGGCCACCCTGTTGTAAGCTAAACCGCTCACGTCATATCCTGTCCTGGTCTCCACACCGATCACCGGACCCGGCGATATCAGCGTCATCAGAGCCACACGCATGCGCACACCACGCCGCAAGGGCACCTCCCAAGGACCAGGGAGACCAATCGGCAGATGTAACCGCCCACCACTACAGTCACATGACATGAAGGGAGCTTGTATCCAAGGCAATATAAACAAAAGCAACGCTCCCAGGCTGCCTAATCCAGCGCAGCCCAAATACGAGTCCTTTATGCAGCCCCCGCATACGGGAGTATACCCGCAGCCGACACTATACGTGCACCGCCACCCGACAATGCAACCCACAGATCGGCGCGCGTACCCCCACATATAACCGAGGCGCAACAAGAGCACAGTCAGGAGCCTAAATTCAAAGATATTACTATACTAAAGGGCCAAATGTCAAATATAAAGGACAAAGACGCCCATCCACCCATATATGCTATAAAGCCCCACCGCAAAATACACAATCAAGTGGAATTAAATGATATAAAATATAGCGGAATCTGATCATCTAAGCCATAGCTTCAATCCCGTCCTCCATTATTCAAACTGCATCCACTCTCCAATGCCTATACTTAGATAACCACCTATGGGAAAATGAAAAAGAAAAAAGAAGAAAAAAAACATAAAATATAAAAACCACGGAGTGGAACATGTAAAAGAGACTAATATAAAATTACACCGACGCGAGCTGCCCGCATCTCATCAATACCGTAAAACTATACCACACAGTTATGTAAGTTGTAATCCAGGTTCAAACCACCCGGTTGTAAAGATCCCAGCAAGAATATCCACTTCAACTCTTTCTGCTTTAATAACTGCAGTCTGTCCCCACCCCTCCTCAGGGTCGGCACACTATCAATAACCCTGAAACGCAGTTGATTGACAGAATGTTTATGTTCCAAGAAGTGTTTCGGGACAGGTAACTCAGTCAAGCCAGTTCTCACAGTGCTCTTGTGTTTGATTATTCGAGCTCTGACCTCCATGGTTGTCTCACCAACATAGGTGAGCCCACACGGACAAACAATCATGTATACCACCCAACTGGACGTACAAGTGTACCTCTCTTTCAAGAAAATCCTTCTGCCAGTATGGGGATGGCAGAAGAATTCACCTTTTAAAATGTTGTTGCAACACGAGCAACCCAAACATGGAAAATTACCATGCTTGGCCACCCTGAGGGTACTCTGAATCGAGGATTTAGAAGTCCCCACATCAGAGCAAACCAACCTGTCCTTGAGATTGCGCCCCCTTCTATAGGACATCAGAGGATACGTCATAAAGCTAGGGATCGATGGAAAACCCCGTTGTAGAAGTGACCAGTGTTTCCTAATCACTCTACCAATCTGATTACTTGCTGGATTATAGGTGGTCACAAATGGGATTCGATCACATACCCGTTTTTCCCGTGTCTTTTTACGAACACTTTCACGAGAGCAATTCAGGGTTCTCTCCTTGAACCTCACAACCTCCTTACCAGGATACCCCCTCTGTAAAAACTTCGAGCACATCTCATCAAGACGTAGATTGACCCTATCCTCATCTGACACAATCCTCCGAACCCGCAACAACTGACTCCACGGCAATGAATTAACCATCCGTCTCGGGTGGTTGCTATCGAACATCAACAAACTATTCCTGTCAGTTTCTTTAACAAAAATATCAGTTCGCAACCTACCCATATCCTTATATACCAAAGTATCCAGGAATTGAATCTGAGTCATAGAGTGTGTAAGGGTAAATTGCAGCTCAGAGTGTATCTGATTCAGATAAATCTGGAACTCCAGCAGTTCTTGTACACTACCTTCCCAAATGACAAAAATATCGTCAATGTAACGCCACCAGGCTCTGACGTGACGCCAGAGGATGAAACCGTACACAAACCTGTCCTCAAGCACCGCCATAAAGATGTTAGCATACGTGGGGGCCACATAAGACCCCATGGCGGTGCCCCTCAACTGCAGGAAAAAATCGTCCCCAAAGAGGAAAAAATTCCTCCTGAGGACGAACTCCAACAGTGTGAGGACAAGCTGTGCACACTCCGGGGCCACGTCAGAGCCTGATAGCATACATGAGACCGCATCCAAACCCTTTTCATGTTCAATAGACGTGTATAGCGATACAACATCAAAGGATGCCAAAACCGTCATCTCAGTAACATTAACCTTCTCAATCTTATCCAAAAAGTCGTTGGTATCCTTCACATATGACCTCGCTGAAACTGCAAAGGGACGTAATATACGATCCAGAAAAATGGCAGCTCGCGTCGGTGTAATTTTATATTAGTCTCTTTTACATGTTCCACTCCGTGGTTTTTATATTTTATGTTTTTTTTCTTCTTTTTTCTTTTTCATTTTCCCATAGGTGGTTATCTAAGTATAGGCATTGGAGAGTGGATGCAGTTTGAATAATGGAGGACGGGATTGAAGCTATGGCTTAGATGATCAGATTCCGCTATATTTTATATCATTTAATTCCACTTGATTGTGTATTTTGCGGTGGGGCTTTATAGCATATATGGGTGGATGGGCGTCTTTGTCCTTTATATTTGACATTTGGCCCTTTAGTATAGTAATATCTTTGAATTTAGGCTCCTGACTGTGCTCTTGTTGCGCCTCGGTTATATGTGGGGGTACGCGCGCCGATCTGTGGGTTGCATTGTCGGGTGGCGGTGCACGTATAGTGTCGGCTGCGGGTATACTCCCGTATGCGGGGGCTGCATAAAGGACTCGTATTTGGGCTGCGCTGGATTAGGCAGCCTGGGAGCGTTGCTTTTGTTTATATTGCCTTGGATACAAGCTCCCTTCATGTCATGTGACTGTAGTGGTGGGCGGTTACATCTGCCGATTGGTCTCCCTGGTCCTTGGGAGGTGCCCTTGCGGCGTGGTGTGCGCATGCGTGTGGCTCTGATGACGCTGATATCGCCGGGTCCGGTGATCGGTGTGGAGACCAGGACAGGATATGACGTGAGCGGTTTAGCTTACAACAGGGTGGCCGGTTGGTTGAATATACGCTTGTATGATTGGGACTATCTGATAGGCTATGTGTATTTTTAGGCGCCGTTCACAACAGTTAGGTATTGGTGGAGTTTGCTTTATCTACGATTGGTTTATATCTCCATAGTAACGTTAGATGCATCGATTGTATTGGTGGATGTAAAGATAAACAACATACATATTATATTGTGTGTGTATCTTTTCCATGCTTCCTCTATGGTGTTTATATCTGCGGTGGTGGATTTTTAGTTGATATGTAATTGATGTGTGTTTTGTTATTTAAATGTGATATTATGTGACAGGGGGCGGACCTGGTGGTGATTGGTGTTTTGTGTAACATCCACGCTATTTAAGGCCGCTCCGCTGCAGGTTTAGGTATGCTTGACAAAGACCTCTGGGTCGAAACGTTGCTGCTACATGGCTCAATAAAGTTTGCACTTTGGAACAATACATCCGGATGGAGCGCTGGTCTTCTGTTTTTCTTTGGACAGGTGTAGCAATGGACATTAAAGGTCTGTCTTCATGTGTGGATCAGCTCACGGCAAGAGTTCAAAATATTCAAGATTTTGTGGTTCAGAATTCTTTGCTAGAACCGAGAATTCCTATTCCAGATTTGTTTTTTGGAGATAGAACTAAATTTCTGAGTTTCAAAAATAATTGTAAACTATTTCTGGCTTTGAAACCTCGCTCCTCTGGTGACCGAGTTCAACAGGTTAGGATCGTCATTTCTTTTTTGCGTGGCGACCCTCAGGACTGTGCGTTTTCTCTTGCGTCAGGAGATCCTGCATTGAGTAATATTGATGCGTTTTTCCTGGCGCTTGGGTTGCTGTACGATGAGCCTAATTCAGTGGATCAGGCAGAAAAAAATTTGCTGGCTCTTTGTCAGGCTCAGGATGAGATAGAGGTATATTGTCAGAAATTTAGAAAGTGGTCTGTACTCACTCAATGGAATGAATCTGCGCTTGCAGCTATATTCAGAAAGGGTCTCTCTGAAGCCCTTAAGGATGTAATGGTGGGATTTCCTATGCCTGCTGGTTTGAATGAGTCTATGTCTTTGGCCATTCAGATCAGTCGACGCTTGCGTGAGCGTAAATCTGTGCACCATTTGGCGGTATTACCTGAGCTTAAACCTGAGCCTATGCAGTGTGATAGGACTTTGACCAGAGTTGAACGGCAAGAACACAGATGTCTGAATGGTCTGTGTTTCTACTGTGGTGATTCCACTCATGCTATCTCTGATTGTCCTAAGCGCACTAAGCGGTTCGCTAGGTCTGCCACCATTGGTACAGTACAGTCAAAATTTCTTCTGTCCGTTACCTTGATCTGCTCTTTGTCATCGTATTCTGTCATGGCATTTGTGGATTCAGGCGCTGCCCTGAATTTGATGGACTTGGAATATGCTAAGCGTTGTGGGTTTTTCTTGGAGCCCTTGCAGTGTCCTATTCCCTTGAGAGGAATTGATGCTACGCCTTTGGCCAAGAATAAGCCTCAATACTGGACCCAGCTGACCATGTGCATGGCTCCTGCACATCAGGAGGTTATTCGCTTTCTGGTATTGCATAATCTGCATGATGTGGTCGTGTTGGGGTTGCCATGGCTACAAGCCCATAATCCAGTATTAGATTGGAAATCCATGTCGGTGTCCAGCTGGGGTTGTCAGGGGGTACATGGTGATGTTCCATTTCTGTCAATTTCGTCATCCACCCCTTCTGAGGTTCCAGAGTTCTTGTCTGATTACCGGGATGTATTTGATGAGCCCAAGTCCGATACCCTACCTCCGCATAGGGATTGTGATTGTGCTATCAATTTGATTCCTGGTAGTAAATTCCCAAAAGGTCGACTGTTTAATTTATCCGTGCCTGAGCACGCCGCTATGCGCAGTTATGTGAAGGAATCCCTGGAGAAGGGGCATATTCGCCCGTCATCGTCGCCATTAGGAGCAGGGTTCTTTTTTGTAGCCAAGAAGGATGGTTCGCTGAGACCTTGTATAGATTACCGCCTTCTAAATAAGATCACGGTTAAATTTCAGTACCCCTTGCCATTGTTATCTGATTTGTTTGCTCGGATTAAGGGGGCTAGTTGGTTCACCAAGATAGATCTTCGTGGTGCGTATAATCTGGTGCGAATCAGGCGAGGCGATGAATGGAAAACTGCATTTAATACGCCCGAGGGCCATTTTGAGTATCTAGTGATGCCATTCGGACTTGCCAATGCTCCATCAGTGTTTCAGTCCTTTATGCATGACATCTTCCGAGAGTACCTGGATAAATTCCTGATTGTGTACTTGGATGACATTTTGATCTTCTCGGATGATTGGGAGTCTCATGTGAAGCAGGTCAGAACGGTTTTTCAGGTCCTGCGTGCTAATTCTTTGTTTGTGAAGGGATCAAAGTGTCTCTTTGGTGTGCAGAAGGTTTCATTTTTGGGGCTCATCTTTTCCCCTTCTACTATCGAGATGGATCCTGTTAAGGTCCAAGCCATCCATGATTGGACTCAGCCGACATCTCTGAAAAGTCTGCAAAAGTTCCTGGGCTTTGCTAATTTTTATCGTCGCTTCATCTGCAATTTTTCTAGTATTGCCAAACCATTGACCGATTTGACCAAGAAGGGTGCTGATGTGGTCAATTGGTCTTCTGCTGCTTTGGAGGCTTTTCAGGAGTTGAAGCGTCGTTTTTCTTCTGCCCCTGTATTGTGTCAACCAGATGTTTCTCTTCCGTTCCAGGTCGAGGTTGATGCTTCTGAGATTGGAGCAGGGGCTGTTTTGTCGCAGAGAGGTTCTGATTGCTCAGTGATGAAACCATGCGCTTTCTTTTCCAGGAAGTTTTCGCCTGCTGAGCGAAATTATGATATGGGCAACCGAGAGTTGCTGGCCATGAAGTGGGCATTCGAGGAGTGGCGTCATTGGCTTGAAGGAGCTAAGCATCGCGTGGTGGTATTGACTGATCATAAGAACTTGACTTATCTCGAGTCTGCTAAGCGTTTGAATCCTAGACAGGCTCGTTGGTCGCTGTTTTTTGCCCGTTTTGACTTTGTGATTTCGTACCTTCCGGGCTCTAAAAATGTGAAGGCGGATGCTCTGTCTAGGAGTTTTGTGCCCGACTCTCCGGGTTTGTCTGAGCCGGCGGGTATCCTCAAGGAAGGAGTAATTGTGTCTGCCATCTCCCCTGATTTGCGGCGATTTCCCACTAGTAAAACACTATATACATACACATATATGGCAATCTATAATGGTATAGTAATACACAGCGGCCTCAAGATATTAAACACAGTGTAGATACACTTAAAGATAGATGCATAGTAATTCACAGCGGCCTCAAAATATTAAACACAGTGTAAATACACTTAAGGATAAATGCAGCCGGAACCTCTAGGCATATCAAAATACTGTATTCTCATGAGCTGACATTTCTATAGATGTGGGTGAAGATCATACTAGCCAAAATTGGCTCAATGTCATGCATGGGTAGTATCTCTGCTACCTCACTCCAGAATCCCACACTATTTAGACAATGCTAACAATAGCCCATGCATAGCCCCAAGACAAGGCTATGAATACTCATCTGAGCCGCTGTGTGCCACCGAACGCCATATGAACAGCACGCCTCAACGCGTTTCGCCTCTGCAGGCTCATCAGGAGGCCTGATAACCCGATATGTTGTGTCACATCAAAATTGTGGATAGCTGCAGCTATCAGGCCTCCTGATGAGCCTGCAGAGGCGAAACGCGTTGAGGCGTGCTGTTCATATGGCGTTCGGTGGCACACAGCGGCTCAGATGAGTATTCATAGCCTTGTCTTGGGGCTATGCATGGGCTATTGTTAGCATTGTCTAAATAGTGTGGGTTTCTGGAGTGAGGTAGCAGAGATACTACCCATGCATGACATTGAGCCAATTTTGGCTAGTATGATCTTCACCCACATCTATAGAAATGTCAGCTCATGAGAATACAGTATTTTGATATGCCTAGAGGTTCCGGCTGCATTTATCCTTAAGTGTATCTACACTGTGTTTAATATCTTGAGGCCGCTGTGTATTACTATACCATTATAGATTGCCATATATGTGTATGTATATAGTGTTTTACTAGTGGGAACTAGGTCATCCCTAGAAGAGGATCTCTCTGTCTAGCGCTAGAGGACCCTTTAGTGTGTGGGTAGTGGCGTACACTAGTGGCCGTAGGGTCTTATAGGGCTCCTAGGGACAGTCATCGAGGAGCGGGGGCGCCATAACGCTCTCCCCTAGGGTGCCTACCTCCGCAGATAGGCAGGGGCATGCTAGTGGCATAGGTAGGGTGATCTAGATTTCCCATTAGTTTTTTATTTATTTGTTGCACTTTTGTTCACGTTTTTTGGTTATATTTTTGTGTTGGGTTTTGTAGGCGTGTCTGTCTGCCTTGTTTTTACTAATAAAATTATACCTTTTTAGACTGAGGTTTTTTTTCATATGATTTTGAGTATTTCTACCTCGAGCTTTTTGGATCATTTTTTGAGAATAAGGTGGACGAATATAGTTATCTCTGAGGTTCATTGTTCGGTGTTGGCTGGTCATCCTGGAATCTTTGGTACCAGAGAGTTAGTGGCTAGATCCTTTTGGTGGCCATCTCTGTCGCGGGATGTGCGTACTTTTGTGCAGTCCTGTGGGATTTGTGCTCGGGCTAAGCCCTGCTGTTCTCGTGCCAGTGGGTTGCTTTTGCCCTTGCCGGTCCCGAAGAGGCCTTGGACACATATCTCTATGGATTTTATTTCAGATCTTCCCGTTTCTCAAAAGATGTCAGTCATTTGGGTGGTCTGTGATCGCTTTTCTAAGATGGTCCATCTGGTACCCTTGTCTAAATTGCCTTCCTCCTCTGATTTGGTGCCATTGTTCTTCCAGCATGTGGTTCGTTTACATGGCATTCCAGAGAATATCGTTTCTGACAGAGGTTCCCAGTTTGTTTCGAGGTTTTGGCGAGCCTTTTGTGGTAGGATGGGCATTGACTTGTCTTTTTCCTCGGCTTTCCATCCTCAGACTAATGGCCAGACCGAACGAACCAGTCAGACCTTGGAAACTTATCTGAGATGCTTTGTTTCTGCCGATCAGGATGACTGGGTGTCCTTTTTGCCTTTGGCTGAGTTCGCCCTTAATAATCGGGCCAGCTCGGCTACCTTGGTTTCGCCATTTTTCTGCAATTCTGGGTTCCATCCTCGTTTCTCTTCAGGACAGGTTGAGTCTTCGGACTGTCCTGGTGTGGACACTGTGGTGGACAGGTTGCAGCAGATTTGGACTCATGTAGTGGACAATTTGATCTTGTCCCAGGAGAAGGCTCAACGTTTCGCTAATCGCAGACGCCGTGTGGGTCTCCGACTTCGTGTTGGGGATCTGGTTTGGTTATCTTCTCGTCATATTCCTATGAAGGTTTCCTCTCCTAAGTTTAAACCTCGTTTCATTGGTCCGTATAGGATTTCTGAGGTTCTTAATCCTGTGTCTTTTCGTCTGACCCTCCCAGATTCTTTTTCCATACATAACGTATTCCATAGGTCATTGTTGCGGAGATACGTGGCACCTATGGTTCCATCTGTTGACCCTCCTGCCCCGGTTTTGGTGGAGGGGGAATTGGAGTATATTGTGTAGAAGATTTTGGATTCTCGTGTTTCAAGACGGAAACTCCAGTATCTGGTTAAATGGAAGGGTTATGCTCAGGAAGATAATTCCTGGGTTTTTGCCTCTAATGTCCATGCTCCCGATCTTGTTCGTGCCTTTCATGTGGCTCATCCTGGTCGGCCTGGGGGCTCTGGTGGGGGTTCGGTGACCCCTCCTCAAGGGGGGGTACTGTTGTGAATTCTGTGGCAGAGCTCCCTCCTGTGGTCACAAGTGGTACTTCGGCTGATTCTCTCTGGGAGCTTCCGTTTGTGGAGGAAAGTGGTACTGCGGCTTCTGAGTTTCCTCCCTCAGGTGATCTGGTGAGGTCGTTAGGTGCTTCTCTACTTAACTCCACCTAATGCTTTGATCCTGGCTTCCTGTCAATGTTCCAGTGTTGGACTTGTTTTTCCCTGGATCATTCCTGTGGCCTGCTGCTCTGCATAGCTAAGTTCTTCTTTGCTATTTGTTTGCTATTTTTTCTGTCCAGCTTGTCTAATTGTTTTGCTGGAAGCTCTGGGACGCAAAGGGTGTACCTCTGTGCCGTTAGTTCGGTACGGAGGGTCTTTTTGCCCCCTTTGCGTGGTTTTCTTTAGGGTTTTGTGTAGACCGCAAAGTTATCTTTCCTATCCTCGCTCTGTTAAGAAAGTCGGGCCTCACTTTGTTGAATCTATTTCATCCCTACGTTTGTCTTTTCATCTTTACTCACAGTCATTATATGTGGGGGGCTGCCTTTTCCTTTGGGGTATTTCTCTGAGGCAAGGTAGGCTTATTTTCTATCTTCAGGCTAGTTAGTTTCTCAGGCTGTGCCGAGTTGCATAGGCAGAGTTAGGCGCAATCCACGGCTGCCTCTAGTGTTGTTTGGAGAGGATTAGGGATTGCGGTCTGCAGAGTTCCCACGTCTCAGAGCTCGTTCTATGATTTTGGGTTATTGTCAGATCACTGTATGTGCTCTGACCTCCATGTCCATTGTGATACTGAATTGCCTTTCATAACAGACACCATCACGTGTTTCTCGACGCAAGCAGTGAATAGCCAGGCCTTTCCCCGGGAAGGAACAACCACGGGAAGGGCAGCATCCTATGATGGAAAGTCACCTATGCCAAGCACGGTATCCATCCACAGACAGCTGTTTCGGGGTTTTTGCCCCTCATCAGTGTGGAGTAGGAATCTGGCTACTAGGAGCAGTGCCTAGTAAAAAGGCTATAAAGGCACAGATGATTGGCCTCGGGGAGACCAAAACATCCAACACCGCGGAGACACCATCACGTGTTTCTCAACGCAGTGATTCCAGAACACTGCCCCCATCCCTTATGGGAAATATGCAGATGCATGTAAAGAAGTTGCTGAGACACCATCACGTGTTTCTTGACGCAAGCAGTGAATAGCCAGGCCTTTCCCCGGGAAGGAACAACCACGGGAAGGGCAGCATCCTATGAAGGAAAGCCACCTATGCCAAGCATGGTATCCATCCACAGACAGCTGTTTCGGGGTTTTTGCCCCTCATCAGTGTGGAGTAGGAATCTGGGTATTAGGAGCAGTGCCTAGTAAAAAGGCTATAAAGGCACAGATGATTGGCCTCGGGGAGACCAAAACATCCAACACCGCGGAGACACCATCACGTGTTTCTCAACGCAGTGATTCCAGAACACTGCCCCCATCCCTTATGGGAAATATGCAGATGCATGTAAAGAAGCTGCGGAGACACCATCACGTGTTTCTCGACGCAAGCAGTGAATAGCCAGGCCTTTCCCCGGGAAGGAACAACCACGGGAAGGGCAGCATGCTATGAAGGAAAGCCACCTATGGCAAGCATGGTATCCATCCACAGGCAGCTGTTTCGGGGTTTTTGCCCCTCATCAGTGTGGAGTAGGAATTTGGCTATTAGGAGCAGTGCCTAGTAAAAAGGCTATAAAGGCACAGATGATTGGCCTCGGGGTGACCAAAACATCCAACACCGCGGAAACACCATCACGTGTTTCTCAACGCAGTGATTCCAGAACACTGCCCCCATCCCTTATGGGAAATATGCAGATGCATGTAAAGAAGCTGCGGAGACACCATCACGTGTTTCTCGACGCAAGCAGTGAATAGCCAGGCCTTTCCCCGGGATGGAACAACCACGGGAAGGGCAGCATCCTATGAAGGAAAACCACCTATGCCAAGCATGGTATCCATCCACAGACAGCTGTTTCGGGGGTTTTGCCCCTCATCAGTGTGGAGTAGGAATCTGGCTATTAGGAGCAGTGCCTAGTAAAAAGGCTATAAAGGCACACATTGTGCCTTTATATATTACGAGTTCATAGACACCAAACATGTATAGGTTCTTTTTCATCTAAGTAGTGAAAAAAAATTCCAAAGTTTGCTAAAAAAAAAAAATTTCGCCATATTCCGGGACCCGTAGCGTCTCCATGTTCCGTGATCTTGGGTTGGGTGAGGGCTTATTTTTGCGTGCCAAGGTGACATTTTCAATGATACTATTTTGGTGCAGTTACATTCTTTTGATCGTCCATTTTTGCATTTTAATTCAGTGTCATAGCTACAAAAAAAACCTTAATTCTGGCGGTTTTATTTCTCTTCTTGCTACGCTGTGTACCGATGAGATTAATCCTTTTTTTATTGATAGATCAAGCGATTCTGAATGTGGTGATACCAAATATGTGTAGGTTTATTCATTTTTATTGTTTTATTTTTAACCCGGAGCGCCGTTTGATTTTTCAATGCAAAATTGACAAGAATTGAGATGGGATGCCATGTTGGGTTTGGAGAGCCACTGATGTGCCTAAACATTGAAACCCCCCACAAGTGACACCATTTTGGAAAGTAGACCCCCTAAGGAACTTATCTAGATGTGTGGTGAGCACTTTGACCCACCAAGGGCTTCACAGAAGTTTATAATGCAGAGCCGTAAAAATAAAACAAAAATTTTTTCCCACAAAAATTATTTTTTAGCCCCCAGTTCTATATTTTCCTGAGGGTAACAGGAGAAACTGGACCCTAAATATTGTTCTCTAATTTGTCCTGAGTACGCTGATATGTATGGAATGGTCTGCAGGCGTCACATTGCGCTTGCAGAGCCCCTAATGTACCTAAACAGTAGAAACCCCCAACAAGTGACATTTTTTGGAAAGTAGACCCCCTAAGGAACTCATCTAGATGTGTTGTGAGAGCTTTGAACCCCCAAGTGTTTCACTACAGTTTATAACGCAGAGCCGTGCAAATAAAAAAAATTTTTTCCACAAAAATTATTTTTCAGCCCCCAGTTTTATATTTTTCCAAGGGTAACAGGAGAAATTGGACCCTAAATATTGTTCTCCAATTTGTCCTGAGTACGCTGATACCCGATATGTGGGGGGGAACCACCATTTGAGCGCATGGCAGAGCTCGGAAGTGAAGGAGCATCATTTGGAATGCAGACTTAGATGGATTGGTATGCAGGCATCACATTGCGTTTGCAGAGCCCCTAATGTACCTAAACAGTAGAAACCTTCCACAAGTGACCACATATTGGAAACTAGACCCCCAAGGAACTTATCTAGATGTGTTGTGAGAACTTTGAACCCCCAAGTGTTTCACTACAGTTTATAACGCAGAGCCGTGAAAATAATAAGAAAAAAATTTTCCCCCAAAAAAAATTTTTTAGCCCGCAGTTTTGTATTTTCCCAAGGGTAACAGGAGAAATTGGACCGCCAAAGTTGTTGTCCAATTTGTCCTGAGTACGCTGATACCCCATATGTGGGGGGAAACCACCGTTTGGGCTCATGGGAAGGCTTGGAAGGGAATGAGCGCCATTTGGAATGCAGACATAGATGGAATGGTCTGCAGGTCTCACATTGCGTTTGCAGAGCCCCTAATGTACATAAACAGTAGAAACCCCCCAGAAGTGACCCCATATTGAAAACTAGACCCCCCAAGGGTGGTTTGCACGTTAATGACCGGGCCAATTTTTACAATTCTGACCACTGTCCCTTTATGAGGTTATAACTCTGGAACGCTTCAACCGATCCCGGTGATTGTGACATTGTTTTCTCATGACATATTGTACTTCATGATAGTGGTAAAATTTCTTTGATATTACCTGTGTTTATTTGTGAAAAAAAACTGAAATTTGGCAAAATTTTTGAAAATTTCGCAATATTCCAACTTTGAATTTTTATGCAATTAAATCACAGAGATATGTCACACAAAATACTTAATAAGTAACATTTCCCACATGTCTACTTTACATCAGCACAATTTTGGAACCAAAATTTTTTTTTGTTAGGGAGTTATAAGGGTTAAAACTTGACCAGCAATTTCCCATCTTTACAACACCATTTTTTTTAGAGACCACATCTCATTTGAAGTCATTTTGAGGGGTCTATATGATAGAAAATACCCAAGTGTGACACCATTCTAAAAACTGCACCCCCCAAGGTACTCATAACCACATTCAAGAAGTTTATTAACCCTTCAGGTGTTTCACAGGAATTTTTGGAATGTTTAAATAAAAATGAACATTTAACTTTTTTTCACAAAAAATTTACTTCAGCTCCAATTTGTTTTATTTTACCAAGGGTAACAGGAGAAAATGGACCCGAAAAGTTGTTGTACAATTTGTCCTAAGTATGCAGATACCTCATATGTGGGGGTAAACCACTGTTTGGGCGCATGACAGAGCTCGGAAGCGAAGGAGAGCCAATTGACTTTTCAATGCAAAATTGACTGGAATTGAGATGGGACGCCATGTTGCGTTTGGATAGCCACTGATGTGCCTAAATATTGAACCCCCCCCCCAAGTGACACCATTTTGGAAAGTAGACCCCCTAAGGAACTTAACTAGAGGTGTAATGAGCACTTTGATCCACCAAGTGCTTCACAGAAGTTTATAATGCAGAACCATAAAAATAAAAAATCATATTTTTTCACAAAAATTATCTTTTCGCCCCCAATTTTTTATTTTCCCAAGGGTAAGAGAAGAAATTGGACCACAAAAGTTGTTGTACAATTTGTCCTGAGTATGCTGATACCCCATATGTGGGGTTAAACCACTGTGTGGGCACATGGGAGAGCTCGGAAGGGAAGTAGCGCCGTTTGACTTTTCAATGCAAAATTGACAGGAATTGAGATGGGACGCCATGTTGCATTTGGAGAGCCGCTGATGTGCCTAAACATCGAAACCCCCCACAAGTGACACCATTTTGGAAAGTAGACTCCTAAGGAACTTATCTAAAGGTGGGTTGAGCACTTTGACCCACCAAGTGCTTCACAGAAGATTATAATGCAGAACTGTAAAAATAAAAAATCATATTTTCTCACAAAAATTATCTTTTCGCCCCCAATTTTTTATTTTCCCAAGGGTAAGAGAAAAAAATTGGACCGCAAAATTTGTTGTACAATTTGTCCTGAGTACGGTGATACCCCATATGTGGGGGTAAACCACTGTTTGGGCGCATGGGAGAGCTAGGAAGGGAAGGAGCGCCGTTTGATTTTTCAATGCAAAATTGACAAGAATTGAGATGGGATGCCATGTTGCGTTTGGAGAGCCACTGATGTGCCTAAACATTGAAACCCCCTACAAGTGACACCATTTTGGAAAGTAGACCCCGTAAGGAACTTATCTAGATGTGTGGTGAGCACTTTGACCCACCAAGGGCTTCACAGAAGTTTATAATGCAGAGCCGTAAAAATAAAACAAAAATTTTTTCCCACAAAAATTATTTTTTAGCCCCCAGTTCTATATTTTTCCAAGGGTAACAGGAGAAATTGGACCCTAAATATTGTTCTCCAATTTGTCCTGAGTACGCTGATATGTGTGGAATGGTCTGCAGGTGTCACATTGTGTTTGCAGAGCCCCTAATGTACCTAAACAGTAGAAACCCCCAACAAGTGACACCATTTTGGAAAGTAGACCCCCTAAGGAACTCATCTAGATGTGTTGTGAGAGCTTTGAACCCCCAAGTGTTTCACTACAGTTTATATCGCAGAGCCGTGCAAATAAAAAATATTTTTGTTTCCACAAAAATTATTTTTTAGCCCCCAGTTTTATATTTTTCCAAGGGTAACAGGAGAAATTGGACCCTAAATATTGTTCTCCAATTTGTCCTGAGTACGCTATACCCGATATGTGGGGGGGAACCACCGTTTGAGCGCATGGCAGAGCTCGGAAGTGAAGGAGCATCATTTGGAATGCAGACTTAGATGGATTGGTCTGCAGGCGTCACATTGCATTTGCAGAGCCCCTAATGTACCTAAACAGTAGAAACCCCCCACAAGTGACCACATATTGGAAACTAGACCCCCCAAGGAACTTATCTAGATGTGTTGTGAGAAATTTGAACCCCCAAATGTTTCACTACAGTTTATAACGCAGAGCCGTGAAAATAATAAGAAAAAAATTTTCCCCAAAAAATTATTTTTTAGCCCGCAGTTTTGTATTTTCCCAAGGGTAACAGGAGAAATTGGACCGCCAAAGTTGTTGTCCAATTTGTCCTGAGTACGCTGATACCCCATATGTGGGGGGAAACCACCGTTTGGGCTCATGGGAAGGCTTGGAAGGGAAGGAGCGCCATTTGGAATGCAGACATAGATGGAATGGTCTGCAGGTGTCACATTGCGTTTGCAGAGCCCCTTATGTACCTAAACAGTAGAAACCCCCCAGAAGTGACCCCATATTGGAAACTAGACCCCCCCACGGAACTTATATAGATGTGTTGTGAGAACTTTGAGCCCCCAAGTGTTTCACTACAGTTTATAACGCAGAGCCGTGAAAATAATAAAATCTTATTTTTCCCACAAAAATTATTTTTTAACCCCCAGTATTGTATTTTCCCAAGGGTCACAGGAGAAATTGGACCCCAAAAGTTGTTGTCCAATTTGTCCTGAGTACGCTGATACCCCATATGTTGGGATAAACCTCTGATTGGGCACACGGGAGAGCTCGGAAGGGAAGGAGCACTGTTTTACTTTTTCAATGCAGAATTGGCTGGAATTGAGATCGGACGCCATGTCGCGTTTGGAGAGCCCCTGATTTGCCTAAACAGTGTAAACCCCCCAATTATAACTGAAACCCTAATCCAAACACACCCCTAACCCCAATCCCAACGGTAACCCTAACCACACCTCTAACCCAGACACACCCCTAACCCTAATCCCAACCCTATTCCCAACCGTAAATGTAATCCTAACCCTAACTTTAGCCCCAACCCTAACCCTAACTTTAGCCCCAACCCTAACTGTAGCCCTAACCCTAGCCCTAACCCTAGTCCTAACCCTAGCCCTAACCCTAGCCCTAACCCTAGCCCTAACCCTAGCCCTAATGGGAAAATGGAAATAAATACATTTTTTTAATTTTTCCCTAACTAAGGGGGTGATGAAGGGGGGTTTGATTTACTTTTATAGCGGGTTTTTTAGCGGATTTTTATGATTGGCAGCCGTCATACACTGAAAGATGCTTTTTATTGCAAAAAATATTTTTTGCGTTACCACATTTTGAGAGCTATAATTTTTCCATATTTGAGTCCACAGAGTCATGTGAGGTCTTGTTTTTTGCGGGATGTGTTGACGTTTTTATTGGTAACATTTTCGGGCACGGGACATTTTTTGATCGCTTTTTATTCCGACTTTTGTGAGGCAGAATGACCGAAAACCAGCTATTCATGAATTTCTTTTGGGGGAGGCGTTTATACCATTCCGCGTTTGGTAAAACTGATAAAGCAGTTTTATTCTTTGGGTCAGTACGATTACAGCGATACCTCATTTATATTTTTTTTATGTTTTGGCGCTTTTATACGATAAAAACTTTTATAGAAAAAAGAATTATTTTTGCATCGCTTTATTCTGAGGACTATAACTTTTTTATTTTTTTGCTGATGATGCTGTATGGCAGCTCGTTTTTTGCAGGACAAGATGATGTTTTCAGCGGTACCATGGTTATTTATATCTGTCTTTTTGATCGCGCGTTATTCCACTTTTTGTTCGGCAGTATGATAATAAAGCGTTTTTTGCCTCGTTTTTTTTTTTTCTTACGGTGTTTACTGAAGGAGTTAACTAGTGGGACAGTTTTATAGGTTGGGTAGTTACGGACGCGGCGATACTAAATATGTGTATTTTTATTGTTTTTTTTTATTTAGATAAATGTATTTATGGGAATAATATTTTTTTTTTCTTAATTTAGGAATTATTTTTTTATTTTATTTTTTTACACATGTGGAAAATTTTTTTTTAACTTTTTTACTTTGTCCCGGGGGGGGACATCACAGATCGCTGATCTGACAGTTTGCACAGCACTCTGTCAGATCAGCGATCTGACTTGCAGCAGTGCAGGGTTACCAAGCGCCTGCTCTGAGCAGGCACTTGGTAAGCCACCTCCCTCCCTGCAGGACTCGGATGCCGCGGCCATATTGGATCCGGGGCTGCTGCAGGGAGGAAGGTAAGAGATCCTCGCAGCAATGCGATCACATCGCGTTGCTGCGGGGGTCTCAGGGAAGCCCGCAGGGAGCCCCCTCCCTGCGCGATGCTTCCCTATACCGCCGGCACACCGCGATCATGTTTGATCGCAGTGTGCCGGGGGTTAATGTGCCGGGGGCGGTCCGTGACCGCTCCTGGCACATAGTGCCGGATGTCAGCTGCGATAGGCAGCTGACACCCGGCCGCGATCGGCCGTGCTCCCCCCGTGAGCGCGTCTGATCGCTCTGGACGTACTATTCCGTCCTTGGGAATTAAGGCCCACCCCACATGGACGGAATAGTACGTCCAATGACATAAAGGGGTTAAGGGGGGCAAAGGGGGGGTGACTTAAACTTTTATATTTTTTAAATATTTTTAAAAACATTTTATTTTAGGCATGCTTCAATAGCCTCCATGGGAGGTGTGAGGGGCTGTGCTGGCCGCTGATTTGAGCCCTGCATTCCTGTGCATGCCTACCTAATGAAGCTGGGTATGTTTTGTGTTTGCTGTGTGCCCTGTGTAGTTTATGATAGCTGACACTGTTTAACATGATAATGGCTGACACTGTTCTGATATCTGTGTGTTAGGGACAGGAATAGGTACAGTCAGTGGCAGTGGTAGGTCAGCATTGGTAAGGGTTATGGCAGTGTAATTGTGGGTTAGTGTTAAGGGGGCAATGCAGAGTAGGAGAATAGATTGTGTTGAGAACTGGTTTCAGTCAGAGTAGTGACAGTTAAGAAAGGGGCGGAGCCAGTGTAGTGGCAGGGAGAGTGCCTTCCTGAGGTAATTTTCAGGTAGTGGGAGGAGCTAGAGCAGAGTGAGAGTGAGAAGAATTGTTCTAGAAGGAGTGGTAGTATTTGGGTATGTGCACACGTTCAGGATTTTTTTAATTTTTTTCGCGTTTTTTCGCTATAAAAACGCATATGCGTCCCATTATTTTCAATGTATTCCACATATCTTGTGCAAATGTAAAAAAGCGCATCGTAGAAAAAATGCAGCATGTTCATTCTTTGTGCGGAATCGCGGGGATTCCGTACACATAAAAAGGCATTGATCCGCATACTTCCCTCATGGGGCTATGCCCACCATGCGGGAAGTAAGCGGATCATGTGCGGATGGTACCCAGGGTGGAGGAGAGGAGACTCTCCTCCAGGCCCTGGGCACCATATTTTGATTAAAAAAAAGAATTAAAATAAAAAATATTGATATACTCACCTTCCGAAGGCCCCTGGAGTCCTCCCGCATTTCAGTGGTGCATGCGGCGGCTTCTGGTCCCAGGGTTGCTATGTGCTCAGGACCTGGGATGACGTCACGGTCACATGACCATGACGTCACCGCAGGTCCTTCACACACAGCTTCCATGGGAACGGAAGCCGCCGCTTGCACCACTGAGGAGATCGGGACGTCGGAAGGTGAGAATAACAATTTGTTAATTTTTTTTATTATTTTTAACATTAGATCTTTTTACTATTGATGTTGCATAGGCAGCATGAATAGTAAAAAGTTGGTCACACTTGTCAAACAAGTAGTAGGAGTATATAAAACAAGAAAATGATAAGGGTGCCCATACTTATGCACCTGTCAAATTTTGTTTGAATGCAGATTGCACATTTTCTGTTAGTACAATAAACCTCAATTCAAGGCAGAAACATTACTGTGTCCAACAGTTATTAGATATATAAAACTAAAATGGCTGCTGTAAAAACAACAATTTTTATAAAACATTAAGCTTAAGATTAATAGGTGTGCCCAAACTTTTTCATATAACTGTATGTAGGTAAAGTACCAGCTTTTCTTGGTACTGCAACTAAAAGCAATAAATGGGGGCTGAGCTGTAATGCTGGATACAGCTGTAATTATATGCTATATTGTCGTGTTACTCTCCCCTCACTTCTTGTAACCTACAAGTGTACAAATATACCGTCACCATGTGACAAGTGTGCCTGTGTAACTTCAAATGCCAGGGCTGAATTTTAGTCCCAGTCCGGCCCTGCCTGTTATAATACTCTCCTCATTGGCTTCAATTCACTATGTAAACTACGAGACAGGTCCCTGAGGGATCAGTGACCTGTCAGCAGTCTGCATTATGATTAGCTAATCAGAGCACCACATGAAGACCCCCCCCCTTCACAGGCCGCCCTGGAGCACGAGCATATCATTAACTCAAAACTGAAAATAAAGATTAAACAACAACCACAAGACGGATTTCATCAACCCAGGTATCATTTTAATCAGTATAACAGCGTCAACCTGACACTGGTGATACTGAGCACAATCCTGCTGACAGGTTCCCTTTAAGGTTGTGCATAGAAAAAAATCCATTCCATCAATAACATCTGTTTCTGCTCTGCTACTCAGTTCCCTAACTAACAGCACCCCTCCGACCATGCTTCACAACAACAATTTCATCTTGTTGACATATTGGAAGAGAAGAACATTCTGACTTTATACTCATGTGACAAGGGGCTGAAGAAGATGGACAGAATTGTAATATGCCAATCTGTGTTGCTAGCTCTGCAAGCCGTTGTGGTAGGTGCGCTCTAAACCAGAGCGAATCTTGAGGTGTATATCAGGTGTGTGTGGGAGGGTGGCCATACTCTTTGTGGAGTTGTCTGCCTTTTAAGAAATGATGGCGTATGCTCAGCTTCAATAGAAGCTGGTTACTTATACTCCTTGCATGGTACATATCGAACTTGATTGCGGAAAGTTTATTTTAGAAATATACCCACTTGAGGAAAGTAATGTCTGTAACCAGGAAAGTGTTCTCATTTCAGAAGTTCTTATGTGGAGAAAAACGCACTCTTTGTTGTTCAAAAACATAACGACCTGCCGGAGGGTCGCCTAATTTGCAACATTGCACCCTTCTGGAATTTTATACTGCATATTGAGACAGCTTAGGAGGGTTAGCTCTCTGGATTTCTGTCTCATGCACCAGACTGGTACTTTCGGGCACTTCAAACACGATCCACATAAAAAGCAAAATGCAAATAATACAAAAGAAAATTCTAGGCTGGCTAGCCGATAACTGTTCAAGTAAATCCTGACTCAAGAAAGCTAGGCGAATTGTAGAGGTTTCCACACAAACCATTGGTTCAATCACTTAAGATTTTCGAGGAGCCCAAAGTACTTTGAGTTTGGGAACTCTCTGCCTCTTATACCATACCTAAGCATTTCAGGTGATTGGCCACAACTATCCTGGAAATCTGGAGTGGCTAAGTGGATCAGAGTTGGCTTATTTACACAGTAAACCTCAGAAACCTAGGGAAATGTACACACCATGACACACTTTTCCCCTGGTCCTTATATGTTATATAATCCCTATGAGCAGTGTAAAGCGGTGACAGAATAATCATGCAGCAACCTAACTGGAGAGTGGGTTACTTTCAGACTCGTCAATGGCAGCTGATGAAGGGTGCGTAGCCTACTGAAGCCCATGGAAGAGGTTCAGTAGCGTAGCTACCGGGGGAGCAGAGGGTGCAGGCACCCCGGGCCCGGTGCTCTGAGGGGGCCCTGTCATGATCCCAATGGCAGGGGATCACAAAAGGACAAGCACAAAAAACAAAACAAGCTCTAGGGTGATGGAAACTGAGCTGACCGCGATCCTGAACCTCAACACACAACTAGCTGTAGCCGGGGAACGTGCCTACGATGATTCCTAGACGTCTCGCGCCAGCCGAAGAACTAACTTTCCCTATTAGAAGAAACACAGACCTCTCTTGCCTCCAGAGAAACACCCCACAGAAATAGCAGCCCCCCACATGTAATGACGGTGAAATGAGAGGAAAGCACATACGTAGTTATGAAAACAGATTCAGCAAAATGAGGCCCGCTAAAGCTAGATAGCAGAGGATACAAAAGTGAACTGCGCGGTCAGCGAAAAACCCTACAAAAAACCATCCTGAAATTACTTGAACTCATGTTCCAACTCATGGAACATGAGGAGTAATATCAGCCCACTAGAGCAACCAGCAAAAAGGAATCACATATCTGCAAGCTGGACTAAGACAAAAATTAAGCAAAACGTGGAACAGGAAAATCAAAAACTTAGCTAGTCCAGAAGAATACAGAAGCGGGAAGCAGAGGTAACAAGACACACTGATTACATTGATAGCCGGCGAGGAAATGACAAGAAAGCCAGGTTAAATAGGAAACTCCCATATCCTGATAGAACAGGTGGACACCAGAGACCGCAGAGAACACAAGTCACCCAGTACCATCCGTAACCACCAGAGGGAGCCCAAAAACAGAATTCACAACAGTACCCCCCCCTTGAGGAGGGGTCACCGAACCCTCACGAGAACCGCCAGGGCGACCAGGATGAGCCCTATGAAATGCACGGACCAAATCAGCAGCATGAACATCAGAGGCAACCACCCAAGAATTATCCTCCTGACCATAACCCTTCCACTTGACCAAATACTGGAGTTTCTGTCTGGAAACACGAGAATCCAAGATCTTCTCCACAACATACTCCAATTCTCCCTCCACCAGCACCGGAGCAGGAGGCTCAAGCGAAGGAACAACAGGTACCTCATACTTCCGCAACAACGACCGATGGAACACATTATGAATAGCAAACGATGCCGGGAGATCCAAACGAAACGACACAGGGTTAAGAATTTCCAAGATCCTATAGGGACCGATGAACCGAGGCTTGAACTTAGGAGAAGAGACCTTCATAGGAACAAAACGAGAAGACAACCACACCAAGTCCCCAACACGAAGTCGAGGACCCACGCGGCGACGGCGATTAGCAAACTGCTGAGCCCTCTCCTGGGACAACTTCAAATTGTCCACCACATGACTCCAAATCTGATGCAACCTATCCACCACCATGTCCACTCCAGGACAATCAGAAGGCTCCACCTGACCAGAGGAAAAACGAGGATGAAACCCCGAATTACAAAAGAAAGGAGAAACCAAGGTAGCAGAACTAGCCCGATTATTAAGGGCAAATTCGGCAAGCGGCAAAAAGGTAACCCAGTCATCTTGATCAGCAGAAACAAAACACCTTGAATAAGTTTCCAAGGTCTGATTAGTTCGTTCCGTCTGGCCATTCGTCTGAGGATGGAATGCAGACGAAAAGTACAAATCAATGCCCATCTTAGCACAGAACGTCCGCCAAAATCTAGACACAAACTGGGATCCCCTGTCAGAAATGATGTTCTCCGGAATCCCATGCAAACGAACCACGTTCTGAAAAAACAAAGGGACCAACTCAGAGGAGGAAGGCAACTTAGGCAAGGGTACCAGATGAACCATCTTAGAAAAGCGGTCACACACAACCCAGATGACGGACATTTTTTGAGAGACAGGGAGATCCGAAATAAAGTCCATGGAAATGTGCGTCCAAGGCCTCTTCGGGATAGGCAAAGGTGACAACAATCCACTGGCCCGAGAACAGCAAGGCTTAGCCCGAGCGCAAATTTCACAAGACTGCACAAAAGAACGCACATCCCTCGACAAGGAAGGCCACCAAAAAGACCTGGCCACCAAGTCTCTAGTACCAAATATTCCAGGATGACCTGCCAACGCAGAAGAATGGACCTCGGAGATGACTCTACTGGTCCAATTATCCGGAACAAACAGTCTTTCAGGCGGACAACGATCAGGTTTATCCGCCTGAAACTCCTGCAAAGCACGTCGCAAGTCTGGGGAGACAGCCGACAAAATCACCCCATCCCTAAGGATACCAGTGGGCTCAGAATTTCCAGGGGAGTCAGGCACAAAACTCCTAGAAAGAGCATCCGCCTTCACATTCTTTGAACCTGGCAGGTATGAAACCACAAAATCGAAACGGGAGAAAAACAGTGACCAACGAGCCTGTCTAGGATTCAGACGCTTGGCAGACTCAAGGTAAATCAGATTTTTGTGATCAGTCAAGACCACCACACGATGTCTAGCACCCTCAAGCCAATGACGCCACTCCTCAAATGCCCACTTCATGGCCAAAAGCTCCCGATTATCAGACAAAAATACCGGAACCTCAGAAGGAGTAGATGAAGCGATAGAAATCGGAGGTGCATCATCATGAACCCCCTGACATCCCCAGCTTAACACAGACATCGTTTTCCAGTCCAAGACTGGGTTATGAGTTTGTAACCATGGCAGACCAAGCACTAAGACATCATGTAAATTATACAGTACCAGGAAGCGAATCACCTCCTGATGAACGGGAGTCATACGCATGGTCACTTGTGTCCAGTACTGAGGTTTATTCATAGCCAAAGGTGTAGAGTCAATTCCTTTCAAAGGAATAGGGACTTCCAGAGGCTCCAGACTAAACCCACAGCGGTTGGCAAATGACCAATCCATAAGACTCAGGGCAGCGCCTGAATCCACATAGGCATCGACGGAAATGGCTGATAATGAACAAATCAGAGTCACAGACAGAATGAACTTAGACTGTAAAGTACTAATGGCAACAGACTTATCAACCTTTTTTGTGCGTTTAGAGCATGCTGATATAACATGAGCTGAATCACCACAATAAAAGCACAACCCATTTTTCCGCCTATAGTTTTGCCGTTCACTTCTGGACTGAATTCTATCACATTGCATTCTCTCAGGTGCCTGTTCAGAAGACACAGCCAAATGGTGCACAGGTTTGCGCTCCCGTAAACGCCGATCAATCTGAATAGCCATAGTCATAGACTCATTCAGACCTGTAGGCGCAGGGAACCCCACCATGACATCTTTAATGGCCTCAGAAAGGCCATCTCTGAATCTTGCAGCCAGGGCGCACTCATTCCACTGAGTAAGCACCGACCATTTCCGAAATTTCTGACAATATATTTCTGCTTCATCTTGCCCCTGAGAGAGAGCCAATAAAGCTTTTTCAGCCTGAATCTCTAGGTTAGGTTCCTCATAGAGCAAACCCAATGCCAGAAAAAATGCATCCACATTGAGCAACGCAGGATCCCCTGGTGCCAATGCAAATGCCCAATTCTGAGGGTCACCCCGCAGGAAAGATATAACAATCTTGACTTGCTGAGCAGGGTCTCCAGAAGAGCGAAATTTCAAAGAAAGAAACAACTTGCAATTGTTCCTAAAATTCAGAAAACTAGATCTATCTCCAGAAAAAAACTCTGGGATAGGAATTCTAGGTTCAGACATAGGAGCATGTACAACAAAATCTTGTATATTTTGAACCTTAGCAGCAAGATTATTCAGGCTGGAAGCCAAACTCTGGACGTCCATGATAAACAGCTGAAGTCAGAGCCATTCAAGGATTAAGAGGAGGTAAGACGCAGCCAGGCTGCAATTAAGGCTATCCTGACGCCTCCTGACGAAGAAGCGAAACGTGCGTTGGGGCGGCAGGGACGCCACACAAAGATAGGATTACATGTAAGTGCCTACTTATGTTATGCGTGTTATGTCTATGTCAATGCTATTAGTTGGTTACTAGGGCCATATATGGTGCCCCTACACTGGATAGTTTGTAGCATTGCGGACACAAGTCTTGTGTAAACTATTAGTATTGTAGGCTCTTTACTAGACCTGGTATTGGTTATACACCAAGAGTGGCTTGATCCCTGCTTTCGTTGTAGTTACCTTGCTTTGTAATTGTGATTTTAATTTGTATTTATGTTTAATAAAATTTCAGGTTTTTTGATACTGGCATTGTATACTGGTCTTTTTCAGTGTTGTGATAGTAATTCTAGTTCAGATGCCCCGGATTTATGTGGGTTTTTGTGGTATGGTCTGCAATTAAGGCTATGCAGCAAACTCTGAGGGGGGGGAAAAAAAAAAAAACTTCCTCAGACTACTTTTCCTCCTACTTCAGCCAATACGATTACCACTTTTAGGCCGGCTATACTGTCATGATCCCAATGGCAGGGGATCACAAAAGGACAAGCACAAAATACAAAACAAGCTCTAGGGTGATGGAAACTGAGCTGACCGCGATCCTGAACCTCAACACACAACTAGCTGTAGCCGGGGAACGTGCCTACGATGATTCCTAGACGTCTCGCGCCAGCCGAAGAACTAACTTTCCCTATTAGAAGAAACACAGACCTCTCTTGCCTCCAGAGAAACACCCCACAGAAATAGCAGCCCCCCACATGTAATGACGGTGAAATGAGAGGAAAGCACATACGTAGTTATGAAAACAGATTCAGCAAAATGAGGCCCGCTAAAGCTAGATAGCAGAGGATACAAAAGTGAACTGCGCGGTCAGCGAAAAACCCTACAAAAAACCATCCTGAAATTACTTGAACTCATGTTCCAACTCATGGAACATGAGGAGTAATATCAGCCCACTAGAGCAACCAGCAAAAAGGAATCACATATCTGCAAGCTGGACTAAGACAAAAATTAAGCAAAACGTGGAACAGGAAAATCAAAAACTTAGCTAGTCCAGAAGAATACAGAAGCGGGAAGCAGAGGTAACAAGACACACTGATTACATTGATAGCCGGCGAAGAAATGACAAGAAAGCCAGGTTAAATAGGAAACTCCCATATCCTGATAGAACAGGTGGACACCAGAGACCGCAGAGAACACAAGTCACCCAGTACCATCCGTAACCACCAGAGGGAGCCCAAAAACAGAATCCACAACAGGGCCCACCCGGAGCTACGCTACTGTAACTGTATCGGCCAGCAGTGGCCCTCCCCCCCCCGCCATCATCGGAAAATCAGCTGTACCGGCATTTAGCCGAAACAGCTGATTGCAATGATGGGAGGAGCGCTGCGCTCCTTCTCCAATCATCCCCCTGTCAGTCGCTGACGTCGCCGACACTGACAGCGGGCGCGATGACGTCACTGCCCGGTGCCCGCTGTCAGTAGATCAGCGGGAGCAGCGCAGGAACCAGGAAGAAGAGAGGTGAGTATTTTTTTTTTTTAATGGGATCTGCCGCCTTATTACAGGGTCTGCCTATGGGGGGCTGCCTTATTACAGGGTCTGCCTATGGGATGGCTGCCTTATTGCAGGGTCTGACTATGGGGGGCTGCCTTATTACAGGGTCTGCCTATGGGGGGCTGCTTTATTACAGGGTCTGACAATAGGGGCTACCTTATTACAGGGTCTGCCTATGGGGGCTGCCTTATTACATGGTCTGACAATGGGGGGCTGCCTTATTACAGGGTCTGCCTATGGGGTGCTGCCTTATTACATGGTCTGACTATGGGGGGCTGCCTTATTACAGGGTCTGCCTATGGGGGGCTGCCTTATAACAGGGTCTGCCTATGGGGGGCTGCCTTATTACATGGTCTGACAATGGGAGGCTGCCTTATTACAGGGTCTGCCTATGGGGGGCTGCCTTATTACAGGGTCTGACTATGGGGGGCTGCCTTATTACAGGGTCTGACTATGGGGGGCTGCCTTATTAGAGGGTCTGCCTATAGAGGGCTGCTTTATTACAGGGTCTGACTATGGGGGCTGCCTTATTACAGGGTCTGACTATGGGGTGCTGCCCTATTACAGGGTCTGCCTATGGGGGGCTGCTTTATTACAGGGTCTGATAATGGGGGCTGCCTTATTACAGAGTCTGACTATAGGGGTTGCCTAATTACAGGGTCTGACTATGGGGGTGCTGCCTTATTACAGGGTCTGCCTATAGGGGTGCTGCCTTATTACAGGGTCTAACTATAGGGGTGCTGCCTTATTACAGAGTCTGCCTATGGGGGTGCTGCCTTATTAGTGTGCCTATGGGGGCTGCCTTATTACAGAGTCTGCCTATGGGGGTACTGCCTTATTACAGGGTCTGCCTATATGGGGGTGCTGCCTTATTACAGGGTCTGACTATGGGGGCTGTCGTATGCTATAGAGTCTGCCTATGGGGATTGCATAATACTAAATTGTGGACTATTTGGTGCATTATGCTACTGTACATGGAGGCTATCTAGGGGGCAATCATACAGTGGAGATTACAGTGTGGGGGTCATTATACATTGTTGGAGCCATCAAACAGTTTGGAGGCTACTAAGGAGTCAGTATACTGTGTGGGTGGTACTATACAGTGAGGGGGCATTATACTGTGTATAAGAGAGCATCATGCTGTGTAAAGGGGAGCTGTATGGGGGGAGACTCGGGACATTATTCAATGTAAAGTGGGCACTTGTTATAGGGGAACTCAGGTTACTGTGGCTATCCAAAGCGGCCCCCAGGGCAATATTACTTTCTAGGGGGGCAAAATATAGGCACTGTTTTCTAGGGCACTTGCACCTGGCATTACTATATTGTAGAGAGTTGCTTTAGAATTAAGAGGGCACAGAGAACCACACAGCAGGTGAAGTAATAGGGACACATACGGCAGCAGCGGCTCAGTATTGGGGTATTAGGGGCAGTAATAGGGACACATAGGGCAGCAGATGCTCAGTATTGGGGTATCAGGGGCAGTAATAGGGTCACATATGGCAGCAGCGGCTCAGTATTGGGGTATCAGGTGCAGCAATAGAGACACATAGGGCAGCAGCGGCTCAGTATTGGGGTATCAGGGGCAGTAATAGGGACACATATGGCAGCAGCGGCTCAGTATTGTGGTATCAGGGGCAGTAATAAGGACACATATGGCAGCAGCGGCTCAGTATTGAGGTATCAGGCGCAGTAATAGGGACACATACAGCAGTAGCAGCTCAGTATTGGGGTATCAGGTGCAGTAATAGGGACACATACGGCAGCAGCGGCTCAGTATTGGGGTATCAGGGGCAGTAATAGGGACACATACGGCAGCAGCGGCTCAGTATTGGGGTATCAGGGGCAGTAATAGGGACACATACGGCAGCAGCGGCTCAGTATTGGGGTATCAGGTGCAGTAATAGGGACACATATGGCAGCAGCGGCTCAGTATTGGGGTATCAGGTGCAGTAATAGGGACACATACGGCAGCAGCGGCTCAATATTGGGGTATCAGGGGCAGTAATAGGGTCACATACGGCAGCAGCGGCTCAGTATTGGGGTATCGGGCAGTAATAGGGACACATACGGCAGCAGCGGCTCAGTATTGGGGTATCAGGGGCAGTAATAGGGACACATATGGCAGCAGCGGATCAGTATTGGGGTATCAGGTGCAGTAATAGGGATACATACGGCAGCAGCGGCTCAGTATTGGGGTATCAGGGGCAGTAATAGGGTCACATACGGCAGCAGCGGCTCAGTATTGGGGTATCGGGCAGTAATAGGGACACATACGGCAGCAGCGGCTCAGTATTGGGGTATCAGGGGCAGTAATAAGGACACATATGTCAGCAGCGGCTCAGTATTGGGGTATCAGGTGCAGTAATAGGGACACATACGGCAGCGGTGGCTCAGTATTGGGATATCAGCAGGACAAGGAGTTTGTGCAGGTGGGGAATAGATGGTGATGGCTGGAATATAAGAAGTGAAATGTGTCTTTGCTGTATTCTCTGCAGACGAGTTGTAGCTGGAAGAAGTTGTCATGTCAGTCTGGGCCAGATGGAAAAGACGGGAAAAATGAACGACTCCATCAGAAAGGACGTCAGCGGTAAGTCATTATCTGTAACTGTGCTATGATCTCTTACATGTTCTGTAGGGCTGGTATTTACCACTGACCTTATGGCGGTAATATCCATATTGGTCTTTATATAGAGATTATCTTCAGTAACAGCGCGGTCATCTGCTGAGGTTCTCCAGTATTAGGGCGCATCACCGAGTTGTAATCAAGGTTAATACGGGGGCCAAAAGGCCCAGTCAGTTCACCAACAGACCACAGGAGCACGTGAACCCGTCCTGACCCAGACGTAGCAACAGCTGAAGACGTAAGGTATGTGAAGATTGTTCCAGCTCCTTTCCTATTAAAAGTCCTTTATTGATCCATATCCTTAAAAAATCATCCCTGCACAAAAGGGAATGTGAACAAGCAACAGAAACCTGCTAAAAGCAACAAGTTTCGATCTAAAAGATCTTCATCATGGCTATCTACACACAAATGCAGAGGGAGTATATATACAAAGCTTTGACAAATCACAGTGAAAACTTCAGATCACATGACCTGATCGCAGGTCCTGCAAGCAATACAAACATACAGAAACCGTGTAATAACATTAAAAGAAACAAATAGATAAAATTAACATTTTAACAATAGTGGTACATAATTTAGTTCCTTTTATTGAGTCCCAAAGGCAATCTAGTTTGTAAATTATATATCCAGTACGCCTCCCTTGTGAGGAGGCGTCTCTTAATATCTCCTCCACGGACAGACTTCTTTATTAGCTCAATCCCCTGAATAGACATAGCTGAAATATTACCTTTATGGTACGTTGCAAGATGTTTTGAAACCATGGATATGTTTCTATTCATGAAATTAAAATTTGTAATATCTCTCAGGTCATTTTTCAAAAAACTCAAGAGAAGAGGTGGGAGGAAACATAAAAAATCAACCATACATGGCTACACGCCAGAAGAAGAAGAGACATCAGTAACTAAAGAATTTAGTGTGGTAAACCTTTCCTCGCAGACATTGACACAAGATCAATTAAATGTACCTGCGTTAGGTCTAAATTTTGTGCCTGATACAAATTTTAATTTATTCATGACAATCTTGGACATTAACAAATTTATCCGGAATTTGACTGTAAAAAAACATTTTTTGAAAGATGAAAATGAAATGTGTACGGATGAAACCAATGTAACCATCAACAAATATGAAGAGCTGGACTTCAGGGACCAAGTAGCACTTGTATGCCTACATGATTTATCTATGGAATGGGAAGAGAGTGGAGATAAAATAAATCAATCTAAAACCTTCAAGTCAAAAAATCCTTATTTCTACCCTATACAAACTAGTGTTGACAGTATGGACAGGTTTCAGGAGCTTATAGAAAAAGATTTGTTGAAATTAAAGGATGAATTAAGCTCCGAACCTGAAAAAAGAAAAAATAATAATCTCACAACGAAACAAAGAAAGGCTTTACGTGATTTAAAAGAGATGAAAAATATTGTTTTTAAAAAAAACTGACAAAGGAGGTATGATAGTTGTCATGAATGCAGATGATTATGGAGACAAAATACAAGAAATGCTAGCGGACACAGAGACTTATGAAAAGGTAGTGAAAAATCCTACTAAAGAATATAATGATGAAATAAGAAAAATAATGGGAGAAGGTCTCACTCTGGGAGTATTATCTAAGAAACAAGCTGACTATCTTTTTGTCTCCTCTCCTGTATTACCCATATTGTATGGTTTACCGAAAGTGCACAAAGAGGGACCACTGACCATGAGACCCATAGTCTCTGGTATGGGCTCTATGACGGAACATCTGTGCGAATGGGTAGATTCGCTTTTGCAACCCATAGTAATCAGATCTCCAGGCCATATTAAAGACTCCCGTGAGGTTCTAAGAATTTTCTCTAAAAAGATATGGCAGGACAGTTTTTCATGGTTATGTTGTGATGTTGTATCCCTTTATACCTGCATCCCTCATGATTTAGCCATGAGGGCGTTACAGTTTCATCTTATCAATTCAAATTTATATTCACATGATCTAATTGAATTTGCATTACAAGTTACTTTTTTCTTTTAAAACACAATATTTTTTCATTTGATAATGCTATCTTTGTACAGAAGACAGGAGTGCCTATGGGAGCGAGATACTCCCCGTCCCTTGCTAATTTGACTATGTCATTCTGGGAGAAAAAATACATCTATTCAGTGGACAATCCCCACTTGGCAGATCTTGTATGGTATGGCAGATACATCGACGATTTACTCATTATTTGGGGCGGCGATGTATCTGCCATACCTAGGTTTATGGAATATATCAATAATAATGAGCTTGCCATCAGATTTACTCACAGATGCGATAAAAATCAGATATCGTTTTTGGATTTGGAATTGAGTGGGATTGGTGGGGAAATAATTAATAGTAGAACATTTGTCAAACCAATTAGCGGCAACACAGTGCTGCACGCTAAAAACAGCCATCCTATGCATACAATAAAGTCTATACCAATTGGGGAATTTACAAGACTTAAAAGAAATTTCTTCAAGGAGGAGGATAGGATTAAAGAATTTGATGCCCTTGAAAATATATTAATAAGACATAAATATCCCAAGTGGTGCCTTGATAGGGCTCGTAAAATAGTGGATAAAAAAGAGTAGGCTGATTTATTAAAACAGAAAAATAAGAACAAAATTAATATAGACAAAAGAAAAGAAAAATCATTTGTGTGCCTTCAATTTAGCCCTCAATTTTCAGATATTAAGTCTATCATTTATAAGCGCTTGCCTATACTATTGGAAGACGAGGAAACTGCTAAAATTTTAAGCAAGGGAATCAATATTGTTTCACGTAGAGCCCCCACAATTGGTAACATAATTTCACCAGGATTGTTTCTATCCAGACCGAGATCCCAAACCTGGCTTGATTGCAAGGGATTTTACAAGTGCGGCACTACGTCTTGCACCACTTGCGCTCACAGCCTGACTGGCAAAACTTATACTAATCATGACAATACAAAGGAGTTTAATGTAAAAGAATTTATTAATTGTCACTCTGAGAATGTAGTGTATAAAATTGGGTGTAAAGAATAATGTTGCATATGTTGGGTGTACAACCAGAAAATTAAAAATGAGGATATCGGAACACCTGAGAGATATTACAAATTTTAATGTCATCAATAGAAATATATCCATGGTTTCAAAACATTTTTCAACGTACCATGAAGGTAATATTTCAGCTATGTCTATTCAGGGGATTGAGCTAATAAAGAAGTCTGTCCGTGGAAGAGATATTAAGAGACGCCTCCTCACAAGGGAGGCGTACTGGATATATAATTTACAAACTAGATTGCCTTTGGGACTCAATAAAAGGAAAAAAATCATGTACTACTATTGTTAAAATGTTAATTTTATCTATTTGTTTCTTTTAATGTTATTACACGGTTTCTGTATGTTTGTATTGCTTGCAGGACCTGCGATCAGGTCATGTGATCTGAAGTTTTCACTGTGATTTGTCAAAGCATTGTATGTATACTCCCTTTGCATTTGTGTGTAGATAGCCATGATGAAGATCTTTTAGATCGAAACGCGTTGCTATTAGCAGGTTTCTGTCGCTTGTTCACATTCCCTTTTGTGCAGGGATGATTTTTTAAGGATATGGATCAATAAAGGACTTTTAATCGGAAAGGAGCTGGAACAATCTTCACATTTCTTACGTCTTCAGCTGTAATCAAGGTTACCTGGTTAGGGGCCCACTCAGAAGCTTCGCCCCCCCTGAACCAAAACCCTAGCTACACCTCTGAAGAGGTTACAAGATTTGTCAGTATATTGACAGTTTTGAATCAACAATGTCATCCCCTCATATATTGATCTTGGCAAAAATATTCTACCAGAATGAAAGTGGCATTTGAAGAAAAACAGCAACTTATCCACGCTCATTGCTGCTCCGGTCTCTGTTGGAGACCCTCAAGATCCATATTACATGCTGCTGGATGTGAAGGAGGATGTGATGAAGGAGGAAGAGTAGCAGCAGATGGATGTGGAGGTAGACAATGAGTTGGCCCAGGCAGTGGACGAGGCTTACACGAGTGAAAATGGCAATAACGCTAATCATAACAACCAATCATCACATCAAGCAAAGCAATGACTCATGAATAGCCATTGTTTTAAAACCTCACAATTATAGGAAAATGGGGGAATATTTTCTGGTTATTACCTGCCCTATGAATCTTACACCAGATGAACGCCTGCTGACTGCACTAATGACCAGGAGAACCCTTTCCATTTCTCTCAGACCCAATTCTACCATACAAATGCCAGAGTGTTATGGCTACAATAGTAGCTGCGAAAGCAGCAACAGTTACAGGATATTTGACATGATGGACCATATGTTTTATCTACCATTGCACCAACCTGATGCACCTTGTGACAATTTTAATTCTCTTACAACTGTTGCCAATCATTTTATCAACCTCACCATCTGTTTATTGGCTTCACAGTTCTGCTGCTGGCCCACACTGAGCTCAGCATTGAGTCCTTGTCCATCAAGTCATCTATATTATAGTGTTACTGCTGCCAGGGCTGCCACTGCCAGACATCTCACTGTATCATCATCGCCTACCTCTGCTTCTTCCTCTGCACTAGAGTGTTCTGCTGTTGCTGGGCCAATACTGCCAGACATCTCTTTGACTGACCCATTATATTTTTGTACTGTGTGGCTTATATCACTGCTTCTAGACGCCCACACATTTGTCCAGTGTGTTGTATAGCTGTATTGTACTGCTGCTGGGAAGAGTACTTTCTTGAGGTTACACAAAGATGAAGCAGTTCCCAATTTAGGGCTAATTTATATCACAGCTTGTTGACAAGCCATTGCATCTTCATTTTGAAAACAGCTAGCCCGTTCCTGCTCCCTAAAAAATGGGCACATTTTTGGACAGCTTGATTAAAAGCCTTTGTAAATGTTTAATCATTTCGAGAATAGCAAACCTGTTGCAGATTACAAGCCCCCTGATGAAGGACGGACCGAAACGCGCGTTGGGGCGGGCACTCACCCCCCCTGGTTCCCCACTTTTGCTGTGCACCTTACAATTATGTAAGTGTAAGAGAGTTTTTATTCCCGGTTGAGAGGCCTGTTAGGAAGAAATCTCTCACATTTGTGACCGGACCTCATTCCCTGTGGGGGATACTCCCCGGGGATTCTAATATGACCGTGCGATTTGCAGCGGTATGGATATGATATTATATGTTTTAGGCCGGAATTAGGAGTCATATGAGTAGTTTATACAGGTTCTCTTAGAGGGATTGTGCGCAGTGGATCACATTTGTGATAGGCAATAGATATAGGGACACTGTTAATTATATTAATACTCTGGTTAGAGGGTGTAATAGTTTAGTTCCTTTATGGTGGGGTACCGGTGGGGGTGGGGCCCTTGGTGGTTATTGTTTCGAGTTGTAAACTGACACGCACCTGGTTCATGTCTTTTTTCATGCATTTTAATGTGTTAAATAAAGATTTATTGTATTTTAATGGACTAGTACATCATTTTTCCCTATGGGAATTAGGCTTTAGATTACAAGACAGGAATATTTTTCTGAAAAGCTATGTTGTTATTTAGTTTTTTCGCAACTTAATGACACTTTGTATTTTTTCCCATTTTGCAGCACATCATCAGTATACTGTAGGATGCCGGAGCCAGGGCTGCTGTCATGGCCGACAGAAACCCCTGTATCGCTACCTGGCCCTCTCCCAGTATACAATCATGTTTTCTGCTCTGAGTACCCTGGTGCTGCTAATCTGCATCATCTGGGATCTCTCGGTACAAGAGTGTACAGACGGTTCTGCAATTAAAGAGTCACAATCCGGCTTCACTTTAACTTCAACTTTTTTACTTAACACAGCATTATCCAGGGCACAGTCAATCATAACAATTGGCAATGCTTTCCCTTGCCTCTCCTCTCTGCCGATAAGCCTGTCCCCAGGACAGTTCGTTTCCTCCGGGCACACAATGCCTCAATGCCCAGAATTTCTGGGGGTATTCTCTGCCGTTTCGCCCCGGTCCTTAGAATAGTGGCTTATACAAAAATTTGCCACATCTTGGATACCTTGCTCCCATTCTGCTTAGCCTTCTTCCCGTAGCACTGCAGTCCCACTTATACTGCACCATTATCTCTAGTGTTGCTGTGCTTCATTCTGTACTCTGTCCCCCTGGATACTGACTGCTGGGCCCACTCTTCTATCAAACGCTGCGGGGCACGGTGTTGCCCTGGGCTAGCCAGTCCTGTGTTCTACACAGGCGCCCCAGCCCCAACTAACTAATACTTGGAAGACCTTATTAACTTATCCCACCGTGCCCCTCCTACAATTAACTAATTGCTATCTTAACCACAATATGGATTCCCCCATTAAATAGTGCCTCATCTAGTGACCAACCCGGGGTACTTCACTTTCCCTAACAATAATATAACAAGTATGTGCAAATAGTGGCATAAACATATTATACATAAAAGCAGAAAATGGTAATACACGTTACTGTGTAGCAGTGCCATTAATACATAGTGATAATACGCCGAATAGTGTAGCAGTATCACATAATATGCAAGAGATATTAAAGGGAACCTGTCACTCCCAAATTTGAGGGTGAGGTAAGTCCACTGGCATCAGGGGCTTATCTACAGCATTCTGTAATTCTGTAGATAAGCCCCCGATGTATCCTAAAAGATGAGAAAAAGAGGTTAGATTATACTCACCCAGGGGCGTTCCCACTGCTATCTTCATCAGATGATGTAATCTTCTTGTATTCACGCTGCGGCTCCGGTGCAGGTGTACTTTGTCTGCCCTGTTGAGGGCAGAGCAAAGTACTGCAGTGCGCAGGCTCCGGGCCTCTCTGCCCTTTCCTAGTGCCTGCGCACTGTAGTACTTTGGTCTGTCCTCAACAGGGCAGACAAAATATACCTGTGCGGGAGCTGCGTCGTGAAGACAAGAAGAGGACGTCTTCGTAAGAAGATGGGAGGCCCCAGACCCGGACCGCGACGCCCATCAGATCGGATCAGGTGAGTATAATCTAACCTTTTTTTCATCTTTTAAGATACATCGGGGGCTTATCTACAGCATTACAAAATGCTGTAGTTAAGCCCCTGATGCCGGTGGGCTTAGCTCACCGTTGATTTTGGGGGTGATAGATTCCCTTTAAAGACATAATGTCACATTCCCTACAATACATCAATGTGAACTGAAAAATAAAACATTTGGCTCTTGAAAGAATGAAAAGAAAAAATTAAGATGCAAAAGCAAAAATTAGTTGCAGTGGGAAGGGGTTAAAAATAGAAGCTGTATCTTTCCTGGTTTTAGGCAATGCAGTCATCTAATTTACTGCCTTTAACAAATGCATTGCTAATTCGCAATGAAAATGTTTAGAAATCAGGAAATTCAATGATGTGATTCTGAGAACTAGAGACTTCAAGAGCCTGAAGAGACCCCGAAATTAGCATGCCATTATACGTGGACAAAAAATGATTGTGCTAGTCCAGGAGTGCATGTGTGGTGAACAGTCAGGAATACTTGTACTACTGCTACAATTGCAGTTGGTGGCAAGAAGATCCTTGTAGTTTAACTTCTTAGGCTTGGTTCCCATTGCGTTAATGGGAACACGCTAACGGACAGCGTTGCAACGCGTCCGTTAGCACGCCCATTCACGGCAATGGGAACGCGCAGCACTAGCGCGTGCCATGTTCGGCACGCGCTAGCGACGCGCCGGTGTTTCCTGGCGCGCCGCGGACGCTGCTTGCAGCGTCCGAGGCGCGCCCGCGGTCCGTTCCCCGCTCTCGCAGATCGGGGATCTGCGAGAGCGGGGACGTTACTGCGACCCCGGGACGCGGCCACATTAAAAACATTGCGTTAGCGCAACCCGCTAGCGCTAGCGCTAAACGGGTTGCACTAACGCAATGTGACCCTAGCCTTAGATCTTGAGGCATCCAGTTTGTTAGACAGGGGGAGTTCTCTCTTCCCATCATTCCAACTCTGCAACCTGATTTTGGAAACACCAAAGTATTGTAATTGCAGCCTGGGGTCTAATGGTGACCCCCATGATTGCCACCTTGGTCCTTCCAGCCAAGGGACTGTGTCTAAAGAAGAAGTAGGTCAGCATTACAGAACTATTACTTTTAGGATTGCTATTTCTTATAGGTGGCACTAGAGTTCTAGTCCTCTTCCTCTCTGAAAAAACAATTTCCAGAACTATTACAGTGATATATAAGAGAAATAAGGATCATTCCAGTTTAAGTCCCCTATCGGGACTAGCATAATAAGAAAATGTAACCCTCCACCCCTCAATCCTTATTTGTTACTTTATTATGTAAAGAAATCAGATAATCAGAAATGTATAATTCATATAACCACGTTTGTAACAATCCCAACTTTCAAAATGTCATAATATTTAATATGTTCAGTAAATGCTATTTTAAAAAATACTTAAATGGTACCTCGAAAGAAATTAAATTAAAAGATAACATGTACCCTAAACCGATACCCTTGACCAACTATTGCCACAAAAAAAGAAGCCCTCATACATATTATGGTGCCCAAAAAGTGATACATCTTGTCTCACAATAAACAAGCTCTAATATGGCTATATTAATTAAAAATTCTATTTCCTCTGGATTTTGGAAAACAGCAATAAAGAGTAAAAAACATTGCTTTGTCTTCAAAGGCCCAAAATAGCTACCATACATTTTTAATGGTTAGAGCAAAACTATGCTAGAGAATAATGTGCAAGGGTGAGTCAATGAGCCGTGATATCTGTCCTTGTGAACCATAATTAAAACTCCATATTTAGCCCTGTCTTATCATTAAATCAGAAGGGACATTTTTAATCCATTCATGTAACCTCCTCTATGATTGTAGTACAGTAGTTGTAAAGTAATAATTACATTGAATCTTATTGCATCAGAACTTACTGCCATCCATCAAATTAAAATTACAACTTTATATTATCCTAAATTAGCTGGATAAATAAGCCAGTTACAATTCTTTGTAAGACAAATAGGCAGTTTAATTTAAATATTGCTGGACATGCTGTGTTTACTACATTTTATGATTGTACATGTGTCTTATTAGCTTTACAAACGGCACAAGAAATGAAATTAAAGTAATAACAATAATGACTTCTTCAAAGAATCAGGTATTAACACTTTCTTGCCAGAGCGTGTTTTCACCTTCCTGACTAGCCCAATTTTTTCAATTCTAACCAATGTCATTTTATGTGGTAATAACTCTGGAACACTGCAATGTATTCCAGTGATTCTGAGAATGTTTTTTCATGACATATTGAACTTCATCATAGTGGTAAATTTAGGTCAATATTTTTTGCGTTTATTTATCAAAATAACAGAATTTTGGTGAAAATTTCTCAGTGTTCAAACTTTTAATTTTATACCCTCAAACAAGATAGTTATGTTGCACAAAATAGTGACTAAATAACATTTACCAAATATCTACTTTACATCAGCATCATTTTTAGAACACTATTGTTTGGAAATGGTAAAATTTGTTGTACAAATTCTCCTGAGTACGCTGATATCCCATATGTTGAGGGAAACTACTGTTTGAGAGCACGGCAGGGCTCGGAAGGGAAGGATCACCATTTGACTTTTGGAACCCCAAATTGTCTGGAATAGATAGTGAATGCCATTGTCATAATCCGTTCCAGGGTTTAATCCTGTCTGCCCTTTTTCCGGGCGGATCATGTCAAGGGTTAACTTTGCTCTGCCGCATTCTGGGTTCAGGTGTGCTATTTAGCTCTGATGCATCCTGCTGGCAGTGTCAGCTATAGTTTTGCCTTCGGCGTGTGAACCTGACTTTGGTAGCCCTTGATCTGTCCTGCTGTGATCCCTGACTTGCCACTTGTCGGTTGACTCCCTCTGTTTGTCCTTTTCCCAGTGTTTCCCTGTTTGTTGGCTTGATTCTCTGGTTTTTGACTTGGCTCGTATTCGGACTCGCTTCTGCCTTCTGTTTTTGTCTTATCCACTTCTGACAATTGATGAACCCTCCGGCTTGTTCCTGACCTCGTATACTGCTGCTACTATTGGTGCTTCTGCTTCTAATGGTTTTTTGATTCGGCTTGTCTTACCACTCTCTCGCCACTTGGTGGCATCTGTGCTGCTGCTCTGTGTGTGCAGTCTTACTTCCCTCTCAAGCTTCCCCCGGTGGAGGTTGCGCTATACTGCACTGCAGCAGCATGACATTATAGCTGACCAATACATTTAAAGGGATTTCTGCATTTTTTTCCCTGCTCTGTTTGCTATGGATTCTCTCCATACCTTGGCGGATCAAATGGAAAGTTTGACAGTGTTGATACAAGGCCTGTTTGTGGAACACTGTTGATGTATCATTGCATACCTTCTCTGGGGAGAGGGAGATATTCCATACTTTTAAGGAGAGTTGCAAGCTATTTTTTCTTCTTAGACCCCAATCTTCTGGAGATGACAGTCAGCGGGTGGCGATAATCATTTCCTTACTGCGGGAGGGACCTCAGTCATGGGCTTTCTCTTTACCTGCTTCTGCCCCTGAATGTGTGTCTGTGGACAAATTCTTTGAGGCTTTGGGACTGATTTATGATGAATCAGACCGGGTCAGGGTAGCAGAGGACATGATCATGGGTCTCTCCCAGAATGAACTCACTGCTGAACAGTATTGTTCTGAGTTTAGGCGGTGGTCTGTTGAGGTGTCTTGGGGTAACTCTTCTCTGAGATGCCTGTTTGAGAGAGGACTTTCTGATCATCTCAAAGACGTGCTGGCCCTTCATACGCCACCCAGTTCCCTGGAGGAGGCCATGACCCAGGTTATTCGTATGGACCGGAGGTTTCGGGAGAGAGGAATTATCCAGCATGAGATTCCTGTATTATCTGCCAAATCTGAGGTGATGTCATTCAAGGAGACTATGGAAGTTAGGGTACCGTCACACAGTGGCATTTTGATCGCTACGACGGCACGATTTGTGACGTTCCAGCGATATATCCGTGACGTTCCAGCGATCTCGCTGTGTCTGACACGCTCCTGCGATCAGGGACCCCGCTGAGAATCGTACGTCGTAGCAGATCGTTTGAAACTTTCTTTCGTCGTCTAGTGTCCCGCTGTGGCGGCATGATCGCATGGTATAACAAAGGTGTGCACGATATTGTATACGATGTGCGCATAGTAACCAACGGCTTCTACATCGCACATACGTCATGAAATTATCGTTCCAGCGTCGTACATTGCAAAGTGTGACAGCAGTCTACGACGCTGGAGCGATATTGTTACGATGCTGGAGCGTCACGGATCGTGCCGTCGTAGCGATCAAAATGCCACTGTGTGATGGTACCCTTAGTGCCACCAACTTTAAGGAGAAAGAAAGAAAATAACGATGTGATGGAAAATGATGTTTTTATTGTGGAGATCCAGGACATTAGAAGAAGGACTGCCCCTCTTGTCCATCGAGTAACAAGCTGTCGAGTCTGGGTGATGCTCTAGGACGTCATCCAAACTCTCAGGTACCATTTTCATCATTTCAAAAAGCTTTGTTAGAGGTTGAACTGTATTATGGAGGTGGTTTTGCATCCACTTCAGCGTTTGTGGACTGTGGATCTTCCATGAACTTCAATGGCTCTAGTCTGGTGTCCAAGTTAAAGTTAGGGACAGTTAGGCCAGAGTGTTACGATCTGGTAATTCAGTACCACAATGGACATAGAAGTCAGAGCACATACAGTGACCTGACAATAACCCAAAAATATAGAACGAGCTCTGAGACGTGGAAACTCTGCTGACCGCAATCCCTAATCCTCTCCAACCACACACTAGAGGCAGCCGTGGATTGCGCCTAACGCTCCCTATGCAACTCGGCACAGCCTGAGAAACTAGCTAGCCTGAAGATAGAAAATAAGCCTACCTTGCCTCAGAGAAATACCCCAAAGGAAAAGGCAGCCCCCACATATAATGACTGTGAGTTAAGATGAAAAGACAAACGTAGAGATGAAATAGATTTAGCAAAGTGAGGCCCGACTTTCTGAACAGAGCGAGGATAGGAAAGGTAACTTTGCGGTCAACACAAAACCCTACAAACAACCACGCAAAGGGGGCAAAAAGACCCTCCGTACCGAACTAACGGCACGGAGGTACACCCTCAGCAAACAAAATAGCAAAAGCGGAACTTAGCTATGCAGAGCAGCAGGCCATAGGAACGATCCAGGAGGAGACAGGTCCAATACTAGAACATTGACTGGAAGCCAGGATCAAAGCACTAGGTGGAGTTAAATAGAGCAGCACCTAACGACTTCACCACATCACCTGAGGAAGGAAACTCAGAAGCCGCAGTACCACTCTCCTCCACCAACGGAAGCTCACAGAGAGAATCAGCCGAAGTACCACTTGTGACCACAGGAGGGAGCTCTGCCACAGAATTCACAACACCAGAGTCTCCCATCCATATCATTGCTATTGATAAGACACCGTTGGCTCAAAATGTCCTTAAGTTTGTCTCTGAGGAGTTCCTCCTCAAGGTGGGTTCCTTGCACCAGGAACGAATTCCATGTTATGTTATGAATAATCTTCCTGCGTGACTGGTGTTGGGGTTCACATGGTTGCAGAGGCATTATCCTGTTATAGACTGGGGATCTTGTGATATTGGTAAATGGGGTCCTATTTGTTCCAATGGTTGTCTTTGTGCTGTTTTTTTGTCTGCCAGTAGTCCGGAAGGTATTCCGGAGTACCTAAAGGACTTTGGGGACGTTTTCCCCGAAAAAGAGGCTGAGGTCTTACCACCCCATCGTCCTTATGATTGCACCATTAATCTTAGTCCGGGTTCTAAATTGCCCAAAGCCCATTTGTACAATCTTTCTGGCCCTGAACGTAGTGCTATGAAAATTTTTATCTCTGATAGTCTACGCAAAGGTCACATCCACCCCTCTGTCTCACCTGTGGCCACGGGATTCTTTTTTGTCAAGAAAAAAGATGGTGGTTTACGCCCGATTTCTGGGAATTAAATAAAATTACAGTGAGAAATCCCTACTCTCTCCCACTCATTCCTGATCTCTATAACCAATTGTCTGGGACTAAGTGGTTTTCCAAACTTGATCTCAGGGGAGCATACAGTATAACCTTAGCCGCATTCAAGAAGGGGATGAGTGGAAAACAGCATTTCTCACCTCCAAGGATCTGTTTGAAAATTCGATCATGCCCTTCAGTCTCACGAACGTGCCCACGGTGTTTCAGAACTTCAAGAATGATTTTTTTTCTGATTTTATTGGGTGCTTTATGGTTGTATACTCGGATGATATCCTTGTTTTCTCGCCTGACAAGGAATCCCACATTGCTGTTTTTCACAGGTTACGGGGAAATTCTCTGGTCGCTAAACCCGAGAAATGTTTGTTTTGTGTCCAGGAGCTTTACTTTCTGGGGATCATGCTTTCTGCCAATGGGTTTCGGATGGATCCCGGAAAGGTACAGGCCATTGTTGATTGGGTGCAACCCAGAGACCTCAAGGGGTTGCAACGTTTTCTGGGTTTTGCCAATTATTATTGAAAATTCATCAAGGGGTTCTCTCAGGTGGTCAAGCCAATCACTGATCTCACTCGCAAGGGGGCTGGTCTCAAAGTTTGGTCACCCTTGGCAGTTGAAGCATTTCTTACTTTAAAGAAGTGTTTTATGTCAGCTCCTGTATTTGATCCATCTGAACCGTTCATTGTAGAGGTGGACGCATCAGAGGTGTGAGTAGGGGCGGTGTTGTCTAAGGGACCCATTACTTTGACCAATTTAAGACCATGTGCCTTTTTCTCACAGAAGTTTTCTTCTGCAGAGAGGAACTATGACGTTGGTAACCGGGAGTTATTGGCCATAAAATTGGCTTTTGAAGAATTGGAAGCATTTTTTGGAGGGGGCGGTTCTTCAGATTACAGTGATTATGGACCACAAGAACTTGTCTTATATTGAATCTGCCAAACGGTTAACTCCTAGACAGGCTAGGTGGTCGTTTTTTTTTCTCGCTTTAATTTTTCAATCACTTTTCGGCATGGTTCCAAGAATGTTAAGGCAGATGCCTTATCTCGCAGTTTTGATCAGATATCACCCCCCGAACCTCCTTTCTCCATTCTTCAGCACGGGGTGGTTGTTGCGGGGGTATCCTCTGAATTGGAGCTGGAGATTCAGTCTCTTGCTCCTCCCTCTTTGCCTGACAATAAGCTCTTTGTCCCGGTTGAGGGTCTTCCGGGAGTTCCACGATTCTGCTCTCAGTGGACACCCGGGGATCTCAGCCACCAGGAAAGCTATTGCTAGGCTGTTTTGGTGGCCCTCCATGACCTCTGATATCACTGTTTTTGTGTCTGCTTGTGATACTTGTGCCCGTGCTAAGAGCTCCCATAATCAGCCGGCGGGGGAATTGGTGCAATTGCCAGCTCCGGATAGACCTTGGACTCATTTGTCCATGGATTTGATCACTGATCTCCCTCCTTCTAATGGCAAAACTGTAATCTGTGTAGTGGTTGACAGATCCATAAAACTAGCGCATTTTGTTCCTCTGGCAGGATTGCCTAATGCTGAAACATTATCTAAGCTGTTTGTTGAGCAAGTTGTAAGGCTGCATGGCGTGTATTTGAATGTGGTTTCTGATAGAGGGGTACAATTTGTGTCCAAATTTTGGAGGACATTTTGTAAAAGATTGGGTATTTGCTTGACCTTCTCCTCTGCTTACCATCCTGAGACCAACGGTCAGACGGAGAGGACCAATGAGTCTCTTGAACAGATTTTGCTGTGTCTTGCTACGTCTCAGCAGGATGATTGGTGTTCTTTGCTGCCCGTGGCTGAGTTTGCATTTAACAATCGGATTAACCAGTCCATGGGCACCTCTCCATTCTTCTGTAACTATGGTTTTCACCCCCATTTTGGCAAATTTTCTAGGCTGGATTTAGGATGTCCAGGGGCTGATACAACAGTGCAATGATTGGGGGAGGTGTGGAGGGAGGTCCAGAAGAACATTGGGGAGGCTCAGAGCAAACAAACTTTTTGTGGGTAAGCGACGGTCTGTAGGACCTATATTCCTGGTAGAAGATAAAGTGTGGTTGTCTACCAAGAACATTCATCTTAAGGTTCCTTCTGTTAAGCTAGGTCCCAGGCTAATTGGTCCTTACGAGATCATTGAGGTGGTCAATCCAGTTGCCTTTCGCTTACGGCTTCCTCCGTCTCTTCGGATCCCCAATGTGTTCCATAAGTCCCTTCTTAAAGGGAACCTGTCACCCCAAAATCAAAGGTGAGCTAAGCCCACCAGCATCAGGGGCTTATCCTAAAAGATGAGAAATAGAGGTTAGATTATACTCACCCAGGGGCAGTCCCGGTCCTGGTCCGGTCCAATGGGTGTCGCGGTCCGGTCCCGCACCTCCTATCTTCATCAGATGATGTCATCTTCTTGTATTCACACTATGGCTCCGGTGCAGGCGTACTCTGTCTGCCTTGTTGAGGGCAGAGCAAAGTACTGCAATGCGCAGGTGCCGGACCTCTCTGACCTTTCCCGCTGCCTGCGCACTGCAGTACTTTGCTCTGCCCTCAACAGGGCAGACAAAGTACGCCTGCACCGGAGCCGCAGCGTGAAGACAAGAAGAAGATGTCATCATAAGAAGATGGGAGGCCCCGGACTGCGACGCCCATCGTACCGGGACCGCCCCTGGGTGAGTATAATCTAACCTCTTTTTCTCATCTTTTAGGATACATCGGGGGCTTATCTTTAGCATTCCAGAATGCTGTAGATAAGCCCCTGATGAAGGTGGGCTTAGCTCACCTTCGATTTTGGGGTGACAGGTTTCCTTTAAGTAATTTGTACCATCCTCTGCTGTGCCCCATCCCCTCCGCCTCCTGTCTCTGTGGATGGTCAGACCGAGTATGAAGTGGAACGTATTGTGGATTCTTGCATGGTCCGTAGTTCACTTCAGTATTTGGTCCATTGGAGGGGTTACAGTCCTGAGGATCGATCTTGGGTCCCAGTGCCATCTGTCCATGCTGATCGATTGGTTCGGGCATTTCACGCATGTCATCCTGGGAAACCTTGGGGTCCGGTGGCCCCCCTTGAGAGGAGGGTTCTGTCATGATCCGTTCCAGGGTTTAAGCCTGTCTGCTCTTTTTCCGGGTGGATCATGTCAAGGGTTAACTTTGCTCTGGCTCATTCTGAGTTCAGGTGTGCTATTTAGCTCTGATGCATCCTGCTGGCGGTGTCATCTATAGTTCTGCCTTCGGCGTGTGAACCTGACTCTGGTAGCTCTTAATCTGTCCTGCTGTGATCCCTGACTTGCCCCGTGTCTGTTGACTCTCTCTGTCTGCCCTTTTCCCAATGTTTCCCTGTTTGATGGCTTGATTCTCTGGTTTTTGACTTGGCTCGTATTCGGACTCGTTTCTGCCTTCTGTCTTTTTCTTATCCGCTTCTGACCGTTGCTGAACCCCCCTGGCTTGTTCCTGACCACGTATACTGCTGCTACTATTGGCACTTCTGCTTCTAATGTTTTTTTTTACTCGGCCTGTCTGACCACTCTCTTACTACTTGGTGGCATCTGTGCTGCTGCTCTGTGTGTGCATTCTTACTTCCCTCTCAAGCTCCCCCTGGTGGAGGTTGCGCTATACTGCACTGCAGCAGCATGACAGCCATGTTGTGTTTGCAGAGCTCCCAATGTGCCTAAACAGTGGAAACCCCCCAACAAGTGCAATATTTTGTTAACTACACCCCTCAAGGAATTCATAAAAATATGTGGTTAGTACCTTGAATTTGTAATTGCTTCACAGAATTTTAGAATGTTTAGCCATGAAAATAAAAAATAAGTCAAATTTTTTCTACAAAAAATGTTGCTTTAGCCAGATTGTTTTTATTTTTACAAGGGTGGAGGGAGAAAATGGACCATTCAAATGGTTGTGCAATTTCTCCTGAGTATGCCAATACCCCATGTGTGGTAGAAAACTACTGTTTGGGTGCAAGGTAGGGCGCACACTCTCTCTCCTAAAGTGTCCCCAGCCAATAGCTGGGAGACACTTACTACTTAAGACACCTCCTTCTGTTGGGAGGTACTTGATCAACATTTCTGCTAGTTAGTTATTTGCCTGCCTGTTAGGTCTTCTTGCCCACATTGTCTAATCTGGATCCTGAATATATATAATTTGGCCTGCACTCTAAATTTAGATCGGGGTGCTGGTGAGACAGACCGTAGGTCTAATATCAGTATTACTGAAATCCACCGCAATCCCTGTGTGGAATATCTTAGAAACAAAAGGATTTTTTGAAACTTGCTAATTTATTCAAGTGAAAAACAGAAATCAATCAAATGTGACAGATCAAATAGTAGTTACAAGCGACTCAATCTGATGTGACGTTTCGACCCTCCCGGGTCTTACTCTAAAGTCGCACTTAATCCAGGATTTATGAGTGGCTCTTATGGTAAAGAGGATGTTGTCCCTGTAGTGTCAGGGGGCAGGTACAGTCCCTTTGATACCAAGTATGGCCTAATAGTTGATTTTTCTCTTAGTGTGACGTTGTTGAGGAATAGCAGTGGTGCATCAGCGTCTTGCTGCTGTTTGCATATGCGATTTATATAGAGAGTTGGTATGTCACTGGAGACAACCTTTTTTGCAGGTGCCAGCGTATCAGCCTTAAATTGCTGGTAAGTTGTATGTGGTTTAATGGATTTGCTTTCAGGACGCAGGAGTGCTATCCCCATCCACTAAGGGTATTAAGCCTACATGTCCACCAGCAAGACGCAGATGCGCCGCTGTTACCCCTCTACAAGTCTTTATCCAGAACTGGCAAATCCATTAAACCACATACAACTTACCAGCAATTTAAGGCTGATACGCTGGCACCTGCAAAAAAGGTTGTCTCCAGTGACATACCAACTCTCTATATAAATCGCATATGCAAACAGCAGCAAGACGCTGGTGCACCACTGCTATTCCTCGCATCTGGTACTCGTTTGTTTGCTCCACCTCGATACGGCTTGGATCCCAAGCAATGCCGAGGTTTCATCAATCAGTGCATTCTGCACTTCGAGCTATTGGCTCACAAGCTTACTTCTGACTGGGCCAAAGCGGCTTTTCTTATGTCCCATCTAGGAGGTTTAGCACTCGCTTGGCTCAAACTCTATGGGAGAGAGGGGGTACAGTGATCTCAGACCTGCAGGGCTTCCTAAGAGAAAATCATACAGCAGAAAAAAGAAAAAAAAATTATATACCAGCTCACCTGTCGGCATGTGTTGTGGGGAAGCACGGATATCGTGTAGTCATCACGTGAGCAAGTAATCCAAAAAAGAGAAAAAAATCCAGCTTACTAAAACTTACAAATTTATTAAGGATAAAAGGCAAAGTCCAGTCCAATCCAATAAATTACATAGTGAAGAGTAGCAAGCAACGCGTTTCGAACAATGGTATGTTCTTTCTCAAAGAAACCTGCAAAGAAATGGTGTCACTTGTGGGGGATTTCTACTGTTTAGGCACATCAGGGGCTCTGCAAATGCACCATAACGCCCGCAGACCATTCTATCAAAGTCTGCATTCCAAAACTGCGCTCCTTCCCTTCCGAACTCTACCATGCACCCAAACATTGGTCCCCCCACATATGGGGTATCAGCGTACTCAAGATAAATTGCACAATACATTTTTGGATTCAATTTCTCTTGTTACCCTTGTGAAAATAAAAATTGAGGGGTGAAAAGATAATTTTTGTGGAAAAAATATGATTTTTTATTTTCACGGCTCTACATTATAAACTTCTGTGAAGCAGTTGGGGGTCCATAGTGCTCACCACACATCTAGATAAGCTCGTTGGGGGGTCTAGTTTCCAAAATGTGGTCACTTGTGGGGGGTTTCTACTGTTAGTACATCGGGAGCTCTGCAAATGCAACATGACGCCCGCAGACCATTCTATCAAAGTCTGCATTTTAAAATGTCACTGCTTCCCTTCCGAGCCCCAATGTGTGCCCAAACAGTGGTCCCGCCTCACATATGGGGTATCAGCATATTCAGGACAAACTGGACAACAAATTTGGGGGTTTAATTTCTCTTGTCACACTTAGGAAAATAAAAAATTGCGGGCTAAAAAATCATTTTTGAGGAAAAAAAGGATTTTTTATTTTCACGGCTCTACGTTATACATTTTTGTGAAGCACTTGGGGGTTCAAAGTGCTCACCACACATCTAGGTAAGTTCCTTAAAGGGTCTAGTATCCAAAATGGTGTCACTTGTGGGCGGTTTCCACGGTTTGGCACATCAGGGGCTCTCCAAACGCGACATGGCGTCCGATCTCAATTCCAGCCAATTCTTCATTGAAAAAGTCAAACGATGCTCCTTCTCTTCCAAGCTCTGCATTGCAGCCAAACAGTGGTTTACCACCACATATGGAGTATTGGCGTATTCAGGAGAAATTGCACAACACAGACGTAGGTTCAGTTAAACTCTATTGTCGTGCGGGCCCGCACGGTAATAGTTAAAAGCTGCCGGCCAATCGGAGGCTGGCAGCTGAAGTCAGTGTTCACGTCGCCGGCATATGACATTATTGTCATTTACTGGCAAGTCCGCGCTGGAGATGCCTGAAGGAAACATCACCACAGGAGCGCGGCCAGGCAAGGAGAAAGTTTATGTCTTTATTGAAAGCGGCAAGCCCGGGGCAAAATGAAGACAAGGGGCAGAATGGAGACACCGGGGCAGGATGGGAGACACGGCGGGCAGGATGGGAGACATGGGGCAGGATGTAAACACAAGAAGCAGGATGGAGACATGGGGCAGAATGTATACATGGAGCATTATGGAGACATGGGCAAGAATGGAGACACGGGGACACGATGGGAGACACGGGGGCAGGATGTAAACACATAGTGCAGAATGGAGATGGGGCAGAATGGAGATACAGGGCCAGGATGGAGACACGGGGGCAGGATGGGAGACACGGGGCAGGATGGGAGACATGGGGGCAGGAAGTAAACATATGGTGCAGAATGGACAGGCGGGAACAGGATGGAGACATGGGGGCAGAATGGAGACACGAGACATGATGGAGACAAATGGGGCAGGAATGTGGGGCAGAATGGAGACAGATGGGGTAGGATTATCCGGCAGAATGGAGACAGATGGGGCAGGATGGAGACAGGTGGGGCAGGATGGAGACACATGGTGCAGGACCATGGGGTAGGATGGGTACGATGGAGACAGATGGGGCAGGATCATGGGACATATGGGGCAGGATCAATGGACAGATGGGGCAGGATGGAGACGGATGGGGCAGGATGGTGAGATCACATGGGGTAGAATGGATACTCATGAGGGCAGGATGGAAGAACATATGGCTGGAGCTATAAACGAGATACATGGGGCCAGGATGGAGGATATTATTACCATAAGGGCGAATTGAGGGATATTATTACTGCAGTGATGTATTTATTTTATTTTTTGAGGATACTGTTTTAAATGGGGTGTCCTGTTACTGTGCAGAACGACACTATGTCGCCTTTTTTTCTTTATCTGGTGTAGTGTAGAAATTGGGAAAAAATTAAGCAATGTGTTCTGCAAGCGGAGCTCTAGATAACTGTGTTATTTCCTGCAGAGACGAGCCCTGCCTGGAAGAAGTGATGGTGGTCTGTGCTGGATGAAGATGAAAAGTGAAGACGAAGGACTTCACCTAGAGAGGTCACTGGTGAGTGAGTATGCTACCTGTACACTGACATGATACTCCGTATACTATATACAGAGGTCCTCTGTACAATGTCACCATTGATCACTATATTACCTTAACACTGACACTATATACAGAACTCCTGTGTATAATGTCACCGTTGATCACTGTAATACCTGTACACAGATACTGCATTCTAAGTAAAGATCTCCTGTGTATAATGGCACTTATGGTGACAGTGTGTTTTTTTTATTAATGATCATTATTGTAGTATTCAGTCACTATGTGGTTGTAATATGTTGTCCGGCCATGGTGTGGTTGTATTTGTTTCTTGTATGTGCTATATTTTGGTCACTTTGTGGTGGTCAAAAGTGGTCTGGTCATGGTGTGGTATTTGTTTCTTGTATGTGCTATGATTCTCTCACTGTGTGGTGGTAATATGTAGTCTGTTCATGTTCTGCTGGTATTTGTTCCTTATATGTGGTATTATTGGTCACCATGTGGTGGTAATATGTGGTCTGGACATGATGTGGCGGTATTTGTTCCTTGTATGTGGTATTATTTATTCACTATGATATGGTGTCTGGTCATGGTGCGGTGGTATTTGTCCCTTGTATGTGATATTTTTGTCATTTTAAAAATTGAAAAATAAATAAAAATATACCTAAATTGTATTGCATATTTTAACAAATGTTTAATAGGTTAGAGTAGAGTAGGGCCCAGCCAAAAGAGTCATGGTGGCAGATTTAAAAAATGTTTTGGCCAAAAGAAGAGCTGCTGGCTATATGTGTGATCTTTGATGGAAGCTGTTAATCTGTGATTGGTGAGAAGTGGAGTTTTTCCAAGAGAGAGTAGTGGGACTGTGGACAGTTTGAGGGGTGGAGGCGGGGCTGGGGTGGATCCTGGGTGGAGTCTCAAGGGGGCCATGAAAATGTTTCCATTTTGGGGCCCCGAAATTTCTAGTGGCAGCCCTGGTTACAGGATTGTAATGTATGCTATACTGATGGTCCGTATGAGATGGAATGTTTACTTCGCACTGTCCGATTTCAGAGTCAAATCTCAGCATGCTGCGAGATTTATTCAGACCGAATACAGTTAAAAAAAAATATATAGATCTACACTGTCTCATTGAATAACATTGGTCCAAGTGCAATCCGATTTTTTATTCTAATTGCACTAGTCCAATTTATACACAAATGTGAGTGAGCCCTTACAGTAATTTACAGACAGTTCTCTAGCTTTAACCCCTTAGCGACCGCCGATACGCCTTTTAACGGCGGCCGCTAAGGGTACTTAAACCACAGCGCCGTTAATTAACGGCGCTGTGGAAAAAGTCCATAGCGCCCCCCAGAGGCCGATTTTCTCCGGGGTCTCGGCTGCCGAGGGTAGCCGAGACCCTAGAGAACATGATTTGGGGGGTTTTTAACCCACCCCGCATTTGCGATCGCCGGTAATTAACCGTTTACCGGCGATCGCAAAAAAAAAAAAAAAAAAAGCGATCTCTTTTTAATTTCTCTGTCCTCCGATGTGATCGCACATCGGAGGACAGAGAAAAGGGGTCCCAGGTGGCCCCCCAATACTCACCTAGCTCCCCCGATGCTCCTCGTGTCTCCCGGTGGGCGCCGCCATCTTCAAAGTGGCGGGCGCATGCGCAGTGCGCCCGCCGGCCGGCACCGGGAGAATCTTTGGGGTCTCGGCTGCCGGGGGTAGCCGAGACCCCAAAGAGCACGATCGGGGTATTACCGACCCCTGTTTTGCGATCGCCGGTAATTAACTGTTTACCGGCGACCGCAAAAAAAAAAAAAAAAAAGTAAAGTGTAATTCTCTGTCCTCTGATATGATCGCACATCAGAGGACAGAGAAATAGGGGGATTCGGGGACCCTAGCATACTCACCTAGGTCCCTGGATCCTCTTGCTGCTCCTCCTGGCCGCCGGCAGCAGAACATGGCGGACGCATGCCCAGTGCACCCGCCATCTGTCTCCATCTGCCGGCCGGCAGGAGAACAGCAGTTGGGGCTAAAAATTAGGGTTAGGGTTAGGGTTAGGGTAGGGTTAGGGGTAGGGGTAGGGTTAGGGGAAGGGTTAGGGGTAGGGTTAGGGTTAGGGGTAGGGTTAGGGGTAGGGTTAGGGGTAGGGTTAGGGGTAGGGTTAGGGGAAGGGTTAGGAGTAGGGTTAGGGTTAGGGGTAGGGTTAGGGGTAGGGTTAGGGTTAGGGGTAGGGTTAGGGGTAGGGGTAGGGGTAGGGTTAGGGGTAGGGTTAGGGTTAGGAGTAGGGTTAGGGGTAGGGTTAGGGGTAGGGGTAGGGTTAGGCTAGGGTTAGGGCTAGGGTTAGGGCTAGGGTTGGGGCTAAATTTAGGGTTAGGGTTGGGGCTAAATTTAGGGTTAGGGTTGGGGCTAAACTTAGGGTTAGGCTTCTTTCACACTTACGTCGGTACGGGGCCGTCGCAATGCGTCGGCCCGACATACCGACGCACGTTGTGAAAATTGTGCACAACGTGGGCAGCAGCTGTAATTTTTCAACACATCCGCTGCCCAATCTATGTCCTGGGGAGGAGGGGGCGGAGTTACGGCCACGCATGCGCGGTCACAAATGGCGGATGCGACGTACAAAAATACGTTTCATTGAACATTTTTTTGTGCCGACGCTCCGCCAAAACACAACTGATCCAGTGCACGACGGACGCGACGTGTGGCCATCCGTCACGATCCGTCGGCAATACAAGTCTATGGGCAAAAAACGCATCCTGCGGGCACATTTGCAGGATCCGTTTCTTGTCCAAAACGACGGATTGCGACGGAATGCCAAATGACGCAAGTGTGAAAGTAGCCTTAGGGCTAGGGTTAGGGTTGGGGCTAAAGTTAGGGCTAGGGTTGGGGCTAAAGTTAGGGTTAGAGCTGGGATTAGAGTTTGGATTAGGGTTGGTATTAGGGTTAGGGTTGGCATTAGGGTTACGCTTGGGATTAGGGTTAGGTTTGGGATTAGGGTTAAGGTTAGGGTTGTGATTAGGGGTGTATTGGGATTAGGGTTAGGTTTGAGGTTAGGGTTGAGATTAGGATTAGGGGTGTGTTGGATTTAGGGTTTTGATTAGGGTTATGGTTAGGGTTGACATTAGGGTTGTTTTGGGGTAAGGGTTGTGATTATGGTTAGGGTTAGTGATTAGGATTATGGATCAGGTTGGGATTAGGGTTAGGGGTGTGTTGGGGTTAGGGTTGGAGCTAGAATTGGGGGGTTTCCACTGTTTAGGTACATCAGGGGGTCTCCAAACACGACAGCCAATTTTGCGCTCAAAAAGTCAAATGGTGCTCCCTCCCTTCTGAGCTCTGCCGTGCGCCCAAACAGTGGGTTACCCCCACATATGGGGCATCAGCGTACTCGGGATAAATTGGACAACAACTTCTGGGGTCCAATTTCTCTTGTTACCCTTGTGAAAATAAAAACTTGGGGGCTACAAAATCTTTTTTGTGAAAAAAAAAATATTTTTTATTTTCACGACTCTGCATTCTAAACTTCTGTGAAGCACTTGGGCATTCAAAGTTCTCACCACACATCTAGATAAGTTCCTTGGGGGGTCTAGTTTCCAAAATGGGGTCACTTGTGGGGGGTTACTACAGTTTAGGTACATCAGGGGCTCTGCAATCGCAACATAATGCCCACAGACCATTCTATCAAAGTCTGCATTCCAAAAAGGCGCTCCTTCCCTTCCGAGCTCTGCCGTGCGCCCAAACAGTGGTTTACCCCCACATATGGCACATCAGCGTACTCGGGATAAATTGGACAACAACTATTGCAGTCCAATTTCTCCTGTTACCCTTGTAAAAATAAAAACTTGGGGGCTACAATATCTTTTTTGTGGAAAAAAAATTATTTTTTATTTTCACGACTCTGCATTCTAAACTTCTGTGAAGCACTTGGGCATTCAAAGTTCTCACCACACATCTAGATAAGTTCCTTGGGGGGTCTAGTTTCCAAAATGGGGTCACTTGTGGAGGGTTTCTACTGGTTAGGTACATCAGGGGCTCTGCAAACGCAACATAATACCCGCAGACCATTCTATCAAAGTCTGCATTCCAAAACGGCGCTCCTTCCTTCCGAGCTCTGCCGTGCGCCCAAACAGTGGTTTACCCCCACATATGGGGTACCAGCATACTCAGGACAAATTGGACAACAACTTTTGGGGTCCAATTTCTCTTGTTACCCTTGTGAAAATAAAAATTTGGTGGCTAAAAAATCTTTTTTGTGGAAAAAAAAATATTTTTTATTTTCACGGCTCTGCATTATAAACTTCTTTGAAGCACTTGGGCATTCAAGGTTCTCACCACACATCTAGATAAGTTCCATGGGGGGTCTAGTTTCCAAAATGGGGTCACTTGTGGGGGATTTCTACTGTTTAGGCACATCAGGGGCTCTCCAAACGCGACATGGCGTCCGATCTCAATTCCAGCCAATTCTACATTGAAAAAGTAAAACGGCACTCTTTCTCTTCCAAGCTCTGCGGTGCGCCCAAACAGTGGTTTACCCCCACATATTGGGTATCGACGTACTCAGGAGAAACTGCACAACAACTTTAGTGGTCTAATTTCTCCTGTTACCCTTGTGAAAATAAAAATTTGTGGGCAAAAAGATCATTTTTGTAGAAAAAATGCAATTTTTTTTTTTCACGGCTCTACGTTATAAACTTCTGTGAAGCACATGGGGGTTCAAAGTGCTCGCCACACATCTAGATAAGTTCCTTAAGGGGTCTAGTTTCCAAAATGGTGTCACTTGTGGGGGGTTTCCACTGTTTAGGCACATCAGGGGCTCTCCAAACGCGACATGGCGTCCAATCTCAATTCCAGCCAATTCTACATTGAAAAAGTAAAACGGCACTCCTTCTCTTCCAAGCTCTGCGGTGCGCCCTAACAGTTGTTTACCCCCACATATTGGGTATCAGCGTACTCAGGAGAAATTGCACAACAACTTTTGTGGTCTAATTTCTCCTGTTACCCTTGTGAAAATAAGAATTTGTGGGCGAAAAGATCATTTTTGTGTAAACAAAAGCGATTTTTTATTTTCACGGCTCTACGTTATAAACTTCTGTGAAGCACTTGGGGGTTCAAAGTGCTCACCACACATCTAGATAAGTTCCTTAAGGGGTCTAGTTTCCAAAATGGTGTCACTTGTGGGGAGTTTCCACTGTTTAGGTACATCAGGGGCTCTCTAAATGTGACATGGTGTCCGATCTCAATTCCAGCCAATTCTGCATTGAAAAAGTCAAACGGCGCTCCTTCACTTCTAAGTTCTGCGGTGCGCCCTAACAGTGGTTTACCCCCACATATGGGGTATTGGCGTATTCAGGAGAAATTGCATAACAAAATTTATGGTTACATTTCTGTTTTTACACTTGTGAAAATAAAAAAAATGGTTCTGAATTAAGATGTTTGCAAAAAAAAGTTAAATGTTCATTTTTTCCTTCCACATTGTTTCAGTTCCTGTGAAGCACGTAAAGGGTTAATAAACTTCTTGAATGTGGTTTTGAGAACCTTGAGGGGTGTAGTTTTTAGAATGGTGTCAGACTTCATTATTTTCTATCATATAGACCAGGGGTCCCCAACTCCAGTCCTCAAGGCCCACCAACATGTCATGTTTTCAGGATTTCCTACGTCTTGCCCAGGTAATAATTGCATCACCTGTGCAATGCAAAGGAAATCCTGAAAACATGACCTGTTGGTGGGCCTTGAGGACTGGAGTTGGGGACCTCTGATATAGACCCCTCAAAATGACTTCAAATGTGATGTGGTCCCTAAAAAAAAATGGTGTTGTAAAAATGAGAAATTGCTGGTCAACTTTTAACCCTTATAACTCCCTAACAAAAAAAAATTTTGTTTCCAAAATTGTGCTGATGTAAAGTAGACATGTGGGAAATGTTATTTATTAACTATTTTTCATGACATATCTCTCTGATTTAAGGGCATAAAAATACAAAGTTTGAAAATTGCAAAATTTTAAAAATTTTCGCCATATTTCCGTTTTTTTCATAAATAATCGCAAGTAATATCGAAGAAATGTTACCACTAACATGAAGTACAATATGTCACGAAAAAACAGTCTCAGAATCAGCGGGATCCGTTGAAGCGTTCCAGAGTTATAACCTCATAAAGTGACAGTGGTCAGAATTGCAAAAATTGGCCTGGTCATTAAGTACCAAATTGACTCTGTCACTAAGGGGTTAAAAAAGAAAAATCATAAACACATTTTTACGGAAAGTGAAAAGAAAAATTTTTGACAACTTTGCAAGAAAACACTCCTAGATGTCAGCGAGTTGGTTTCTGGCTGGAATTTCTTATGTTCATATGGCTACATATACATCCTAAAATATCTATTAGCTACTGATTTAAAAGAAAGCTATTTCTAGGTTTACATTACGCCATTTTCCATCTCCTGATGACGCCCAACATGCGGCGAAACATGTTGGGGGGAGAAGTGCTATAATATTGTTTGTCCTAATCTACCACCAAGTGCTGATCCCCCTGGGTGTCATTTTATCCATAACTCCTTAACAAATCAAAAGGATTAACATAATCTAGAGGCAGATTGAGGACAATCTTTTAGATCTTTTCATACCCTCAATGTTATAATTGTATTTAAAATAAAAGTATATTTTTATGGTTTAATAGAGAGGTATTTTGGGGGGATTTACTCAATTTGGAAATATTTCATGTATCCCTCCAAAACCAATTTTGGTACTCACAATTTGGTTTCAAGTATTCAATAAGATTCTTTAGCCCTAAAGTTCTATCCTCAGATACTGCTTTATGCTGCTTGTGTTGTCAGTTGAGTAAATACGTAACATGGCCTCTCAGCCACTCCTAATACTTTTCGTATTCATGGTAAGACATTGTGTAAAAATCTACAGAAAATATTGCCTTTCGCAGTCAATTTTGAGATCAGTGCAGTTGGTCCTTCCCAAGGGATTTACTTGCATCATCTCCATCTGTTGTGCTGCTATAAGAGAAGGATAGCCTTGCAGCGCTGGGGTCCTGGGTTCGAATCCCACCCAGGACAACATCTGCAAAGAGTTTGTATGTTCTCTCCGTGTTTGCGTGGGTTTCCTCCCACATTCCAAAGACATACTGATAGGGAATCTAGATTGTGAGCCCCATCGGGGACAGTGATGATAATGTGTGCAAAACTGTAAAGCGCTGCGGAATATGTTAGCGCTATATAAAAATAAAGATTATTATTATTAAGTGATGATTCAGAATGTAAATCTGTCTCCCATTAGTCCCATCACCAGTACAAGGATCCCTCCATATAATATTCTAAGTCAGTTTTCTAATAAAAGTTTAAAAAACACACCTTGTATAGTATGACCTATCAGCTTACACGGAGAATTACTCAATGCGTATTGTGCACATAGGCTAAATTAAAGGGGTTGGTTGTCCAGTACAAAACCAGTTCATTGTAAATTCTTATGTTTCCCCCCCAGTAAAATAATAACACCTATACTCATCTCCGGTGCCAGAACCATTCTAGTAATGTAACGCGATCCTCGCTGCTAATCAGTGCTTTCTTCACTCTCCTTTCCTTGGGATGTAACAGACATCTTGAGGAAGTAAGAGCTGTGGCTACTGTCTTTCTTCCTTCGGATGTCTGATTTGTCCAATGGAGTGGAGAGTGAAGCCAGCGATTGGCTGCAGGGATCATGTGACATAATATTTTGTGAGCACCAGGAGAACCAGGCCAACACTGTTGGAATGGCTCCACCACCGGAGGCAAGTATAGGTTTTATTATTTTACTGAGGGGAAACACAAGGATTGAGAAGGAGATGTCTGAGTAGTAGACAACCCCTTTAAGTATACCACTATATATAAAAGAACTGTATATATATATATATATATATATATATATATATATATACAGTACAGACCAAAAGTTTGGACACACCTTCTCATTTAAAGATTTTTCTGTATTTTCAAAACTATGAAAATTGTACATTCATTTCACACTGAAGGCATCAAAACTATGAATTAAAACATGTGGAATTATATACTTGCTTTGAACACTCTTGGAGTTCTCTTGATGAGCTTCAAGAGGTAGTCACCGGGAATGATCTTCCAACAATCTAGAAGGAGTTCCCAGAGATGCTAACACTTGTTGGCCCTTTTGCCTTCACTCTGTGGTCCAGCTCACCCCAAACCATCTCGATTGGGTTCATGTCTGGTGACTGTGGAGGCCAGGTCATCTTGGGTAGCACCCCATCACGCTCCTTCTTGGTCAAATAGCCCTTACACAGCCTGGAGGTGTGTTTGGGTCATTGTCCTGTTGAAAAATAAATGATGGTCCAACTAAACGCAAACCGGATGGAATAGCATCTATGTATATATAGAGGGCTGCTACTAGTAATTTCAGAACCCCATACTGCCAAAATTTTGGGGCCCCCTTGAAACTCTGACAAGGCTCCACCTCCACCCTAGCTCCACCTCCACCCCAAAACTTCCATAGTTCCTCCACCCTCTTTTGGAAAAGCTCCACCTCTGGTGAATATTGGTGTGCACTTGGACTGCGGTGCATGGACCGGCCGCTGGTCTCCTGACCTGAACTCAGCAGCCTCACAGCATGTATGAGGATGCTGGTCAGGAGATCGGTGCCCAGTCCATGCACTGCAATGCGAGCACAGACCGATAGCCCCCTTTCAAAAATTACACTGCCATAATAATAAAGATGTTTCCCAATCATATATACCAACTTGCATCTATAATTCCCCAGCCTCCTTCCAAACCCCAAGTAAAACATATAAGTTACTGGATGATCCTGAGCTGCTGCCTGATGTTATAATTTGTTTTTGAAACAGGTAAGGATCGTCCAGTAGCTTATACATTCCACTAGCCTCCCCCTGGACCCTGTTGGATGCGGCCCCCAGTCCCCACTAGCCTTCCATCATTAGCCACACAATACCAATATGTCATACCTTATACGTATATATGTATTGTTTTATTTGTAGCATAATTTGATTTTTTTGTCCAGCGTTTGCGTTTTTCCATCACTTGCATGGGCTACCTGCATCTCTTATCTTTTAATTGTTTTTTAACAAAAATTATTTGTGTATTTGAATAAAAATCTTTCTATATTGAAAGTTATTGGTGTCTGAGGACCTTGCTTCTTCTCGTTCTATTAGTATTTGTGGTCCTCTTTATTCACATTGGGGCTACCCATTCCTATGTAGCCACACAATACCAGTCCAGCTGCAGCCACAGTGAGCCACCTGAAGCCTGCCGCCTCACCCTTCTCGTCCGCCCACCGCCTCAACCTGCTGGTCCGCCCGCCGCCTCACCCTGCTGGTCCGCCCACCGACTCACCCTGCTCGTCCGCCCGCCGCCTCACCCTGCTCGTCTGCCCGCCCCTCACCCTGCTAGTCTGCCCTCAGCCTCACCCTGCTAGTCCGCCCGCCGCCTCACCCTGCTCGATCGGTCCGCCTGCCGCCTTCCGCCTGCTCATCCATCGCCCTAAGTCATAAGAAGAGAACGGAAGAAGCGACGACCTCCAAGACCACCCAACCTGCAACAGTGAGAATGGGTCATACGACAGTGCCCACCGGACGTGGTCACACAGGGGAGAATGAGATACAGCTCAGCAGACAGTATCACACAGGAGAGGATTAGATATACGTGGCTCAGCAGACAGTATCACACAGGAGAGGATTAGATACACAGCTCAGCAGACAGTATCACACAGGAGAGGATTAGATACACGGCTCAGCAGACAGTATCACACAGGAGAGGATTAGATACACAGCTCAGCAGACAGTATCACACAGTAGAGGATTAGATACATGGCTCAGCAGACAGTATCACACAGGAGAGGATTAGATACACGGCTCAGCAGTCAGTATCACACAGGAGAGGATTAGATACACGGCTCAGCAGACAGTATCACACAGGAGAGGATTAGATACACGGCTCAGCAGTCAGTATCACACAGGAGGTGATTAGATACACGGCTCAGCAGTCAGTATCACTGTTATGACCTGGTGGTAAGGAGCACCCGGAATGACCTGATAGTTAAAACTCATGCAGGACAAGCTCTGGGATGTGGGAGCTCTGCTGACCGCAATCCCTAATCCTATCACACACACTAGAAATAGCCGTGGAGCGCTCCTGACGCTCCCTAGGCACCTCGTCACAGCCTAAGAACTAGCTAGCCCTAGAGATAGAAAATAAAGCCTAACTTGCTTCAGAGAAATTCCCCAAAGGAAAAGGTAAGGTAAGGAAAAGGTAAGCGAACTGAACCAATGCAGAAACATTGACAGCTGGCATGGAGTAACGATCTGAGTGGAGTTAAATAGAGCAGCCAACCAAAGGATAAACCACGTCACCTGTGTAAGGAACCTCAGAAGCAGCAGCTTCACTCACAGCCACCAGAGGGAGTCCATGGACAGAACTCGCTGAAGTACCATTCACGACCACAGGAGGGAGTTCAACAACAGAATTCACAACAGTACCCCCCCTTGAGGAGGGGTCACCGAACCCTCACCAGAGCCCCCAGGCCGATCAGGATGAGCCAAATGAAAGGCACAAACTAGATCAGCAGCATGAACATCAGAGGCAAAAACCCAGGAATTATCTTCCTGACCATATCCCTTCCACTTGACCAGGTACTGGTGTTTCCGTCTCGAAACACGAGAATCCAAAATCTTCTCCACCACATACTCCAACTCCCCCTCGACCAACACCGGGGCAGGAGGATCAACGGAGGGAACCATAGGCGCCACATATCTCCGCAACAACGACCTATGGAACACATTATGGATGGCAAAAGAAGCTGGAAGGTCCAAATGAAATGACACAGGATTAAGAACTTCAGAAATCTTATATGGCCCAATGAAACGAGGCTTAAACTTAGGAGAGGAAACCTTCATAGGAACATGACGAGATGACAACCAAACCAAATCCCCAACACGAAGTCGGGGGCCAACACAGCGCCGGCGGTTAGCGAAACGTTGAGCCTTCTCCTGGGACAATGTCAAATTGTCCACCACATGAGTCCAAATCTGCTGCAACCTGTCCACCACCGTATCCACACCAGGACAGTCTGAAGGCTCAACCTGCCATGAAGAGAAACGAGGATGGAAACCAGAAATACAGAGAAAAGGAGAAACTAAAGTAGCCGAGCTGGCCCGATTATTAAGGGCGAACTCAGCCAAAGGCAAGAAGGACACCCAATCATCCTGATCAGCAGAAACAAAGCATCTCAGATATGTTTCCAAAGTCTGATTAGTTCGTTCGGTTTGGCCATTAGTCTGAGGATGGAAAGCCGAAGAAAAAGACAAATCAATGCCCATCTTAGCACAAAAGGACCGCCAAAACCTCGAAACAAACTGGGAACCTCTGTCCGAGACGATGTTCTCTGGAATGCCATGCAAACGAACCACATGCTGGAAAAACAATGGCACCAAATCAGAGGAGGAAGGCAATTTAGACAAGGGTACCAAATGGACCATCTTAGAGAAGCGATCACAAACCACCCAAATGACCGACATCCTTTGAGAAACAGGGAGATCAGAAATAAAATCCATGGAAATATGCGACCAGGGCCTCTTCGGGACAGGCAAGAGCAAAAGCAACCAACTGGCACGAGAACAGCAGGGCTTAGCCCCAGCACAAGTCCCACAGGACTGCACAAAAGAACGAACATCCCGTGACAAAGAAGGCCACCAAAAGGATCTAGCCACCAAATCTCTGGTACCAAAGATTCCAGGATGACCAGCCAACACCGAACAATGAACCTCAGAGATAACTCTACTAATCCATCTATCAGGGACAAACAGTCTCTCCGCTGGACAACGGTCAGGTCTATCAACCTGAAACTTCTGCAGCACGCGCCGCAAATCAGGGGAGATGGCAGACAAAATTACCCCCTCTTTAAGAATACCCGCAGGCTCCGAAACACCCGGAGAGTCAGGCACAAAACTCTTTGACAGGGTATCAGCCTTCACATTCTTAGATCCCGGAAGGTATGAAACCACAAAATCAAAACGGGAGAAAAAGAGCGACCATCGAGCCTGTCTAGGATTCAACCGTTTGGCAGACTCGAGATAAGTCAAATTCTTGTGATCCGTCAAGACCACCACGCGATGTTTAGCTCCTTCAAGCCAATGTCGCCACTCCTCGAATGCCCACTTCATGGCCAACAACTCTCGATTGCCAACATCATAATTGCGCTTAGCAGGCGAGAATTTTCTAGAAAAGAAGGCACATGGTTTCATCACCGAGCCATCAGAACTTCTTTGCGACAAAACAGCCCCTGCTCCAATCTCAGAAGCATCAACCTCGACCTGAAACGGGAGCGAAACATCTGGCTGGCACAACACAGGGGCAGAAGAAAAACGACGCTTCAACTCCTGAAAAGCCTCTACAGCCGCAGAGGACTAATTGACCACATCAGCACCTTTCTTGGTCAAATCAGTCAACGGTTTAGCAATACTAGAAAAATTAGTGATGAAGCGACGGTAAAAATTAGCAAAGCCCAGGAACTTCTGCAGGCTCTTCACAGATGTCGGCTGAGTCCAATCATAAATGGCCTGAACTTTAACAGGGTCCATCTCGATAGTAGAAGGGGAAAAAATGAAACCCAAAAATGAAACCTTCTGAACTCCAAAGAGACACTTTGACCCCTTCACAAACAAGGAATTCGCATGAAGGACCTGGAACACCATTCTGACCTGCTTAACATGAGACTCCCAATCATCCGAAAAGACCAAAATGTCATCCAAATATACAATCATGAATCTATCCAGGTACTCTCGAAAGATGTCATGCATAAAGGACTGAAACACAGATGGAGCATTAGAAAGCCCGAATGGCATAACCAGGTATTCAAAATGGCCCTCGGGCGTATTAAATGCTGTTTTCCATTCATCGTCCTGTTTAATTCGCACAAGATTATACGCCCCTCGAAGATCTATCTTGGTGAACCAACTAGCCCCCTTAATCCGAGCAAACAAATCAGACAGCAGCGGCAAAGGATACTGAAATTTGACTGTGATCTTATTAAGAAGGCGGTAATCAATACAAGGTCTCAAAGAGCCATCCTTCTTGGCCACAAAAAAGAACCCTGCTCCCAATGGTGAAGACGACGGGCGAATATGACCCTTCTCCAAGGACTCCTTTATATAACTCCGCATAGCGGCGTGTTCTGGCACCGATAAATTGAACAGTCGACCCTTAGGAAACTTACTACCAGGAATCAAATTAATAGCACAATCACAATCCCTATGAGGAGGTAGGGTACCGGATTTGGGCTCATCAAATACATCCCGGTAATCTGACAAAAACTGAGGTACTTCAGAAGGAGTGGAAGACGAAGTTGACAGCAATGGAACATCACCATGTACCCCTTGACAACCCCAGCTGGACACAGACATTGATTTCCAATCCAATACTGGGTTGTGGACCTGTAGCCATGGTAACCCCAAAACAACCACATCATGCAGATTATGCAACACCAAAAAGCGAATATCCTCCTGATGTGCAGGAGCCATGCACATGGTCAAATGACTCCAGTACTGAGGCTTATTCTTGGCCAAAGGCGTAGCATCAATTCCTCTCAATGGAATAGGATACTGCAAGGGCTCCAAGAGAAAACCACAGCGCCTGGCAAACTCCAAGTCCATCAAGTTCAGGGCAGCGCCTGAATCCACAAATGCCATAACAGAATAGGACGACAGAGAGCAAATCAGAGTAACGGATAAAAGAAATTTAGACTGTACAGTACCAATGGTGGCAGACCTAGCGAACCGCTTAGTGCGCTTAGGACAATCGGAGATAGCATGAGTGGATTCACCACAGTAAAAACACAGCCCATTCCGACGTCTGTGTTCTTGCCGTTCAGCTCTGGTCAAAGTCCTATCACACTGCATAGGCTCAGGCCTATGCTCAGAGAATACCGCCAGTTGGTGCACAGCTTTGCGCTCACGCAAGCGCCGATCGATCTGAATGGCCAAGGACATAGACTCATTCAGACCAGCAGGCGTGGGAAATCCCACCATGACATCCTTAAGAGCTTCAGAAAGACCCTTTCTGAAAATTGCCGCCAGGGCACACTCATTCCACTGAGTAAGTACAGACCACTTTCTAAACTTCTGACAGTACACCTCCGCTTCATCCTGACCCTGACACAAAGCCAGCAAGATTTTCTCTACCTGATCCACTGAATTTGGTTCATCATAAAGCAATCCAAGCGCCAGAAAAAACGCATCAACATCACGCAATGCAGAATCTCCTGGCGCAAGGTAAAATGCCCCATCTTGAGGGTCACCACGCAACAACGAAATAATGATTTTTACTTGTTGAACGGGGTCACCAGAGGAGCGGTGTTTCAAAGCTAGAAACAGTTTACAATTCTTTTTGAAATTCAGAATCTTAGATCTATTCCCAGAAAATAAATCAGGAATAGGAATTCTAGGCTCTAACAGGATTCTGAACCACAAAATCTTGAATGTTTTGTACCCTTGCAGTGAGATGATCCACACAAGAGGACAGACCTTGAATGTCCATCTCTACACCTGTGTCCTGAACCACCCAAAGGTCTAGGGGAAAAGAAAGACAAAACACAGTGCAAAGAAAAAAAAATGGTCTTAGAGCTTCTCTTATCCCTCTATTGAGATGCATCAATACTTTGGGCCAGCTGTACTGTTATGACCTGGTGGTAAGGAGCACCCGGAATGACCTGATAGTTAAAACTCATGCAGGACAAGCTCTGGGATGTGGGAGCTCTACTGACCGCAATCCCTAATCCTATCACACACACTAGAAATAGCCGTGGAGCGCTCCTGACGCTCCCTAGGCGCCTCGTCACAGCCTAAGAACTAGCTAGCCTTAGAGATAGAAAATAAAGCCTACCTTGCCTCAGAGAAATTCCCTAAAGGAAAAGGCAGCCCCCCACATATATTGACTGTGAGTAAAGATGAAAGTCACAAACGCAGAAATGAAACAGGTTTCAGCAAAGGGAGGCCAGACTAACTAAATAGACAGAGGATAGGAAAGGTAGCTTTGCGATCAACACAAAAAACTATAAAAGACCACGCAGAGTGTGCAAAAAGACCTCCGCACCGACTAACGGTGCGGAGCTGCCACTCTGCATCCCAGAGCTTCCAGCTAGCAAGACAAAATCATGATATCCAGCTGGACAAGAAAACAATGAACAAATTAGTTACTATCAGGAACTTAGCTTTTGCTGGAGGAGACAGGTAACCAGAAAAATCCAAGAGCGAACTGAACCAATGCAGAAACATTGACAGCTGGCATGGAGTAACGATCTGAGTGGAGTTAAATAGAGCAGCCAACCAAAGGATAAACCACGTCACCTGTGTAAGGAACCTCAGAAGCAGCAGCTTCATTCACAGCCACCAGAGGGAGTCCATGGACAGAACTCGCCGAAGTACCATTCACGACCACAGGAGGGAGTTCAACAACAGAATTCACGCTGTCTATAGCCGGGGCTTCTATTTCTCTCACCACTACTGGGGGACTCCAGATAGAGAGGAATCTCCCCAAATCTCCGGTGAGATCTACCCATAAGTTGGGGATTTTTTGTATACATGTCGGTTAGATGCTTGACCAGCTAAAACAAGCTGTATACATATAAAAACTAAGTCCAGCATCTGCAAATCTATTGTAAGGGAACGCCTAGTAAATAGTAATATTTTAAAGGGCTATATGGTTCCATATTTACAAGAGTGTTGGTTTGCAGTTTATTGAATGTTGGTGTAAGTTTTGAAGCATCACTGCTATGCTGCTACAAACTGACAGTCACTGTGATTGATGGTAAAAAGGGATGCATATGAGCATATGAATAGTGGAAAAAGCCTCCTGATATAACACCACAGGAGATAGACCGGCATAGTGGCAAATGCAGGTCCTCAGATTCCCTTGAAAAGCCTCCTGATATAACACTGTGGGCTGGAATTTGATATTAATCAATAATTCTCCATGATTGGTTCTGATAATCGTGCATAAGTGCATTGAAAGGTTTGATACCAGTTTGCATTAATGATCACAGGAAGATATCAGTCCATGTTACTTAGTGCCCTGTATGGAAGACTGTTTTGAGATACAATGTCTTTTGATTGAAACTTGTATTTTTCCAAGGGGCATAAGAGAAATTACGCTTTTTCCTACTGCATATTAAGCGAAACATTGCATCATCTCTTTGGCTGGTAGATCACCAGTATAGGGAACAATCAGTACTGTCATTTTTATTATATGTATTTATGTTAGCCTTTCCTTCTGTGTAGGGTATAGGGCACTTTCCTCACTAGGGTTCCCTTCCCCATGTGCATTGATTTTGGTGTTACATGTCGCATTCCTTTTGAATTTTTAACATGATTTATTAAAAGTCAAGTTTTAAGGTATCCAATTGCTATTTCTTAGATACAGCTCAGCAGACGGGATCACCGGAGAGAGTGAGACTCACCCTGCTCCCCACCTCCACCTGCTCGTTCGTCATCTGCCATCCCCTCCCGCATAACACACCGCACGCTGATCTGCTCCGGAAGGAGGAAGTGGAGCAGCGTGTGACGTCAGGAGGACCATGATGCACCCGAGCCAGCCGCAGCTTAAAGGTACAGTGCCAATTACCATTCGCCAGATGCAGTAACAACAATGTAGGTGTACTGTATCTTTAAAACACCATAGTGTTGTTATGCATCGGGCATTCGGAAGCCTTGAACAAAATGTCCAGGGGCCCGATGAGGAAAAGCAAAGAGAGGGAAGCCCGAACGGACCTGCCAGCGTGTTCGGGCCCCCCTTTCTGCTTCTAATCACCGGGCCCCATACGGTAGTAAGAGCAGTAATGCCCTGATGGCGGCCCTATATATATATATATATATATATATATATACGGTATGCTTTTCTTTTTATAGGCCACGATTTATCAAAGTGTTTCCTGGTAAAACACTTTGAAAAGACGCAAAATTTTGACACAACTTGTAGTTGGTAAAATTTTTTGTCATTTTTGTCATTTTTAAGGTCTGTCCCATCCAGATCTGCCAAAGTGGGTGGTGTATGAATGGTGCAAGGTTTGTTGTCAGCCACCCAACAAATTCTTCAATAATTATACCAGTTAAGTGGCATAACATAAGCTAAAATGTACACCAGTCCCTGGCTTACATAGCATTTGCCACTACGTTTAGTATCACTGTCAGGCTTATGTCCAAATCCCTGCAAAATGTGATTTGGGCATATGCAACGACAGGGCCATTGACTAGAATAAAGCAGATGAAGTCACAGTGTGTTCTTTTGTACATCATATACATAGTTGAGGTGGGCAGCAAGATATAGCTAACTATATTTTGCTGCTTGCCTCCAGTAGGGGTTTATGGCCCTCCTGGCACAAATGTTTGAATCCCATTTTGCGAGTTTGAATTTAAAAGGGTATTCCCATCTCCAAGATCCTATTCCAATATGTAGTAGGTGTAGTAATAATAATATTAGCGAATACCTCCAATTAGAAATGTAGCATACAGTGGGTACGGAAAGTATTCAGACTCCTTTAAATTTTTCATTCTTTGTCTCATTGCAGCCATTTGGTTAATTCAAAAAAGTTCATTTTTTCTCATTAATGTACATTCTGCACCCCATCTTGACTGAAAAAAACAGAAATGTAGAAATTTTTGCAAAACTGAAATATCACATGGTTTATAAGTATTCAGACCCTTTGCTCAGTATTGAGTAGAAGCACCATTTTGAGCAAGTACAGCCATGAGTCTTCTTGAGAATGATGCAACAACTTTTTCACACCTGGATTTGGAGATCCTCTGCCATTCTTCCTTGCAGATCCTCTTCAGTTCCGTCAGGTTGGATGGTGAATGTTGGTGGACAGTCATTTTCAGGTCTCTCCAGAGATGCTGAATTGGGTTTAGGTGAGGGCTCTGGCTGGACCAGTCAAAAATGGTCACAGAGTTGTTCTGCAGAAATTCTGTTGTAACCTTGGCCAGATCTGTGCCTTGCCACAATTCTGTCTCTGAGCTCCTTGGCCAGTTCCTTTGACCTCTTGATTCTCATTTGGTCTGACATGCACTGTGAGCTGTGAAGTCTTATATAGACAGGTGTGTGTCTTTACAAATCAAGTCCTATCAATTTAATTAAACACAGCTGGACTCCAATGAAGGAGTAAAACCAACTCAAGGAGGATCACAGGGAAATGGACAGCTTGTGACTTAAACATGAGTGTCTGAGCAAAGGGTCTGAATACTTATGACCATGTGATATTTCAGTTTTTCTTTTTTAATAAATATGCAAAAATTTCTACATTTCTGTTTTTTTCGGTGAAGATGGGGTGCAGAGTTTACATTAAAGGGGTTGTCCACTACTTTCAATTAACCCCCCAATGTATCCCCCCAGGACCCCTAATGAATTTTGTAAATACCTTGTGTTGCCTTTTTTGCCTGTGAGCGGCGCTATGTCGGTGGCTGAGTCCGGGTCACGTGACCCCCAGGCTGCAACCGCCGCTAATACATACAGACATACAACATACATACATACAGACATACAACATACATACAGACACACAACATACATACAGACATACATACAGACACACAACAGACATACATACAGACATACAACATACATACATACAGACATACAACATACATACAGACACACAACATACATACAGACATACATACAGACATACTACAGACATACAACATGCATACAGACACACAACATACATACAGACATACAACATACATACAGACATACAACATACATACAACATACATACAGACATAGTGACATACATACAGACACACAACATTCATACAACATATATACAGCTATACCACATACAGACATACAACATACATACAGACATACAACATACATACAGATATATATACAGACATACAACATACAACATACATACAGACATACAACATACACCATGCAACATACAACATGCAACATGTGACATGCAACTGTGACATGAAACATGCAACATGTGGCATGCAACATGCGACATACAACATGTGACATGCGACATGCAACGTGCAACATTCAACATGCAACGTGCGACATGAAACATGTAACATGCAGCATGTGACGTGCAACATGCGATGTCCAACATGCGACATGCAATTAGCGACATGCGACATGAAACATGCGACATGTGCCATGCAACGTGCGCCATGCAACGTGTGACATGCAACATGTGACATGCAACGTGCGACATGCAATGTGTGACATGCGACATGCAACATGCGACATTAAACATGCAACATGCGGCATGCAACATGAAACATGCGGCATGCGACATATGACATGCAACATACAACACTTACATACAGTACATACATATAGACATACAATACATATAACATAGAGTACATACTCACCATCACCTTGTCACCTTGATCCCCGAAGCCAGTGTCACCTATAAAAAATATTAAAATAATAAACAAACAATATACTCCCTGATCCGCAGATATCCAATTAAAATGAGTGTCCCACGACGATCTCCCGTGGAGAGCAGCAGCATCAGCTGATGTGACTGCTCTCCAGGGGCTCCAGGAATACAATGATGGAAGGTATCCTTCCGCACTGTATTCCCCACAATGTGTTCCTACGCCCCTGTGAGAAAATAGTCCCTAGTTTCACTTCTGTACTGCTGTGAGGGAAAATTCCCACGCAGCTTTGCCATAAAGTGAGACTCTGAACTGAGGTAACCTCTTCAGTGATGCACTGCAGGAGCCATTGTCTCTTGTCAGTGTGTCACTGAAGGTCTATAGAGTAGTGACATCACCCAATGTCACTGTTCTATAGGGGAGATCGTCATGGGACATTCATTATTAATTGGACTACGGCGGACAGGTAGTATACGTTTTATTATTTTTAATTTTTTGCAGGTGATCGAGTATGGTAAGTATGGTGAAATTAAGAATATTAAAATGCTTCTTTCTGGCTGTGTCTTTTTTTAACCCTTTCACTACTCTAGGATTAATAATGGATAGGCGTCTTATTGACATCTCTATTATTAACTGGGCTTAATGTCACCTTACAATAGCAAGGTGACATTAACCCCTTATTACCACATATCCCACCGCTACAGGGGAGTGGGAAGAGAGGGGCTAAGTGCTGGAATTGGTGCATCTTACAGATGCACCATTTCTGGGGTGGCTGCGGGCTGAGGTATTTGTAGCCAGGGGGGCCAATATCCATGGCCCCTCTCTAGGCTATGAATATCAGCCCGAAGCTGTCTGCGTAGCCTTTCTGGCTATAAAATATAGAGGGACCCCACGTCTATTTTTTGGGGGGTCTCCCTATTTTACTAGCCAGTAAAGGCTATGCAGACAGCTGCGGGCTGATATTCATAGCCTGGGAGGGGCCATGGGTATTAACCCCTTTCCAGTCTGCAAATATTGGCCCCGGCCATCGGCTTTACCCCTCTGGCGCAGAAAATTGCACGGGAGCCCACGTCATTTTTTTAATGGAATCATATTGTTCATTAACCCCTTTCTGCCAGCTGACGGAATAGTACGTCAGCTGGCAGTATCCCCCGCTTTGAGGTGGGCTTCGGCCATGAGCCCACTTCAAAGCCGCAAAATGTCAGCTGTTTTCAATAAAAAAGAAAATTAACATGATCGCTAATCAGCGTAGCGAGAAAAAAAATCAAAAGCCAAAATTATGTTTTTTGGTCCCCACAACATTGCATTAAAATGCAATAACGGGTGATCAAAAGAACGTATCTGCACAAAAGTGATATCATTAAAAACGTCAGCTCGGCATGCAAAAAATTAGTCCTCACCCAACCCGATATCTCAGAAAATATAGACACTACGGGTATCGGAAAATGGCGCAATTATTTTATTTTACTTTTTAGCAAAGTTTGGAATTTTTTTCACCACTTAGATAAAAAAGAACCTAGACATGTTAGGTGTGCACACTTTGCAGATTTGGGTGCAGAATTTTCTGCAAAAAATCTGCATCTCCTGGCAGAAAACGCAGCTGCGTTTTTGCGCAGTTTTGATGCGTTTTTAGTTTGTTTTTTTGGTGCAGTTTTGATGCAGTTTTTGGTGTGGTTTTTGCAGGGTTTTGATTCAGTTTTTGGTGCAGGTTTTGGTGCAGTTTTTGCGTGGTTTTCATTCAGTTTTTATGCAGTTTTTGGTCCTATTTTTGGTGCATTTTTTTGCGTGGTTTTGATGCGTTTTTTATGCAGTTTTTGGTGCATTTTTTGCACGTTTTTGATGCAGTTTTTGGTGCGTTTTTTGCACGGTTTGATGCAGTTTTTGGTGCGTTTTTTACGCGGTTTTGATGCAGTTTTGATGCGTTTTTTATGCAGTTTTTGGTGCAGTTTTGATGCGTTTTTGATGCAGTTTTTGACGCAGTTTTGATGCATTTTTGGTGCTGTTTTTACGAGGTTTCGATGCATTTTTTAAAATAGTTTTTGGTGCGGTTTTTGTGCGTTTTTATGCATTTTTAATGTGTTTTTGATGCAGTTTTTGGTGCGGTTTTGATGCCGTTTTTGGTGCGGTTTTGATGCAGATTTTGGTGCAGTTTTGATGCGTTTTTGGTGCGGTTTTTGCGCGGTTTCAATGCATTTTTTAACTTGTTTTGGTGCGGTTTTTATGCATTTTTTTGCGTTTTTGTATGCGTTTTTGAAAGCTAAACAAAGATGTATTATTGAACAAAAAAAAATTTGTGATGTCATTATTGTCCTACCTCCTCTTTTACATTTGTCCAACCCACACACCATTACACACACAAATAGACAGATAGATGATAGATGAGATGGATAGACAGTTCTACATATAGATAGATGTATAGATGCATACATCTATCTATTCATATATCATCTATAGATATATCTGGATAGATATATCTATTGATAGATGTATGGATAGTGTAGGGTGCGTGTCCACTGTCCGGATTACATCCGGATTAGCTGCAGATTAGATGCTGCATACTTGTAGTCCCATCGGATGATGCCTGCACACACACCCCCAAAGACCCCCCCTCACACTCGAACAGTCCCGCACACACCCGAACAGTCCCGCAAACATCCGAACAGTCCCGCAAACACCCGCACACATCCGAACAGCCTGCAGACCCCGCCTGCACACACATACACACACACAGTCATCGCCCACACACTTCTCTCCTCTCGAACTGCAGCGTTTCTCGGACCCACATCCGCAGCAGAACTGCAGATCCTTTTTACATCTGCACTCAATGCAAGTCTAAGGGTGCAGAAATGCTGCAGCTCCGCACAAAAGAAGTGACATGCTGCGGGAAAAAAAGCTGCATTTCGGTGCGACTTTTTCCGCAGCATGTGCACAACAAGTCTGCAGCTCCCATAGACTTACATTGGTTGTGCACTACACTGCGGATTTGATGCAATTCCATGCTGCAAAAACGCTGCGGATCTGCAATCAAATCCGCAACGTGTGCACACAGCCTTAGCATTTAGTGAACCTAGCAAAAAAGCCAAGCAAAAAACAAGTGTAGGATTGTACTTTTTTTGCAATTTTATCACACTTTGAATTTTTTTTCACAGTTTCTGTTACATGACATAGTAAAACCAATGGTGTCGTTCAAAAGTAGAACTTATTCCCCAAAAGACAAGCCCTCACATGGCCATATTGACGGAAAAATTATGGCTCTGGAAAAAAGGGGAGCGATAAACGAAAACGATAAAACGAAAAAAGTTCCAGGGGTGAAGGGGTTTAGAAACATGAATAGGGACATATTAATGGAAATAGATATAACTATATAGATATATCTATCTATCTATCTATCTATCTATCTATCTATCTATCTATGTGTAATGGAGTGTGGGTTGGACAAATGTAAAAGAGGAGGTTGGGCAGAAATGACATCACAAATCTTTTTGAAGATAGAGGAGGGAGAGGAGGGAGGGGTTTTGGTGTGTTTTTGGAGTGGGTGTGCTAGGTTCGGGCTTAGAGGCCAGTGCAATGCATCATGGAACTTGTAGTATTAGAGCACAATAAGTCAGGAGAAAGAAAGTTGTCGATTAACCCCATGAGAGCTGGATCCAGCTCTGAAGATGTGCTGCTACAGCATGATAAAAGGTAATATTGCTAAAATAAACATAGTGGATGTTTTCAGTGGCACATAATAGCAAGATTTATGGAAAAAAAAAGTTATTGTAGTGGACAACTTCTTTAATGAGAAAAAAATGAACTTTTTTGAATTTGGCTGCAGTGAAACAAAGAGTGAAAAATTTAAAGGGGTCTGAATACTTTCCGTACCCACTGTAGTTCTTCTGATTTGCTATGTCACTTACCCCTTGTGCAGGGCATTGCAATGTCTTAGGTATCCATGGTTATGACCACTATAAGCTAAGAACTAGCTAACTGTCATTATATGAGTGGTCATGACTGCAATGCCCTACAAGAGGTAAGTGACATAGCTTATCAGAAGAATTATACTACATTTCTGATTGGATGTATTTGCTAATATTATTATTATTACACCTACTACATATTGATATAGGATTTTGTAAATGAGAATACCCCTTTGAGCCCCAACGGAGACACTGACCATAATGACAAAAGCTATGTGAGCCCAGCCTATGGCTCATCTTACTCGTGCACACCCATCATGAAGACTGGCATACGAAACACCAGTCTTAATGAATTGCAGAATCTGCTGTGGTCACAACTAGACCCATGTTGAAGATGCTAGACTTACTCGGCAGAGTCACCTATGTTTAATAATGCTTCTGAATCATTTCTTAGCTTAGGTTCATTATTTCCCACCCAATGCACATTATCTTTGGAGTAAATGAAGATAAGCGATCTGAAGGAGGAGTCCAGTGATAAAAAAAATCTATTCTTTGTGTGAAGAAAGCTCCTTGGTTTGAGGAGAGTAGAAGACATAACCTTGAGATTCCTGTAAATCCAATGTGCTTTTTCATCAAGAAATGTATCCAATTTCAGCTGATATTCTCTTACTGAATCTGCAGTCATTACTTACAAAATGACATTTATTGTTAACAATATAAACCTTCTCTTGACCAGGGGGTCACATCCGATACTGCTTGCACCCTGAGCCATTTAACCCTTTGCCCTGCCAAGTAGCATGTAATATAAAGCAAGACATCTCTCATTTTGATGAGCTAGCACTATAATAAGCTGAAGGTGTCCCTATCTTTATTGGAGCAGTAACTAGGAGACAGTATCACATGAAGCCTTTATACTGACAGATAGGGTAAAATAGTGAGTAGGCATCAAAAACCCAGGCTTCCAATACATGTACACGTCAGCAAATTGCACAGTATCTAAAGTATCATCTAGCACCTATCAGTTTTATTTGAGAATGAAAGCGCCGTGACATGGGTTTTTTTTCAAGATAATTACATTGATACATGCGATAGAAATCTGCATGTTGAATCCAAAGGACAGAAGCAAAGGGAATATCTGCTATTATTATATATAAAGGGAAGTCATAAAAGTGGTTTTCTATTCTGATTCTCTGCTTGTAGCTGGATATACCGTAAATCCTATATCATGTAGTTTGGTGTTTAGTTACTAGATAATGGAAATATCTTAATCCCAAAGTCATGATAATATCACTGACATCCTGCTGCAAATGGTCTGAAAAAGTAACTTGGCTCCCTCCACCCACATAAAATCCAGTGAGAACTTTCTTACGCTGTCAACGGTTGACCTCAGGTTACCGCAGTTCATCGGCTATCAATTGTGATAACCTTAGTGATGTCAGCGCTCGTCGCAGCAGCCGGATTCACATGCTACTGTCAGTGTGTTCCAACAGATGTGCTGAGCGGTCATATTACTGATGTCAACTCTCTAGACACCATCTGTATGTAGCAGAGTTGGGGATCATCGTGGGACATGGGATGGATTTATGGCTGACCCCTTTGGAATATTAAATTTTTTAATGGTTTAAAATGGGTAGAAGAGGGTTGGGGAGATTTTTTTTTATAATTAAAACACTTTCTCCATGTGTGTTTATTTCTTTTGACTATGGGGTTAGTAATGGGCATGTCTTATAGACGCTTCTTCGATACTAACCCCTGGGCTTGATGTCAGCTGACACTAGAAAGCTGACATCGACCCCAAACCATTACAGTCTGCTTTGCCTTTGCTGGTTATTAAAAATAGTAGGGACCCCATGTTATGTTATTGGTGGGGGTCTCCCCTTTTTAATTACGATTAGAAGCTAAGTCAGGGGTCCCCAACTCCAGGCCTCGAGGGCCGCCAACAGTGCAGGTTTTCAGGATTTCTTTAGTATTGCATTGGTGGTAATGTGATCATCTGCACAGGTGATGATTCCAACCCCTGTGCAATACTAAGGAAATCCTGAAAACCTGCACTGTTGGCGGCCCTCGAGGCCTGGAGTTGGGGACCACTGAGCTAAGTAGACAGATATGAGTTGAAATTAATAGCCTGGGAAGCTTCATGTTTATTACCCCTTCACAAACTATTAATATCAGCACTCCCATGCCATTCTTTTCTTCTATTTATTTAATAATTAACTAAATACAAGTACAGAGAGCTACACACGCAAAGCACTGATTATACATGTCTGACATATTTCTATCTATCTATCTATCTATCTATCTATCTATCTATCTATCTATCTATCTATCAGATTATTTTATTAGTTTGAAAACTAGCTTTAAATGACATAGAGAACTACTGTATGTAATAGCTGAGTGCATATAGATGTCATATGGATGGTACGTGAGAAAAATGACATTGTACTCATATGACATTCACATGACACTCGTCCTAATTTTCAGAAACAACATTCAAGCGATTTTATTTCTGCAGTTGAGTGCGATCTGTGGGTTCAAAATACTCACGACATCTATAGATGAATTTATTTATAATAATAATCTTTATTTTTATTTTCATCAGTGAAGTTTCCAGTACAACAACTGAAGATATCTGGAGGCACAGTTGTGTAATGCATCAGAGTTTGGTTTGTAAAGAGACGAGCCCAGTGATTGCAGTCAAGCAGTGAATGTCAGGTGGCACACTTGTAGGAACTTGCCTCCTGAATCTGATCTGTTCTATAAGTTCATTGTAGTTAACATCAGAGATGGAGGGTTACCATAATAATCTGATGTGGACTGGGTCAGAGGGGGCTGGCCGCTGGGCAAGGATGACGCAAAGCCCAGCGCTGGAGCCAGGACAGGTGAATAACACATATACTTGTATTGCACAGAAAATCAGAGACTTCCTGCACACACATTAGCACATGTACTGAACTGGTCATCAGACTAAGGATAACACAACCCACCTTACTATAACATAGAGGAGGAAATGGATAGATTTATCTGAGGTGGGATGAAATAAATGACACATTGAAAATATTGATGGTGAGTAAAAATTTTATGTGCAAAATATTAATTTATAGGTGTTTCTTTAAACTTTATTAAAGTAATTTTTTTTCTTTTGTCGCTCTAGGTGGTGGTTAAGGAGAGATTACTTACATATTAATATTAGACTTTTTTATATCCTTGTACACATTGTTCTCTCATGTTCCATCTGTTTCTTCTCCAATCTGCATCCATTTTGCTTATGTTTTTTTCTTTTATTTTTAAAAACTAAAGATCACACATCTGATCTTTTATTTATCCATTGACTCATACCAGTCAGTGAAAAGGATGAAAAACGGATGGAACACTGAAGTAAAAAGGATGTCTTCCTCATCCGTGTCTAAAAGATCACCATTGATCCACAAAACGGATGGGAGTAGGACATGCTGTGAGCCTCACGATCCAGAGACATGAATCAATTCTTAAAACTGATATGTGTATTGATCAATAAAACTCTATGGGTAAGTTTGTTGCCCGAGAAAAACAACCAGCCACTAGGACGTGTCACACAGATGTGTACATGAGGCCAATGACAGATTGGTGGCCTTCACTAGGCTCTTGACTGCCATAATAACCTAATGTCATCCAACAATCGAGTCATGTAGTATGAATGGGCGGACACAGAGGCATCTCCTTCTGTCAATCACCTAAGTTGCTGTTGATGCTACCATGCATTTTTTTGGAGTTAATAGCAAAGGTTTCTCTAATCCTAGACAATACTGTGGCCGTCAAGCTCTGTTCTGGCTCCGGCTGTCAAGCTCTGCTCTGGCTACAGCTGTCAAGCTCTGCTCTGGCACAAAGTCAGATGACCTTGCTGTTGGCACTTTTGCAGTAATGGCTACTGGCTCAAAGCAAACACAAAATAATATTTAGAAAATCTTCTGTAAGTCATTTTTTATTTCGCAGATTTGCTTCACTAGAAACTATTGTAGTATATACTCAGCTGTGAGAAGTATTAGACTGTGTTCACATTTCTTGAGAATTTTTTTGAGCTTTAAAAAAAAAAGAAAACATTTGGAAAATATTAATAGTCATTTCTTTGGAAATCCACTTTGATGTGCATATGTTCACATGTTGCGTTTTTGCTGTATTTTTTAATGCAAATTTTAAGCTGCATTTTACAGTACCAGCAAAGGCTATGAGATTTCAGAAATCTCATGCACACACATTGTTTTTTTTCCTGACTGATTTTACAAACTGCAGCATGTCACTTCTTTCAGCGTTTTATCAACATGCTCAAGAGACAATGAAAAAACAGCAAAAAAATGCAGCAAAAACTCAGGAAAACCTTTCAAGAGAGCAGGTTGTGCCTGCAGAAAAAACACAGCAAAAATGTAACGTGGACTTAGCCTAAGGAGGTTTTTGAGTGTTTTTTTCTGTTGGATTTTGTTACAAACTAGACACTGTCATATTAAAAGGCTACAAAAAATGCTTAACAATTTTTTTTCCCAAAACTCTACAAAGTGACTTCAGGACAATCTCAAGGAAAAAATCTAAAATTCTCTTCTCCCTCTATATTAAAAAAAAGCAGAGTTTCTCTTACAAAAGGCATTTTTTATGCCTAAAACAACTTTTAGGTCTGTAAAGGTTTGTTTTAGCCATTACTTATAAATACAATGTGTTTACTCTCTGACAGCAAATAGAATGTGAAAACTGACTAATAAACCATACAATTTGTATAACTTTGTGGTGCAGAAAAAGATTAGGTTTGGTGACAAAACTGTATTATTTCCACAATTCTTTGTTTGTGTCCCATGAGAAGGATTTTATAACATCCATCAGCTCAGATTTATATAATTTATTTTCATGAAACATATTTGCAAATCCTCCCAAACTTGCATGAAAAATTGTCTGACATCTTAAGGGCACTTTTACTGAGAAAATCCAAAATAGTCATATAGAAGCACGTGCCATTAAGTAAATTTGAATAAGATGTATTACCTCTTTCACATTATTTTTTTTGCTGTATTAAATAGGCCTTGTCGGATGTATGTGTTCTCCTCACGTACTCATAATTCCATCATACAAGTTGTCACTATAAGTAATAGAAAGGACTGGCGGGCTGTCATAAATATGATGTTCACAAATATTGATATTTTCTAACACAAGTGGGTTTCGTTATCTCCGTCCATGTAGAATGTTTAGCATGTTAGAGCTGGCGTGTCATCCTTAGATTTACAAACTCCGTTCATTATCTCAATCAGACCTAATCTCGTATGTCTTACCAGATTACATCCCATTCTTCAGGAAACACACACTGATGGAAGGAAAATTTCAGCATAATTGATGGTTAAGGAATGGATCATTCTTTTGTGGCTTTTAGCTACTTTTAAAACAGTGGTAAAAATCAATGGTCAGTCAATAAAAAATGTCGATAAACAACTTTACATTAACAAGTAGGAGTGCAAGGAAACACAAAATCTAGTGATTATTTTAGACTCTGAAATGAAACGCTGATATTCTAGAAAGTGAGACAGAAGGGATTTTACTACATTTTCTCAATTCTATCAATTCTAAAATCATAGAATTAGAGATGAGTGAATATACAGTATGTGAGTGAAATTTAATTACGGTATACTAGAATATTAGCAAAATTCACATTTACCAAAGTACTGACTTTTCTCAAATTCGTTCAAATGACAGCGTGAGCCTGCAGCTGTAATTGGAGGTACAAAGTTTACCTGCTACCACTAATAACAGTAAGAGCACGAGCGGCTGATGGGAGTATTCATCAGCCAGCTCCTGCGCTGTAACTAAATAATTATAAAAAACATTGCAACCCTCAGCTGATTATCAAGAATAGCGTTAGCAAGGCTGATTATCAAGAACAGAGAGGTCCTTATGCTGTTTTTTAAAAAATATTTAAATAAATAATTTAAAAAAACGGTGTGGCGTCCACCCCATTTTTGACAACCAGCCTTGCTAAAGCAGACAGCTGGGGGCTGGTATTCTCAGGCTGGTAAGCGGTCATGGATATTGCCCCCCAGCCTAAAAATAGCAGCCTGCAGTTACCCAGAAAAGGTGCATCTATTAGGTGTCTTTCACACTTCCGTCTTTGAGCTCCCGTTGAAATCCGTTGATTTTTGAAAAAACAGGATCCAGCAAATTTTTCTGCTGGATCCTGATTTTTCCCATAGACTTGTTTTAGCGATGAATTGTGATGGATGGCCATCCATTTCATCCGTCGTGCACTGGATCCGTCAGAAAATTGCTGTCCGTTGGGCGGGGACGACGCACAGAGGAACGTTTTTTCTGTACGTCGGAAAATCGCTCAGCGATGGATCCTGCGCTGCCCATCATTGACTATAATAGAAGCAGGATCCATCGCTGACTGTCAAAAGCAGGAATCCAGCGATGGGTTCCGTCTTTTGAAACTGAGCATGCGTGGAAGAATTTCCAGTCAGGGAAATTCTCTCTCTCTCGCTCTCTCTCTTTATACTATTAATGCTGCCTATGCATCAAGATATAATGTTAAAAAAAATCGCAATATTCTTACCCTCCGGCATCCCGCGCAGCGTTACCGATGCTCGTGATGCTCCCGGCAGCTAGCGTTCCCAGCTATAACTTTCACCTTTACTGGAACACCTTAAACAGATCAGCAACATTTTTTTATATATTTTTTTCGTTTGGTTTTTCACACTGTGGAGTTTGGGGGTATTTTACCTTTTTTTAAAAAAATTTATTAATACAAGGTATTTTTAGAGGTATTAGTTTTTTTCATATGAGCCGTTATACAGTAATGTCACATACTGTGACAATGTAAAAAAGTGAAAAAAATATATCAAAAAGTGTAAAAAGATTTAAAAATAAAACAAATAAAGAAAAAAAGATACAAATATTTTTCCAATAAATACATTTATTTATGTAAATAAAAAAATAAACAATAAAAGTACACATATTTGGTATCGTCACGTCCGTAACGACCTGCTCTATAAAAACGAGTGAAAACTGTAAAAAATAAATAAAAAACAAGACAAAAAACAGTTCATCATTCCGCCGAACAAGAAGTTGAATAAAACGAGATGAAAAGGACAAATGTAACTAAAAATTGTACTGCTGAAAACGTCAACGTCAAAACGAAAACATTTCAGCAAGAAACAAGCCACCATTTAACTCCATCAGCAGAAAAATAAAAAAGTTATAGCTCTTAGAATAAAGCGATTCAAAAATAATTATTTTTTCTCTAAAATAGTTTTTATTGTGTAAAAGCGCCAAAGCATAAAAAAAGATATAACTTGGGTATCAATGTAATTGTACTGACCCAAAGAATAAAGCCGCCTTACCAATTTTACCACACGCAGAACAGTATAAAACAGAAACAAAAAGCAATTCCTGCATTGCTGGTTTATGTTAATTCTGTCTCCCAAAAATCGGAATTGAAAGCAATAAAACAATGTCAAGTGCCTGAAAATTGTACCAATAAAAACGTCAGCTTGTCCCACAAAAACAATAATCCATAACATGAGTCTGTCGGCCAAAATATGGAGAAATTATAGCTCTCAAAATATGGTGATGCAAAAACTAGTTTTCACAATAAAAAGCGTTTTTTAGTGTGTGACAGCAGCCAAGCATAAAAACCCGATATAAATCTGGTATCGCCATAATCGCATTGAACCAAAGAATAACGTCGCCTTATCACTTATACCGCACGAGCAATGGCATAAAAAATAAATAAAGCAAATTCTTCACATGCTGATGATTATTTAATTCTGCAGTAAGGCTTGGCACACATTTATCCTGCGCTCTACACTGAGCACTTACATTGGGGTTTCCGTGTAAATTTCTGAAAGACGTGATTCAGACAGAATTCTTGGCAGAAGATTCCCTATAATGAGACAGATGGAGGCACTGTGGGTGGCATAGGACCTGTGATCTGGTGGTGCACATCTTTTTAGGATTGCATAACAGTGCCATTGGCCACAGTTTTGTGTACTTCTGAAAAGGATACCGCTAAACAGAGGCCAGACGGAGTCCAATGTAACTGCTGCTTCATTATAGTGAATTGCTCCATCTGGGGTTTCATCTGTCACGTCGCTCGGAGATTTAGATGAAAACCCCAAAGTAAGTGCTCAGCTTAGAGCGTCAGATAAATGTGTAAAATGTTCCCAATGAAAGCTTCAACTCACTCCACAAAAAAGCAAGCCCTCACTCAGGTCCATCATCTGTTAAGGGAAATATAGGGGGCTACCACGTTACTGGTAGCACAAAGGCACTGGAAAGCCTAAATGGCTCCTTGCCGCCCAAAAGAAATTCAGCAAATTCTACGCTTCCAAATCCAAATACTCCAGTATGTCTAAACCACATTTAGCACCCGCATGTTTGGCATTTCTGTAGTGATGAGAACCTGCCTAATTTACAGGTGCGTGTATCCAGAAGCATGAGCTGGGCAGAATGCACTGGTCACTAGAATGGCAGTTTGCAATTTTCACTCAGCAACATTCACTGCTGCTTGTTTCTGGAAAACACCCATGGAGTCAAAATCGTCACTACATCTGAAGAGAAATTCCCAAATGGTTATCATTTCCAAAATGGGGTCACTTGATGAGTGATTCTGCTTTTCTAGCACTTAGGGGCTCTTTACATGGAATCCGCAAACTATTATAGAAAAACCTGCACTCCAGGAGGCAAATAGAACTTTGTCCCTCCCGAGTCTCTTCGTAGGGCTAAGTGGTACTGTACAGCCACATATGGGGTATTGCCACGTTGAGTAGAAATTTTGGGACAAATTTTGGTGCCATTTTACCCATTTGACTAAGAAAACGTAAAACTTGGGGCTAACATACAATCTTGGTAGTAAACATGTCAATTATTTTATCTTCACTGCTCAATGGTATAAAAGTCTGTGACACATCTGTGGTGTCAATATAAGCGCTGCACTCCTAGATGAATTCATTAAGAGGTTTAATTTGTAAAATGGGGTCTCATATGGGGATTCTGCTGTTGATTCTGCTGTGTTGGCACCTCAGGGGCTCTGCCAATGTAACATGGCACCCTAAAAACAAGTGCAGCAATATCTGCACTGTAATATGGCGTTTCTTCCCTTATGAGCTTTGCACTGTGCCTCAAAAGTAGTTTCTGACGACTTATGGGCTATTGGTGAACTCATAAGAAATTGCAAAACAAATTTTGGGGTCCATTTTTTCCTGTTACCCTTGTAAAAATACAAAATTTGTAGCTAAAAAAGATTTTTGCAGGAAATATGCTTTTTCATTTTCACAGCTTAACGTTATAAATTTCTGTAAAGCACCTGGGGGTTCAAGGTGTTCAATGCACATCTACATAAGGTCCCAACGGGGTTTAGTTTCCAAAATGGTGCCACTTGTGGGGGAGTTTCCACTGTTTAGGCACATCAGGGGCTCTCCAAACGCGACATGGCATCTCCTAATTATTCCAGCAAATTTTACATTCAAAATGTCAAATGGCGCTCCCTTCCTTCCAAGCTCTGCTGTGCACCCAAACAGTTGTTTTCCTCCACATATTGGGTATCTGCGCACTCAGAAGAAATTGCTCAACAAATTGTATGGAGAAATTTCCCCTGTTACCCTTATGGAAATGCTAAATTTGGAGCTAAAGAGATTTATCTAGGAAAAATGTGTTTTTTTATTTTCACGACTTAACGTTATAAACGTCTGTGAGCCACCTGTGGGTTCAAGGTGCTCAATACAAGTCTAAAATGGTGTCACTTGTGGGGGATTTACACTGTTTAGGCACATCAGGGGCTCTCCAAACGCGGCATGGCATCCACTAATTATTCCAGCAAATTTTACATTCAAAATGTCAAATGGCGCTCCTTCCCTTCTGAGCCCTGCCGTGTGCCCAAACAGTAGATTTCCCCCAGATATGAGGTATCAGCATGCTCAGGAGAAATTTCACAACAAATGCACACAAGAAAAGTAAATGTTTGTAGCACCAATTAGCTGACCGGCCGATGCGATCCAGGAAGCCAGGTTTCCTCTGCAGCTTATTGGGCAAGCACTATATCTTGCAGAATTAGAGGCAACCCAAGCAAATTTGCTCATCTCTAGTCAGGAAGGTGAAAACAGGCTTCGGGGCGAAGGGATTAAAGTGTATCAGTCGTTTTAATTTTTATTTAATAAATCAATAGTACACATGAAAATAAGTAACTTTGTAATATATGTGTTATCAAACAAATTTGCTTTTTTCTCTGTCAGAATCAGTCATTATCAAAATTTTCAGTTTTAATGTAAAATCTGTATTCAGTGAAGACTTTCCCATTACTGAGATAGGAGATGGCAGATAATTCTGATAAGAGTCTATAAAAATGGGAGGAGGGGATAAAGCCAGAGCTCCTCCCCCCCCCCACATTTCTATATAGAGTGGTAACCTAGAAATTGCCATCTCCTATCTCAGTAACGGGACAAGCTGTCTTCACTGAATACAGATTTTACCTCAGAATTGAGAATTTTGATAATAACTGATCAAGTTTGGCAGAGAAAGAAGCAAATTTCTCTGGTAAGATATATTACACAGTTGTTTATTTGTACTATTGATTTATGAAATAAAAATTACAACGACAGTTACACTTTAACCACTTTATGACCTATGACGTATAGGTACGTCATAGGTTACCTCCCCCTCTTTGGTGCCGGCTACAGTACTGAGTCCACACATTTTTCGGCACCTGACAGCTGGTCTGCGCTCATAGCAGATGAACATTTTTGCTACACATAGCAGGGCTGTGTAGCACAAGAGCTCATAGGATCGCAGCTTCAAGTCTCCTAAGAGGACTACTGAAGCAAGTAAAAAGTAAAAAAAGGTTTTAAAATTAAGAAATTTTAAATATTTTAAAGTTCAATTCCCCCATTTGAACTATTCAAAATAAAACAATGAAAAAATCAAAGAATACACATATTTGGTATTGCAGCATTCAAAAATGCCCGATATATCAAAATATAAAAATAATGAATCACATCGGTAAATGACGCAACCAGAAAACAAATCAAAACTCCAGAATTACATTTGTATGGGTGTAGCAATATTGCACACCTCCCAACTGTGCCGTTTTTCACGGGGCAGTCCCGATTTTGAGAGTCTGCCTCGCGATCACGGGCAGGAATGTACTTGTCCTGCACTGCAGAGCCGCACACCACATTTATGGCTGCCGCTGCTCTGTGCACACAGGACCTGTGATGAGGTCACAGGAGGGAAGGAGTCAGGAGTCACATGATCAAGGACCTCTGTATATTGCAGGACTCTGCCATGTTGGTTGTCATGGTGTTGGATGAGGGTAAGCTAAGCTTATGTGTGGGGTCAGGAGGGGTTTACAGTGTGGATGTAGCAGAGCCGTGTGTGTATGAGGTACACAGAGCGGTGTCATATGTGTATGAGGTGTACGGAGTGGAGCCGTGTATTATGAACTGGTGGTTTAGGAGCAACATGGGACGAGCTATGAAGGAGGTGGTACCTGTACTGACCGCAGTCCCTACGCTCAACACAACACTAGAAGTAGCCGTGGGATGCTCCTGTCACTCCCTAGGCACCTCGTCACAGCCTGAGAACTAACTACCCCTAAAGATAGAAACAGGAAAACTATCTTGCCTCAGAGAAAATCCCCAAAGGATAGATAGCCCCCCACAAGTAATGACTGTGAGTGGAGAGGGAAAAGACATACGTAGAATGAAACCAGGATGTAGCACAGGAGGCCAGTCTAGCTAGATAGATAGGACAGGACGGAATACTGTGCGGTCAGTGTTAAAAACTACAAAAATCCACACAGAGTTTACAAAAATCTCCACACCTGACTAAAGGTGTGGAGGGTAAATCTGCTTCCCAGAGCTTCCAGCTTAACTGAATTAATCCATACTGACAAGCTGGACAAAACATAGAATGCACAGAACGAATAAGTCCACAACATGTGGACAGAAAAGAGCAAAGAAAGGACTTAACTTTGCTGAACTGGTCAGGATATCAGGGAAATCCAAGAGAGATGTGAATCCAACCAGGAACCATTGACAAGTGGCACTGGCTGAAGGGAAGAGCCAGGCATAAATAGCCGAGCAGAAAGACAATCAGTGGAAGCAGCTGCAGACTGCTAAATCCAAGGAGCAGCCATTCCACTTAAAACCACCGGAGGGAGCCCAAGAGTAGAACTTACAAAAGTGCCACTTACAACCACCGGAGGGAGCCCAAGAGCGGAATTCACAACAGTACCCCCCCTTGAGGAGGGGTCACCGAACCCTCACCAGAGCCACCAGGCCGATCAGGATGAGCCAAGTGAAAAGCACGAACCAAATCGGCGGCATGGACATCGGAGGCAACAACCCAAGAATTATCCTCCTGGCCATAACCCTTCCACTTGACAAGATACTGAAGCCTCCGCCTCGAAAAACGAGAATCCAAAATTTTCTCAACCTCATATTCCAACTCTCCCTCAACCAACACCGGGGCAGGAGGATCAACCGAGGGAACAACGGGCACCACATATCTCCGCAACAAAGATCTATGGAAAACATTATGAATGGCAAAAGAGGCTGGAATAGCCAAACGAAAAGACACCGGATTGATAATTTCAGAAATTTTATAAGGACCAATAAACCGAGGCTTAAACTTAGGGGAAGAAACCTTCATAGGAACATGACGAGAAGACTACCAAACCAAATCCCCCACACGAAGTCGGGGACCAACACACCGACGGCGGTTAGCAAAACGTTGAGCCTTTTCCTGAGACAACGTCAAATTGTCCACCACATGAGTCCAAATCTGCTGCAGCCTGTCCACCACAGAATCCACACCAGGACAATCAGAAGGCTCAACCTGCCCCGAAGAAAAACGAGGATGAAAACCAAAATTACAAAAGAAAGGTGAAACCAAAGTAGCCGAACTAGCCCTATTATTAAGGGCAAACTCGGCCAACGGCAGGAAAGCCACCCAATCATCCTGATCAGCAGCCACAAAGCATCTCAAATAGGTTTCCAAGGTCTGATTAGTTCACTCAGTTTGGCTATTAGTCTGAGGATTAAGTGCCGAAGAAAAAGACAAATCAATGCCCATCCTAGCACAAAAGGCCCGCCAAAGCCTAGAGACAAACTGAGAACCTCTGTAAGACACAATATTCTCCGGAATGCCATGCAAACGAACCACATGCTGAAAAAACAATGGAACCAAATCTGAGGAGGAAGGCAACTTAGGCAAAGGTACCAGATGGACCATTTTAGAGAACCGGTCACAAACAACCCAGATAACAGACATCTTCTGGGAAACAGGAAGATCCGAAATAAAATCCATGGAAATATGCATCCAGGGCCTCTCAGGGACCGGCAAAGGCAAAAGCAACCCACTAGCGCGGGAACAGCAAGGCTTGGCCCGGGCGCAAGTCCCACAGGACTGCACAAAGGCACGCACATCCCGTGACAAAGAAGGCCACCAAAAGGACCTACCAACCAAATCTCTGGTACCAAAAATCCCAGGATGACCAGCCAACACTGAACAATGAACCTCAGAAATTACCTTACTTGTCCATCTATCAGGAACAAACAGCTTCCCCGCTGGACAGCAGTCAGGCTTATCAGCCTGAAATTCCCGAAGCACCCGCCGCAAATCAGGGGAGATGGCAGAAAGAATCACCCCTTCCTTAAGAATGCCAACCGGCTCAAGGACTCCAGGAGAATCAGGCAAAAAACTCCTAGAGAGGGCATCAGCCTTAACATTCTTAGATCCCGGAAGATACGAGACCACAAAATCAAAACGGGAGAAAAACAGGGACCATCGAGCCTGTCTAGGATTCAGCCGCTTGGCCGACTCGAGGTAAATCAGATTCTTATGATCAGTCAAGACCACAACGCGGTGCTTAGCTCCCTCAAGCCAATGTCGCCACTCCTCAAACGCCCACTTGATAGCCAACAACTCCCGATTGCCGACATCATAATTGCGTTCCGCAGGCGAAAACTTTCTGGAAAAAAAAGCACACGGTTTCATCAAAGAACCATCAGAATCCCTCTGAGACAAAACGGCCCCTGCCCCAATCTCAGAAGCGTCAACCTCAACCTGAAAAGGAAGAGAAACATCCGGCTGACGGAACACAGGGGCAGAAGTAAATCGGTGTTTAAGCTCCCGAAAGGCCTCAACAGCCGCAGAGGACCAATTCGTCACAATAGCACCTTTCTTCGTCAAATCAGTAAGGGGTTTAACCACACTGGAAAAGTTGGCAATGAAACGGCGATAGAAATTAGAAAAGCCCCAAAATTTTTGAAGGCTCTTCACAGATGTGGGTTGAATCCAGTCATGAATAGCTTGGACCTTAACAGGATCCATTTCCATAGACGAGGGAGAAAAAATAAATCCCGAAAAAGAGACCTTCTGAACTCCGAATAGGCACTTAGACCCCTTCACAAATAAAGCATTATCACGAAGGATCTGGAATACCATCCTGACCTGCTTCGCATGAGACTCCCAATCATCGGAAAAAATCAAAATATCATCCAAATATACAACCATGAATTTATCAAGATATTTACGGAAACTATCATGCATGAAAGATTGGAACACAGATGGAGCATTAGAGAGTCCGAATGGCATCACGAGGTATTCAAAATGGCCTTCGGGCGTATTAAATGCAGTTTTCCATTCGTCACCCTGTTTAATACGAACAAGATTATATGCCCCTCGAAGGTCAATCTTAGTAAACCAACTAGCCCCCTTAATCTGAGCAAACAAATCAGAAAGCAAAGGCAAGGGGTATTGGAATTTGACCGTGATCTTATTAAGAAGACGATAATCTATACAGGGTCTCAAGGAGCCATCCTTCTTAGCAACAAAAAAGAAACCCGCTCCCAATGGTGACGAAGACGGCCGAATATGCCCCTTATCTTATGTGCTCTGGCACAGACAGATTGAAAAGTCGGCCCTTAGGGAACTTACAACCTGGAATCAAGTTAATAACACAATCACAGTCTCTATGTGGAGGAAGGGAACTGGACTTGGGCTCATCAAATATATCCTGGAAATCCGACAAAAACTCAGGGACCTCAGAAGAGGGGGAAGAGGAAATTGACATCAAAGGAACGTCACTATGTACCCCTTGACAACCCCAACTAGTCACAGACATAATTTTCCAATCCAGCACCGGATTATGTTCCTGTAACCATGGAAAACCCAGTACAACAACATTATGCAGGTTATGCAACACCAGAAAACGGCAATCTTCCTGATGTGCTGGAGCCATGTACATGGTCATCTGCGTCCAGTACTGAGGTTTATCCTTGGCCAATGGTGTAGCATCAATGCCCCTCAAAGGAATAGGGCTCCTCAAAGGCTGCAAGGAAAAACCACAGAGCCTGGCGAATTCTAAGTCCATTAAGTTCAGGGCAGCGACCGAATCCACAAATGCCATGACAGAAAAGGACGACAATGAGCAAATCAGGGTCACAGATAAAAGAAATTTAGGCTGTACAGTACTGATGGTAACAGACCTAGCGACCCTCCTAGTACGCTTAGGGCAATCAGAAATAACATGAGCAGAATCACCACAGTAAAAACACAGCCTATTCTGACGTCTGAATTCCTGCCGTTCTGTTCTAGTCAAAATCCTATCACATTGCATAGGCTCAGGACTCTGCTCAGAGGATACTGCCATATGGTGCACAGCTTTGCGCTCGCGCAGAAGCCGATCAATCTGAATGGCTAGAGACATAGATTCGCTCAAACCAGCAGGCGTAGGGAAGCCCACCATAACATCTTTAAGGGCTTCAGAAAGACCTTTTCTGAAAATAGCAGCCAGAGCATCCTCATTCCATTTAGTGAGCACAGACCATTTCCTAAATTTCTGGCAGTATAATTCTGCCGCTTCCTGACCTTGACACAGGGCCAACAGGGTTTTTTCTGCATGATCCACAGAATTAGGTTCGTCATACAATAATCCGAGCGCTTGAAAAAATGCGTCTACATTCAGCAATGCCGGATCCACTGATTCAAGGGAGAATGCCCAGTCCTGAGGGTCACCACGCAGCAAGGATATGATGATTTTAACTTGCTGAATGGGATCACCAGAAGAACGGGGTTTCAAAGCAAAAAACAATTTGCAGTTATTTTTAAAGTTCAAAAACTTGGATCTGTCCCTAAAAAACAAATCATGAGTAGGAATTTTAGGCTCCAAAGCCGGAGTCTGGACAACATAATCTTGGATACTCTGTACTCTTGCAGCAAGTTGATCCACACGAGAAAACAAACCCTGAACATCCATGCCAGAGCATAAATCCTGAACCACCCATAGATCAAGAGGAAAAAAAAAGACAAAACAGAGCACAGAAACAAAAATGGCTCAGAATTTTTTTTTCCTTCTTTTGAGATGCATTTAATTCATTTTGGGCCACTTGTACTGTTATGAACTGGTGGTTTAGGAGCAACATGGGACGAGCTCTGAAGGAGGTGGTACCTGTACTGACCACAGTCCCTAAGCTCAACACAACACTAGAAGTAGCCGTGGGATGCTCCTGTCACTCCCTAGGCACCTCTTCACAGCCTGAGAACTAACTACCCCTAAAGATAGAAACAGGAAGACTATCTTGCCTCAGGGAAAATCCCCAAAGGATAGATAGCCCCCTACAAGTAATGACTGTGAGTGGAGAGGGAAAAGACATACGTAGAATGAAACCAGGATGTAGCACAGGAGGCCAGTCTAGCTAGATAGATAGGACAGGACGGAATACTGTGCGGTCAGTATTAAAAACTACAAAAATCCACACAGAGTTTACAAAAATCTCCACACCTGACTAAAGGTGTGGAGGGTAAATCTGCTTCCCAGAGCTTCCAGCTTAACTGAATTAATCCATACTGACAAGCTGGACAAAACATAGAATGCACAGAACGAATAAGTCCACAACATGTGGACAGAAAAGAGCAAAGAAAGGACTTAACTTTGCTGAACTGGTCAGGATATCAGGGAAATCCAAGAGAGATGTGAATCCAACCAGGAACCATTGACAAGTGGCACTGGCTGAAGGGAAGAGCCAGGCATAAATAGCCGAGCAGAAAGACAATCAGTGGAAGCAGCTGCAGACTGTTAAATCCACGGAGCAGCCATTCCACTTAAAACCACCATAGGGAGCCCAAGAGCAGAACTTACAAAAGTGCCACTTACAACCACCGGAGGGAGCCCAAGAGCGGAAATTCACAACAGCCGTGTGTGCAAGTTGTATGGAGCGGAGCCGTGTGTGTATGAGGTGTACAGAGCGGAGCCATGTGTGCAAGGTGTACGGAGCACAGCCACATGTGTAGGAGTAACTATTTGTGGCCCTTATATTGTACGCAATATCATGTGTGGCCATTATACAGTATTGAGCATCATGTGCGGTCATTATACAGTATGGAGCATCATGGGTGGTCATTATACAGTATGGAGCATCAGAATAATGCTGTGTATGCATGGAAAAGAGTCATTACTCAAGGACCCCGTACTGGTGGGACGGAGTTGGGGTCATCCATCTCGTCGTTGAGTGACCAATCAGAGGCATCGAGTACATCAATGACTACTCGGTCGGGGGCAACGTCTAGGAGGCTCAAAGATCTGAACTTCCATCCGTATAGATGGAATGCCAGGTCACCTGAGGGAAAGAGATACGAGAACAAGGTAATTAATCTGAGTGATATAGAATTTACATCAGTGGATATTGCACTCCTCAATAAAGGACTATCTTTTTCACCAGCGGCGCCAATTGATGCATTTGCGGTGATTAAAGATATTCAATTGTTTGCACGATCATTGCTGTTCAAACATTATTTTTTTTTATCCTAAAATGTTCCAATTATTTCCAACAGAAGAGGAACAAACAGCACTACGCATCTTAGAAGAGCTATCCATTGAGAACAACGTCACGGAGGGAGGTAAGATCCCCGCCTCTATTAGACCTCGTTCCAGAAGGTTCCTGCCCCTCTCTTCCTGTCCAAACATTGATTTGTTTGTACAGATTGTCAGTAAAGACATAATGAGTATTCCTCGACATATTTATCGAGATAATTTGACTATGGAGGAAAGGGGGCGGCTGCGCGTCCTTGGGAATCTTGAGGAAGTTGTGATTAAACAGGCGGACAAGGGGGGAAATGTTGTTATCTGGCCTAAAAAGGACTATGAAAAAGAGGCCTTTCGCCAGTTAAATAACAAAACGTGTTATCAAAAACTGACATTTAACCCCTTGTCCGCCTTCACTAAACAACTGCTAGCCATCATAAGTAAAGCTCAGATAGATGGCATAATTACTAAAGAACTAGCAGAAGCATTGGTGGTTGCTGAACCAACCATTGCAACATTTTATATGTTGCCCAAGATTCACAAGGACGCGCGGTCGCCACCGGGACGACCAATTATTTCAGGGACAGGGAACTATCTGGAGAGGGTTAATCAATGGATAGACTCAAAATTACAACCCTTGGTGGAGGAGCTGCCTTCCTTTTTAAAGGATACTGGCGAGCTCCTCCGCAGGGTTGACGGTTTACACCTGGAGAGAGATGCTGTGCTGGTGACGGCTGATGTAGAATCACTGTACACCAGCATACGTCATAAAGATGGACTGAGTGCTGTTGAATTCTTCCTAGGGACATCCACACTTCCGAGAGGAATTAGTAAATTGGTTTTGGAATTGTTGGAGTTTGCACTTATGCATAATTTTTTTGTTTTTAAGGGGTCCTTCTTCCTGCAGCTCCAGGGAACGGCCATGGGGGCGTCTTTTGCTCCCGCTTACGCTGGTCTTTTCCTGGGGCTGTGGGAGAGGGACCTCTTCCTGTCAGATCGGGTGGAGTCAATGTGCCGCGTCCTTACTTGGACGCGGTACATTGACGACATCTTAATGATCTGGCAGGGTCCGAGTGATACTTTGGACACTTTTTTTGCACAATTGAACAGCAATGATCGCAACATATTCCTTACATATTGCAGTAGTAGTGAGGCAATTGATTTTCTAGATGTTAAACTGAGGAGGGACACCAACGACGAGATACAGACCAATATCTTTCGTAAAAAAACAGCAACAAACGTATTATTGCACGCCTCCTCCTCACACCCTAGTCATATTATACGCTCAGTGCCAACAGGGCAGTTCCTACGATTGCATAGGTTATGCTCTACTGAGCAGGATTTCCTCATACAAGCAGAGGATTTAAAGACTAGACTAATTGACAGGGGATATAGTGGGAGAATGATCAAACGTGCATTCAACAGAGCAAAGCACTCCTCTAGGGATGACCTTCTCTATAAAAATCGAAATTGAGAAAATAGTGATACTGTTCGGTTCATCACCGATTATCATTCCCAGTTCCCCATGCTTAGGAAGATACTTGAGAAATCGTGGCATATTCTTAGAGCTGATCCAGTTCTTGCCAGATTCCTGCCCGAGAGGGCATCAATTACTGCCAGGAGATCACGTAATCTTCGTGACATGCTAGTTCGCAGTCACTACGTGGATAATAAACCTAGAACTTTTCTAGACACAGTGGCTGTAAAAGGTGGATGTGTCCCCTGTTGCCGCTGTGTGGCATGCCCAAGTATAGAACGCTGTAACACGTTTTCTAATGCAGGCAATACCCGAATTTATAACATCAAAAAAAGGATTACTTGCCAGAGCAGAAACGTGATTTACTATGCAACGTGCCCATGCACTAAAATATATGTTGGCCTAACGACCAGGCAACTAAAAGTGCGGGTAAGAGAGCACGTTTTGGGCATTGCCGCAGCTGCGGTCTGTGAGGACACATCCACCTTGAAAATGCTACCACGCCATTTTAAAGAATATCATGGGTGCGATGGTAGCCTCTTGAGGGTTAGAGGTATTGACATGGTGGAACTGGGAATCCGTAGGGGTGATATCCCTAAGAAACTAGCCCAGTTGGAAACCAGATGGATCTGGTCGCTGGGTACTCTTTGTCCTGCTGGACTAAATGAAAATTTGAGCTATGCTCCGTTTCTTTGATTATCTGCTAGATCATCTTACCTATTAGGTGGTTCAAACCGTTGATAATATTGTTTTTAAGTTTGTTTTAATTTTCTTACTAATTTTTAATTTTTATCTCCGGTAATCCGCGCAGTATTCCAACTATGAACGATTAATTGAGTGATGGATGGACTATTTCCAGATTGACACCTTCCAGACATCGGCGCTCCCCAAGTGACAAGAAAGGCTATATGGGCAGAAGACTTATACTTAATTGTTACACTGATTACTTTTGTGTGGTCATCTGTTCTTGTCCTTTCTTTTGTATTATTTGTGTATTTGAGGAAATATGTTTAGTCTCCTATATGGAGGATGTATTTAGTTATGCATAAATGATGGTTTCATACTTGGTGGGAGGTCTCTATTGTTGCGCTACAGGTGCTGAATCGGACGTCCCCGCCTGACGCGCGGTCCCATGGCTTCGGCGGGCTCCTGGGCGGGCACTCACCCCCCCTGGTTCTCCCACTATTATTTGCGTGATGTAAGTACTTGGTAACCATTTGTACTGTAGGCTAGGGTGATTGCATAGTTGCACATATTATTATATGGCGGATCAGTAGGACATGGGCATTAACCCTTAAGGTCTGGGCCTATCTAAAATAATAGTAGTATTATAGTCACGTTATATATGGCTTTATTAATAGGTGGATATTTCCACATTACCTATTTGTGACTATTTATCCTGGTTTGGACATGTACGGGCCAACGCTGAAAAAATCCCGTTAAAATTAGGAGGAGGGATATGCATTATTAGCCCATGTGCCTTTGATCGGAGGTACATATGTACCATTTTTTGGCCGTTTACAGGTTACAGCATGCTATTTGGTGCTTTATATGTGGTGGGTTGACTGGTGGGGGGTGGGGCCCCTGGTGTTATTGTATTGTTTTCAGTTTGTGACTTCCACACACCTGATTTTGTCTCTTTGTGTATTTTAAAGTTTCTAATAAAGGATTTATACTTTTTATAGTGGACTTGTACATCATCTTTTCCCTATGGGAATTAGCGTTGTAATATGGAGCATCATGTGCGGTCAGTATACAAGATGGAGCATCATGAGAGGCCATTATACAGTATGGAGCATCATGTGTGGTCATTATATAGTATGAAGCATCATGTGTGGACATTACACAGTAATGAGCATCATGTGTGGTCATTATACAGTATGGAGCATCATGTGGGGCCATTATACAGTATGGAGCACTGTGTGGCCGTTATACAGTAATGCGCATCATGTGTGGCCATTATACAGTATTGAGCATCATGTGCGGTCAGTATACATGATGGAGCATCATGTGTGGCCATTATACAGTATTGAGCATCATGTGTGGTCATTATACAGTATGGAGCATCATGTGGGGCCATTATACAGTATGGAGCACTGTGTGGCCATTACACAGTAATGAGCATCATGTGTGGCCATTATACAGTATGGAGCACTGGGTGGCCATTATACAGTATGGAGCATCATGTGTGGCCATTATACAGTATTGAGCATCATGTGCAGTCAGTATACAGGATGGAGCATCATGTGTGGCCATTATACAGTATGGAGCACTGTGTCGCCATTATACAGTATTGAGCATCATGTTTGGCCATTGTACAGTATGGAGCACTGTGTGGCCATTATACAGTATTGAGAATCATGTGTGGCCATATTTTTTTGTTTATAATTATTGTTTATGAAACAGTGTGATCAGCAGTGCTAAATGGATGTGGTTGGGACCTAGATATGGTTGTGACTAGTTGTGAAATCGGTGTGGTCAGAGGCGTGGCCTAAAATTAAAAAGTTGTGAGGTATAACATTGCAATAAAATGCAATAGCCGGTGATCAAAACATTTTATTTATCCCAAAATAGTATCAATAAAAACGAGCCCTCATGCGGCCCCAGATCACGAAAAAAGGAGACGCTACAGGTTTCAGAAAATGGAACCATTTTTTTTACAAACTTTGAATGTTTTTCTATGACTTAAATAAAAAAGAACCTCTACATGTTTGGTGTCTATGAACTTGCAATGACCTGGAAAATCATATTGGCAGGTCAGTTTTAGCATTTAGTGAACATGGTAAAAACAAAACAAAAAATAACTGTGGAATTGCACTTTATTTTGCAATTTCATTGCACTTGAAATATTGTGTCCCATTTTTCAGTACATTATATGGTAAAAATTACAACTTGTTCCAGAAGAAACAAGCCCTCACACTTCCATATTGATGGAAAAATAAAAAAAAGTTATGGTTCTGGGAAGAAGGGGAGTGAAAAACGAAAATGCAAAAACATAAAAACCAAAGGTGGTAAAGGGGTTAAATTTGAAAAGAAAAGGTTTTACAGCAGCCGCTGTGTCTATGTCTGTTGTACTCTTTTTTGCATATGTCCCTTCGCAATGGAGTAGCTCCTCATAAAGCACAATTCCACCTGCTTTGTAGATGGTAGAGGCCCCCTTGCCACTTGTTCCCCTCTTTGGCTGCACAGGTAAACACTAGTGATGAGCGAGTATACTCATTGCTCGGGTTTTCCCGAGCACGCTCGGGTGATCTCCGAGTATTTGTTATTGCTCTGAGATATAGTTTTCATCGTCTCAGCTGCATGATTTACAGCTTCCAGATATGCTGAATACATGTGAGGAATGCCTGTTTGTTATGGAATTCCCACATGTATTCAGCGTATCTGGGAGCCGTAAATCATGCAGCTGAGGCAATGAAAACTATATCTCCGAGCAGTAACAAATATTTGGAGATTACCCGAGTGTGCTCGGGAAAACCCGAGCAATGAGTACACTCGCTCATCACTAGTTAACACCAATGATATGTCCACCCCTGGCACAAATATTGCAAACCCTTGATAAAACGATAGAAAAGTTTCATAGCCATCAAACAATAGTAGATAGGAAGCTCCCCTTTAAGTTTCAAAAAGAGGTCGTGGAGCAGGTGAGACAAGTAATAAAAGGAATAATGTACCTACCACAGAGGTAATTATATGACTACTAGATTGTGGCCCGATTCTAACGCATCAGGTATTCTAGAATATGCATGTCCCCGTAGTATATGGACAATGATGATTCCAGAATTCGCGGCAGACTGTGCCCGTCGCTGATTGGTCGAGGCAACCTTTATGACATCATCGTCGCCATGGCAACCATTATGACATCTACGTCGATACTGTGCCCGTCGCTGAATCAGAAATGTGAGATGTCTACGTCCTTTATGACATCATCGTCGCTGTGCCCGTTGCTGATTGGTCGAGGCCTGGCGGCCTCGACCAATCAGAGACGCGGGATTTCTACGTCGATGCTGTGCCGGTCTCTGATTGGTCGAGGCCTGGCGGCCTCGACCAATCAGAGACGCGGGATTTCCAGGACAGACAGACAGACAGAAAGATAGACAGACAGACAGAAAGACAGACAGACGGAAAAACCCTTAGACAATTATATATATAGATAAATCACCTTGAGTTTCACTTTCCTTTTGCATTTCTATGGTCTCTGAAGTCTTACAATAAACAATAGGCTGACATTATCACATACAGTGGCTTGCGAAAGTATTCATCCTCTTGTTTTTTTTTACTCATTTTGTTACATTACAACCTGTGTTTAAATATTTTCATAATCTGATTTGCGTATGATGCATCAGCACAAAATAGTCGAAGTTGGTGAAGTGAAGTGAGAAAAATCTAGGCAAAAATTTAATTCATGGGATCAAATAACTAAAAATTCTCATGTGCATATGTATCCACCCCTTTTGCTACTGTACGATGCCCCTAAATATTTCTGGTGCAAGCAATATTCCCTTCATAAGTCACATGCTTAGTGAATGTAAGTCCACCTATGTGCAGTCTATGTGTACACATGTCTGTCAGTATATACACACCTTTTCTGAAAGGCCACAGAGATTGCAACACCATTAACGGGCATCTGTCACCCCCGGGATGTATATGACCTATTAATATGGTCATACAGGTAATAGAAATGTATGCCTCATATTAATGGTCTTGATGCTGAGAAATGTTATATTCTGTCTTTATGTTAATGATTTCTTCCAGGCTTTGAGGCGTGTGGTGCCTGGAAGAAATCCCTGCCTCCTCTCCTCATTACAATACTACCCCCCTCCCATGCACGTCAGTTTTCGCCCAGAGTTCTGCGCCTGAACTCCCTCAGAATTACATACCTCACCCTCCCATCTGTGGGCACTGAATTCAGGGATCTTGTGCGCAGGAGTCGCCGAGTCACTGTGACCTCCGGTGTGCGTGCCAATAAGATGTGCAAAATTCCAGGTTGAGAGGTAGCAAAGCATGAAAAATGCCAAAGGGGGGTGAATACTTTCACAAGCCACTGTATATGTTTTGTTGGCTTAGGCTACTTTCACACTTCCGTCTTTTGTCCTCAGTCGCAATCCATCGTTATGGGCAAAAAACGGATCCTGTAAATGTGCTTGCAGGATGCGTTTTTTGCCCATACACTTGTATTAGCGACGGATCGCGTCGGATGGGCACACGTCGCATCCGTCGTGCGACGGATCTGTCGTGTTTTGACGGATGCGATGCACAAAAAAAGTTCAATGTAACTTTTTTTGTGCGACATGTCTGTCATTTTTGACTGCGCATGTGTGGCCGAAACTCCGCCCCCTCCATCCCGGACTGCAGAATGGGCAGCGGATGCGTTGAAAAACTGCATCCGCTGCCCACGTCTTGCAGTTATTTCACAACATCCATCGGTACGTCGGCCCGACGCATTGCGACGGACCCGTACCGACGGAAGTGTGAAAGTAGCCTTCCATTTCAATTCAGCACAATACTGATTGAAAGTAATGTGCTACTTAAAGAGTCACCACACTGAATCTCCTCTAGACATTTTCTAAACTTGAAAGGCTTTAGGGATCAGAGTACTTTACAATGGCATTTTGCTAGATTTTTCCACAGCTCTGACAGATATGTCTTGCATGCGAAGGTTAGAAAATGTTTGGTGACCTATATATCTGACTTTTCTTACTTCAGTGCATGCATTTCTTCAGGGTAAGCACAGTAGCAGAGGAAACTGGGCACCTTCTGCAGAGTTCATACCCCCTGCCATGTTATCTAGATAAACAGAGGCTGTTTGAGAAATCTACATAGACAGATCACCCTTAGCCTTCCATAAGTGTGCATAATTATAGTTTATCATGTAGAAAATCCACTCAAAGCAAAAATCGTATTATGCTGTCAGCCACCATCAAAAGCCACAAAGATCAGTACCAACAGGGTTAATAGGGTTTATAATTCAGCTATAATTCAATATCAAACTGCGTGGCTGTGGGTTTTACATCTAAGCTGTCAATGAAGAGAAAAAACATTCTTTTCTTCTCATGTCATTTAGTAAATACATCCTCAAATGAATACCAACTGATGAAAAATTACACCGTGTCATTATTTCTATAGCAAAAACTAGACCAAAATGCAGAATCAATGAGAAAAATTATAGAGGTTGTCCACTTCTTTTTTATTGATGACTTATCCTTAGGATAGGTCATCAATGTCTGATCAGCTGGGGTCTGACACCTGGCACTCCTGCCTAACAGCTATTGTCAGTGTCGGCAGGGGTGGAAGCTGCCTGGAAATACTCATTTGCACAGCTGGCCATCTTCTGACAGTGGCTGAGGCTTGGTGCTGCACATCCGCTTCCTATTCAAATCAATAGGATTTTGGCTTACTCACATACAGGTCCTTCTCAAAAAATTAGCATATAGTGTTAAATTTCATTATTTACCATAATGTAATGATTACAATTAAACTTTCATATATTATAGATTCATTATCCACCAACTGAAATTTGTCAGGTCTTTTATTGTTTTAATACTGATGATTTTGGCATACAACTCCTGATAACCCAAAAAACCTGTCTCAATAAATTAGCATATCAAGAAAAGGTTCTCTAAACGACCTATTACCCTAATCTCCTGAATCAACTAATTAACTCTAAACACATGCAAAAGATACCTGAGGCTTTTATAAACTCCCTGCCTGGTTCATTACTCAAAACCCCCATCATGGGTAAGACTAGCGACCTGACAGATGTCAAGAAGGCCATCATTGACACCCTCAAGCAAGAGGGTAAGACCCAGAAAGAAATTTCTCAACAAATAGGCTGTTCCCAGAGTGCTGTATCAAGGCACCTCAATGGTAAGTCTGTTGGAAGGAAACAATGTGGCAGAAAACGCTGTACAACGAGAAGAGGAGACCGGACCCTGAGGAAGATTGTGGAGAAGGACCGATTCCAGACCTTGGGGAACCTGAGGAAGCAGTGGACTGAGTCTGGTGTGGAAACATCCAGAGCCACCGTGCACAGGCGTGTGCAGGAAATGGGCTACAGGTGCCGCATTCCCCAGGTAAAGCCACTTTTGAACCATAAACAGCGGCAGAGGCGCCTGACCTGGGCTACAGAGAAGGAGCACTGGACTGTTGCTAAGTGGTCCCAAGTACTTTTTTCTGATGAAAGCAAATTTTGCATGTCATTCAGAAATCAAGGTGCCAGAGTCTGGAGGAAGACTGGGGAGAAGGAAATGCCAAAATGCCTGAAGTCCAGTGTCAAGTACCCACAGTCAGTGATGGTGTGGGGTGCCATGTCAGCTGCTGGTGTTGGTCCACTGTGTTTCATCAAGGGCAGGGTCAATGCAGCTAGCTATCAGGAGATTTTGGAGCACTTCATGCTTCCATCGGCTGAAATGCTTTATGGAGATGAAGATTTCATTTTTCAGCACGACCTGGCACCTGCTCACAGTGCCAAAACCACTGGTAAATGGTTTAATGACCATGGTATTACTGTGCTCAATTGGCCTGCCAACTCTCCTGACCTGAACCCCATAGAGAATCTGTGGGATATTGTGAAGAGAAAGTTGAGAGACGCAAGACCCAACACTCTGGATGAGCTTAAGGCCGCTATTGAAGCATCCTGGGCCTCCATAACATCTCAGCAGTGTCACAGGCTGATTGCCTCCATGCCACGCCGCATTGAAGCAGTCATTTCTGCCAAAGGATTCCCGACCAAGTATTGAGTGCATAACTGAACATTATTATTTGTTGGTTTTTTTGTTTGTTATTAAAAAACACTTTTATGTGATTGGATGGGTGAAATATGCTAATTTATTGAGACAGGTTTTTTGGGTTATCAGGAGTTGTATGCCAAAATCATCAGTATTAAAACAATAAAAGACCTGACAAATTTCAGTTGGTGGATAATGAATCTATAATATATGAAAGTTTAATTGTAATCATTACATTATGGTAAATAATGAAATTTAACACTATATGCTAATTTTTTGAGAAGGACCTGTACATTTTGGCAGACTACAGTCTATCTTTTCTATGTCTCTTTCTAAGTCAATGTGACAAACAAGGAAGGCAAAGACCGGGTTTCTCAATGTATCCGCGCTGACCACACACAATGGAAATGTTCTTGAAAACTTTATTGTGCCGACGCGTTTCGTGGCAATCTGCCACTTCCTCAGGGCCAAAGATTTCCAAATCTTTGGCCCTGAGGAAGTGGCAGATTGCCATGAAACACTTCGGCACAATAAAGTTTTCAAGAACATTTCCATCGTGTGTGGTCTGCGTGGATACATTGAGAAACCCAGTCTTCGCCTTCCTTGTTTGTCACATTGTTATCCACGGGAGTCTGCAGCGACCACTGTTTCTTCTCACATTCTGCAAGGGGTTGTGACTTTTCACAACCTCTAAATGTTAGTGCACCTACTGTCTATTGTCATCCAAATTATCACTTTTATCGCCCTATGTGGGCTCTCGCTCCTTAATTTCTTTCTAAGTCAGCAATGGGAACCTTCTGAATCTCCTGCTATAGCATTTCATTTAATTCAAATGTCGACGGATAGTTCACACTTACACTTATGCACCCTGAGTTTGCAGGACAGCTTGAACTTCTTTGGAACTTGATTGGGGCTACTTATCCATCAGCCAAACTATCCTGCATTGCAACCTTTCAGCAATTTTTCTCTGCTGGATTTGTCCGGGGAGATTAGCTCTGACCTCTGGAGATGGACTTTGTAACCTTGAGACTGTTGATATTTTTCAACAATTTTGGTCCCCAAGTCCTCAGACAGTTCTCTTCTCCTCTTTCTGTTCTCCATGCTTAGTGTGGCACACACAGACACACAATGGAAAGATTGAGTCAATTTCTCACCTTTTTATCTGGTTTCAGGTGTGATTTTCATATTGCCCATATCTGCTACTTGGCACAGGTGAGTTTGAACAAGCATCACATGCTTGAAACAAAGTTTTTTACCCACAATTTTGGAAAGGTACCAACAATTTTGTCCTGCCCATTTTTGGGGTTATGTGTGAAATTAAGTCCAATTTAACTTTTTTTATCTGTTTTTTTGTTGTCCCATTATACACAAAGCAAATAAACGTGTATAATAAAACATGTAATTGCATACATTTTCTGGCCGGTCTCAACTGCAGTCACGTGAGGCAGGAGAGGACTGAAGCAGCATTGGAAATGGCAGAAGACAGCAAGGGGTAAGTATTTGAGTACACTCACTTTACAAACACAGATGCAAATAATTGGTAACAAAGGGGGCAATAGAAACACTGGAACACTCCTTTAAATATAATGACACAGTATAATTCATAATGTGTTCTTGTTCATCTGAGGTTGTACTTATTTAATGATATGTAAAACTATAGAATTCAAAGAAGGTGTAATTGCACAATGTGTGTGTGTGTGTGTGTGCATATATATCTATATATATAATTGTCTAAGGGTTTTTCTGTCTGTCTGTCTGTCTGTCTGTCCTGGAAACCCCGCGTCTCTGATTGGTCAAGGCCGCCAGGCCTCGACCAATCAGCGACGGGCACAGCATGGCGACGATGATGTCATAAAGGTTGCCTCGACCAATCAGCGACGGGCACAGTCTGCCGCGAATTCACCTCGACCAATCAGCGACGGGCACAGTATCGACATAGATGTCATAATGGTTGCCATGGCGACGATGATGTCATAAAGGTTGCCTCGACCAATCAGCGACAGGCACAGTCTGCCGCGAATTCTGGAATCATCATTGTCCATATACTACGGGGACATGCATAATCTAGAATACCCGATGCGTTAGAATCGGGCCACAATCTAGTATATATATATCTATCTATATATATAATTGTCTAAGGGTTTTTCCGTCTGTCTGTCTGTCTGTCTGTCCTGGAAATCCCGCGTCTCTGATTGGTCGAGGCCGCCAGGCATAGCATGGCGGCGATGATGTCATAAAGGTTGCCTCGACCAATCAGCGACGGGCACAGTCTGCCGCGAATTCGCCTCGACCAATCAGCGATGTGCACAGTATCGACGTAGATGTCATAATGGTTGCCATGGCGACGATGATGTCATAAAGGTTGCCTCGACCAATCAGCGACGGGCACAGTCTGCCACAAATTCTGGAATCATCATTGTCCATATACTACGGGGACATGCATATTCTAGAATACCCGATGATTTTCAGCCCAAATTTTTGGGCTGAAAGTGCCCCTCTCGGCTTATACTTGAGTCACGGTCTGTGGCAGGGTCGGCGGGTGAGGGGGGGAGAGGTCTGAGGCATACTTACCTGCTCCCGGCGTCCCTGCCTCCTTCTCCCGGTCACACTGTCTTCGGGTGCCGCAGCTCTTCCCCTGTACAGCGGTCACGTGGGACCGGTCATTAAACTTATGAATATGGACTCCACTCCCATAGGGGTGGAGCCGCATATTCATTTCTCTAATCAGCGGTAACGGTGACCTCTGATAGAGGAAGAAGCTGCGGCACCCGAAGACCAGCTGTCCGGGAGAAGGAGGCAGGGACGCCGGGAGCAGGTAAGTATGTCATATTTACCTGTCCACGATCCACACGCCGGCCGTCGCTCCATCTTCCTGGCGTCCGGTCCCGGCGTCTCTCCGCTCTGATTGTGCAGGTCAGAGGGCGCGATGATGCATATAGTGTGCGCGGCGCCCTCTGCCTGATCAGTCAGTGCGGAGAGACGCCGGGACCGGACGCTGAAGAGCTGCAAGCAAGAAAGGCGAGTATGTGTTGTTTTTTTTTATTGCAGCAGCAGCAGCGTTATATATGGCACAGATTTATGTGGAGCATCTATGGGGCCAAACTGAACGGTGTAGAGCATATAGGGCACAGATTTATAAGGAGCATCTATGGGGCTAAACTGAACGGTGCAGAGCATATATGGCACAGCTTTATAAGGAGCATCTATGGGGCCATAATGAACGGTGCAGAGCATATATGGCACAGCTTTATAAGGAGCATCTATAGGGCCATAATGAACAGTGCAGAGCATTGTATATGGGGCACAGCTTTATATGGAGCATCTATGGGGCCATAATGAACGGTGCAGAGCATTCTATATAGCACAGCTATATATGGATAATCTATGGGGCAATAATCAATGGTATGGAGCATTATATATGGCACAGCTTTATATGGAGCATCTATGGGGCAATAATGAATGGTATGGAGCATCTATTTTTATTTTTGAAATTCACCGGTAGCTTCTGCATTTTCCACCCTATATACGGTATATATACCGTATATACTCAAGTATAAGCCGACCCGAGTATAAGCCGACCCCCCTAATTTTGCCACAAAAAACTGGGAAAACTTAATGACTCGAGTATAAGCCTAGGGTGGGAAATGCAGCAGCTACTGGTAAATGTCAAAAGTTAAAATAGATACCAATAAAAGTAAAATTAATTGAGACATCAGTAGGCTAAGTGTTTTTGAATATCCATATTGAATCAGGAGCCTCATATATTGCTCCATAAAGTTTATGATGGGCCCATAAGAAGCTCCATATTAAAATATGCACCATATAATCCTGCATAAAGGTTAATAATTGCCCCATAAGATGCTCCATAGATACATTTGCCCAATATAATGCTGCACAAATGCTGATTATGGCCCCATAAGATGCTCCATAAAGATATTTGCCCCATATAGTGCTGCACAAACCTTGATTGTGGCCCTATAAGATGCTTCATACAGACACTTGCCCCATATACCGCAATGCTCCACAAATGTTAATTATGGCCCCATACAGACACTTGTCCCATATAGTGCTGCACAAACGTTATGGCCCCATATAGTGCTGCACAAATGTTATGGCCCCATATAGTGCTGCACAAACGTTATGGCCCCATACAGTGCTGCACAAACGTTATGGCCCCTTATATTGCTGCACAAATGTTATGGCCCCATATAGTGCTGCACAAACGTTATGGCCCCATATAGTGCTGCACAAATGTTATGGCCACATATAGTGCTGCACAAATGTTATGACCCCATACAGTGCTGCACAAATATTATGGCCCCATATAGTGCTGCACAAATGTTATGGCCCCATATAGTGCTGCACAAACGTTATGGCCCCATACAGTGCTGCACAAACGTTATGGCCCCATATAGTGCTGCACAAACATTATGGCCCCATATAGTGCTGCACAAATATTATGGCCCCATATAGTGCTGCACAAATATTATGGCCCCATATAGTGCTGCACAAATGTTATGGCCCCATATAGTGCTGCACAAATGTTATGGCCCCATATAATGCTTGCCAAATGTTATGGCCCCATATAGTGCTGCACAAATGTTATAGCCCCATATAGTGCTGCACAAACGTTATGGCCCCATAGATGCTCCATACAGACACTTGCCCCATTTGCTGCGATAAAAAAAAAAAAATCACATACTCACCTCTCCGTCGCTCAGGCCCCCGGCACTTTCAATAGTCACCTGCTCCTCACTCTGATGCAGCTCCGTCTTCTGCACTGACATTCAGCAGAGGGCGTGCACTAACCACGTCACCGCGCCTTCTGACCTGAGCATCACTGCTGAAGACAGAGCGACGCCCGGAACGAGGACGGGTGACTATTGCGCAGCGCAGCGCTCCCCCTCCCCGTATACTCACCTGGTCCTGGCGCGGTGCATTCCATGGCTTCCCCGGCGCTGCAGCTTCATCCTGTACTGAGCGGTCACCGTTACCGCTCATTACAGTAATAAATATGCGGCTCCACCTCTATGGGAGGTGGAGCCGCATATTCATTACTGTAATGAGCGGTACCATGTGACCGCCCAGTACAGGAAGAATCTGCTGCTGCCGGCGCCGTGGAAGCCAAGGACCTGCAGGGACCGTGCCAGGAGCAGTTAAGTATAATTTCACAGCCCCCGCTCCCCCTCCCCCACCGAACCCTGCCTATGACTCGAGTATAAGCCAAGAGGGGGACTTTCAGCCCAAAAAAGTGGGCTGAAAATCTCGGCTTATACTTGAGTATATACGGTGTATATATATATACATATATATATGTATATATATATATATAAATATACACACAGCACAGACCAAAAGTTTGGACACACCTCATTTAAAGATTTTTCTGTATTTTCATGACTATGAAAATTGTACTTTCACACTGAAGACATCAAAGCTATAAATTAACACATGTTGAATTATATACTTAACAAAAAAGTGTGAAACAACTGAAATTATGTTTTATATTCTAGGTTCTTCAAAGTTGCCACCTTTTGCTATTTGCATTCTCTTGATGAGCTTCAAGAGGTAGTCACAGGGAATGGTCTTCCAACAATCTTGAAGGAGTTCCTAGAGATGCTTAGCACTTGTTGGCCCTTTTGCCTTCACTCTGCGGTCCAGCTCACAACAAACCATCTCGATTGGGTTCAGGTCTGATGACTGTGGAGGTCAGGTCATCTGGCGTAGCACCCCATCACTCTCCTTCTTGGTCAAATAGCCCTTACACAGCCTGGAGGTGTGTTTGGGGTCATTGTCCTGTTGAAAAATAAATGATGGTCCAACTAAACGCAAACCAGATAGAATAGCATGCCGCTGCAAGATGCTGTGGTAGCCATGCTGGTTCAGTATGCCTTCAATTTTGAATAAATCCCCAACAGTGTCACCAGCAAAGCAACCCCACACCATCACACCTCCTCCTCCATGCTTCACGGTGGGAACCAGGCATGTAGAGTCCATCCGTTCACCTTTTCTGCATCGCACAAACACACGGTCATTGGAACCAAAGATCTCAAATTTGGACTCATCAGACCAAAGCACAGATTTCCACTGGTCTAATGTCCATTGCTTGTGTTCTTTAGCCCAAACAATTCTCTTCTGCTTGTTGCCTGTTCTTAGCAGTGGTTTCCTAGCAGCTATTTTACCATGAAGGCCTGCTGCACAAAGTCTCCTCTTAACAGTCGTTGTAAAAATGTGTCTGCTGCTAGAACTCTGTGTGGCATTGACCTGGTCTCTAATCTGAGCTGCGGTTAACCTGCAATTTCTGAGGCCGGTGACTTGGATAAACTTATCCTCAGAAGCAGAGGTGACTCTTGGTCTTCCTTTCCTGGGGCGGTCCTCATGTGAGCCAGTTTCTTTGTAGCGCTTGATGGTTTTTGCCACTGCACTTGGGGACACTTTCAAAGTTTGTCCAATTTTTCGGACTGACTGACCTTCATTTCCTAAAGTAATGATGGCCTCTCGTTTTTCTTTACTTAGCTGCTTTTTTCTTGCCATAATACAAATTCTACCAGTCTATTCACTAGGACTATCAGCTGTGTATCCACCAGACTTCTGCACAACAAGACTGATGGTCCCATCCCCATATATAAGGCAAGAAATCCCACTTATTAAACCTGACAGGGCACACCTGTGAAGTGAAAACCATTCCCGGTGACTACCTCTTGAAGCTCATCAAGAAAATGCCAAGAGTGTGCAAAGCAGTCATCAAAGCAAAAGGTGGCTACTTTGAAGAACCTAGAATATAAGACATAATTTCAGTTGTTTCACACTTTTTTGTTAAGTATATAATTCCACATGTGTTAATTCATAGTTTTGATGACTTCAGTGTGAATGTACAATTTTCATAGTCATGAAAATACAGAAAAATAGACAAATCTTTAAGATTTAAGATGAGAAGGTGTGTCCAAACTTTTGGTCTGTACTGTATATATATATATATATATATATACACATGTATATATATATATATATATATATATATATATATATATATATATATATATGCAGCAGGTGAAATAACTATTGAACACATTACTAAATCTATTCTAAAGGTACTATTGAAATGAAATTTTCAGCAAATGTCGGTAACATCCCACCCAGTCCACACAGGCAAAGAAATCAAACCATTGATGTCCATAACTTAAGTTCATAAAAGGAGCCCACAGCACCTTTTGGATTTGAAGAGTGTTTGTGCACCTGAATGGGACAAATTCACACCCGAGCAATGTATGTGACAAGTTTCTCCATACCTTAGGTGCTTTGAAGCTGCCATCAACAACAAAAGCTTTTGTGCAAAGTATTTCATACATTTCAGTTAGCATGTTCTATACTTTTACCCTGTTTCATTTCTCATGGCCCCACAAGGCCCATTCATACAATAAATTAGACTCGACAAACCATTAGTGGAAAGAAATGGCCGTGTTATTTATTTTTGAGTTACTTGAAAATTCCATAACATACATTTTTTAATCTTAAAATTTAACTCTTAAAATAACCAAAAGTTTAACCATCATCATCACAACCAATCCACCCATAAGGGCGATTTTCCTCGCAAAATAAATTACACGACAAAGGAGACTGAAAATAAAAAAGGGGAGGGTGGGCGGGATCTTCCGTTCCTCAGGTCAGCTGAAGACTGAGGAGAAATTCAAATACTATGGCTTTTTATAGCACCGCAAAAGCCCGCCAAAAACAAACTGACCAATGAGGAGCTGTTACTATGTCAGCCGCTAACCTGCCGGCAAACAGCTCCTCCACCGCTTCTGGCAAATAACAGCCAAAGCTTACTAAAATATAAACACCACCACAATATTAATAAGTACACTCAATAATTTCCTTCCTGGCCTGTGAAGCCATGAGACCCCCCCTATAATTTCAATATTATGGGCGGGGGAGGGCTAACATTATTACACTTACCGTACTTTTCAGACTAGAAAATGCATCAGATCATAAGATGCACCCCAAATTTTGGGGAGGAAAATAGGGAATTTTTTTTAACTGTAAAAATGACGTCTTTTCAGGTGATTTCCACAGCTGCCCTTTTTCAAGCAGAACACCTTCATTGGGAAGTTTTTAGGAGTATTTTCATGTCCTGAATAGTGATGAGCAAGTGTACTTGTTGCTCGGGTTTTCCCGAGCACGCTCGGGTCATCTCCGAGTATTTATGACTGCTCGGAGATTTAGTTTACATCGTGGCAGCTGAATGATTTACAGGTATTTGCCAGGCTGAGTACATGTGGGGGTTGCCTGGTTGCTAGGGAATCCCCACATGTAATCAAGCAGGCTAGTAGCTGCAAATCATTCTGCTGCCGCGATGATAACTAAATCTCCGAGTAGTCATAAACACTCGGTGGTCACCCGAGAATGCTCGGAAGAAAAACATCAACTAGCCACAGTGGTAGGGAGAGCAATGACCATACATTCTGGCTCTATGGTCATTGCTCTCCCTACTACTGTGGCTAGTTGATGTTTCTGTACTCCTTTTTGTGCCCCTAGTGTACTTGCACTTTATAATATACTTTACATTCATGTACTTCTAATAGGCACATCTCTGATTGCACTTTTTCACTTTTTGAGCTGACCTGCATATTCTTTATTAATTTTCTGCCTTTGGGTATTTTTGCCTGTATATGGCTGTGGTGTCCACCATTCCTTTGGCTTTCCACTGTCAATTCCCTGTCATATTTTCTTCATGTTGTTACATTTGCAATTTTATTTTTATTTAATAAAGTTTTGTACTTTTATTATATTTTTTTAGTGTTTCTTTCTTTATATGATCCTCACTATTGTGGCACTGAACCTTCTTTGTACATCCTTGCTCCCCTATATACTGTTCCATGTGTGAGTGGTACAATTTGTGGGTGTTGGCTTGATATATAGGATTTTGAGTATCATGGTTTTTCATTATTTTCTGTTTTTTTTTTACAGGGGACAAGGACTTCAGTGGAATGGACATAAAGTGATATAACTGTGATTTTTTTAATTTCAAATAAACGAGTAAGTGGCTTTCTTTCAAATAAAGGATTTTATTCTGGTTGTGTCTTTTTTACAATCTAACTATGGGGTTAGTAATGGAAAAGCGTCTTATAGACGCCTCTCTATTACAAACCTTTGGGCTTGGTGTCAGCGGCCATAAAACAGCTGACATTAACCCCACAAATGCTATCACACTTGCTACTGCACCAGGGCAAGTGGGAAGAACCATGCAAAGTGCTAGAATTGGCGAATCTAATAGATGCACCTTTTCTGGTGCAGCTGCGGGTTTCTATTTTTAGGCTGGGGGGGGGGGTGGGCAATATCCATGGTCCCTTACCAGTCCCTTACCCTTGCCGTTTATTTATTTAAATAATGAAAAAAATGGCATGGAGACTCCTCTATTCTTGATAAGCAGTCATGATAAAGCTGACAGCTGAGGGTTGCAGCCTGTAGTTGTCAGTTTTGCCTGCGATGGTTATCAAAAATAGAAGAGACCCAAAGTCATTTTTTTAAAAATGTATTTATTTATAGCAGAAGCGCCGTGTGATGAATATTCCCATCGGCACCGCCTGCTCTCGCTGTTAATAGCGACTGCAGGCATAAGCTGATGGGAGTAGTACCCTCTCATTACCGATGCCTGTGACCGGCGATAAATGTTTTACTGCCATTCACAGCTGCAGGCTCATGCTTTCATCCTACAGCATGGGAACAACTGCTCTCTGACCAACAGTAATAATCTTACCACCAATCAGAGCCTGTGTTTGCCGTGCTGTCCTCCAGATGACAGCATAGTAAACAGATGTCCGGGCCCTCCATTTATCTGAATGGGGTTTGAGTAATGTTTGTGTACCCAAACCAAACTTTTTTTTAGATGTTTGGCCAAACCCAAAGATTTAAGGGTTTCTATTCACCATGTGTTAGGAGTCGAGTTTCCTCTGCTGCACAGGGGGAATCTCGATCCGTGTCTGCTGCGGTCTCCCATTCGGTATCGGCCGCAGTGGGCTCTGCTCAGCGGAGACGTCGCTCCCAGCGTCTCGCTGGGGCTGATTCGGTGCATAGGGTCACTACTGCCTTTTCTGGCTTTCCTATGGTACCCTGCACTGATCTGCGGCGAGCGAGCCTCTCTGGGACTAAGTCCTTGTTTGCTCACACTGAGCATGCCCAGGGCAGGGTCTCCCATTGGAGGTCGAGGGCCACATGTTCGGTCACATGCTCAGGTGCTGCAGCACTTTCCATTGGTCCTTCTGGAAGGTCCTGAAAGGGCAAAAACTTCAGTAGCAGCTTCCTGTGCTGCAACTATATAAACTGCGCATGACCGCACGGCCATGCGCTAGTATCGTCTGTTGCTATATGCTTTGCGCCAATGTGGTCATGTGTTTGTATGTGTTCAGGGACCCGGCTGAAATAAGCCCCTAGAATGCTGGCACCTCCGGCGAGGAGATTGTGTATAAGTGTGTTCAGGGACCCGGCTGAAATAAGCCCCTAGAATGCTGGCACCTCCGGCGAGGAGATTGTGTATAAGTGTGTTCAGGGACCCGGCTGAAATAAGCCCCTAGAATGCTGGCTCCTCCGGCGAGGAGATTGAGTATGCATGCATGACCACTCACTGCTCACATCTGGGTAGTTGGCCTGTGCCTCTGTGAAAGTCTAACAGGGCACAGAGCTTTCCTCTCGCGGTTACTCTGTGAAGCTAACAGAGTTAGTATATACCGCCATATAGAGCCGCCATTATTTAGCAGCAGGTACTTTCCTGCACGGTGGATCCCGGGTTGCGAACGCACCAATTCCTTTTAATAAACAATATATTTGGTGCGTTCCGCCAACCCTAACAGTATACTAGCGCCAGGATCTGGCTAAGTAATGGTGGATGAACAGCGATTGCAGGGGTACATCCAGCTGCTGGAGGGCCGGTTGGCGTCTCTTGAGCGTGCAACCTCGACGGTGGATGTTACCGCAATAGCTGTTCAGGCTGCTAGCGTGGCTGCAGCATCTTTACCCACTGCCACCTCTGTTCCGACCCTATCTCACCTTCCTTTGCCTGAGAGATACTCTGGGGACAGTAAGTCCTGTAGGGGTTTCGTGAGCCAATGTGGTATACACCTCGAGCTTCTGGCTGCACGTTTCCCTACTGAGCGGGCAAAGGTGGGATTCATAATCTCTCTACTGTCGGACAGAGCGTTGGAGTGGGCTACGCCGCTGTGGGAGCGCAACGATCATGTGGTGCGGAGTGTTCCTAGATTTCTGGACACTCTGAAACAGGTCTTTTTAGGACCTCAAGTCACCCATGATACAGCGCTCCAACTGCTGGCTTTGACTCAGGGTTCAACCATGGTCAGCCATTTTGCTGTTCAATTCCTGACATTAGCGTCTGAGTTGGAATGGCCAGATAAAACCCTCATTCCCGTATTTTGGAGGGGGCTGGCTGACCATGTGAAGGACGCTTTGGCCACTAGGGAGATTCCCGCCACACTGGAGGAGCTCATAGCCGTATCTACTCGCATAGACCTTCGTTTTCACGAGCGAAGGTTGGAGCGAGCCCAGTGTAGGCAGAGGTTTCGGCTGGCTCCCACCTTCGCCAAACCTTTGGAATCTCCAGTCCAGGCGTCCGAGTCACATGAGGCCTTAGAGGTGACACGAGCGGGATCCAAGTCTCAGTCCGCCCGTGCACATAAGGTCCATCATGTTTGCCAGCAGTTAGGACATCTTGCCTCCAAGGGTCCTCAGCGGTCGGGAAAACATCAGCGTCTAGTGGCAGTTGGAGGAGGTACACTAGACACGGCGACGTTTGCCTCAAAGTTGTCCTTCAAGGGGACAATTACCATAGGCCCATCCACTCTTATGGTCGAGCTATGCGTGGATTCTGGGGCAGAGGTAACTTTATGTCTTCCGCTTTTGCCCAGCGTCACGCAATACCCTTGGTGATGCTCGCCAAGCCAGTAACCGTTCGAGTGGTAAACGGGTCAACACTAGCTTCACAGATTACCCACCAAACCATTCCTTTCACGCTGTCTGTGTCTCCATCACATCAGGAGATAATCTCCCTATTAGTCGTTCCTGAGGGAATTGATGAGGTCCTGTTGGGGATACCATGGCTTCGCTACCATTCCCCTCATATTGAGTGGTCCTCTGGGAGAATTTTGGGATGGAGTAAATCCTGCGAGGGTAGATGTCAGAGGGAGTGCGTTCAGGTTGCTACTACACAGGTACCCGCAGATCTTTCCTCTCTCCCCAAGCACTATTGGCCCTATGCAGACGTGTTCTCCAAAAGAGCTGCGGAGACCCTTCCGCCTCACCGCCCCTATGACTGTCCTATTGACCTCTTGCCTTGTGTTGAGCCTCCCCGGGGTCGAGTCTATCCGTTATCTCTCCCGGAGACGGAGGCAATGTCCCAGTACATCCAAGAGAATCTGGCAAGAGGATTCATTAGGAAGTCAGTGTCACCGGCAGGGGCTGGGTTCTTCTTCGTACAGAAGAAGACTGGAGACTTACGTCCATGCATAGACTACAGGGGTCTTAACGCCATCACCGTTAAGAACAAGTACCCATTACCCCTAATATCTGAGCTTTTTGATAGGCTACGGGGAGCAAGGGTATTTACAAAGTTAGATCTGTGGGGTGCTTACAACCTGATTCGCATCCGTGAGGGGCATTAATGGAAGACGGCTTTTAACACCAGGGATGGGCACTATGAATATCTGGTGATGCCCTTCGGGCTCTGTAATGCCCCAGCTGTTTTCCAAGACTTTGTGAACGACATCTTCCGAGATATGCTCACCACCTCGGTCGTAGTCTATCTGGATGATATTCTCATCTACTCTCCAGATATTGACTCCCATCGGAGAGATGTTCGCAAAGTCTTCGACCTCTTACGGGCAAACTCCCTCTACACCAAGTTGGAGAAGTGTGTGTTTGAGCAGGAGTCCTTGCCTTTCCTTGGTTATATCATCTCTGCCCAGGGTTTGGCTATGGATCCTGCTAAGCTACAGGCTGTAATGGACTGGCAGGAACCCCATTCTCTTAAAGCGGTGCAGCGCTTTATGGGGTTCATTAACTACTATCGTCAGTTCATTCCACACTTCTCAACTTTGGTAGCTCCCTTGGTTGCCCTCACCAAGAAGGGAGCAAATCCCAAGTTGTGGTCAGAGGAGGTCTCCAAGGCCTTTCTCTCGATTAAGTCACACTTCGCTAGCGCTCCCATCCTACATCGCCCCGATGTAGATAAACCATTTATCTTGGAGGTGGATGCCTCATCCGTTGGTGCTGGAGCAGTCCTTTTCCAAAAGGATGCTCAAGGTCGGAAGCATCCTTGCTTCTTCTTCTCCAAGACCTTCACACCAGCGGAGAGGAATTATTCCATCGGGGACAGGGAGTTGCTAGCCATGAAGTTGGCTTTTTCAGAGTGGAGACACCTCTTGGAGGGAGCTCGCTTTCCCTTCCAAGTCTTCACTGACCACAAGAACTTGGTGTATATACAGACGGCCCAGCGGCTGAATTCTCGCCAGGCTTGATGGTCCCTGTTCTTCTCCCGGTTCCATTTTACTCTCCATTTTCTCTCCGGGGAGAAGAACGTTCGTGCCGACGCTCTCTCCCGCTCCGTAGTGTCATCGGAGGAGGAGGAGCCTCGGCTTATTGTCCCTTCTGAAAGCCTGAGAACTGTAGCTCCGGTTTCGCTAGAGTCTGTGCCCCCGGGCAAGACTTTCGTGCCAGCTAACTTGTGACCGGAGGTTCTCTCTTGGGCTCACTCCTCCAGAGTGGGTGGGCATTTTGGGACCAAGAGGACATCTGAGCTTTTGGCGAGAACATACTGGTGGCCGCATATGGCCCGAGATGTCAGGGACTATATTCAGGCGTGCGTTTCTTGCGCCCAGAATCGGTCTCCTCGGCAACGGCCTGCTGGGTTGCTTTACCCTCTACCGGTGGCAGACAGGCCCTGGGAGATGGTCGGGATGGACTTTGTGGTGGGTCTACCCAAGTCGCATGGCTGCTCCATTATTTGGGTTGTCACCGACCATTTCTCCAAGATGGTGCATTTGGTGCCACTTCCTCGGTTACCCTCAGCACGGGCCTTGGCGGTGTTGTTCATTAAACACGTTTTCCGTTTGCATGGTATGCCTGATAAGATTGTCAGCGATCGGGGTCCCCAGTTCGCATCTCGGTTTTGGAGAGAGCTCTGCCGTTTACTCAGCATAGAGTTAAACCTCTCCTCTGCATACCATCCCGAGACGAATGGGTTGGTGGAGAGAACCAACCAGACTCTGGTGACATATTTGCGACATTTCGTCTCTGCTAGGCAGGATGACTGGGCATCTTTGCTACCTTGGGCGGAATTTGCCCTGAACAACGCCGTAGCCGATTCCACTGGTCAAACTCCTTTTCTCCTTAATTACGGCCAGCATCCGCGTGTCCCTGTGCCCATGCCCGTGTCATCCACCGATTCTAGGGTGGCAGACTGGGCGGTGGAGGCACGTGACATCTGGGACCGCACACAGGATGCCATCCGGGCCTCCAAGGAGAGAATGAGGGTTTCGGCTGATACACACCGGCGCCCCGCTCCGGTCTTTGCTCCTGGCGACTTAGTGTGACTCTCCACCCGTAACATCAGGCTGCGAGTTGAGTCCACTAAGTTTGCTCCAAGCTACATTGGCCCATTTAAGGTTCTGGAACAGGTCAACCCTGTGGTCTACCGTTTGGCTATTCCTCCACGCCTTGGTATCACCGATACTTTCCACGTTTCCCTCTTAAAGCCCGTTCATTTGTCCCGGTTTTCCGAGTCATCTGCTGGGACATCGGGTTCATCTACGGATGAGTTTGAGGTGAATTCTATTGTGGGGTGCAAGGTGGTACGTGGCAAGAAATTTTATCTGGTGGACTGGAAGGGTCACGGCCCAGAGGATAGAACCTGGGAGCCTGTGGAGCACATTCGGGCTCCGCTGCTTATCGCAGCTTTTGAGCGTAGTGAGGCTCAAGGAGGGGGGCCCTAGGAGGGGGGGTAATGTTAGGAGTCGAGTTTCCTCTGCTGCACAGGGGGAATCTCGATCCGTGTCTGCTGCGGTCTCCCATTCGGTATCGGCCGCAGTGGGCTCTGCTCAGCGGAGACGTCGCTCCCAGCATCTCGCTGGGGCTGATTCGGTGCATAGGGTCACTACTGCCTTTTCTGGCTTTCCTATGGTACCCTGCACTGATCTGCGGCGAGCGAGCCTCTCTGGGACTAAGTCCTTGTTTGCTCACACTGAGCATGCCCAGGGCAGGGTCTCCCATTGGAGGTCGAGGGCCACACGTTCGGTCACATGCTCAGGTGCTGCAGTACATTCCATTGGTCCTTCTGGAAGGTCCTGAAAGGGCAAAACATGCTCAGGTACTGCAGCACTTTCCATTGGTCCTTCTGGAAGGTCCTGAAAGGGCAAAAACTTCAGTAGCAGCTTCCTGTGCTGCAACTATATAAACTGCGCATGACCGCACGGCCATGCGCTAGTATCGTCTGTTGCTATATGCTTTGCGCCAATGTGGTCATGTGTTTGTATGTGTTCAGGGACCCGGCTGAAATAAGCCCCTAGAATGCTGGCACCTCCGGCGAGGAGATTGTGTATAAGTGTGTTCAGGGACCCGGCTGAAATAAGCCCCTAGAATGCTGGCTCCTCCGGCGAGGAGATTGAGTATGCATGCATGACCACTCACTGCTCACATCTGGGTAGTTGGCCTGTGCCTCTGTGAAAGTCTAACAGGGCACAGAGCTCACCTCTCGCGGTTACTCTGTGAAGCTAACAGAGCTAGTATATACCGCCATATAGAGCCGCCATTATTTAGCAGCAGGTACTTTCCTGCACGGTGGATCCCGGGTTGCGAACGCACCAATTCCTTTTAATAAACAATATATTTGGTGCGTTCCGCCAACCCTAACACCATGCTTTTGGCTTTTTACCTTGGCTGTTTATTCCTATTCATTTAAAGCGACTGTTAATTGTGCAACAAACAATGAATAATTCCCAAACCTAAGTGAGAAATCACACTCCATTTTAACGCACACCCTTATTTTTACTTTTACCAGTATTTTTTGGTGAGATACAGGGCAACTCTATGTCAAACACATTGCGGGAGAGAAGGTTGTGGAGTAGCAGACAATGCGACCAATGCTACCAGTGCTGTCCATGGCACCAATGCCTCTGACCCATATGCAAGGGGGTGGTGGTAGTGGTGGTGGGGGGTAAAGTTTGTCTCATATGTCTCGGGCACCAAAATACCTTGTCCCAGTCCTGACTGTTACTGCAATATATCACAGATGAATGAATTCACAGTCACACTGAGTGACTATAAAGGTACAGCACTTCCCTAAGGCTTGAATCACACAACCATTTTTGTCCTTGAAAAATCAGACATGTGCACAGCCCCATAGAATAACATGGGTACAAGTGCTATCCGTCAAAACCATGAATAGCACTCGTCCCATTTAAACGATCATGTGCACGAGCCATAACGCTGGACTATTATTCATAGACTCCCATTTTCAATCTGTTTCAGCTCTGCAGTAGTACACCACAATCAGATCAGGCCTTTTCCTATCGTTATGTGGAATGAGCTGTGCTCTCTGACCTCATATAGTGAGCAGTAAGCTGAGTATAATATTTTTTTTTAATTTTTAACATTTTGATTGCCTTTTACGGTTCAGGAAAATGATGACCAGCAGCCACCATTTTGCTGAATTTGCGTGGGAGCTAATAAGACAAATTCCTCATTTTAGCGAATGCAGATTTTTGTACAATTCACACCTGCTGTAATATATTTTCTCATCTCTAGATATAACATTCACCAAGAAGAGAATGAGAAGTTTAAGAAAGGTCAGGGAGTTTTCGAAATGTATTAGAAACTTCTTGCTATAAAATGCTGCATACGTTTATTGTGATTTGCATTCATTTTTATACTGGATCTCACTTGTTTTATGAGATGGTTTGCACTGACAATCTGACTGAGCTATCTGCACTGAGGCTGACAAGGTCTGACAGAAGCAGGAGAGCTTGTCAGATATTGCTGCACTATCATGGCTTCTGCAGACATGGGAAACCTTTGATGACCATATATCTTACATTATCTGAGTTTGTAGATGAGTGGATAAGTGATCAGGGCAACACTTGAATTTCTCCCAAATAAGGAATTAAATATTTTTGTCAAACGTTAGAATTAATAATATCTCTAGTTTATTTCTCTACTGAATTATTTAGCCATCATCTGCCTGTAACATCAAGCTCTGCCCATGGCTGTTAAAATGTTAAATGCCATTGTCAATCTCTGACACCGGTATTTAAAATGCACCAAGTTAGAGGACCCTGTGATCGAGGGGCACCGATAGTTGCCATGACAGCCAGGGGTCTGTTGAAAACCTCTGTGCTTGTCATGACAGTTCTCCCATGAAAGCCGTCAGTTTGGCTGGCGAACATAGGAGACCATGATTTTCGCTATACATAACAATGCTGATGCACTGCTGTGTATAGTATAAGTGATCAGATGATCACAGTTTCAAGTCCCGTAAGGGGACTAAAAATACAATAAAAGTGAAAAAATATAAAAAAAAATAAAAATACAAAAGATCAAATCATCTTCTTTTCGCCCCATTAAAATTAAGCAACTTAAAACAAATTAAAAATACACATATTTGGAATTGCTGAATTTGTAAAAGTCCGATCTATGAAAATATAAAATAAATTAATTCGATTGGTAAACAATAAAACAAGAAAAAAAATTGAAAAGCCAGAATCTTGCTTTTTTTGGCCGCCGCAATATGGCAATAAAATGCGATCAAAGCATCATATCTTCCCCCAAATGGTATCAGTAAAAATGTAAGTTCAAGGCTCAAAAATAGCCCCATATTCCAAAAAACTGAAAACAATGCGAGTCTTGGAAAATACTAACTAAATTTTGTTTTTACAAATTTCCAAAAGTTTTTTTACTACCTAAATAATAAAAAAAAAACAACTGTACATGTTTGGTTTCAGCATAATTATACTGACCTGGAGAATCTAATTGCCAGGTCAGTTTGACCATATAGTGAACATCTAATATATAAAGCTGAATGTGTGTGTGTGTGTGTATGTCCGGGATTGGCATCTGCACCGTCGCAGCTACAGCTGCAAAATTTTGCACAGTCACACGTCTGGACCCCGAGAGCGTCATAGGCTATGTTGTGAGGCGAAATTTTAACCCCGCGCGTTCCAATTCACTAAACAATTTTGCTCCTATCTACATAATGGGGAAAAAGTTAAAGGAAAAGTGTTGGAGGCAAATTGACAGCTGCCAGATGTGAACAAGGAGGACTTAAAGAATGAGAGCGATGGCGCCAAAGAGTATATACCGTACAGTTGCTAAGGTGGGGCCTTGACATGGGATACTCACCACACACGAGGATATGAACACACACACAATGCGCCACACACTACCATGTGCTTGAACACATATACCACCCTCAGCACACATTTCACCACACATGCACCAACCTCGCCACATAAAAGTTGAAACACAAAAGTCGCCACTCAAAACTCGCCACGTGCAAAACTCGCCACATGCAAAACTAGGCTCACGCAAAACTCGCCACACGTGCAAAACTCACCTCATGGAAAACTCGCCACACACAAAACTTGCACACGCTGAAAATTGCCATATGCACAAAAGTTGCAACACATGCAAAAGTTGCCTCACACAAAACTTGCACATACTCTATCCTGTCACATGCAACTCGACCACAAAAAGTTGCTACACGCATGTCGCCACACAAAATTCATCTCACAAAAGTCGCTACATGCATGTCACCACACGCAACTCAACACACACAACTTGACACATAAAACTCGCCCTAAAACACACACGTCAGGTATTATCCTTCAAAAATAAAAATCTGATTAATAAGCAGACAAACTAAAAGAGCAACAGATGTACCATATAGGAAATATGGCAGCTGTCAGTCACATGACCTGTCTATTATGTGTATGTGTGAGCTAAGATTTACTGCCAGGGGGGAGAGCTTCCTGTTGGCTGTGGATTTATCAGGCTGCCGATAGCAACCAATCACAGCTCAGCTTCTATTTTGCTACAGTTAATTAATCTGAGCTCTGATTGGTTAATATAGCAACAAAGGACATTCTCAGTATAGCAAAGCTTGTGTGACGTAATAGCATGTCAGTCAGGGTGTGTTGGTGGAAAGGCTTATGTCAGTCACATTACCTCTATGTGAGAGGATATAGAAACTGCCAGTTACAGACTATTTTTACCACAATAATGCCTCATAAGAAAAGGAATTCCATGGCGCGAATGTCAACTGATGCGAAAAGAAAAGCTGCATTATGGGCCAATGAAAAATGTGAAGACCGAGAAACAAGGCTGACACACATGAGAACAGCAGCTGCTTCCTCAAGAGCCAACGAACTTTCTGAGCAGAGGGAAGCGAGGCTTGCAGACAAGAGAACAAGAGCTGCTTCCTCAAGGGCAAATTAACTTTCTGGGGAGAGGGAAACGAGGCTTGCAGACATGAAAACAAGATGAAATATATGTTGTGAAATGCTTCTATTAGCTTAGTTTTTGCCTTTTTTTTAATTACATTTCTATCTATTTGTTTTGTGGTTTTTGTGTGCAGAATAAATTTTTGTTAACTCATTCTATTTATGCTAACAGCAGTTATTAACCCAGGCGAAGCCAGGTAGCACAGCTAGTAGTAAATAAAAAACAAAAAAAACTAAAAATAATTGTGGAATTACACTTTTTGCAATTTCAATGGACTTGGATTGTTTTCATTATCCACCTTTCCCACACAAGGTTTTAATTGCGAGCCTGGTTTCCTTTTCACTCCCCATTCAGATAATGCCTGATTTGGCACATAGAGAGGTAGGACCTTTAGTGGTTAGGGACCATTCATATTAAAATGTACACCTTGATGCGTTTGGATGACTTTTGTGCTCTTTGATAAGAAAACACTAACCATGTTCCTTACAGCTTTAACGCATTGTCTGTGTATGTTTAGACTAGCTTTCCACTTTCCTGGGTCAATAAAATATAAGGATGATTCATCCAAGATTTTGAATAAGAGAAATCTAGGACTTTCCATTTACAAACTTTTTATGTACTAATTTGACATTTTTACACTACATTTCATCGAATCATTTAAGTAAAATCTTTTTAGAGAAACCAGCTTTAAATAATTGTCCTCATTAGTCTAACTTCCTAAATAGAAAATAATTATTGTGACTGTCAGTCTACCGGACAACCTACATCAACTCACACATGTTCAGGAAAATTTTGGGAAATAACCAATGCAGTCAGTTCTTTCAATTTTGACTTGCTCATATCATAAAGTACAAGCTGACTCACATCAATGATAGGAATGTAATGTACCAAGATTTATATCTTTCATGTATCAGGAATGTAATGGGAATTTCTGATACAATATATCTATCTTCAGTGATGCTTGAAAATTTGTGAACCTTTTAGAATTTTCCATAATTCTGCATATATTTGACCTAAATCTAAATCAGATTTTCACAAGTAGATAAAGAAAACCAAATCAAACAATTGAATGAATAATAGTCAATGATATTAGACTTATTTTTTATTGAAGAAAATGATCCAATATCACATGGATGTGAGTGGAAAAAGTATATGAATCTTTGCTTTCAGTAATAAGTGCTGATTAGTCGTGCACATCGGCTTGGAGAAATTTTATTGCGTTCCCAACTCTGTTATGTTGGTGGTTTTTCTTCCATCAACAGCTCGCTTCCAGTTTTTCCTCAATATTTTTATAGGGTTAAGATTAAGTTTTGGACTTGACAATTCCAAAATGTTAACTTTTTTCTTCTTCTGCCATTCTTTCATAGAGTCACTTGTGTGCTTAGGGTCATTGTCGAGACTCAGCTCATACTTAAAAAATTGCTGGTATAATTCAGAATTCATTGTTCCGTCTATGATGTAAGCCATCCTAGCCCAGCTGCACAAAAATGACCCAAACAATAAATTTACCAACACTTTGTGCAGCAAAACATAAAAATAAGACATAAATGTGGTATAGCTGTGATTGCACTGACATGAAGAATAAAGCTGCTTTATCAATTTTACCACATGGTGAATGGCATGAAAAAAAAGAAACAAAAAACAATTCCTGAATTACTGTTTTTTGTTCTTTCTGTGTCCCCAAAATCAGAATAGAAATCTATCAGAAACATTATATGCCCGAAAATGATACTGATAAAAACAGACTCATTACACAAATAACAAGCCGTGACAAGATTCTGTCCGCAGAAATATAGAAAAATTACAGCTTTCAAAATATAGAAATGCAAAAAAGTGTTTTTGCAAAAAAACACATCTTTTAGTGTCTTTTATGTGTGATAGCAGCCAAACATAAAAAAGCGATATACGCTTGCTATCTCTGTAATTGCACCAACCCTAAGAATAAAGCCGTTATTCAGTCGGATTCCCCAGCTGAAGATTCCCTATGTCTGTGGGCGACATGTGACCTGTGATCCGGGAGTGTTTGTCTTTTTAAGCCTGCATAAAATTTAGTGGTTTTGTGCACCACTGAACAGAGGCCAGACGAAATCCAGAGTAACGCTGCTGCCTCATTATAGTGATCCATCAGGAATTTCATCCAAATCACGTCATTCTGAGATTTAGATAGAAACCTGGTTGTAAGTGCTCAGTGTAGAGCACAGGATAAATGTGATCCAAAATGTTATGTAAATGGCTCCCCCCAACAAGAAATCCAGCAAATTCTGTGATCCCAAATCCAAATGCCCCCCACATATGGGGTATTGGCATACACAGGAGAAATTGAGCAACAAATTGTACCATTCATTTTCTCCTGTTTACCCTTGTGAAAATGTAAAATGTTTGTCAGAAAAATGTCATGTTTTTATTTTCATTATTATTTTTATACATTTTTATAACGCCTTTATTCCACGGCGCTTTACATGTGAAAAGGGGGCAAATATAGACAAATACAATAAAACATGAGCAAAAAATCAAGGCATACAGGTACATAAGGAGGGAGGACCCTGCCCGCGAGGGCTCACAGTCTGCAGGGGATGGGTGAGGATACACTATGAGAGGGTAGAGCTGGTTGTGCGGCGGTTCAGTAGGTTGAGGATTACTGCAGGCTATAGGTTTGTCAGAAGAGGTGAGTCTTCAGGTTCTTTTTGAAGGTTTCTATGGTAGGTGAGAGTCTGATGTGTTCTGGTAGAAAGTTCCAGAGTATTGGGTAAGCACGGGAGAAGTCTTGGATGCGGTTGTGAAAGGAAGAGATGAGAGGGGAGTAGAGAAGGAGATCTTGAGAGGATCGGAGGTTGCGTGTAGGTAAGTACCGGGAGACCATGTCACAGATGTATGGAGGAGACAGGTTGTGGATGGCTTTGTATGTCATTGTAAGGGTTTTGAACTGTAGCCTCTGGGCAATAGGAAGCTAGTGAAGGGCTTGGCATAGGGGAGAGGCTGGGGAATAGCAGGGAGACAGGTAGATTAGTCATGCAGCAGAGTGTAGGATGGATTGGAGTGGTGCCAGAGTGCTAGAGGGGAGGCCAGAGAGAAGGTTGCAGTAGTCAAGGCAGGAGATGATAAGGGCACGCACTAGTGTTTTTGTGGTGTTGCGGTCAAGGAATGCACAGATCCGGGAGACATTTTTGAGTTTGAGACGGCAGGAGAAGGCAAGGGCTTGGATATGTTGCTTGAAAGAGAGGGCAGAGTCGAGGATCTTAACGTTATATAATTCTGTGAAGCACAAGCACCTGTGGGTTCAAGGTTCTCCTCCATTTGTACACAATCTGTTTCACCATGGACTGGTGGAGTTCAAGCTCTTTAGAGAAGATATTGTAACATTTTTCAGCCTGATAAACATCAACAACTCTTCTTTTGAGGTCCACAGAAATATCCATTGTTCGTGCAATGATTCGCTTCCACAAATATGTTGTGAAGATCAAATTTTCAAATATTCCTGTTTGTTTTTAAAATAATACAGGTTGTAATCCTAATGATTAAAAAGTCCAGACTCCAATATCACCTTCACATTATTTGCTTATTGTAAAGGTTCACAGGCTTTTGCCACTTCCCGTAAATGGACGTAATTGTATTTCCAGATAACAGGTAATTTACTGCAATCTAGTGTACAGTTTTGTCTGATGGATGGCACAGGAGTTGTGTTTGTGCCTTCTGCAGCAGGTGTTGTCTGCACAACCAGGCTTATGGTGTGCTTGCTGAGACAGGGCAAAATGTTGATATAAGTACATTAATCCCTCAGATGCTGAAGTGACAGCTGCAAATGAGGAGTTAAGACAAAGAGACATCGCTCCTTGGCATCCCCGCAGCGCGATCTCAGGGTGCTGACAGGATGATATGGCAACTGCAGCCACAAAAAGAACCTCCATGTCTGCCATATTCCTAAGTCAATTAATTCCCATCAAGAACGGGGCCTGATAGTTTGTCAGTAAAACACTAGCAGGTTAGATAATAAACCATATTTTTCCATTTTAAAATGTTCAACTCTTATTAAAAAAACTAATAGTAAAAAAACATAAAATCATGCTTAATATAAAAAATGACATATCTGTTAAAAATAATCGCTAACTAAAAGTCAAATGTTTGGTAGTGACACATTTGTAGCAATGTGTACTTAAAAAAATTAAAAACTATGCCCCTAAGTTTAACTTCTACTGTGGGTAAAATCCTTGAGGGTTTTCTAAGAGATCCTATATTAGAGTATCTCAATAAGAATAACCTCATGAGCTAATATTAACATGGCTTTATGAGTGATCCGTCTTGTCAAACTAATCTGATCAGCTTCTGTGAGGAGGTAAGTTCTGGACGGAACCAGGGAAGCACAGTGGATGTTGTTTATCTGGACTTTTAAAGACGCTTGATATGGTGCCACACAAAAGGTTGATACATAAAATGAGAGTAATGAGACTAACGGAAATATGTGTAGCTAGGTTAACAACTGGCTTAGTGATAGAAAACAGAGGGTGATTATTGATGTAAAACACTCACATTGGGTCACCATAAACAACGGTATATCACAAGGGTCAGTACTGAAACTATTTAAACTAAGGTAATCAACATAGTGAAGAATAATTTAACCCCTTTCTGTCATCGGACGGAATAGTATGTCCATTAGCAGAACCCCGGCTTTGATGCGGGCTCCAGCGGTGAGCCCGCATCAAAGCCGGGACATGTCAGTAGTTTTGAACAGCTGACATGTGCCTGCAATAGGCGTGGGCGGAATCGTGATCCACCCGCATCTATTAACTCCGTCACGTGATCGGGGGTCAGCGGTGCATCGGCATAACAACCAGAGGACTCCTGCAGACCTCTATGGTTGTTGATGCCAGATTGCTGTGAGCGCCACTCTATGGTCGGGGCTCATAGCAATGCTGTAATTCAGCTACATAGGGGCCATCTGTGCATTGCCTCTATGTAGCAGAGCTGATAAGGCTATGCCAGCTTCTAGCCTCCCATGAAGGCTATTGAAGCATGGCAAAAGTTAAAAAAAATGTTTTTAAAAATATGAAAAAAATATAAAAGTTCAAATCACCCCCCCTTTTCGCCCCATTCTAAATAAAATAATAGAAAAAAAATCAAACCTACATATATTTGGTATTGCCGAGTTCAGAATCGCCCGATTTATCAATAAAAAAATTAACCTGATCGCTAAACGGCATAGCAAAAAAAAATTCAAAAAGCCAGAATTACGTTTTTTGGTCGCCACGACATTGCATTAAGATGCAACAACAACAACATACGATCAAAAGAACATATCTGCACCGAAATAGTATCATTAAAAACATCAGCTCAGCATTCAAAAAATAAGCCCTCACCCAACCCGAGATCACGAAAAATGGAGACGCTATAGGTAATGGAAAATTGCGCAATTTCTTTTTTTATTAACCCCTTTACCCCCAAGGGTGGTTTGCACGTTATGGACCGGGCCAATTTTTACAATTCTGACCACTGTCCCTTTATGAGGTTATAACTCTGGAACGCTTCAACGGATCCCGGTGATTCTGACATTGTTCTCTCAAGACATATTGTACTTCATTATAGTGGTAAAATTTCTTTGATATTACCTGCATTTATTTGTGAAAAAAACAGAAATTTGGCGAAAATTTTGAAAATTTCGCAATTTTCCAACTTTGAATTTTTATGCAGATAAATCACAGAGATATGTCACACAAAATACTTAATAAGTAACATTTCCCACATGTCTACTTTACATCAGCACAATTTTGGAACCAAAATTTTTTTTGTTAGGGAGTTATAAGGGTTAAAATTTGACCAGCAATTTCTCATTTTTACAACACCATTTTTGTTTAGGGACCACATCTCATTTGAAATCATTTTGAGGGGTCTATATGATAGAAAATACCCACGTGTGACACCATTCTAAAAACTGCACCCCTCAAGGTACTCAAAACCACATTCAAGAAGTTTATTAACCCTTCAGGTGTTTCACAGGAAGTTTTGGAATGTTTAAATAAAAATGAACATTTAACTTTTTTTCACAAAAAAGTTACTTCAGCTCCAATTTGTTTTATTTTACCAAGGGTAACAGGAGAAAGTGGACCCCAAACGTTGTTGTACAATTTGTCCTGAGTATGCCGATACCCCACATGTGGGGGTAAACCACTGTTTGGGCGCTCTGAGCAGGCTCTGTGAAGCCACCTCCCTCCCTGCAGGACCCGGATGCCGCGGCCATCTTGGATCCATGGCCTGCAGCGAGGAAGGAGGTAGGAGACCCTCGCAGCAACGCGATCACATCGCGTTGCTGCGGGGGTCTCAGGGAAGCCCGCAGGGAGCCCCCTCCCTGCGGGAAGCTTCCCTGTACCGCCAGCACATCGCGATCATGTTTGATCGCGGTGTGTCGGGGGTTAATGTGCCGGGGGCGGTCCGTGACCGCTCCTGGCACATAGTGCCGGATGTCAGCTGCGATAGGCAGCTGACAACCGGCCGCGATCGGTTGCGCTCCCCCCGTGAGCGCGGCCGATCGCGCTGGACGTACTATTCCGTCCTTGGGAATTAGGGCCCACCCCACATGGACGGAATAGTACGTCCAATGGCAGAAAGGGGTTAAGCAAAGTTTGGAATTTTTTTTACCACTTAGATAAAAAATAACCTAGACATGTTTGGTGTCTATCTAATATATAATTGCCTAGAATACTACTTCCTGCAATTTGTGCCAACTTCCGTGGCTTTGTCCGGAGATAATGTCCGGAGCTAATGTCCGGAGCTAATGTCCGGAGATAAGTGACGTCAACAGTGTCCAGTGTCTGATTGGTTGCCGCCTGCTGCGAGCGACCAATCAGAAACGTGCCGTACTGTGACATACTCCGCCCGCCATTTTGGTGTGATTTTTGAATTTTTACCTCACAGCAAGTTTCTTCTGCGTGGAGGCGGGCCCAGTGAGCTCTTCAAGCTCCTGCCGAATTTCGTCAAAAAAATGATAATACCATTTACCAAAACTATATATATTTAGTTGTGAAGTGGTTCAGTGACATTTTCACACCAATTTTGAACTTTTGTTTGGTGTTTTCTCCATATACTGCCTATTATTTTTGTTCTTTCTTACTATTATTTATTAATTTTATTATTCTTACATTTGAATAAATAAAGTATATATGGATTCTAGACTCCCGATTCTTTAGAATCGGGCTGCCATCTAGTCATAGTTGCTATAGGAAAAAAATGGAGACACAAAGCGCAAAATAGGGTCTTATCCTCTAGATAACCACGAGAGCTTTCTTAGAATTGCTCACCTGATTTTGTTGAATGAAAAGCATGTAGCGATTTTGGCTGCTGCAGATCCACAAGCCGATCAACGGCCGTATGACAATATAAACTGTGCAGGAGTTGTGGGTTAAATCCGCGCTGCCTTAATGAAGAAGTTCCAAGGATAATAAATTTAAAAGGTGGTTTATTCAACGCGTTTCAAGGTCAGTGCGACCTCTTCTTCAGGAAATTCCACATACAACATCTGTTGTTGTATGTGGAATTTCCTGAAGAAGAGGTCGCACTGACCTTGAAACGCGTTGAATAAACCACCTTTTAAATTTATTATCCTTGGAACTTCTTCATTAAGGCAGCGCGGATTTAACCCACAACTCCTGCACAGTTTATCTAGTCATAGTAACATAGTAACATAGTTAGTAAGGCCGAAAAAAGACATTTGTCCATCCAGTTCAGCCTATATTCCATCATAATAAATCCCCAGATCTACGTCCTTCTACAGAACCTAATTGTATGATACAATATTGTTCTGCTCCAGGAAGACATCCAGGCCTCTCTTGAACCCCTCGACTGAGTTCGCCATCACCACCTCCTCAGGCAAGCAATTCCAGATTCTCACTGCCCTAACAGTAAAGAATCCTCTTCTATGTTGGTGGAAAAACCTTCTCTCCTCCAGACGCAAAGAATGCCCCCTTGTGCCCGTCACCTTCCTTGGTATAAACAGATCCTCAGCGAGATATTTGTATTGTCCCCTTATATACTTATACATGGTTATTAGATCGCCCCTCAGTCGTCTTTTTTCTAGACTAAATAATCCTAATTTCGCTAATCTATCTGGGTATTGTAGTTCTCCCATCCCCTTTATTAATTTTGTTGCCCTCCTTTGTACTCTCTCTAGTTCCATTATATCCTTCCTGAGCACCGGTGCCCAAAACTGGACACAGTACTCCATGTGCGGTCTAACTAGGGATTTGTACAGAGGCAGTATAATGCTCTCATCATGTGTATCCAGACCTCTTTTAATGCACCCCATGATCCTGTTTGCCTTGGCAGCTGCTGCCTGGCACTGGCTGCTCCAGGTAAGTTTATCATTAACTAGGATCCCCAAGTCCTTCTCCCTGTCAGATTTACCCAGTGGTTTCCCATTCAGTGTGTAATGGTGACATTGATTCCTTCTTCCCATCTGTATAACCTTACATTTATCATTGTTAAACCTCATCTGCCACCTTTCAGCCCAAGTTTCCAACTTATCCAGATCCATCTGTAGCAGAATACTATCTTCTCTTGTATTAACTGCTTTACATAGTTTTGTATCATCTGCAAATATCGATATTTTACTGTGTAAACCTTCTACCAGATCATTAATGAATATGTTGAAGAGAACAGGTCCCAATACTGACCCCTGCGGTACCCCACTGGTCACAGCGACCCAGTTAGAGACTATACCATTTATAACCACCCTCTGCTTTCTATCACTAAGCCAGTTACTAACCCATTTACACACAATTTCCCCCAGACCAAGCATTCTCATTTTGTGTACCAACCTCTTGTGCGGCACGGTATCAAACGCTTTGGAAAAATCGAGATATACCACATCCAATGACTCACCGTGGTCCAGCCTATAGCTTACCTCTTCATAAAAACTGATTAGATTGGTTTGACAGGAGCGATTTCTCATAAACCCATGCTGATATGGAGTTAAACAGTTATTCTCATTGAGATAATCCAGAATAACATCCCTCAGAAACCCTTCAAATATTTTACCAACAATAGAGGTTAGACTTACTGGCCTATAATTTCCAGGTTCACTTTTAGAGCCCTTTTTGAATATTGGCACCACATTTGCTATGCGCCAATCCTGCGGAACAGACCCTGTCGCTATAGAGTCCCTAAAAATAAGAAATAATGGTTTATCTATTACATTACTTAGTTCTCTTAGTACTCGTGGGTGTATGCCATCCGGACCCGGAGATTTATCTATTTTAATCTTATTTAGCCGGTTTCGCACCTCTTCTTGGGTTAGATTGGTGACCCTTAATATAGGGTTTTCATTGTTTCTTGGGATTTCACCTAGCATTTCATTTTCCACCGTGAATACCGTGGAGAAGAAGGTGTTTAATATGTTAGCTTTTTCCTCGTCATCTACAACCATTCTTTCCTCACTATTTTTTAAGGGGCCTACATTTTCAGTTTTTATTCTTTTACTATTGATATAGTTGAAGAACAGTTTTGGATTAGTTTTACTCTCCTTAGCAATGTGCTTCTCTGTTTCCTTTTTGGCAGCTTTAATTAGTTTTTTAGATAAAGTATTTTTCTCCCTATAGTTTTTTAGAGCTTCAATGGTGCCATCCTGCTTTAGTAGTGCAAATGCTTTCTTTTTACTGTTAATTGCCTGTCTAACTTCTTTGTTTAGCCACATTGGGTTTTTCCTATTTCTAGTCCTTTTATTCCCACAAGGTATAAACCGCTTACAGTGCCTATTTAGGATGTTCTTAAACATTTCCCATTTATTATCTGTATTCTTATTTCTGAGGATATTGTCCCAGTCTACCAGATTAAGGGCATCTCTAAGCTGGTCAAACTTTGCCTTCCTAAAGTTCAGTGTTTTTGTGACTCCCTGACAAGTCCCCCTAGTGAAAGACAGGTGAAACTGTACAATATTGTGGTCGCTATTTCCTAGATGCCCGACCACCTGCAGATTTGTTATTCTGTCAGGTCTATTAGATAGTATTAGGTCTAAAAGTGCTGCTCCTCTGGTAGGATTCTGCACCAATTGTGAAAGATAATTTTTCTTGGTTATTAGCAGAAACCTGTTGCCTTTATGGGTTTCACAGGTTTCTGTTTCCCAATTAATCCGGGTAGTTAAAGTCCCCCATAACCAGGACCTCATTATGGGTTGCAGCTTCATCTATCTGCTTTAGAAGTAGACTTTCCATGGTTTCTGTTATATTTGGGGGTTTGTAACAGACCCCAATGAGAATTTTGTTACCATTTTTCCCTCCATGAATTTCGACCCATATGGACTCGACATCCTCATTTCCTTTGCTAATATCCTCCCTTAAAGTGGACTTTAAAGTGTCTAATATATAATTGCCTAGAATACTACTTCCTGCAATTTGTGCCAACTTCCGTGGCTTTATCCGGAGCTAATGTCCGGAGCTAATGTCCGGAGCTAATGTCCGGAGCTAATGTCCGGAGATTAATTGCCTAGAATACTACTTCCTGCAATTTGTGCCAACTTCCGTGGCTTTGTCCGGAGCTAATGTCCGGAGCTAATGTCCGGAGCTAATGTCCGGAGCTAATGTCTGGAGATTAATTGCCTAGAATACTACTTCCTGCAATTTGTGCCAACTTCCGTGGCTTTGTCCGGAGCTAATGTCCGGAGCTAATGTCCGGAGCTAATGTGCGGAGATAATGTCCGGAGCTAATGTCCGGAGCTAATGTCCGGAGCTAATGTCCGGAGATAAGTGACATCAACAGTGTCCAGTGTCTGATTGGTTGCCGCCTGCTGCGAGCGACCAATCAGAAACGTGCCGTACTGTGACACACTCCGCCCGCCATTTTGGTGTGATTTTTGAATTTTTACCTCACAGCAAGTTTCTACTGCGTGGAGGCGGGCCCAGTGACGTTGCTCTTCAAGCTCCTGCCGAATTTCGTCAAAAAAATGATAATACCATTTACCAAAACTATATATATTTAGTTGTGAAGTGGTTCAGTGACATTTTCACACCAATTTTGAACTTTTGTTTGGTGTTTTCTCCATATACTGCCTATTATTCACTGACTGTTATACTGAGAGACTGCCGTTTATTAACCTCTTCTTTGCCACATTGGGTATATTGCTCTATTATTTGCCACATAAGGACATTGTCCATTATTGCCCAGCAATTTCTCTGCAATATAAACTGCCTATTTATTAATATCTGCATTCCTGCAAAGAACTATTGCCTATTATTAACTGGCTATTTTCCTACTACCTGACACTGCCTCTTATTAACCTGTTGTTTGCCACCACCACGCTTAAAGCTGTTTAGCTTAGCCAACATGAGCTCTAATAGTAAGGATACTAATGACACAGAGCCCAAAGCTGCTGATGGCGCACGTAAGATTAGGTCTGATAGAAAGTATACTAATAATGCAGAGCAAAAAGACGCCGATGCCGCACGTAAGCGCAAACAGCGTGCTAACAAGAGTTCAGAGGATAGATGCAAGCGCATGGACACTGTTAAGTATACTAATGACACAGAGTCCAAAGCTTATGATGGCGCACGTAAGATCAGGTCTGATATAAAGTATGGTAATGATGCAGAGCGAAAAGCCGCCGATGCCGGACGTAAGCGCAAACAGCGTGTTAACAAGAGTACAGAGGATAGATGCAAGTGCCTGGATACTGTTAAGTATACTAATGACACAGAGCCCAAAGCTGCTGATGGCGCACGTAAGATCAGGTCTGATATAAAGTATGGTAATGATGCAGAGCGAAAAGCCGTCGATGCCGCACGTAAGCGCAAACAGCGTGTTAACAAGAGTACAGAGGATAGATGCAAGCACCTGGATACTGTTAAGTATACTAATGACACAGAGTCCAAAGCTGCTGATGGCGCACGTAAGATCAGGTCTGATATAAAGTATGGTAATGATGCAGAGCGAAAAGCCGCCGATGCCGCACGTAAGCGCAAACAGCGTGCTAACAAGAGTACAGAGGAGAGATGCAAGCGCCTGGACACTGTTAAGTATACTAATGACACAGAGCCCAAAGCTGCTGATGGCGCACGTAACATCAGGTCTGATAATAAGTATACCAATGACGCTGAGCGAAAAACCGCCGATGCCGCACGTAAGCACAAACAGCGTGCTAACGAGACTACAGAGGACAGACATAAGCGCCTGGACACTGTTAATGCTGCTTGCAATAAACGCATTACTAATGAGTCTTTTGAGGACAAAACTAATCGATTAAGTAATAAAGCTGCTGCTGCACGCTCTCAACGTTGCAAACATAATATTTCCACATCCTCAGTCATAGATTCTGCCCACAATACAGCTTCTTTGTCTCCATTCATAGAATGTGTGCAGCTTGAAGCTCCTTTAACCGTTGGTAAATCTGCACGTAAGCGCAAACACTGTCCTACTTACACTCCAAATGATAAACGCTGTCGCCTGCACACTGTTAAGTCTGCTTATAAGACATGCTTCACACCTGACTCTTCTAAGGCAACAAACAAACCATTACCAAATGCAGCTGGTGCACGCCGTGAATGGCGCAAAAAAACCGCTTGCACCTCCATATTAATAAACTCTGACCACGATACACCTTCCAACTCCTCAGTGATTGAATCTGTGGACAGTGAAGATCCTCTACCAGGTCCACGCTTTATATATGTTGGCTTACAGAAACATTCCAATGCTCCGTTATCACAACCTGTACCTCAACATCCTACAGGTTTTACTAATGATGACAGTACGATAGTAGAACACTCCTGTGGTCCTATGAACTATTTATGTGAACATTGTCAAGCATTACATTTTAATGCTGAGATACCAGCAGATAAAAATTTTACTCTGTGTTGTCACAAGAGTAAAGTGCATATACCTATACCCCAATATCCCGAGGTCTTTAAACGATTGCTCACAGGGGAGAGTGAGTTCAGTAAGAATCTCATGGAAAATATTCGTAGTATTAACAGCTCATTTGCTTTCGCCTCCATGGGTGCCAATATATCCCCTCCACCTGGACATGGCCCTTACTGTTTCCGTATACATGGACAAATATATCATCGTACTGGAACTCTACATCCCAGTGATGATCAAGTTCCAGCTTATGCCCAACTGTATATTTTGGATACCGCTACCGCGAATGAACAACGTTTAAACTGTGAACAAAATCAAAAATGTCATCCCACTTTGATGAGTATAATTGCTCTTCAGTTAGACAATGTGAATCCCTTTGTTGCTGCCTACAAAATGTTACGAGATGTGGAACATGAAGAACATCTTAAAGCTGAATCTAATGGCACTCTCATGCCAAATATCATCATGGCCCTTAAACAAGATCGGAATCAAGACCCTCGCCGATATAATAATCCAACTGTCAATGAAGTTGCTGTCGTATTTGAAAATGACAATGGAGAGCCACCATTTAATCGTGATATTTTAATACATTTACAACCGGACCCCAAAAATCCTTTGGCGCCAAGAACACAACAGGTCAGCATTCTACACAGTAATTTAGATGCTTTACTCTATCCTTTATTTTTCCCTTACGGAGACCAGGGCTGGCATGATGGCCTCAAGCAACAAGGGCAAAGTCCACGCAGTTACACAACTGCAATATTACTGCTATGTGCTGTCTGTCCGTAATCAGTTTAATCCACTCCTGAATGGTGGCAAACTCACTCAGCAGTACTTAGTGGATGCTTATGTGAAAATCGAGGCAAATCGCCTAAATTATATCCGTCAACACCAAAAGGATTTGAAAGTAGAGGATTATTGTGTACTCCAGGAACATCTCCAGAAAAAATCCATTGAGAAGGGCATCCCTATTGGAAAAATGGTCATTTTACCATCTTCGTTTGAAGGCAGTCCCAGGAATATGCAGCAGCGGTACCAGGATGCCATGGCTATTGTGACTAAATATGGTCGTCCTGATCTATTCATCACCATGACCTGTAATCCGAAATGGAATGAGATTACTGAGAATTTGGAACCTTGGCAGCGTGTGGAACATAGACCTGATTTGGTGGCACGTGTTTTCAAAATAAAACTGGAAGCACTCTTAAAAGACATTAACAATGGATTATTTGGGAAAGTTTGCGCTATGGTTCATGTAATTGAATTTCAAAAACGTGGCCTTCCACACGCTCACATTTTGATTATTCTGGACAGCAACTCCAAATTAAGGACTGAGGAGGACATAGACAATACAGTGTGGGCTGAAATTCCCAATCCTACCCACTACCCTCAGCTCCATAAAATTGTTCTCCAACATATGATTCATGGTCCGTGTGGAGAACACAACCCAAATTCTCCCTGTATGGATCTGGGGAAGTGTACAAAAGGTTTCCCTAAAGATTTGCAACCAAGAACCATCATAGCTAAGGACGCCTATCCTACTTACCGCAGACACTTTGGCCCATCTTTTCAACACCATTCTAACATGATTGATAATTCGTGGGTGGTTCCATATAATCCGTTCCTGCTATTAAAATACAAGTGCCATATAAATGTCGAAGTTTGTGGTTCCATTCAGGCTGTGAAATATTTATTTAAATACGTCTACAAAGGACATGATAAAGCCAATCTTGAAATCTGCCAGACTAACATCCAACATGATGAAACACACCAATTCATGGATTCAAGATATGTCAGTGCACCAGAGGCAGCTTGGCGAATATTCTCATATCCAATGCATAAACAATCTCATAGCATCATTCGCCTTGCTGTACATCTACCGCATTCTCAGCCACTCTATTTTCATGAGGATGACTCTATTGGAAACATCAAACAAAAGCTCCATCAAAATTCTACACTTATGGCCTACTTCAAGCTTAATCAGAACGACCATCATGCTCATATTTATTTATACCGTGAAATTCCCGAAAACTATGTTTGGAAAGAAGGTTCTTGGGAAGTTAGAAAGCGAGCAGGTGGTTCTGTGATTGGACGAATGTATACTGTCAGTGTGAAAGACCAAGAACGCTACTATTTGAGATTGTTATTGTTACATGTCAAAGGTGCAACCAGTTTTGACAGCATAAAAACTGAACACGGAGTCACACATGAAACCTTCAAAGATGCGGCATTAGCTCTTGGCTTACTATTTGATGATAGTCTGTGGAGAAATACATTACTTGATGCCAGTATTCTCAACATGCCAGCAGAGCTATGTGACATGTTTGCCTACATTTGTATTTTTGGTCCTCCAGCTAAACCTCGGGACTTATGGGATGAATTTAAGGAACACTTTGTAGAAGACTACTGCCATGCATACCACTCCGACACTCTGGAGTGTGTCAATTGTGAAGGCTATGCTATGACAGATGTCCAACATGTTCTTAAAGCTCATGGCAAAACTTATATTGATTTTAATTTGCCACGTCCAGTCAAGAAACAACACTTCCTCCCACAGTATGATAAAGATTATGAGTTATCAGCAGCTGCTGAAATGAAAGCTACTCTAAATGAGGACCAACTTTTTGCTTTTGATGCTATCACTCAAGCTTTAGAAGACACTAATTCTACAGCAAAGTGTTTTTTCCTTGATGGTCCTGGTGGCAGCGGAAAAACGTACCTATATCATCTACTCCTACATCAGCTAAGAGGACAAGGAGACATTGTGTCACCTGCTGCCACTACTGGAATTGCCGCCAACTTGCTACAAGGTGGACGAACCATTCATTCTCTTTATGGGATTCCAATTCCTGTGAATGAAACATCTGTTTCCAGGATTAAGAATGATACCGATGCAGCAAAAGATTTGCACAGCACTAAACTTTTTATTATTGATGAGTGCACAATGCTATCCAAATATGCATTGCATGTCATTGATAGAGTTTTACGTGATGTCATGACAACAAATGTAGCTCACAAAGAAAAAACACCGTTTGGAGGTAAAGTGATTGTTTTTGGAGGCGACTTTAGACAATGTCTTCCTGTCATCCCTCATGTGACAAGAACTGATGTTGTAGAGAGCTGTATAAAATATTCACAACACTGGCAACATTTTACTCGCCTGCCACTTATTAACAACATGCGCTCCATTGATCCTCACTACAGCAGTTGGTTGCTTCAACTGGGAAATGGTGAACTATCTAATGGACATAACCTTGGAGATGATGTAATTGAAATTCCTCCAGACATGGTATGTACTGGCTCTTTAATAATTGAAATTTTTGGAGATAATCTTTGTATTGATGTGAATGACACCGAAAGTATAAATACAGCTGCATCTCATGCAATTTTATGTCCAAAAAATGAGGACGTTGAGAAAGTTAATTCCCAAGTCATGGATTTATTGATAGGTGACTATACTGTATATATCAGTGATGATTCCATCGATCCTGATGAAGCTGATGACCTCGATCAATACCCACTTGAGTTTTTGAATTCACTAACACCAACTGGTATGCCTTCACATCGGCTGAAACTTAAAATTGGCACCATTGTTATGTTATTACGTAATGTGAACACGAACAAAGGTCTCTGCAATGGTACGCGGCTCATTGTCACTGCCATTGTGACGCCCAAGAGACCGGGGTACCCAGCACCGGACCAATGGGGTCTGTCTCTTGAGGGGGGTGTCACGGGTGGCTTGACCCGGTGCTGTGGCCTCAGGCAATGCACAGTGTAAAGGGTATCGTGAGGGAACAGGCACTTACTTGATCAGCAGCAGGTTCTCCCAGCGGTGATGATCCCAATCCTGGATAGATGACTATTGTCCAAATGAAAGACTGAGGCACTGAAACGTTTAACCAGTTTACTTTAACAAAAAAGGATTTACAACCAGTCCTGTCACCGGAGTCTGTATGGGAACTCTGAGTTACTTTGACCCTGCCGGGGTCTTCGCCTCTTATTGTACGCAATATCTGTGTGGCCCTGCTGCTGTATGTGAACTGGCTGCCGGCCCAATCTGTCCCCTCCGGGTCCTGGTTCGACGGGCAACCCGAGTCCTTTTATCGGCTTACCCCCTCCAGGAGTACCGCTGAACTCTGTGTCTGTTGCTGCGTCCGACCCTAGTGAAGCTGATATCACCTCACGTTTTTCCGGTTGCTGTATTATATGTAATGAATACAGCCACGGATCCGGTATCCGTCTTTGCGCCTGTTCTGGGTAGTTATTAATGCTACCCGGTTCTCACAATGTCCTTTTTCTCTCTATCCCTCTTCTCCTCAGGCCGGTGATTTAGGCCTGGTAACAGTCACAGGGCTGTTAGAGATTCAACTGTATGACCTCTCACTTTCAGCTCCTTAGGCCAACTGCCAGTTCTTCTCTCAGACCAGAATGGATCAAGGGGAGTCTCTGGAGCTCCCCCTTCTGGCCGGAGGTGGTAGTGCAGTCTTGCTATTTTAGTATTTGCATTTACTGTCAGTAACTATTTTTGTGGCAAATACCCCTAGGGGTGCCACATTCCCCCTTAGTTAAGAACAGTACTCCGGGACTGTGGGACAATAACATTTTGAAATAACAATTAATATGTACAGAGTCTTAAAAATGAAAAGTTACAAAAACCACTCGAGGAAACAAAAATATAGTTCTGTACAACGTCACTTCAAATAGCGTCCATTAATACAGTTCTATCCTTGAAGGTACTAGGAAAGGCACTGCACTTTGTGTCCAGGAATTTAGTTCCATTTTTCCAACGGAGTTATCAATATAAAGTCTAAAGAAAGTTCAAAAAGAGCGAGGAGCAAAGTTCAAAAAGCAGTCTTTCCGGAGCTTTGATTTAGTGCCTCCGGGCTGATAAAAAGTTCAAGAATATGCAAGAAGTTCATACAGACAAGTCTCTGTAGGCACTGGGCTTAAACGTTGCAGACTGATAACAATGACTATGCTACATTTTCTGTTTAACTATATACGGCATAACATATATACAATTCACATTATGAGCTTTATAGTTGGTAATCTGCATACCTGGCCGGTAATTGACCCTGGGTACTACGCTGTGATCTACGTAAAAGCGGTGTCTCTTCATGTGGTGTACTACTGTCTACTGCGGATGTAGTATCTGCCCGCTCTGCTAAAGATAATTCCACGACTATGGAGTTGGCAAGTCCACCGTGAATGGGATTACTCTGACCAGGAATCTGTTCTTCCTGGCCTGGAACCTCCTGTAGTACGGGGTCAGCCTCTTCCTGTCTTGGGACTTCTGGTATTGGGTTTGGTGTTGGGTAAAAGGCCACCATGGGAACCACTACTGCACCATGGTATGTTAGTAGGGTTTTGGGAAAGTCTCCTATACAGGTGTGATACACTTCCTCTTCTTTTTCCTTTACTGGTTGAACCTGTATGGGTTGAATAACTTCTGGTTCTGGCTGGACAACGTCTGGCTCTTTCAATGCTTCCGGACATAATTTAAGATTGTCTCTTGACACTAGTACAGATGTTAAGCCTCCGTTTTTGCTAATGAGACACATTTTAGGATTATCCACTCTTGTTGGTAAAACTGTGTAGGGTACGGCTTCCCACTGATTGTCCAGTTTATTGGTTCGACGATTTCTCTTGAGCACTTGGTCACCTGGTCTTAATGGGGTCGCTAGAGCATTCTGGTTGAAAGTTCGCTCTTGTCTTTCTCTAGTTTGCTGAAGGCTTCTTTCCACACTCTCTTGCACTTGGCGATACTGCTTTTGCCGTATGATATCCCAATTGGAGTCTTGGACTTCTGCGTCTGGTTTCAGAATTCCCATTTCTAGATCGATTGGTAATTGGCCGGGTCTTGCACGCATAAGGTAAGCTGGGGTGCAATTGGTGGAACTCACCGGGACATGATTATACAGATCCACCAAGTCAGGCAATTTCTCTGGCCATTGATTCCTTTCTGCCTCAGGTAAAGTCTTTAGTAGTTCTATTACAATATGGTTCATCTTCTCGCATAAGCCGTTTGTTTGTGGATGATAGGCCGTCGTCCGGATCTTTTTGCAACCATACATATTACAGAATTCTCTGAAGATCTCTGATTCAAAAGCTGTACCTTGGTCGGTGAGAACCTGTTCCGGATATCCATGGGGTCTACAAAAGTACGTTTGGAACGCTTTGGCTGCTGTTTTTGCTGTCAGATCTTTTACAGGTACTACTACCAAGAAGCGTGAATAATGGTCCACGATGGTCAAGGCATAGACATAGCCAGACCGGCTTGGTGTCAACTTCACGTGGTCCATGGCTACAAGTTCAAGTGGTTGTTTGGTGATTATGGGCTGCAGTGGTGCTCTTTGGTTCTTTTGATCGTTTCTTCTGAGGTTGCACGGGCCACAATTTCTGCACCACTGTTCGATTGATTTTCTCATCCCGACCCAATAAAATCTTTCTCTTAGAAGTACTTCTAACTTTTTCCAACCGAAGTGACCAGCACCATTATGGTAAGCTTCGAGGACCATCTTGACATCTTGTTTAGGCACGATAATCTGCCAAACCAATTCATGTGTTTTCGGATTGGTGTACCTTCTACAGAGCTTCCCTTGATACAGGAACATTTTGCCTCTCTCTTTCCAGAGTTGATGCGTCTCTTCTGGGGCATCCTCATCGGGATATGCACTTTGCTCAGTTAACAGTTCCTTCACCAACTTCACAGCCGGATTGCTGTCTTGGGTGTCAGCCCATCTATGGTGTGCTAACGGATTAAAATTCACCTCTTGTTGTTTCTGATAGGTACTTGACTGATGATGTTTTGCCTTGGGATGATGGAAGGCTGGTAGTTCAATTTCTTCAAGCTCCCCCATTTCTTCTTCTACATCTCTCAAGTGTGGCATCCGGGATAGGGCATCGGCATTTCCATTCTTGCGACCTGCTCGATACTTGATCTTGAAGTTGTAATTAGATAACCGGGCTATCCATCGCTGTTCTAACGCACCTAATTTGGCTGTGTCCAGGTGGGTCAACGGATTGTTGTCAGTATAGACAATAAATTCTGCAGCGGCCAGATAGTGTTTGAAACGTTCAGTCACAGCCCAAACTACTGCCAGTAGTTCCAATTTGAAGGAGCTGTAATTTTCTGAATTTCTTTCAGTAGGCCGGAGCTTTCTACTTGCAAAGGCGATGACTTTCTCCCGACCTTCTTGCTTTTGTGACAGCACCGCTCCTAGTCCCACATTACTGGCATCGGTGTAGAGGATGAAAGGTTGATGGTAATCTGGGTATGCCAGAACCTCTTCTCCGGTTAGTGCCTTCTTTAGTTGTTCAAAGGAGTCTTCCCTTTCGTCGTTCCACTGAAAAGGAGGGTTTCGGTTTGAAGGTTTCTTTGTCTGCCCTACCAAGGTGTCTTGCAAGGGTGCTGCCAACTTGGTAAATCCTTTTATAAATCTGCGATAGTAACCCACCAATCCCAGGAATTGTCTCACTTCTTTTGCGCTGGTAGGTCTTGGCCAATCCCTTATGGCGCTTATTTTCTCGGGATCTGGTGCTACTCCCTCCGAACTCACGATGTGTCCCAGGTACTGTACCTTTGGCTTGAGAAGGTGACATTTGGATGGCTTGACTTTCATGCCATACCTGGATAAGGCTTCGAACACTTCTGCCAGGTCTATTAAGTGTTGTTCGTAAGTCTTTGAGTAGACGATCACATCATCTAGGTACAGGAGGACGGTCTCGAAGTTCTTGTGTCCGAGGCAGCATTCCATCAGCCGCTGGAAGGTACCGGATGCGTTGCAGAGTCCGAACGGCATGCGATTAAATTCACATAGACCCATTGGTGTGGTGAATGCCGTCTTTTCCTTATCTCGCTCAGCCACAGGGACTTGCCAATACCCGCTTGTTAAGTCTAAGGTGGAAAAATAATTAGCAGATTTCAAAGCAGTTAAGGACTCTTCTATCCTAGGCAAGGGGTAGGCGTCTTTATGGGTGATGTTATTAATCTTCCGGTAGTCTACGCACATTCTCATGGTTCCGTCCTTTTTTTTGACAATCACTAGAGGGGCCGCCCAGGGGCTACAGCTGTCTCTTATTACCCCGGCCTGTTTCATCTCCCTCAGCATATCTTTTGCACATTGATAGTGAGCGGGCGGTATGGGTCTATATCTTTCTTTTATTGGGGGATGGTCACTGGTGGGGATTGTGTGTTCTACCCCTTCTATCCGTCCGAAGTCCAATGGGTGTTTACTGAAGACTTGTTCATATTCCGTCACTAGCCTATACACCCCTTGTTTTTGATGGGTAGGTGTTGAATTTATGCCCACGTGTAGCTGTTGGCACCAATCCTCCATTTCTCCATCTGAGCCATTGCCTTCCACCTGACAGGTTGGTTCTAAGGGCTCAATGGTTGTGATGGCATTGTTGTCAACAGTATATAGCTTTGCCATTGTAGCATACCTTGGCAAAGTGACCTCTTCCTCTCCACAGTTCAAAAGTCGTACCGGCACTCGTCCCCGGTGTACCTCGACTATCCCTCGTGCTGTGAGTATAGTGGGCCTGCTGTCGGTGTACACTGGTTCTATTAAGGCTTGATAATCTCGTCCCTTAGTACCAATGGCTGCTCTACACCATACCAGCATTTCTGTTTTTGGTGGGATTACAATAGATGTTGGATCACTTACCCTCACACTGCCGATTTCTCCACCTGCAACTTCTACCTGTTGCCTTAACATCAATACTTTTATTTCCCTCCGGAGAACTCTCTGCTGGCAGGATTGGGCAGTTTCAGCAATTTGCTGTAAGACAGAAATGACTTCGGAAAAGCAGTTCTCTAACACATTCATTCCTATCAATACAGTTGGTTCACAGTTCCGCCGGTCAACATCAACAACAATTATACCCTGTTTCTTCAATTCTACTTTACCAATCTTTATGGTCATCTCCCTGAATCCTAGTTTCGGTACCAACTTACCATTACTGGCCCATATATCTAGTTCAGCATCAGAGGGCCCTTTATCAATATCTGCATCAGCCCAGTACCTCTTATAAAGGATATACGGTATAGATGAAATCTGGGAACCTGTGTCCAGCAAAGCGTTGAGGGGCATTCCGTCCAGCACGATAGGGATAATGGGTCGTCCTCCGATGTACCTGTCGTGCCAGGGTGTTGGGCCTTGAAAGTTCATTCCTGCGAAGCGGCCCGCATTCCCAGGGGATTTGTTTAAATCACAATCTCGTGCAAAGTGGCCTGGCTGCTGGCAACGGCGGCAAATGGGCTGTCCATCCGGTTGGTAGCGGTCGCGGGGTCGTCCTCTCCATGTCGGGTATCTCCGGGGTCTCATCCATGGAACACCTTCTCTACGGTTTGACAACTCCATCTTGGGTCCTCTCATCTCCTGCATGGTTTTAGCCATTGAAGCAACAACATCAGTTAAAGAGTCAAGCTTTTGTTGAAGAGCCTCATTAGTACTGGGCCCCAGGGGCTTAGCAATGGCCTCGGACATAGCTGATGTCACTGGTACTCCATGTTGTTGAGGAGCCTCTGCCATGAGTTGCGCAGGATCCTGATCCCGAGGTGCCTCTGCCAGCTGGAGACGTATAACGCTCTCCTTTAATTGGGCAAATGTTAATTCAGGGTTCTTAAAAACAAGCATGCTCACATGCCCCCGGTGAGAAGGGGTGTAGAGTCCCTCAATAAATTGATCTCTTAGCAGTTTATCCGCTCCGGTGTTAAAAATGGGTTCAGCCAGTGTAAGTGATTTAAGGGCTTCCTGCAGGTTTAAGGCAAAGTCTCTCACGCCCTCATTAACTTTTTGTTTGCAATTAAAGAATCGTACTTTAGCTTTGCTGCTGGCAGTGGTTTCAAATGTAGCTTTTAATCCAGCAAATATGCGTTCAACAGTGCCTTTTTGATCAGCTGCCCATGCTGTGACTTCTCGCTTAGCATGGCCACTTAACTGCATCATCAGGAGACTAACACGCTGAACTTCACCCACAGGGAACATGTCAAAATGGGCCAGCATCTTTTCTCTGAAATCGTCAAGGGTATTAGGCTCACCTTCATACATTGGAAGCCATGGGCCACCCGGGGTATATGGCATCAGCACCGGCATGATGGGCGCCACTCCTTGCACCGCTGCGCTACCGGACTCTCTATCGACACTCTGTCTTTCAGCTGCATTAGCGTCGCCGGGTGCTGCGGCGTCTCCGTGCTGCGACATACTGTGCCCCCTTAGTTAATCCGGACCCTTCCGGTCCTCCGCTTCCGTCGGGATAGTGTAGATTCGTTCCGCTGTGCAGCAGGATCGATTTTCCCCTTGCTCTGATGTCAGAGCGCTCAGCTTGGTGCCGCCCACAATGACACGCCCCCTGCTGCTCCCACCCACCGCGCTCTGTAATGGCGGATTCTGAAGTTTTTCAGTTAGACTGGGGCTCAGGTGATGGCGTAGCTCAATTAACAGTCTCGTGCCTAACGGTTATGAAGTGATTACCTCAGGGGATGGCGGCCATCTTTACTCCATTATAACCAATGGGGAAAAGTCACTTTCAATAGTTTTCAATGGAGAATGGATTTTTCTTTAATAAAGTCAATTTTCAAGATTTTTCATCCAAGTTTTCACAGTTTTGGGCTCCAATCACGGCACACAATACCCGGTATACGGGCTGGCTAGATCCTGTTCGTGACGCCAATTGTGACGCCCAAGAGACCGGGGTACCCAGCACCGGACCAATGGGGTCTGTCTCTTGAGGGGGGTGTCACGGGTGGCTTGACCCGGTGCTGTGGCCTCAGGCAATGCACAGTGTAAAGGGTATCGTGAGGGAACAGGCACTTACTTGATCAGCAGCAGGTTCTCCCAGCGGTGATGATCCCAATCCTGGATAGATGACTATTGTCCAAATGAAAGACTGAGGCACTGAAACGTTTAACCAATTTACTTTAACAAAAAAGGATTTACAACCAGTCCTGTCACCGGAGTCTGTATGGGAACTCTGAGTTACTTTGACCCTGCCGGGGTCTTCGCCTCTTATTGTACGCAATATCTGTGTGGCCCTGCTGCTGTATGTGAACTGGCTGCCGGCCCAATCTGTCCCCTCCGGGTCCTGGTTCGATGGGCAACCCGAGTCCTTTTATCGGCTTACCCCCTCCAGGAGTACCGCTGAACTCTGTGTCTGTTGCTGCGTCCGACCCTAGTGAAGCTGATATCACCTCACGTTTTTCCGGTTGCTGTATTATATGTAATGAATACAGCCACGGATCCGGTATCCGTCTTTGCGCCTGTTCTGGGTAGTGATTAATGCTACCCGGTTCTCACAATGTCCTTTTTCTCTATCCCTCTTCTCCTCAGGCCGGTGATTTAGGCCTGGTAACAGTCACAGGGCTGTTAGAGATTCAACTGTATGACCTCTCACTTTCAGCTCCTTAGTCCAACTGCCAGTTCTTCTCTCAGACCAGAATGGATCAAGGGGAGTCTCTGGAGCTCCCCCTTCTGGCCGGAGGTGGTAGTGCAGTCTTGCTATTTTAGTATTTGCATTTACTGTCAGTAACTATTTTTGTGGCAAATACCCCTAGGGGTGCCACACCTTACATGCCAATATCATACTGGCTAAAGTAATTAGTGGGTCAGCAGCAGGAAATGTGGTATTCATTCCACGAATTGATTTGTGTCCATCAGAGACTGGATTACCTTTTAAATTAAGACGGAGACAATTTCCCATCAAGCCCGCATTTGCAATGACCATAAATAAATCTCAAGGCCAGACCCTCCATCGAGTTGGCATTTATCTACCAGAACCTGCTTTTGCCCATGGTCAATTGTATGTTGCTTTTTCCAGGGTGAAGCAATGTTGCAATGTGAGGGTTAAAGTGGTTAATACACCACTTCAAGGACAATTATTGGCTGATAGTACTAAAGTCTTCACACGTAATATTGTGTACAAAAATATTTTAGTTTAAACTTAATTTTCTTTTTTTTCATTATTCAGTTTTTCTAATAACATAGACAGCAATAGGCAAATTCTATGTGTAGAGATAAGGAAAAAAAAAATAAATAAAAAAAAATTAGTGTAGCCATAGACATATAGATTTTAAGTACTTATGTAGGAAATACGTATATAACATACGTACTCATTAGCATATAGGGTTAATAACTCTATATCATATCTACATAAATTTAGAAATATGATATATCAATACATATTTTTATAGGTAAGTAGAACACACATTAAGTACAAGATGTAAGATGTGTATCATTCAAATGCCTGTATTTGGTGATAGGAACCTGTATTTGAAGCTCCAGCAGTATAGCTGCTGAGAGATTTCATTTTGTTTTTAAAAAGGGTGAGGTTTTTGTGAACAGGTACGAGACGGGTGGGATGGCTGTTCACACACATCTCTATCTTCAGGTGTGTTCTGTACATAGAAATAGATATATAGATAGGTACATTTTTAGATAGATAGGGAAAGAATAGAGATTTTGATTTCACATCAACATTTTTCTGCTATTTGGAGAATTTATGGTGGAAAAAAGGCTATTTCTGCACTTCCTGCCTAAGGGCTGACCCACGCCACTCTTGCTGTAAGTTGCATGCAATGTATACGGAATTTGTACTTCACTTGCGGCAGGTGCGGCACATGTGGTTTCTGCTGTTTTCGCCACAAAATCTCCACTTACCAGTGTTTTTGTTGTGGCTGCATTTAATGCAATTGCCGAAGCCGCGTTTGCTGCATTTACTGCAAGTTAACTCCAAGCTTCATCTACATTGCATGGCACTTGCTGAAAGTGTGTTGTAGGTCAGTTCTTTGGTGCCAAGTGTGGAAGTTGTATTGTTTTTAACATTACTTCTGCAAATATCAGAAACATGCAGATGTGAAAGAGGTCTGAGTATTAAGAAATAGGAATCAGTTAGTTAGGACCCATCAGTTCAAAGGCTACCGTGATGTGGTTGATGGGCATGCTTATATTAGCCCATCGGTGTACTATGAACGTTGATTTCTTAAATTTTACACTTCTGTAAAAATAAACACAAAAAAATTTGGGTACACAAAAAGGCTTTTATTTCTGTTGTACCTATTAGAATTATTTAAAATGAAGGCTTAGCTAAGCCCAAGAGATGATTAAAAACGTTTCATACCAACCCATCAGATGTAAAATTACTGTGAAAATACCTGATGGGCACACAAGTATGCGCCAGTATGGGTACTACGAGCCTTTCCACATAATAATGAAATATTTTAAAATGTCATAGAACATACCAATATACATAGTTATTGATACATATTATTTATTATTTACATTATTGTTCTTAAGCAAAGAACCGTTGTTGTGGCATTTGCCACAACACGCAAAGTTGTCGTCTGATGTCTTTCATCCCTCCCCTCATAAGCATGTTCATGGATCCTGTGTAACTGTACCTTAAATAACAAGAATTGTCAAGAGCTGGTGAGTGCAGCCATTTTTTGTTCTTTCTTACTATTATTTATTAATTGTATTATTCTTACATTTGAATAAATAAAGTATATATGGATTCTAGACTCCCGATTCTTTAGAATCGGGCTGCCATCTAGTTAACTCATAATGACCTGGAGAATCACAATGGAAAGTCAGTTTTATCATTTAGTGACCCTAGTAAAAAAGCCAAACAAAAAACAAGTGTGGGATTGCACTTTTTTTTTGCAATTTCACCACGCTTGGAATTTTTTTCCTGTTTTCTAGTACACGACATGGTAAAACCAATGATGATGTTGTTCAAAAGTACAACTCGTCCCGCAAAAAAATAAGCCCTCATATGGCCATATTGATGGAAAAATAAAATAGTTATGGCTCTGGGAAGGAGGGGAGCTTAAAACGAAAATACAAAACTGAAAAAAGCTCCGGGGTTTAAGGGGTTAATATTACAGAGGAATTTATGTAAGATGGAGGCTTGGGCTGAGAAATAGCAATTAAAGTTTATTGTAGATGAATATAAGATCATGCACTTGTGGAGAGGAAATAAAATGTATAATTATGTACTAAACTGTAAAACACTGGGTAAAATTGACAGTGAAAAAGACTTGAACGCATGGGTGGACGGCAAACTCAACTTTAGCAACCAGTGCCAGGCAGCGGCTCCCAAGGCAAATAAAATAATGGGATGCATTTAAAGAGGCATAGATGCTTATGACAAGAGCATAGTTTTACCTCTATAGAAATTATCAGTGTGGCAACAGTTATAATACTGTGTACTTCTGGTCTCCAGGGTATAAGCAGGTTATTAGGGAAATGGGTGACCTACAATACCAAGAAAGGTTATCATACTTTGTCATTCAGTTTGGAAAAATGAAGGCTTAGTGAAGATCTTATTACAATGTACAAATATATGATTACCGTATTTTTAGCTTTTTAAGACGGACCTGATTATAAGACGCACCCCCAAATTTGGTGAAGAAAATGAGATTTTTTTTTATGTTAAATGTGGGTCTGTCTTATAATGCCAGTGTCCTTCTTACATATCATACATACTGCCTTCCTGTGCTGCTGGCACACGGCCCCCCCATCTCTTCCTCGATATGGCCCCCCGTCACTATAAGCCCCTCTGCTGGCACACACATGGCCCCCCGTCACTATAAGCCCCCCTGCAGTCACACACATGGCCCCCCCAGTCACTACATGCCCCCCTGCAGGCACATGGCCTCCCCAGTCACTACATGAACCCCCTTCAGGCACACACAAGGCCCCCACAGTCACTACATGCCCCCTGCAGTCACACACATGGCCCCCCAGTCACTACATGCCCCCTGCAGTCACACACATGGCCCCCCAGTCACTACATGCCCCCCTGCAGGCACACACATGGCCCCCCAGTCACTACATGCCCCCCTGCAGGCACAAACATGGCCCCCCAGTGACTACATGCCCCCCCTGCAGGCACACACAAGGCCCCCACAGTCACTACATGACCCCCTGCTGGCACACACATGGCCTCCCTGTCACTACATGCCCCCTGCAGTCACACACATGCCCCCCCCAGTCACTACATGCCCCCCCTGCAGGCACACACATGGCCCCCGCAGTCACTACATGCCCCCCTGCAGTCACACACACATGGCCCCCCCCAGTCTCTACATGTCCCCCTGCAGGCATAAAGGATATAGTACACCGCACACTCTATGTGATATTTGCAAAGTAGTGGAGAATTTATTTACAAGTGAAACTGTGTTACATGGAAAAGCGACCAGAGGTAATTATAATGACGTTTCGGCCCTACCAGGGCCTTAATCATACAATCGCTATGGAAAAAAATAAAAGAAAAAAACAAAAATAAACATACAGTATATACAATAAATCATATGACTCAACAAAATAAAGAGTTCCCAACCTGGAAGAAATAAAACAAGGGAATGGGTAAAATAAAATAAAACGGGGAAAGATCATAATAATAGTGACTTAGTATGATACATATGTAGAACGACACCATGTAAGATCCCAGATGGGGACCTAGTCAAAAGCGAGGCTGCAGGGTAAGGCTAAGATATCAGAAGCCAGTTCACATGACAATCAATATGAAAATTCAATGTACAATTGCATTACCTTAGATGTGCACAGAGAAGAGGAGAGGAGAAGGTCCTTGTAGATAAAGGCATACACTGCAGTAAAGATATTGCAGACACGTGAGGTTAAGGAAGTACATAGATGGTGGGATTTGGTAATGGTATGAGATGTACCTTAGATACCTATCAATTGTGTGTGTAGTAACGCTAAGGAAGCCCAGAGGTGGGTACTGTGGAGATGAGAGAGATAGCCATGTAAGGGGCATGGAGTAATAAGCATAGTAATATAGCGGTGCCTGTGGCAGAGACAGGGGCTAATAGGGTAAGATACCTGCTAAGTGGAGAGGCTAAGCAGCGCTCCTGCGCCCTGCTGCTGGTATGTAGTGTGGCCGGCGCTGTAATGTTTTAAGAGCGCTAGACCGGAAGTAGGACCTGCCGCACCGGAAGTGATGCGGGCGGTCCGGGAGCGCAACAGCGCATGCGCCGCCGGCGATTCAGTGTGTGCCCGGTAACTTAGCAACCCAGGCGCCGTGTCTGTCAATGGCTAGTCTGTGCGGGCTGTAAGGAGAAGCGGTGTAAGATGCTGCATACACTATAGAGCTGCCGAGATGGTCAGGGGGACCGTACAAAAAGCAACATAGGTACCAGGGACTCTGGAAAATGCCGGTCGGCACTAAAAAAATAGATGAAAACCCAAGGTGGTATACTAAAAATAAACAATAAATGACAGAGTATGTCTATGGCTTAAGGCAGATAGATGTATCTGTGTGGGCAGCGGGACGTAGAGGCGTATGATACTGAGGAGTCGCCAAAGTTGCCAAAAATAGAGAGCGGGGTCATATGTATATATGGTAATTTGAAGTGAATATCGGAACATGCTGGATGGTGTAAAGACTGGGCATAGGTTATAAATATGGCATAGGTGGCACTAGTGGATAAAAACGGAGGATCTAGGGAGGTACTAACGCTGTAGATAATGTGTATGGTGTAGAGCTAAAGTGGGTAGTATATTACTAAAGGGACTCACCGGGTGCCTCAATGGATCTGTAAGGGAAAAGGGACATGTTAGTGAATTCCAGTACTTAGATCAGCCAATCTATTTCCCTATTCAAGCCCCTAGGTGCCAGGGTGTCTAGTGTGTATATCCAATAGGTTTCCCTAGATTTCAATAGTTTGATGTGATTACCGCCCCGTCTGGGACGGGGTACATGTTCTAGGACCTGAAATTTAAGTTGGGCCACTGTGTGTCTAGCTTTCATAAAATGATCCGGTAGGGGAAGCCAGATTTTATTACACCTGATGGTAGATTTGTGGCTTGCAATTCTATCTCGTATGTGTTGCGTGGTTTCGCCTACGTAAAGTAGTCCGCATGGACACTTGATGACGTAGACTACAAAATTTGTGTCACACGTGAAAAAACCACGGATAGGGTAAGATTTACCAGTCCTTGGGTGTGTCACATTGTCCGATTTTATCACGTTAGAACAGGCGGCACAGTTCAAGCATGGGAAGGTCCCACTGCGGCGTGAGCTTAGTAATTGCTGTGTAGGCACACGGTGCGTGCTACCCATATCCGCCTTGACAATTTGGTCACGGATATTGGGAGGTCTCCTTGTGCTCATAAGTGCGGGTACCCTGAAGGATGGGATTTCTGGATGAGCTTTACCCAGGAGGGGCCAGTGTTTTTTTATTACTGAATACACTTTGGTCATGAACGGATGGTGAGTGTGTACGAACGGTATCCTCTCCTGGGGTTGACGTGGTGTGGGACCCGTTGGTGGATTAGAAGCTCTATCAAGTTCTTGTGTTAAGAGGGTCGAGGGGTAGCTCCTGTCGCTGAACTTCTGTGCCATGGCTGTGAGTCGGATTTGTCGCGTCTCAGGGTCCGTGACAATGCGGGAAACTCTTTTGAATTGAGACCTAGGTAGACTGTTTTTGGTGGTGATTGGATGGCAGCTGGAGTAGAGTAACAAACTATTGCAATCCGTGGGTTTTGTGTAGAGGTCCGTTTTTAGGAATCCATTGGTATCTTTTAGCACCAAGGTGTCTAGGAAAGCTATTTGTGCTTCATGGGTATGAATGGTAAACTTAAGCTCTTGGAAAGTAGAATTAAGAGTAGAATAAAATGTCTCAAGGGTACTGAGTGTCCCTGTCCAAATCAGGAAGATGTCATCTATGTACCTGCAGTAATCTAGGACATGCTGAGAAAAAAGCTCATGGGAGTAGACGTAATGTGATTCGAAGTGATCCATGTACGCATTGGCGTAAGCCGGGGCCACATTCGAGCCCATGGCGGTCCCGCATACTTGGGCGTAGTAGGTGTCCTCATAAAGGAAGTAATTTTCAAATAGAACCATATGTAAGAGTTCAAGACAGAAGGATATGGCATTCCGAGACATGTCAGTTTGTTCAAGGAGTTCCCTGGTAGCACGTATGCCCTTCTCGTGGGTTATGGAGGTGTATAAACTGTTAACGTCCATGGTGACGAGGATACTCTGGGAGGGTACTTGGTGTATCTGTTTGATTTTCTCAAGAAATTGATTGGTATCCAGTATAAAGAACCTGGTATTTTTTGTCAGCAGTGTGAGAATTTTTTCGAGAAATATTGAAAGTGGTGATAGAACCGAATCTGTGGAGGCCACGATTGGTCTTCCTGGGGGGTTTTGGAGGGATTTGTGAATTTTCGGTAGGACGTAGAAAACTGGGATGATGGGGTGGGGGTTCTGTAGGAAAGTGGCTGTTTTACTATCGATTGTACCATTGTCGAGGTATATCTGAATAAGTTCCCTGATTTTTCTGGTGATAACTGTGGTGGGGTCTCTCGGTATGGCTTTGTAAGTTTTAGTGTCCGCTAGTTGTCTCAGTATCTCACCCCGGTATTGTGACCGGTCCATGACGACTAGGGCACCCCCCTTGTCAGCGGGTTTTATGGTAATGGTGTTGTTAGACCGTATGGAGGAGAGTGCCTGTTTCTCTTCCAGTGTCATGTTGGTGTGTGTGGGAAAAAAACCTAATCTATGTTCATGTGATAAGGATTTAATGTCACGGTCCACTAGAGAGATAAATGTTTCGATAGCATGGTGAGAATGCGGAGGGGAGAAGGTGCTGATATTACGAAGTCCCAGAGAAGAGATAGAAAGTGCCGGGATGATTTCAGTGGATCCGGAAGGCCTCCCAACAGGGACTGACGTTGGCAAGTTGCCAAAATGAGTCTTAAGTCTAATGGATCTGTAGAAACGATGCAAGTCTTTCTCAAGTTGGAATGGATCCCAGTGAGGTGTTGGACAGAAAGATAAACCTTTCTGTAAGACGGTCAGTTCCGCTGGTGACAGGGAGTAGCTGGAGATGTTAACCACTTGATTGGTTGGCTTACCTGGCTTCGGGTCACCATCCTTTCGCCGCGATCTTCGGGTTGGTCTGTTTGATGTCGTCCTCCCCTGCGGCCTGTGGCTAAAAAAGGTTGTCTGTTGGAACCAGTGGAGGAGTCGCTGCCGGAGCTGTAGGATCCTGGTCTTCTGGAGTAGTTGCGACGTCGCCAGTTTGTAGTGTTGGACAAGTCGCTCCATCGATACACCTTGTCGTTGGCGTGGTCCTCGTTGTCTCTCTGGAACTTGAGTCTCTTGCGTTCCTGTAGGTTCCTCTCGAACTCTTTGATGGCTTTGTCCGTTTTAGTTTTGAGTGCCGTCCAGTCGGTAGATGAAAGGGTGGTCGTCAGCTGGGTCTCGATGGCCTGGATGCTTTTTTGAACGTCAATAATTTCCTTCTGGAGGTATTCTATTGTGAGGACGATAATGTCTAACGAGCATTTATTAAGGATCTGTCTGTACCTTTCGCAAAATTCTGGATTGTCTGCGAAGAGTGTGGGTCGCAGATTACACCTCAATCCTCTGGGAATTTTGCTCTGGCGAAAGTATTCAGCCAGGGTAGTGCAGTGTAAATCGTATGAGACTAGCTTCCGCTTAGTCTTCTCATAATCCCTGGTTCTTAAGTCGGTTGCGGGTGTTTTGAGAAATTCAGTGGAACCAGTCACTGATGACACAATATTAGCGCTTGTGGCTGTATCATAGGCAAAAGTGGTAGTGGACATTAGGGCGACCCGGTGCAGCGGCCAAGACTATGTTAAGGTATGTAAAGAAAATTGGCGCGCACTCAGGATAATGGGGGAGCGAGGTACTGGTGTAGTGGGCTCTGTAAGCCCCACGTGTACAAAGGATATAGTACACCGCACACTCTATGTGATATTTGCAAAGTAGTGGAGAATTTATTTACAAGTGAAACTGTGTTACATGGAAAAGCGACCAGAGGTAATTATAATGACGTTTCGGCCCTACCAGGGCCTTAATCATTCAATCGCTATGGAAAAAAAGAAAAGAAAAAAACAAAAATAAACATACAGTATATACAATAAATCATATGACTCAACAAAATAAAGAGTTCCCAACCTGGAAGAAATAAAACAAGGGAATGGGTAAAATAAAATAAAACGGGGAAAGATCATAATAATAGTGACTTAGTATGATACATATGTAGAACGACACCATGTAAGATCCCAGATGGGGATCTAGTCAAAAGCGAGGCTGCAGGGTAAGGCTAAGATATCAGAAGCCAGTTCACATGACAATCAATATGAAAATTCAATGTACAATTGCATTACCTTAGATGTGCACAGAGAAGAGGAGAGGAGAAGGTCCTTGTAGATAAAGGCATACACTGCAGTAAAGATATTGCAGACACGTGAGGTTAAGGAAGTACATAGATGGTGGGATTTGGTAATGGTATGAGATGTACCTTAGATACCTATCAATTGTGCGTGTAGTAACGCTAAGGAAGCCCAGAGGTGGGTACTGTGGAGATGAGAGAGATAGCCATGTAAGGGGCATGGAGTGATAAGCATAGTAATATAGCGGTGCCTGTGGCAGAGACAGGGGCTAATAGGGTAAGATACCTGCTAAGTGGAGAGGCTAAGCGGCGCTCCCGCGCCCTGCTGCTGGTATGTAGTGTGGCCGGCGCTGTAATGTTTTAAGAGCGCTAGACCGGAAGTAGGACCTGCCGCACCGGACGTGATGCGGGCGGTCCGGGAGCGCAATAGCGCATGCGCCGCCGGCGATTCAGTGTGTGCCCGGTAACTTAGCAACCCAGGCGCCGTGTCTGTCAATGGCTAGTCTGTGCGGGCTGTAAGGAGAAGCGGTGTAAGATGCTGCATACACTATAGAGCTGCCGAGATGGTCAGGGGGACCGTACAAAAAGCAACATAGGTACCAGGGACTCTGGAAAATGCCGGTCGGCACTAAAAAAATAGATGAAAACCCAAGGTGGTATACTAAAAATAAACAATAAATGACAGAGTATGTCTATGGCTTAAGGCAGATAGATGTATCTGTGTGGGCAGCGGGACGTAGAGGCGTATGATACTGAGGAGTCGCCAAAGTTGCCAAAAATAGAGAGCGGGGTCATATGTATATATGGTAATTTGAAGTGAATATCGGAACATGCTGGATGGTGTAAAGACTGGGCATAGGTTATAAATATGGCATAGGTGGCACTAGTGGATAAAAACGGAGGATCTAGGGAGGTACTAACGCTGTAGATAATGTGTATGGTGTAGAGCTAAAGTGGGTAGTATATTACTAAAGGGACTCACCGGGTGCCTCAATGGATCTGTAAGGGAAAAGGGACATGTTAGTGAATTCCAGTACTTAGATCAGCCAATCTATTTCCCTATTCAAGCCCCTAGGTGCCAGGGTGTCTAGTGTGTATATCCAATAGGTTTCCCTAGATTTCAATAGTTTGATGTGATTACCGCCCCGTCTGGGACGGGGTACATGTTCTAGGACCTGAAATTTAAGTTGGGCCACTGTGTGTCTAGCTTTCATAAAATGATCCGGTAGGGGAAGCCAGATTTTATTACACCTGATGGTAGATTTGTGGCTTGCAATTCTATCTCGTATGTGTTGCGTGGTTTCGCCTACGTAAAGTAGTCCGCATGGACACTTGATGACGTAGACTACAAAATTTGTGTCACACGTGAAAAAACCACGGATAGGGTAAGATTTACCAGTCCTTGGGTGTGTCACATTGTCCGATTTTATCACGTTAGAACAGGCGGCACAGTTCAAGCATGGGAAGGTCCCACTGCGGCGTGAGCTTAGGAATTGCTGTGTAGGCACACGGTGCGTGCTACCCATATCCGCCTTGACAATTTGGTCACGGATATTGGGAGGTCTCCTTGTGCTCATAAGTGCGGGTACCCTGAAGGATGGGATTTCTGGATGAGCTTTACCCAGGAGGGGCCAGTGTTTTTTTATTACTGAATACACTTTGGTCATGAACGGATGGTGAGTGTGCACGAACGGTATCCTCTCCTGGGGTTGACGTGGTGTGGGACCCGTTGGTGGATTAGAAGCTCTATCAAGTTCTTGTGTTAAGAGGGTCGAGGGGTAGCTCCTGTCGCTGAACTTCTGTGCCATGGCTGTGAGTCGGATTTGTCGCGTCTCAGGGTCCGTGACAATGCGGGAAACTCTTTTGAATTGAGACCTAGGTAGACTGTTTTTGGTGGTGATTGGATGGCAGCTGGAGTAGAGTAACAAACTATTGCAATCCGTGGGTTTTGTGTAGAGGTCCGTTTTTAGGAATCCATTGGTATCTTTTAGCACCAAGGTGTCTAGGAAAGCTATTTGTGCTTCATGGGTATGAATGGTAAACTTAAGCTCTTGGAAAGTAGAATTAAGAGTAGAATAAAATGTCTCAAGGGTACTGAGTGTCCCTGTCCAAATCAGGAAGATGTCATCTATGTACCTGCAGTAATCTAGGACATGCTGAGAAAAAAGCTCATGGGAGTAGACGTAATGTGATTCGAAGTGATCCATGTACGCATTGGCGTAAGCCGGGGCCACATTCGAGCCCATGGCGGTCCCGCATACTTGGGCGTAGTAGGTGTCCTCATAAAGGAAGTAATTTTCAAATAGAACCATATGTAAGAGTTCAAGACAGAAGGATATGGCATTCCGAGACATGTCAGTTTGTTCAAGGAGTTCCCTGGTAGCACGTATGCCCATCTCGTGGGTTATGGAGGTGTATAAACTGTTAACGTCCATGGTGACGAGGATACTCTGGGAGGGTACTTGGTGTATCTGTTTGATTTTCTCAAGAAATTGATTGGTGTCCAATATAAAGGACCTGGTATTTTTTGTCAGCGGTGTGAGAATTTTTTCGAGAAATATTGAAAGTGGTGATAGAACCGAATCTGTGGAGGCCACGATTGGTCTTCCTGGGGGGTTTTGGAGGGATTTGTGAATTTTCGGTAGGACGTAGAAAACTGGGATGATGGGGTGGGGGTTCTGTAGGAAAGTGGCTGTTTTACTATCGATTGTACCATTGTCGAGGTTTATCTGAATAAGTTCCCTGATTTTTCTGGTGATAACTGTGGTGGGGTCTCTCGGTATGGCTTTGTAAGTTTTAGTGTCCGCTAGTTGTCTCAGTATCTCACCCCGGTATTGTGACCGGTCCATGACGACTAGGGCACCCCCCTTGGCACCACCCTTTCATCTACCGACTGGACGGCACTCAAAACTAAAACGGACAAAGCCATCAAAGAGTTCGAGAGGAACCTACAGGAACGTAAGAGACTCAAGTTCCAGAGAGACAACGAGGACTACGCCAACGACAAGGTGTATCGATGGAGCGACTTGTCCAACACTACAAACTGGCGACGTCGCAACTACTCCAGAAGACCAGGATCCTACAGGTCCGGCAGCGACTCCTCCACTGGTTCCAACAGACAACCTTTTTTAGCCACAGGCCGCAGGGGAGGACGACATCAAACAGACCAACCCGAAGATCGCGGCGAAAGGATGGTGACCCGAAGCCAGGTAAGCCAACCAATCAAGTGGTTAACATCTCCAGCTACTCCCTGTCACCAGCGGAACTGACCGTCTTACAGAAAGGTTTATCTTTCTGTCCAACACCTCACTGGGATCCATTCCAACTTGAGAAAGACTTGCATCGTTTCTACAGATCCATTAGACTTAAGACTCATTTTGGCAACTTGCCAACGTCAGTCCCTGTTGGGAGGCCTTCCGGATCCACTGAAATCATCCCGGCACTTTCTATCTCTTCTCTGGGACTTCGTAATATCAGCACCTTCTCCCCTCCGCATTCTCACCATGCTATCGAAACATTTATCTCTCTAGTGGACCGTGACATTAAATCCTTATCACATGAACATAGATTAGGTTTTTTTCCCACACACACCAACATGACACTGGAAGAGAAACAGGCACTCTCCTCCATACGGTCTAACAACACCATTACCATAAAACCCGCTGACAAGGGGGGTGCCCTAGTCGTCATGGACCGGTCACAATACCGGGGTGAGATACTGAGACAACTAGCGGACACTAAAACTTACAAAGCCATACCGAGAGACCCCACCACAGTTATCACCAGAAAAATCAGGGAACTTATTCAGATATACCTCGACAATGGTACAATCGATAGTAAAACAGCCACTTTCCTACAGAACCCCCACCCCATCATCCCAGTTTTCTACGTCCTACCGAAAATTCACAAATCCCTCCAAAACCCCCCAGGAAGACCAATCGTGGCCTCCACAGATTCGGTTCTATCACCACTTTCAATATTTCTCGAAAAAATTCTCACACCGCTGACAAAAAATACCAGGTCCTTTATATTGGACACCAATCAATTTCTTGAGAAAATCAAACAGATACACCAAGTACCCTCCCAGAGTATCCTCGTCACCATGGACGTTAACAGTTTATACACCTCCATAACCCACGAGAAGGGCATACGTGCTACCAGGGAACTCCTTGAACAAACTGACATGTCTCGGAATGCCATATCCTTCTGTCTTGAACTCTTACATATGGTTCTATTTGAAAATTACTTCCTTTATGAGGACACCTACTACGCCCAAGTATGCGGGACCGCCATGGGCTCGAATGTGGCCCCGGCTTACGCCAATGCGTACATGGATCACTTCGAATCACATTACGTCTACTCCCATGAGCTTTTTTCTCAGCATGCCCTAGATTACTGCAGGTACATAGATGACATCTTCCTGATTTGGACAGGGACACTCAGTACCCTTGAGACATTTTATTCTACTCTTAATTCTACTTTCCAAGAGCTTAAGTTTACCATTCATACCCATGAAGCACAAATAGCTTTCCTAGACACCTTGGTGCTAAAAGATACCAATGGATTCCTAAAAACGGACCTCTACACAAAACCCACGGATTGCAATAGTTTGTTACTCTACTCCAGCTGCCATCCAATCACCACCAAAAACAGTCTACCTAGGTCTCAATTCAAAAGAGTTTCCCGCATTGTCACGGACCCTGAGATGCGACAAATCCGACTCACAGCCATGGCACAGAAGTTCAGCGACAGGAGCTACCCCTCGACCCTCTTAACACAAGAACTTGATAGAGCTTCTAATCCACCAACGGGTCCCACACCACGTCAACCCCAGGAGAGGATACCGTTCGTACACACTCACCATCCGTTCATGACCAAAGTGTATTCAGTAATAAAAAAACACTGGCCCCTCCTGGGTAAAGCTCATCCAGAAATCCCATCCTTCAGGGTACCCGCACTTATGAGCACAAGGAGACCTCCCAATATCCGTGACCAAATTGTCAAGGCGAATATGGGTAGCACGCACCGTGTGCCTACACAGCAATTCCTAAGCTCACGCCGCAGTGGGACCTTCCCATGCTTGAACTGTGCCGCCTGTTCTAACGTGATAAAATCGGACAATGTGACACACCCAAGGACTGGTAAGTCTTACCCTATCCGTGGTTTTTTCACGTGTGACACAAATTTTGTAGTCTACGTCATCAAGTGTCCATGCGGACTACTTTACGTAGGCGAAACCACGCAACACATACGAGATAGAATTGCAAGCCACAAATCTACCATCAGGTGTAATAAAATCTGGCTTCCCCTACCGGATCATTTTATGAAAGCTAGACACACAGTGGCCCAACTTAAATTTCAGGTGCTAGAACATGTACCCCGTCCCAGACGGGGCGGTAATCACATCAAACTATTGAAATCTAGGGAAACCTATTGGATATACACACTAGACACCCTGGCACCTAGGAGCTTGAATAGGGAAATAGATTGGCTGATCTAAGTACTGGAATTCACTAACATGTCCCTTTTCCCTTACAGATCCATTGAGGCACCCGGTGAGTCCCTTTAGTAATATACTACCCACTTTAGCTCTTCACCATACACATTATCTACAGCGTTAGTACCTCCCTAGATCCTCCGTTTTTATCCACTAGTGCCACCTATGCCATATTTATAACCTATGCCCAGTCTTTACACCATCCAGCATGTTCCGATATTCACTTCAAATTACCATATATACATATGACCCCGCTCTCTATTTTTGGCAACTTTGGCGACTCCTCAGTATCATACGCCTCTATGTCCCGCTGCCCACACAGATACATCTATCTGCCTTAAGCCATAGACATACTCTGTCATTTATTGTTTATTTTTAGTATACCACCTTGGGTTTTCATCTATTTTTTTAGTGCCGACCGGCATTTTCCAGAGTCCCTGGTACCTATGTTGCTTTTTGTACGGTCCCCCTGACCATCTCGGCAGCTCTATAGTGTATGCAGCATCTTACACCGCTTCTCCTTACAGCCCGCACAGACTAGCCATTGACAGACACGGCGCCTGGGTTGCTAAGTTACCGGGCACACACTGAATCGCCGGCGGCGCATGCGCTGTTGCGCTCCCGGACCGCCCGCATCACTTCCGGTGCGGCAGGTCCTACTTCCGGTCTAGCGCTCTTAAAACATTACAGCGCCGGCCACACTACATACCAGCAGCAGGGCGCGGGAGCGCCGCTTAGCCTCTCCACTTAGCAGGTATCTTACCCTATTAGCCCCTGTCTCTGCCACAGGCACCGCTATATTACTATGCTTATTACTCCATGCCCCTTACATGGCTATCTCTCTCATCTCCACAGTACCCACCTCTGGGCTTCCTTAGCGTTACTACACGCACAATTGATAGGTATCTAAGGTACATCTCATACCATTACCAAATCCCACCATCTATGTACTTCCTTAACCTCACGTGTCTGCAATATCTTTACTGCAGTGTATGCCTTTATCTACAAGGACCTTCTCCTCTCCTCTTCTCTGTGCACATCTAAGGTAATGCAATTGTACATTGAATTTTCATATTGATTGTCATGTGAACTGGCTTCTGATATCTTAGCCTTACCCTGCAGCCTCGCTTTTGACTAGGTCCCCATCTGGGATCTTACATGGTGTCGTTCTACATATGTATCATACTAAGTCACTATTATTATGATCTTTCCCCGTTTTATTTTATTTTACACATTCCCTTGTTTTATTTCTTCCAGGTTGGGAACTCTTTATTTTGTTGAGTCATATGATTTATTGTATATACTGTATGTTTATTTTTGTTTTTTTCTTTTATTTTTTTCCATAGCGATTGTATGATTAAGGCCCTGGTAGGGCCGAAACGTCATTATAATTACCTCTGGTCGCTTTTCCATGTAACACAGTTTCACTTGTAAATAAATTCTCCACTACTTTGCAAATATCACATAGAGTGTGCGGTGTACTATATCCTTTGTACACGTGGGGCTTACAGAGCCCACTACACCAGCACCTCGCTCCCCCATTATCCTGAGTGCGCGCCAATTTTCTTTACATACCCCTGCAGGCATACACATGGCCCCCCAGTCACTACATGCCCCCCGGCTGGCACACACATGGCCCCCCCGTCACTACATGCCCCCCTGCAGGCACAGACATGGCCCCCCCAGTCACTACATGCCCCCCTGCAGGCACACACATGTCCCCCCCAGTCACTACATGCCCCCTGCAGTCACACACATGGCCCCCCAATCGCTACATGCCCCCCTGCAGGCACACACATGCCCCCCCAGTCACTGCATGCCCCCTTGCAGGCACATGGCCCCCCAGTCACTACATGCCCCCCTGCAGGCACAGACATGGCCCCCCCAGTCACTACATGCCACCTGCAGGCACACACATGCCCCCCGTTCACTACATGCCCCCCTGTTGGCACACACATGGCCCTCACAGTCACTACATGCCCCCATACAGGCACACACATGGCCCCCCAGTCATTTCATGCCCCCCTACAGGCACACACATGGCCCCCCAGTCACTACATGCCCCCCTGCAGGCACACACATGGCCCCCCCAGTCACTACCTGCCCCTGCAGTAACACACATGCCCCCGTCACTACATGCCCGCCTGCAGTCACACACATGGCCGCCTAATCACTACATGCCCCCCTGCAGGCACAGACATGGCCCCCCCAGTCACTACATGCCCCTCTGCAGCACACACATGGCACCCCCAGTCACTACATGTCCCCCTGCAGTCACACAAATGGCCCCCCCAGTCACTACCTGCCCCCTGCAGTCACACACATGGCCCCCAGTCACTACATGCCCCCCTGCAGGCACATGGCCCCCCAGTCACTACATGCCCCCCTGCAGGCACACACATGGCCCCCGCAGTCACTACATGCCCCCCTGCAGTCACACACACATGGCCCCCCCCAGTCTCTACATGCCCCCCTGCAGGCATACACATGGCCCCCCAGTCACTACATGCCCCCCGGCTGGCACACACATGGCCCCCAGTCACTACATGCCTCCTGCAGTCACACACATGGCCCCCCCGTCACTACATGCCCCCCTGCAGGCACAGACATGGCCCCCCCAGTCACTACCTGCCCCCTGCAGTCACACAAATGGCCCCCCCAGTCACTACCTGCCCCCTGCAGTCACACACATGGCCCCCCGTCACTACATGACCCCCTGCAGTCACACACATGGCCCCCAGTCACTACATGCCCCCCTGCAGGCACATAGCCCCCCAGTCACTACATGCCCCCCCTGCAGGCACACACATGGCCCCCGCAGTCACTACATGCCCCCTGCAGTCACACACACACATGGCCCCCCCAGTCTCTACATGGCCCCCCAGTCACTACATGCCCCCCGGCTGGCACACACATGGCCCCCCCAGTCACTACATGCCTCCTGCAGTCACACACATGGCCCCCCCATCACTACATGCCCCCCTGCAGGCACAGACATGGCCCCCCCAGTCACTACATGCCCCCCTGCAGGCACACACATGTCCCCCCCAGTCACTACATGTCCCCTGCAGTCACACACATGGCCCCCCAATCGCTACATGCCCCCCTGCAGGCACACACATGCCCCCCCAGTCACTGCATGCCCCCTTGCAGGCACATGGCCCCCCAGTCACTACATGCCCCCCTGCAGGCACAGACATGGCCCCCCCAGTCACTACATACCACCTGCAGGCACACACATGCCCCCCGTTCACTACATGCCCCCCTGTTGGCACACACATGGCCCTCACAGTCACTACATGCCCCCCTACAGGCACAGACATGGCCCCCCTAGTCACTACATGCCCCCCTTCTGGCACACATGTGGCCCCCCAGTCACTACATGCCCCCCTGCAGGCACAGACATGGCCCCCCCAGTCACTACATGCCACCTGTAGGCACACACATGCCCCCCGTTCACTACATGCCCCCCTGTTGGCACACACATGGCCCTCACAGTCACTACATGACCCCCTGCAGGCACACACATGGTCCTCCCAGTCACTACATGCCCCCCTGCAGGCAGATACATAGCCCTCCCAGTCACTACATGCTTCTCTACTGGCACACACATGGCCCCCGCAGTCACTACATGCCCCCCTGCAGGCACCCACATGGCCCCCCAGTCACTACATGCCCCCCCTGCAGGCACAGACATGCCCCCCCAAGTCACTACATGCCCCTCTGCAGGCACACATGGCCCCCCCCAGTCACTACATGTCCCCCCTGCAGGCACACACATGACCCCCCCAGTCACTACATGCCCCCCTACAGGCACACACATGACCCCCCCAGTCACTACATGCCCCCCTACAGGCACAGACATGGCCCCCCTAGTCACTACATGCCCCCCCTGCAGGCACACACATGGCCCCCGCAGTCACTACATGCCCCCCTGCAGTCACACACACATGGCCCCCCCAGTCTCTACATGTCCCCCTGCAGGCATACACATGGCCCCCCAGTCACGACATGCCCCCCGGCTGGCACACACATGGCCCCCCCAGTCACTACATGCCTCCTGCAGTCACACACATGCCCCCCCGTCACTACATGCCCCCCTGCAGGCACAGACATGGCCCCCCCAGTCACTACATGCCCCCCTGCAGGCACACACATGTCCCCCCAGTCACTACATGCCCCCTGCAGTCACACACATGGCCCACTAATCACTACATGCCCCCTGCAGGCACACACATGTCCCCCCAGTCACTACATGCCCCCTGCAGGCACACACATGGCCCCCCAGTCACTACATGTCCCCCTGCAGTCACACACATGGCCCACTAATCACTACATGCCCCCTGCAGGCACACACATGTCCCCCCAGTCACTACATGCCCCCTGCAGGCACACACATGCCCCCCCAGTCACTGCATGCCCCCTTGCAGGCACATGGCCCCCAGTCACTACATGCCCCCCTGCAGGCACAGACATGGCCCCCCCAGTCACTACATGCCACCTGCAGGCATACACATGCCCCCCGTTCACTACATGCCCCCCTGTTGGCACACACATGGCCCTCACAGTCACTACATGCCCCCCTACAGGCACAGACATGGCCCCCCTAGTCACTACATGCCCCCCTTCTGGCACACATATGGCCCCCCAGTCACTACATGCCCCCCTGCAGGCACACACATGGCCCCCCCAGTCACTACACGCCCCGCTGCAGGCACAGACATCGCCCCCCTGTCACTACATGTCCCCTGCAGGCACACACATGCCCCCCGTTTTTTACATGCCCCCCTGCTGGCACACATATAGCCCCCCCAGTCACTACATGCCCCCCTGCTGGAAGACACATGATAAAATAACAAACACTTAACTCACCTTCTGATGATGGCTCCCTCCCTGCTCCCAGCTCCTCGGTTGCACTTCCTGTTTCCAGGCATCAGATCATGTGACCTGGGCACACAGTGATGACATCACTGTGCTGTGTCGATCACATGAACAGATGTCGGCACAGACACAGGAAGAGCCATCATCAGATGGTGAGTTATGTGTTTGTTATTTTATCATGTGAATGCCTGCAGGGGGGCATGTAGTGACTGGGGGGGCTATGTGTGTGCCTGCAGGGGGCATGTACTGACTGGGGGGCTATGTGTGTGCCTGCAAGGGGGCATATTCATGATGGGAGGAGGGGGAGTGCAGGCACATGTAATAAGCACTGCTCCCCTGTCAACCAACTCGGTGCAGCTTCAGCACCAATGTGATGGACAGCGAGGGCAGTGACTATTACATGAGGCTAATGAGCGGGAGCACAGGACCTCCTGCTGTCTCTGCAGCCTGCAGCCAGCCCACTCCAGCCTCCTAACACCACTCCAGATCTTCCCCCCTCCACTACAGCACAGCACACAGATTCAGATTATAAGACGCACCCCCCCCTTTCCCCCAAAATTTGGGGGAACAAAAGTGCGTCTTATAATCCAAAAAATACAGTTTATGAGGGAAAAGTACAGAGATCTTATAAACTTTGTGCATCTAGGAATGCAAGAGGGCATCATCTACACTGATTGTTTACTAAGAGCAGAGTGGCGTTTGGTGTTAGGGCTAGCGGAACGCACCAAATAATAAGACAGATAGAGTATGGTGCGTTCGCAGCCCGGGGTCCACCGTGCAGAGATGGAACCTGCTGCCAAGTAATGACGGACTATATGGCGGTACTCATAAGTATACACACGTGGGTTAAACTTCACCCAGCGTGAAGGAAGCGATCCTGTTGCGTCACAGGATTGCGGTACCGCACATAGAAGGCGAGCAAGTAGTTAGCGAACTCAACCCCAACTAGGATTGAAGTCCGATTAGACCCTTGCTGGCACAACACCGCAACTGGGTGTGTAAGGAAGCTCAATAACAATATTAGGGCACAAGAGTGCATGCGGTGCCGCACTGACGAACGCCACTAACCACCCAGGCTTGGGTAAGGAAAGCAAAGAGGAAATGCACGGCGCCGTACTGGCGGTCACAGCAACTGGACGCTGTAATGTGTGATTAGTGCTGTAGGCTAAGTCGGGCGCTAGATAGCAACCATACACCTTCCGCGAACAGACATTCAATAGGGAAGGGGTATCCAAGGACGACTTGCACTCACAACAAACACACGTAAGCAAATGTACACTAGCGCATGGCCGTGCGTTCATGCGCAGTTTATATAGTTGCAGAACAGGAAGTGGCCACAGAAACTTTGCCCTTCCAAGACCTGCCAAGAGGACCAATGGAATGTGCTGCAGGGCCTGAGCACATGACCCTCGATCTCCAACGGGAGATCTTGCCCTGGGCATGCTCAGTGTGTGCAGACAAGGACTTAGTCCCAGAGAAGTCCGCTCGCTGCTGACCAGCACTGGCTTTAATGGCAGAAGCTGAAGAAGCAGCAGTAACTCTCTGTACAGAGTGAGACTGAGCAAGACGCTGGGACCGACGTCCCTGCTGAGCAGACTCCACTGCGGCTGGATAAGAATGGGAGACTGCAGTGGAGATGGCTCGAGATTCCCCCTGTGCAGAAGCGGGAACTCGAGACCTAACATTACCCCCCCTCCTAGGGCCCCCCCCTCCTTGGGCCTCGCTACGCTCGAAGGCAGCAATGAGCTGTGGGGCCTGAATGTTTTCAGCAGGCTCCCATGACCTGTCCTCTGGGCCATAACCCTTCCAATCCACCAGATAGAACTTTTTGCCGCGTACCACCTTGCACCCCAAAATAGCGTTCACCTCGTAATCGTCCGTAGACGAACCCGATGTCCCGGCAGATGACTCGGAAAACCGGGACATGTATACGGGTTTCAGGAGGGACACATGAAAGGTGTCGGTGATACCGAAGCGTGGAGGAAGAGCCAAACGGTAGACCACAGGATTAACCTGTTCGAGAACCTTGAAGGGACCCAAGTAGCGAGGAGCAAACTTAGTGGACTCAACTCGCAGCCTGATGTTACGGGCGGAGAGCCACACCAAGTCGCCAGGAGCAAAGGTCAGAGCGGGGCGCCGATGAACATCGGTGGAGGACCTCATTCTCTCCTTGGAGGCCCGAATGGCATCCTGCGTGCGGTCCCAAATGTCCCGTGCCTCCACAGCCCAGTCTGCCACCCTGGAGTCAGCAGAAGACACGGGCATGGGCACAGGAACACGCGGATGCTGGCCGTAATTTAGGAGGAATGGAGTCTGACCGGTGGAGTCGGCTACGGCATTGTTAAGTGCAAACTCTGCCCACGGTAGCAAGGATGCCCAGTCATCCTGCCTGGCAGAAACAAAATGTTGTAAATATGTGACCAAGGTCTGGTTGGCCCTCTCTACCAACCCATTCGTCTCGGGATGATATGCCGAAGAGAGATTCAACTCAATACTGAGTAGACGACAAAGCTCTCTCCAGAATCGAGATGCAAACTGGGGACCCCGGTCACTAACAATTTAGTCTGGCATACCGTGTAGGCGAAAGATATGCTTGACGAACAAGACAGCTAACGCCCGTGCAGAAGGTAGCCGTGGAAGAGGCACCAAGTGCACCATTTTGGAAAAATGGTCGGTGATCACCCAGATAATGGTGCAGTTACGAGACTTGGGTAAGCCCACCACAAAGTCCATCCCGACCATCTCCCAGGGCCTGTCCGCCACCGGCAGAGGATAAAGCAAACCAGCTGGCCGTTGCCGAGGAGTCTTGTTCTTGGCGCAAGAGACACACGCCCGAACATACTCTGCGACATCACGAGCCATATGCGGCCACCAGTATGTCCTCGCCAGTAACTCAGATGTCCTTTTGGTACCAAAATGTCCACCCACCCTGGACGAGTGTGCCCAAGAGAGAACCTCCGGTCGCAAACTGGATGGTACAAAAGTCTTGCCCGGAGGCACAGACTCTAGCGAAACCGGGGCTACAGTTCTCAAGCTCTCGGTGGGGACAACAAGCCAAGGCTCCTCCTCCTCCTCCGCAGATGACACAACGGAGCGAGAGAGAGCGTCGGCCCGAATGTTCTTCTCCCCAGAAAGAAAATGGAGGGTGAAATGAAACCGGGAGAAGAATAAGGACCATCTGGCCTGGCGAGAATTCAACCGCTGGGCTGTCTGCAGGTACACCAAATTTTTATGGTCTGTGAAGACTTGGAAGGGAAAACGTGCTCCCTCCAAGAGATGTCTCCACTCCGAGAAAGCCAACTTCATGGCTAGCAACTCCCTGTCCCCGATGGAATAATTCCTCTCTGCTGGTGAGAAGGTCTTGGAGAAAAAGAAGCAAGGATAAATGGCTTATCAACATCGGGGCGATGTAGGCTGGGAGCGCTAGCGAAGTGTGACTTTATAGAGTTAAAGGCCTTGGAGACATCCTCAGACCACAATTTGGGATTCGCCCCCTTCTTGGTGAGGGCAACCAAGGGAGCTACCAAAGTTGAGAAGTGCGGAATGAACTGGCGATAATAATTAATGAACCCCATAAAGCGCTGCACCGCTTTAAGAGAATGGGGTTCCTGCCAGTCCATCACAGCCTGTAGTTTGGCAGGATCCATAGCCAATCCCTGGGCAGAGATGATGTAGCCTAGGAAAGGTAAGGACTCCTGCTCAAACATACACTTCTCCAACTTGGCATAGAGGGAGTTTGCCCGTAGGAGGTCGAAGACTTTGTAGTAGGCTAAGTCGGGCGCTAGATAGCAACCATACACCTTCCGCGAACAGACATTCAATAGGGAAGGGGTATCCAAGGACGACTTGCACTCACAACAAACACACGTAAGCAAATGTACACTAGCGCATGGCCGTGCGTTCATGCGCAGTTTATATAGTTGCAGCACAGGAAGTGGCCACAGAAACTTTGCCCTTCCAAGACCTGCCAAGAGGACCAATGGAATGTGCTGCAAGGCCTGAGCACATGACCCTCGATCTCCAACGGGAGATCTTGCCCTGGGCATGCTCAGTGTGTGCAGACAAGGACTTAGTCCCAGAGAAGTCCGCTCGCTGCTGACCAGCACTGGCTTTAATGGCAGAAGCTGAAGAAGCAGCAGTAACTCTCTGTACAGAGTGAGACTGAGCAAGACGCTGGGACCGACGTCCCTGCTGAGCAGACTCCACTGCGGCTGGATAAGAATGGGAGACCGCAGCGGAGATGGCTCGAGATTCCCCCTGTGCAGAAGCGGGAACTCGAGACCTAACGTTTGGTTCACTACAAAAGTCCTAGGAGGACTTTGATACCTTTCTTGAAAAATATAATTTTACAGGTTATGGGAGCTAGATTTTTTAAATGTGACATCGATACAGAAACTACTACTAGCTAATACTACTTCTGGCTAACACGGTACCAAGATATATGTCTTTCCTGTATCATATTGATCCAGGGAATTTTAGCTCAGCTTCCCAAAGATGTGATAAACCTGTCATGCTGCTGCAATGCAGGTAGGTGAAGGCTTCACTAGATGGCAGTAGAGAGGAAGAAGGTCTGCACCTAATCAGAGCTGACCTGCAGTGCAGCAGTGAGGCTACCACAGGTGGCAGCAGAATAGTCAAGCAAGCCGGGTCAAATCCTAGACTGTAGCGCAGTACCAAAGGAATAAACAAACTGGCGGTCAGAGACAAGCCAGGGGGTCTGTAATGGTCAGGAGCGGATAAGCCAAAAGACAAAGAATAGAAACAGGTCAGGATACAAGCCAATTCAAAACTAGGGAGTCAGCACACTAAAGGGAAACACAGAGTCAAGAAGGGAATAGGGGAAAACAGAGACATGGGTTCAGACAGCAAATGCAGCAGGACCAATCAGAGTCAGCTACAGCAGCACTAGGCAAAAACTATAACTGACATAGCCTGCAGGAAGCAGCGGCGATAAATAGCAACCCAGACAGAGGCTGCGAAAGGTTATCTCTTTTCATGACCAGACCGGGAAAAAGGGAAAACATGACTCAAAATCTGACCTGGATCATGACAAACCACAGTTAACCCTTATCCGGCTGAATAGGTACAATTGTAACTATTCCGTTTTAAAATTGCAATAACTTTTTTTTGAAAAGACGTAGAGGGCTGAAATTTCGTGACATCTCTATATTTTTGGTCCAGAATATATTGGCCAAATTTCAATAAAATATCTCCACCCGCTTCCGAGATAAGGGGTCGAGATCTTTTTGCATCCATAACAAGCTGCATAGGTACAAATGTACCTCATATATTTTGAATGAAGATAATGCAAGGGAAAAAGCATAAATTTTTTTTAATGATAATGCTATTTAACTATTATAAACAAGTAAAAAACTGTTCATTTACATTATAAAAGAAAATGTAAGAAACTTTTTTTTATTGATTTTCTTTGCAAGTAATGCATGTTGGCTTTGCTACAGAGTGTTCATCGCAAATGGGTTTCACACAAACCACACAAGACTTTCTAGTCTTGCGTTGTTTTCGCCTCAGGTCTCTGCAGACATAGCAACTACCAACAACAGGGGAGGGTCCACGACTACCATGAGGTATTTTGGGGCCAGCTGCTGGCTGCGATGCTACCACAATGCATCGTCCAAGCACCATTTCTACTGCACCTCGAAGAAAATGGTTTCTCATTATCATTTTGTTTGTACTACGATCTTCAATTGCAATCATACACAGCTGATTTGCGAGATCTTTCAGGAACTTTCTTCGTTGATCCTTTGCCCTGAAGCTTGGATTGTGTTCTCTGTAGATGATGTAGGATGCTAACCCACTGACATCAATCATATTGTAGAAAAATGCCAAAGTCCAACGTGATGTTCGTCGTTTCACAGTGTACTCTCCCAACATTTTATCCATAACATCAACGCCACCTTTTGTTATGTTGTAGTATTTTATTATCTCTGGCTTGGCTGCTAGTGTCTCTTCAACTTCTCCCGTCATGTGCATAGATGATAGAAGCACGACTGATTTGTTCTTCTTTGGTACATATGAACAGACTGTTGCATCATGATTGTAGGCAAAATTTGTCGAGTATACAGGCCTTTCTTTGGCAGGCTGCATGTTGTTAGGTAGGAACCTTTTGTTTTTTCTCACTGTACCAACTAGTGTCATGTTCCAGGAGTTCAATACCTTAGCTAGTTCCATGGTTGTAAAGAAGTTATCGGTGGTGACATTTCTTCCAGAGCCTTTATACGAGCTCACTAGGTCCAATACTGTTCGTTCTCCAATGTTTACTTGTCGAGGACCATCAGTTGGTTTCCCAGTGTAGAGCTGACCTTGTAAAGGGTAGGCATTTGATGAGTCACAAGCCCAGAAAATCTTTATGCCATATTTAGCTGGTTTTGAAGGTATATACTGGGTAAATTTAGTATGACCTCTAAATGGAAATAATTGCTCGTCGACGGTGATACAATGATATGGCTTGTAGGCTCTCTCCAGATTACTGTTCAGCATTGTCCAGATGTCCCGTATTGGTGCAGCTTTATCTGTTTGCACACGTTCTGCACGTGTATTTTCGTTGTCAAACCTGATAAATCTGAGTATCATCTTGAAGCGGTCACGAGACATGGCTGCACGTATAAGAGGCAGAGCAGCAACATTCCACATTTCCTCCAGATTCTCTTTGTTGGCTCTGTGCACACCAGCAGCAATCAGTATGCCCAAAAATGCATGAAGTTCAGTTTCAGTAAATTGCTTGAATGTTTTTTTTGGTGGCCGTTTGGAAGAATCAGGAAAACGTTGTACCAGTTCGTTGTTGTAAGCATCACAAACTCTCTTGGCCTTTCGATTCGTTTCCCGTAATATGATGTCACACATCTCGGGAGTCATGATGGACTTGAATAGCTCTTTTGCTGTATATAGGTTGCTGATTGCTGCAGGGCCACCTCTTTGTCGTAGGACATTACGAGATTTTGTTTGTGCATTTGGCAGTGGATTACTGCACCATTGAGTTTCATCCTTAGCAGTCCAAATGTCGCCTGCACTTTGAGGCACAGAATCATCCTCAACACTTTCGTCTGATTCGTATTCATTTTCATGCTCTATGACCATTTCTTGTTCAATGTCTGAATCTTCTTCAGTAACATCCACTTGTGGTACATAGTTTTCATCATCAGATGGAACATATGGTTCATCCTCATGCTCAGAATCAGATTCTTCTAGCATTCGCATTATTTCGTCAGACGTAAATCTGTAAATATGAAAAAATGTAAAATAAATAATTTTCCGAAATACTACATTATTGGCTTTTCACAAAATTATACTAACCTGCAAACACGTTTTCTTGGATTATGGCGGAAACTAGATCCAGCATTACTATCACTCATGATGACTTGCTAGATGAATTTTGGCTTCGTATTTTGTGCTGAATATAAATAAAACATCGTAAAACAATATGTAGATACTAATTATTATCCATTTTTCGTATAAAAATTATACCTATAGTGATAAGTTTCATACAAAATATATGTAAGCCAAGTCCAGGCTGAAAGACAATTTGACTGTTCTGTCCCCACATAATGAGAATAAAGGTATAACTGGCTGTTAGATGCTGTGAGACTTTCCTACCTTCGTTTCCAAGAAATTGAAGACTTCACAAGCCTAGAAATGTGTGCTCACAGCAATGAGATGAACAGCAAAATGGCTAATGAGAGGAGGGAGGCAGGAAGACAAGTAGAAGCCACTCCCAGTTTGAATTAACTTAATTGACAGCAACATAAGTGACCAGTAACAACACTGAACAATAGATATCAGCATAACATTTGTAGCTGAATGAACTTTAGTTTCTGAAACCAAGTAAAGTCTTCCCACAGTGGAGGTATATGTGAAGGTACAATTGTACCTATGCAGCCTGTTAAGGTTGTAAAATTATGCAGCCTGACAAGGGTTAATATTGTAGCGTTTCCCTTACTTTGGGTCTTGGGGAACACTCACTTTGCACGGGAATAACGCATACAGGCATGATTTCTCACACAAATTAAGTCCGTTCCGGTTTATTAAAGCGTCATAAACCGCACCGTAAGCCAGGTTACACACTGTCTGTTACTTTAACACGTGTGGCTTTACAAAACATTCGGTAGTCATGTCTTTTCTCTTCATTACATTACATGCATCAACGGAACATATTAAACCCCGACAGTCTGTTCCAATGGCAGATACATCTCTGCCCTATATTTCAGGTTTTATCCCATACCAGGGATTACCTCAGGAGCTTTCGCTCTACACACTGACTCCTGCCAGTGTTAGAGAAGGGTTATTTGGTGTGCACTCAGCCTGTAATAAGGCGAGGTGCTGGTGTAATGGACCTGAGGCCCCGATATAATAAAGCTATCAAATTCACCGCACTCTCTATACATAAGTTTATGCAAAAAATTGTGTCAGTTTATTAGTGTGAACTGGTAGCGTAACATAATATTACAGCATATGCGATTAACAATATTTCGGCCCAACCAGAGCCTTTGTCACGTATTCGCTTGTTCCAATAAGAAAATAGTGTGCAGAGAGGGGAAAGTCCCAGCGGTGAAACATAAGCTCTTAAGCAATGCACTAAGTCCGCTCATTGAGGCTCCCTTCAGATGGTGTGGACCTGTGGTGTCTGGATATAGAGCGGCGCTCCCGCGCTTTGCTCTGTTGCAGTGTGCGCCAGGTCTGGAAGTTATGTCTCCTGGAATGCTATAATAGAAAAAGATTTCAGTTTGTTTTCTTTTTGAATTATATAGATTAGGTGACATTCAGGTACGTTCACACTAGCGTGTAAATAATCGTTCTCATCCAGAAATGTGAGATGAGTGAAATCCACATGGTATTCCATATGTCATGTGAGTGCAATGTGAGTGTGCTTTTTTTCGTGCCTAGCATCTGTATGCCATCCGTATGACATGTTTATGCAATCCGTATTGCAATGCATTTTTAAAACCATATTTTCAAAATTTCACAGCCTATTTTTAAAGGGCCTGTTTGATTAATAACCCTATAAAAGCACCCTAAAAAGGTCAGATGCTAGAAATACATTCATATTATTTGGGAGATTGCCATGTAAAATTGATCTACCTTCAGACTGCAGTTCTCCTACCTAGATATGCCCTTTATTTATTAAACTGAATATGTCCATTTTAACTGGGTGCTGTCCCATGATCCCATGAATTTACTGGAAGGTAATCAAACATCGCTGTTCCGAAGAGGCATGCAGAGTATGGCTCCATCCTTTCCTCTATCAACATGCTATACAGTAACAGGCCATTTTGCACTGGCAATTTTTTGCATGCTGCAGAATTCACATCCAGACCTTCAATCATCTATTGGAGGACCTTCAACTGGGCATGACCTTACAGAATACATGATTGAGGCAATGTATTTATGCTGAAGAGCCTCTGATGTTAACCCTGAGAGACTACAGTTGTCCTCAAAGGTTTACATATCTCGGCAGAATTTTTGCTTTCTTGGCCTTTCTTCAGAGAATATGAATGACTAGATGGTGGCCCGATTGTAACGCATCGGGTATTCTAGAATATGCATGTCCACATAGTATATTGTCCAGCCATGTAGTATATTGCGCAACCACGTAGTATATTGCCCAGCCACGTAGTATATTTCCCAACCACGCAGTATATTGCCTAGCCACGTAGTATGTTGCCCAGCAACGTAGTATATTGCCCAGCCACGTAGTATATTGCCCAGCCACGTAGTATATTGCCCAGCCACATAGTATATTGCCCAACCACATAGTATATTGCCCAGCCACATAGTATATTGCCCAGCCACATAGTATATTGCCCAGTGATGTAATATATTGCCCAGCGACGTAGTATATTGCCCAGCCACATGGTATATTGCCCAGCCACGTAGTATATTGCCCAGCCACGTAGTATATTGCCCAATCACATCGTATATTGCCCAACCACGTAGTATACAGCACAGACACGTAGTATACTGCCAAGTCACGTAGTATATTGCCCAGCCACGTAATATATTGCACAGCCACATAGTATATTGCACAGCCCGCACAGTACCATGCACGCAGAATATAACACAGGCCACGTAGTGTATAACACAGGCCACATATTGTAAAACACAGGCCACATAATGTATAACACAGGCCACGTAGTGTATAGCACAGCCCACGCACTATATTGCACAGCCCGCGTAGTACATTGCACAGCCCACGTAGTACATTGCACAGCCCGCATAGTACATTGCACAGCCCGCGCAGTACATCGCACAGCCCGCGCAGTACATTGCACAGCCCGCACAGTACATTGCACAGCCCGCGCAGTACATTGCACAGCCCGCGCAGTACATTGCACAGCCCTCACAGTATATTGCCCAGTTACGTAGTATATTGCCCAGTCACGTAGTATATTGCCCAGTCACGTAGTATATTGCCCAGTCACGTAGTATATTGCCCAGTCACATAGTATATTGCCCAGTCACGTAGTATATTGCCCAGTCACGTAGTATATTGCACAGCGACGTAGTATATTGCCCAGTCACGTAGTATATTGCCCAGTCACGTAGTATATTGCCCAGCCACGTAGTATATTGCCCAGCCACGTAGTATATTGCCCAGCCACGTACTAGTATATAATACAGCCCACGTAATATATTGCACAGCCCACGCAGTATATAGCAATGTGGGCACCATAACCCTGTTAAAAAAAAGAATTAAAATAAAAAATCTACTATATAATTGTCTAAGGGTCACTTTCGTCTCTCTGTCTGTCCTTCTGTCTGTCTGTCACGGATATTCATTGGTGGCGGCCTCTGTCTGTCATGGAAATCCAAGGCGCTGATTGGTTGCTGCAAAACAGCCATGACCAATCAGCGACGGGTACAGTCTGGCGGAAAAATGGCCGCTCCTTACTCCCCGCAGTCAGTGCCCGGCGCCCGCTCCATACTCCCCGCAGTCTGTGCCCGGCGCACGCTCCATACTCCCCGCAGTCTGTGCCCAGTGCCCGCTCCATACTTCCTGCAGTCAGTCCCTGGTGCCTGCTCCATACTCCCCACAGTCTGTTCCCGGCGCCCGCTCCATACTCCCCGCAGTCAGTGCCCGGTGCCCGCTCCATACTCCCCGCAGTCTGTGCCCGCTCCATACTCCCCTCCAGTCAGAGCTCACACAGGGTTAATGGCAGGGTTGACCACGGTGTAGCACACTCAGTTAACGCTGCTATTAACCCTGTGTGACCAACTTTTTACTATTTATGCTGCCTATGCCGCATCAATAGTAAAAAGATCTAATGTTTAAAATAATAAAAAAAATAAAAAATCATCATATACTCACCTTCCGGCGCCTTTCCTGCTCCTCGCGACGCTCCGGTGACCGCTCCATGCATTGCGGTCTCGCGACATGATGACGTGCGGTCTCGCGAGATCACTACGTCATCATCTCGCGAGACCGCAATGCACTCTTCAGCGCGTGAGGAGCGTCGGTAACCACTTCGATCCAGGGGCCAACGGAGGGTGAGTATATAACTATTTTTTTATTTTAATTCTTTTTTTTTTTAACAGGGATATGGTGCCCACATTGCTATATACTGCGTGGGCTGTGCAATATATTACGTGGGCTGTATTATATACTACTACGTGACTGGGCAATATACTACGTGACTGGGCAGTATACTACGTGACTGGGCAATATACTACGTCGGTGTGCAATATACTACGAGGCTGGGCAATATACTACGTGACTGGGCAATATACTACGTGACTGGGCAATATACTACGTGGCTGGGCAATATACTGCGCGGGCTGTGCAATGTACTGCGCGGGCTGTGCAATGTACTGCGCGGGCTGTGCAATATAGTACGCGGGCTGTGCAATATAGTACCCGGGCTGTGCAATGCACTACGCGGGCTGTGCAATGTACTACGCGGGCTGTGCAATATACTGCGTGGGCTGTGCAATATATTACGTTTGCAGTATTATATACTACTACGTGGCTGGGCAATATACTACATGGCTGGGCAATATACTACGTGGCTGGGCAATATACTACATGGCTGGGCAATATACTACATGGCTGGGCAATATACTAGGTGACTGGGCAATATACTACGTGACTTGGCAATATACTACGTCGGTGTGCAATATACTACGAGGCTGGGCAATATACTACGTGAATGGGCAATATACAATGTACTGCGCGGGCTGTGCAATGTACTACGCGGGCTGTGCAGTGTACTGCGCGGGCTGTGCAATATACTGTGTGGGCTGTGCAATGTACTGCGCGGGCTGTGCAATGTACTGCGCGGGCCGAGCAATGTACTGCGCGGACTGAGCAATGTACTGCGTGGGCTGTGCAATATAGTGCGCGGGCTGTGCAATATAGTATGCGGGCTGTGCAATGTACTATGCGGGCTATGCAATGTACTACGCGGGCTGTGCAATATACTGCGTGGGCTGTGCTATACAATACATGGCCTGTGTTATACACTGCGTGGCCTGTGTTATACACTGTGTGGCCTGTGTTATACACTACGTGGCCTGTGTTATATACTGCATGCGTGGTACTGCGTGGGCTGTGCAATATACTACGCAGGCTGTGCAATATACTATGTGGCTGGGCAATATACTACGTGGCTGGGCAAAATACTACGTCGCTGGGCAATATACTACGTGGCTGGGCAATATACTAAGTGGGCTGTGCAATGTACTACGTGGGCTGTGCAATGTACTACGTGGACATGCATATTCTAGAATACCTGATGCGTTAGAATCAGGCCACCATCTAGTAGTTATATACTCACCCTCCGTTGGCCCCCGGATCGAAGCGGTTACCGACGCTCCTTGCGCGTGCTGGTCTGCAGTGTGCATTGCGGTCTCGCGAGATGATGACGTAGCAGTCTCGTGAGACCGCACGTATTCATGTCGCGAGACCGCAATGCATGGAGCGGTCACCGGGGCATCGTGAGGAGCGGGAAAGTCGCCAGAAGGTGAGTATATGATGATTTTTATTTTTTTTTTATTATTTTTAACATTAGATCTTTTTACTATTGATGCGGCATGGGCAGCATGAATAGTAATAAGTTGGTCACACAGGGTTAATAGCAGCGTTAACCGAGTGTGTTACACTGCGGTCAACGCTGCCATTAACTCTGTGTGAGCGCTGACTGTGGGGAGTATGGAGTGGGCACCGGGCACAGACTGCAGGGAGTATAGAGCGGGCGCCAGGCACTGACTGCGGGGAGTATGGAGCGGGCGCCGGGCACTGACTGTGGGGAGCATGGAGCAGGCACAGACTGCGGGGAGTATAGACCGGGTGCCAGGCACTGACTGCGGGAAGTATGGAGCGGGCGCCGGGCACAGACTGTGGGGAGTATGGAGCGGGCGCCGGGCACAGACTGCGGGGAGTATGGAGTGGGCGCCGGGCACTGACTGTGGGGAGTATGGAGCGGGCGCCGGGCACTGACTGCGGGGAGTAAGGAGCGGCCATTTTTCTGCCGGACTGTACCCGTCGCTGATTGGTCGTAAGGCTGTTTTGCCGCGACCAATCAGCGACTTGGATTTCTATGGCAGACAGTGGCCGCGACCAATAAATATCCATGACAGACAGACAGAAGGACAGACAGAAAGACGGAAGTGACCCTTAGACAATTATACAGTAGATAACCCCAAAACTTTTTCTCCCCTCATGGTTAGTGGTTGGGTGAAGCCATTTATTGTCAAACTACTGTGTTTTCTCTTTTTAAATCATAATGACAGCCCAAAACATCCAAATGACACTGATCAAAAGTTCACTTACCCCATTTCTTAATTGCCCCCTCTAACATCAATGCCAAGAAAACAAAAATTCTGCCAGGGTATGTAAACTTTTGAGCACAACAGTAACTGGAAAGGGTGGACTGAATGTACAGTTCCCGGATAAACCCCCTGGGAAAGGAGAAAGAGGGAGAAACGCGTCAGGACAAGGGATAAGTCTTGAAAATACAGCTGGGACAATGGATGAGCCTTGATAATACAGCTAAGTGGCTATTTTCTGAGTCTCATTTGAGCACACCTGCACTTTAGTAACTGGGTTTTGTCTTCATTATTGCCTGTATTGCAAATCTGCTTACTAATGTCCTAGATAAAGGTCAACATATTGGGTTGAACCCACTAGGATTGTGTGTTTTGAGCAGTATCATATATACACAAAAGCACTTTAATGGAATTAACAAGCATCACCTGTGTTTGTGTTTTGACTATTTGGATCAGACCTATGTCATTGGTAGATGGATCCATGGATTAGCAATTTACAGGCTGCTATGTCATATGCCTGTGCTGAATACATTTAATTTAAGACCTCCACACTTATTGTGCATGAATAAGTTTATAGAAGAACAATACAGCTTTCATCTATTGTCTTCAGGGCAATACCCAGAATTTATGAGATTGGGACTCTCCAACTCTCCAATATACCAAACCTAGGCCAACTAGTGATACACACGATATACCTATAACTTATCACTAGATAGGTGTGACCAATATTGGTATTTATGGAAGCACTCGATTCATATTTTTGGTTCTAAGTGTATGTTTGCTTTGTTTCTGTGTGTATATACATTCTTTAGGGATAGAACGGAATTGAAGGGACAGTCGTCGTGGAGCAGGGAGCTACATCGCAAATTTAGGGTCCAAACTCCGCTGATAGGAAGGCCATCATATTCTAGGGCCTATCAGGGGGAGATAGAGATAATTCAATATTTATTGACAGACCGCTTCCCTAATTCCTTGTCATTATCCTAACACAGGTTTGAACATTTGTTTCTGTTTTGAATTAAATATTGTTAATAAACATATTTTTAGCTTTTTTGCTCCTTGGGTGTTTTTTTCCTTTGGACTCCTTCTTGGTTAATTCCTTTTGTGGTTTTAATCACAAATATACAAATGTGTCAGCCACTACTGTGCCCTAAACTTAATTAGACATCTCTACCTGTTTTTATGTTCATCTGTGTGTTATTGGTTTATGGTACATTTTTTATTCTCGTTTTTTTTATAGTGGTCTTTCGTGGCAAACACATTCATGTAAAGAAGCTGCCAAACTCAGGGTCTCAATACTGTAATTACAAACAATATTTTTCAGTAGTGCTGTTAGTCTTGGTTGACAGTAACTACCAATTTGTAATTGTAGATATTGGATCTTAAGGAAAAACTGGGGATGACACATTTTAGCTGAGCCGATATGTGATGAGGTCTTATCCCTGCCGAGCCTGGACCGGCGACAGAGGATTTTTAACTACTGGCTTCCTAAGGCCCAGCGTCTGGTTGAATTCACCTTTGGCATTTTGTGCACTAAATGGAGAGTATTTATGAGTAGGGTTGAGCGAAACGGGTCGAACATTTTCAAAAGTCGCCGACTTTTGGCGAAGTCGAGTTTCATGAAACCCGATCCGACCCCTGTGCGTGGTCGGCCATGCGGTACGCGACTTTCGCGCCAAAGTCGCGTTTCAATGACGCGAAAAGCGCCATTTCTCAGCCAATGAAGGTAAACGCATAGTGTGGGCAGCGTGATGACATAGGTCCTGGTCCCCACCATCTTAGAGAAGGGCATTGCAGTGATTGGCTTGCTGTCTGCGGCGTCACAGGGGCTATAAAGGGGAGTTCCCGCCGACCGCCATGTTACTGCTGCTGATCTGAGCTTAGGGAGAGGTTGCTGCCGCTTCGTCAGAAGCAGGGATAGCGTTAGGCAGGGTCCATTAACCACAAAACCGCTTGTGCTGTAGCGATTTCCACTGCCCAACACCACCTTCGGTGTGCAGGGACAGTGGAAGCTCCTTTTTTTTTTTTTTTCCTCAGCGCTGTAGCTCATTGGGCTGCCCTAGAAGGCTCCCTGATAGCTGCATTGCTGTGTGTACGCCGCTGTGCAAACCAACTGCTTTTTTCAAAGCACAAATCCTCTTGTTCCTTCCTTTCTGCACAGCTATCTTGTTTGTTTGTCCACACTTTTTATTTAATTTGTGCATCAGTCCACTCCTTATTGCTGCCTGCCATACCTGGCTGAGATTACTGCAGGGAGATAGTAATTGAAGGACAGTTCCTTTTTTTTTTTTTGTGGGATTTTAAGATTGACATTTCTGCTAGAGTGCCATCTCTGTCTGTGTCATCTCTCACTCAGTGGGCCATAGAAAGCCTATTTATTTTTTTGCTTGATTTGGGTTCCAAAATCTACCAGAAAAAATCACAACATCAATCAGTGGGAGAAAAATATTGGCCTCAGGGCTTGTGTGCCACTCCTTACTCCTGTGTGTGCCATCTCTCACTCAGTGGGCCATAGAAAGCCTATTAATTTTTTTGCTTGATTTGGGTTCTAAATTCTACCTGAAAAAATCAATAAATCAATCAGTGGGAGATTAATATTGGCCTTTGGGCTTGTGTGCCAGTCCTAAGCGTGCCATCTCTCTCTCTCTCAGATAGTGGGCCATAGAAAGCCTATTTTTTTATTATTTTATTGGGTTTATAAATTTTCCCTGGAAAAAAAAAAAAAGTGGGAGATTAATATTGGCCTCTGGGCTTGTGTGCCAGTCCTGAGCGTGCCATCTCTCTCACAAATAGTGGGCCATAGAAAGCCTATTTATTTTTTTGGTTGATTTGGGTTCATAATTCTACCTGAAAAAATCAATCAATCAATCAGTGGGAGATTAATATTGGCCTTTGGGCTTGTGTGCCAGTCCTAAGCGTGCCATCTCTCTCTCTCAGATAGTGGGCCATAGAAAGCCTATTTATTTTTTTGGTTGATTTGGGTTCCTAATTCTACCTGAAAAAATCAATCAATCAATCAGTGGGAGAAAAATATTGGCCTCAGGGCTTGTGTGCCACTCCTTACTCCTGTGTGTGCCATCTCTCACTCAGTGGGCCATAGAAAGCCTATTAATTTTGTTGCTTGATTTGGGTTCTAAATTCTACCTGAAAAAATCATTAAATCAATCAGTGGGAGATTAATATTGGGCTTTGGGCTTGTGTGCCAGTCCTAAGCGTGCCATCTCTCTCTCTCAGATAGTGGGCCATAGAAAGCCTATTTATTATTATTTTTTTTATTGGGTTTATAAATTTTCCCTGGAAAAAAAAAAAATGGGAGATTAATATTGGCCTCTGGGCTTGTGTGCCAGTCCTGAGCGTGCCATCTCTCTCACAAATAGTGGGCCATAGAAAGCCTATTAATTTTTTTGCTTGATTTGGGTTCCAAAATCTACCTGAAAAAAATCACTAAATCAATCAGTGGGAGATTAATATTGGCCTCTGGGCTTGTGTGCCACTCCTGACTCCTGTGTGCGTCATCTGTCACTCAGTGGGCCCTAGAAAGCCTATTTTTTGTTTTATTTGTTTTCTAAATTCTCCCTGAAACAATCATTTTATTTTCTTTGGTTTCTAAATTATTCCTGAAAAAAATCATTTTTTTTGTATTTTTTTTTTCTCTCAAGTCTCCCTGAAAAAAAAAAAAAAAAATCTGTGGGAGATTCATATTGCCCCTTCTGCTTGTGTGCCAGTCTTGACTCCTGGGTGTGCCATCTCTCTCTCTCTCCCCAATTGTTGGCCATAGAAAGCCTATTAATTTTTTTGCTTGATTTGGGTTCCAAAATCTAACAAAAAAAATCACTAAATCAATCAGTGGGAGATTAATATTGGCCTCTGGGCTTGTGTGCCACTCCTGACTCCTGTGTGCGTCATCTGTCACTCAGTGGGCCCTAGAAAGCCTATTTTTTGTTTTATTTGTTTTCTAAATTCTCCCTGAAACAATCATTTTATTTTCTTTGGTTTCTAAATTATTCCTGAAAAAAATCATTTTTTTTGTATTTTTTTTTCTCTCAAGTCTCCCTGAAAAAAAAAAAAAAAAAAAAAATCTGTGGGAGATTCATATTGCCCCTTCTGCTTGTGTGCCAGTCTTGACTCCTGGGTGTGCCATCTCTCTCTCTCTCCCCAATTGTGGGCCATAGAAAGCCTATTAATTTTTTTGCTTGATTTGGGTTCCAAAATCTACCAAAAAAAAAAACTAAATCAATCGGTGGGAGATTAATATTGGCCTCTGGGCTTGTGTGCCACTCCTGACTCCTGTGTGCGTCCTCTCTCACTCAGTGGGCCCTACAAAGCCTTTTTTTTTTTTTTTTCCTAAATTCTCCCTGAAACAATCATTTCATTTTATTTGTTTTATAAATTCTTCTGTAAAAAATAATTTTTTTTTAATTTTTTTTTTTCTGAAGTCTCCCTTTTAAAAAAAACAAACACAAATCAGTGGGAGATAAATATTTACATTTGCGCTTCAGTGACAGTCCTGCGTGTGTGCCATCTCATTTGTTGCCAACAACAACAGAGTGTGTAACATTGTGGCTGATTTTCGTTGTGGTCTCACCCACCTGTAAAGGGGTAGCTAAATCATACTGAAGTTATAGCTCACCGTGTAAGTTGTGTGACAGCAACAAATACCGTTTGTTTGTTAACGTTTTTAAAACAATGAGGAAGTCTGGTGGAAGAGGTCGTGGCCGGGGGCGTTCATTGTCAGCTGGTAATGAGGGTAGTGGTAGTGGTGGAGCATCAGCTGGTCGTGGGAAAAAAAATATTGCGCCTAAGTCTGGAGCTGTGGAGCCAGGTTCGTCGTCTGGCTACACAAGGCCTCGAACGCTCCCTTTTCTGGGAGTAGGAAAACCGCTTTTAAAGCCGGAGCAGCAAGAGCAAGTTTTGGCTTATCTTGCTGACTCAGCCTCTAGCTCTTTTGCCTCCTCTCGTGAAACTGGTAAATGTCAAAGCAGCGCGTCGTTAGTGGATGTTCACGGTCAGGGACAAGTCGCTTCCTTGTCCTCTTCAGCAAAAACAACAACAGAGAAGAATGCAGCAGGCGACACAACGGGTTACTCCATGGAGCTCTTTACACATACCGTCCCTGGCTTAGAAAGTGAAGCAGTTAACAGTCCATGCCCATTACAAGTTGAATCTGACATGGAGTGCACTGATGCACAGCCACAGCCAGACTACTATCCTGGTCCTTTGACTCAGACCACAACATTGCCATCGCAGGGTGCTGATCAAGAATCAGACCCTGATGAGACTATGTTGCCCCATCACGAACGCTATACCACCGACCGCCACGGTGACACAGACAAAGTTGCACACGAGCTACAAGAAGAGGTAATAGATGACCCAGTTCTTGACCCCGATTGGCAGCCATTGGGGGAACAGGGTGCAGGCGGCAGCAGTTCTGAAGCGGAGGAGGAGGGGCCGCAGCAGGCATCAACATCGCAACAGGTTCCATCTGCCGGGCCCGTATCTTGCCCAAAACGCGTGGCAAAGCTAAAACCTGTTGGAGGACAGCGTGGCCATCCGGTTAAAGCTCAGTCTGCAATGCCTGAAAAGGTATCCGATGCTAGAAAGAGTGCAGTCTGGCATTTTTTTAAACAACATCCAATTGATCAGCGCAAAGTCATCTGTCAAAAATGTTCAACTACCTTAAGCAGAGGACAGAATCTGAAAAGTCTCAATACAAGTTGCATGCATAGACATTTAACCACCATGCATTTGCAAGCCTGGACTAACTACCAAACGTCCCTTAAGGTTGTAGCACCCTCGGCCAATGAAGCTAGTCAGCAACGCAACATCCCTTCCGGCAGTGTAGGGCCACCATTTTCCGCACCACCTGCAGTATCTGTGCAGGTTTCTTTGCCAGGCCAAAGCCGTCAGGGTCAGGGAATCACCAGTTTCGTAGTAGGAAACACTGCATCTAGGGCACCGGTGGCAACAATACCATCTCCCACCGTCTCTCAGTCTGCCATGTCCACCGGCACCCCCGCTAGTTCCACGATATCCAGCTCTCCAGTCCAGCTCACCCTACATGAGACTATGGTTAGAAAAAGGAAGTACTTAGCCTCGCATCCGCGTACACAGGGTTTGAACGCACACATAGCTAGACTAATCTCGTTAGAGATGATGCCCTACCGGTTAGTTGAAAGCGAAGCTTTCAAAGCCCTGATGGACTACGCTGTACCACGCTACGAGCTACCCAGTCGACACTTTTTTCCAGAAAAGCCATCCCAGCCCTCCACCAGCATGTTAAAGAGCGCATCGTCCATGCACTCAGGCAATCTGTGAGCACAAAGGTGCACCTGACAACAGATGCATGGACCAGTAGGCATGGCCAGGGACGTTACGTGTCCATCACGGCACACTGGTTAAATGTGGTGGATGCAGGGTCCACAGGGGACAGCAAGTTTGGGACAGTTCTGCCTAGCCCACGGTCTAGGAAACAATTGGCTGTAGCCGTTTGCACCCCCTCCTCCTCCTCTTCGTCCTCCTGCAGAAGCGAGAGCTCGTCCACAGACCGCAGTCGCACAACCACTCCATCCGCAGCTGCCACTGTTGCACACCAGGTCTCCCATTATGGGGCAGCTACTGGCAAACGTCAGCAGGCTGTATTGGCTATGAATTGTTTGGGCGACAACAGACACACCGCGGAAGTTCTGTCCGAGTTCTTGCAGAAAGAAACGCAGTCGTGGCTGGGCACTGTAGATCTTGAGGCAGGCAAGGTAGTGAGTGATAACGGAAGGAATTTCATGGCTGCCATCTCCCTTTCCCAACTGAAACACATTCCTTGCCTGGCTCACACCTTAAACCTGGTGGTGCAGTGCTTCCTGAAAAGTTATCCGGGGTTATCCGACCTGCTCCTCAAAGTGCGTGGACTTTGCTCACATATCCGCCGTTCGCCCGTACACTCCAGCCGTATGCAGACCTATCAGCGTTCTTTGAACCTTCCCCAGCATCGCCTAATCATAGACGTTGCAACAAGGTGGAACTCAACACTGCACATGCTTCAGAGACTGTGTGAACAGAGGCGGGCTGTTATGTTTTTGTGGGAGGATACACATACACGGGCAGGCAGTAGGATGGCAGACATGGAGTTGTCAGGTGTGCAGTGGTCGAAGATTCAAGACATGTGTCAAGTCCTTCAGTGTTTTGAGGAATGCACACGGCTGGTTAGTGCAGACAACGCCATAATAAGCATGAGCATCCCCCTAATGCGTCTGCTGATGCAAAGTTTGACACACATAAAGGATCAGGCGTCTGCAGCTGAGGAAGAGGAAAGCCTTGATGACAGTCAGCCATTGTCTGGCCAGGGCAGTGTACAGGACGAGGTAGCGGGCGAAGAGGAGGAGGAGGACGAGGAGGATGATGGGGATGATTATATTTTTAATGAGGAAGCTTTTCCGGGGCCACTGGAAATTGGTGGCGCGGCAAGGCCGGGTTCTGGTTTTTTGAGGGACACAAGTGACGTGGATTTGCCTGAAACTGCCCCTCAACCAAGCACAACCGCAGATTTGAGAACTGGAACTTTGGCCCACATGGCGGATTATGCCTTACGTATCCTCAAAAGGGACACACGCATAACTAAAATGATGAATGATGACGATTACTGGTTGGCCTGCCTCCTTGATCCTCGCTATAAAGGCAAATTGCAAAATATAATGCCACATGAGAACTTGGAACTAATATTAGCAACCAAACAATCAACTCTTGTTGACCGTTTGCTTCTGGCATTCCCTGCACACAGCGCCCGTGATCGTTCTCACACGAGCTGCAGGGGCCAGCAGACCAGAGGAGTTAGAGGGGCAGAAATCAGAAGTGGCGTTGGCCAGAGGGGTTTTCTGACCAGGTTGTGGAGTGATTTTGCTATGACCGCAGACAGGACAGGTACTGCAGCATCAATTCAAAGTGACAGGAGACAACATTTGTCCAGTATGGTTACAAACTATTTTTCATCCCTTATCGATGTTCTCCCTCAACCGTCATTCCCATTTGATTACTGGGCATCAAAATTAGACACCTGGCCAGAATTGGCAGAATATGCATTGCAGGAGCTTGCTTGCCCGGCAGCTAGTGTCCTATCAGAAAGAGTATTCAGTGCTGCAGGTTCAATACTAACAGAAAAAAGGACTCGTCTGGCTACCCAAAATGTAGATGATCTAACCTTCATTAAAATGAACCACAACTGGATTTCGAAATCTTTTGCCCCACCTTGCCCGGCTGACACCTAGCTTTCCTATGAAAAGGTCTTGCCTGTGGAATATTCTGAATGCCTTTTCCAATCTCGTAATTTTCAGCACCTGATTGTCCAGCATACGACATGTTTACACCTCACTAAATGGCCAAACTCCCCACACGGGGCCGTGGTATCGACACTTGGCGACAGCACCCGTGAGAGTGCAGTTTGTCTGAAGAGGTGGGTGAGCCCGCTTTTGGTCGACGGCACTGCCACTGGGTCCCTCCTAGTACAATAAAGTGTCTCTGGCGGTGGTGGTGCGCACCCAACGTCAGACACACCGTTGTAATATGAGGGGCCCTGGGCCTGTACCGCCGGCCACAAGACAGTTTCCCCCCACCCCAGCTCAAACAGTGCTCTACCACTTGCAAAATTATCTCACAGCTCCACCAATGTTTAGTCTATGCGCTGACATCCTTCAATGCCTGCCACTGACAATACCATTGTATTGACATTTTTGTTATGTTAGGCCTTCGATGCCTGTCTGTGGTCACTCCTTCCACTAGGCCTCCACTGACCACACCACTGCTGCCCGTGTACCCCTGGAACCAATTTAAAATTGCCTACAGCCATGTGTTATTATTTTAGGCCTTCGATGCCTGTCTGCGGTCCCTCCTTCCACTAGGCCTCCACTGACCACACCACTGCTGCCCGTGTACCCCTGGAACCAATTTAAAATTGCCTACAGCCAGCCCAATTTTTTTATTTTAGGCCTTCGATGCCTGTCTGCGGTCCATTTTTTCAACTACTACTACACTGACCAGGTCACTGCTGCCCGTGTACCCCTGGAACCAATTTAAAATTGCCTACAGCCATGTGTTATTATTTTAGGCCTTCGATGCCTGTCTGCGGTCCATTCTTTCAACTACTACTACACTGACCAGGTCACTGCTGCCCGTGTACCCCTGGAACCAATTTAAAATTGCCTACAGCCATGTGTTATTATTTTAGGCCTTCGATGCCTGTCTGCGGTCACTCCTTCCACTAGGCCTCCACTGACCATACCACTGCTGTCCGTGTACCCCTGGAACCAATTTAAAATTGCCTACAGCCATGTGTTATTATTTTAGGCCTTCGATGCCTGTCTGCGGTCACTCCTTCCACTAGGCCTCCACTGACCACACCACTGCTGTCCGTGTACCCCTGGAACCAATTTAAAATTGCCTACAGCCAGCCCAATTTTTTTATTTTAGGCCTTCGATGCCTGTCTGCGGTCCATTCTTTCAACTACTACTACACTGACCAGGTCACTGCTGCCCGTGTACCCCTGGAACCAATTTAAAATTGTCTACAGCCATGTGTTATTATTTTAGGCCTTCGATGCCTGTCTGCGGTCACTCCTTCCACTAGGCCTCCACTGACCACACCACTGCTGCCCGTGTACCCCTGGAACCAATTTAAAATTGCCTACAGCCAGCCCAATTTTTTTATTTTAGGCCTTCGATGCCTGTCTGCGGTCCATTCTTTCAACTACTACTACACTGACCAGGTCACTGCTGCCCGTGTACCCCTGGAACCAATTTAAAATTGCCTACAGCCATGTGTTATTATTTTAGGCCTTCGATGCCTGTCTGCGGTCACTCCTTCCACTAGGCCTCCACTGACCACACCACTGCTGCCCGTGTACCCCTGGAACCAATTTAAAATTGCCTACAGCCATGTGTTATTATTTTAGGCCTTCGATGCCTGTCTGCGGTCACTCCTTCCACTAGGCCTCCACTGACCACACCACTGCTGCCCGTGTACCCCTGGAACCAATTTAAAATTGCCTACAGCCATGTGTTATTATTTTAGGCCTTCGATGCCTGTCTGCGGTCCATTCTTTCAACTACTACTACACTGACCAGGTCACTGCTGCCCGTGTACCCCTGGAACCAATTTAAAATTGCCTACAGCCATGTGTTATTATTTTAGGCCTTCGATGCCTGTCTGCGGTCACTCCTTCCACTAGGCCTCCACTGACCACACCACTGCTGCCCGTGTACCCCTGGAACCAATTTAAAATTGCCTACAGCCAGCCCAATTTTTTTTATTTTAGGCCTTCGATGCCTGTCTGCGGTCCATTCTTTCAACTACTACTACACTGACCAGGTCACTGCTGCCCGTGTACCCCTGGAACCAATTTAAAATTGCCTACAGCCATGTGTTATTATTTTAGGCCTTCGATGCCTGTCTGCGGTCACTCCTTCCACTAGGCCTCCACTGACCACACCACTGCTGCCCGTGTACCCCTGGAACCAATTTAAAATTGCCTACAGCCATGTGTTATTATTTTAGGCCTTCGATGCCTGTCTGCGGTCACTCCTTCCACTAGGCCTCCACTGACCACACCACTGCTGCCCGTGTACCCCTGGAACCAATTTAAAATTGCCTACAGCCATGTGTTATTATTTTAGGCCTTCGATGCCTGTCTGCGGTCACTCCTTCCACTAGGCCTCCACTGACCACACCACTGCTGCCCGTGTACCCCTGGAACCAATTTAAAATTGCCTACAGCCAGCCCAATTTTTTTATTTTAGGCCTTCGATGCCTGTCTGCGGTCCATTCTTTCAACTACTACTACACTGACCAGGGCACTGCTGCCCGTGTACCCCTGGAACCAATTTAAAATTGCCTACAGCCATGTGTTATTATTTTAGGCCTTCGATGCCTGTCTGCGGTCACTCCTTCCACTAGGCCTCCACTGACCACACCACTGCTGCCCGTGTACCCCTGGAACCAATTTAAAATTGCCTACAGCCAGCCCAATTTTTTTATTTTAGGCCTTCGATGCCTGTCTGCGGTCTATTCTTTCAACTACTACTACACTGACCAGGTCACTGCTGCCCGTGTACCCCTGGAACCAATTTAAAATTGCCTACAGCCATGTGTTATTATTTTAGGCCTTCGATGCCTGTCTGCGGTCCATTCTTTCAACTACTACTACACTGACCAGGGCACTGCTGCCCGTGTACCCCTGGAACCAATTTAAAATTGCCTACAGCCATGTGTTATTATTTTAGGCCTTCGATGCCTGTCTGCGGTCACTCCTTCCACTAGGCCTCCACTGACCACACCACTGCTGCCCGTGTACCCCTGGAACCAATTTAAAATTGCCTACAGCCAGCCCAATTTTTTTATTTTAGGCCTTCGATGCCTGTCTGCGGTCCATTCTTTCAACTACTACTACACTGACCAGGGCACTGCTGCCCGTGTACCCCTGGAACCAACATCAGAAAATATAAAAATAAGTATTTTGCTTACAAAAAAGAAAATACTGGAGAGATATCAAATGCAGACATTTTAACATTAAAAACAAACGCACAACTAAAATCTGGTACAGTACTAAAAATGGCCACCAGCTACAATTACTTTCTCCTGCAAGTAGTTAACTAAAAGGTTTTTTAAATTGAAAACACACATATGGCATCCACCGAGTGTTGTCCTGTCGCGTCTTCTTTATATTATTGCCGAGAAGATGCAAAACAATGAAAATAATAAAATCATTAATTACCAAAATAATAGAGAAAGTCAACACCACATTGCAAATAAACATTCATTCCAAATAAAGAAGCAGGGCGCGTCCGAGGGTGATTATATACCTAATAAGAATATAATCACCCTCGGACGCGCAATGCTTATTTCCAACAGCCTTCCTTCCTAAGAATCAGCCCTTCCGTGGTGTAGAGAGACGTTGTGTTACACTCCAAGGTGTTCCCCAGGTTGCCTTTCCTGAGCTTCGATCTTCCGGCTCTCGTTTAGTAGTTGTTGGAAACTACGCTGCATTAGGCCTTCAAATTGGGTATGGGGTGTAGAGAGATGGTGTGTTCCACTCCAAGGTGTTCCCCAGGTTGCCTTTCCTGAGCTTCGATCTTCCGGCTCTCGTTTAGTAGTTCTTGGAAACTACACTGCATTAGGCCTTCAAATTGGGTATGGGGTGTAGAGAGAGGGTGTGTTACACTCCAAGGTGTTCCCCAGGTTGCCTTTCCTGAGCTTCGATCTTCATGCTCTCGTTTAGTAGTTGTCGGAAACTACGCTGCATTAGGCCTACAAATTGGGTATGGGGTGTAGAGAGAGGGTTTGTTACACTCCAAGGTGTTCCCCAGGTTGCCTTTCCTGAGCTTCGATCTTTCGGCTCTCGTTTAGTAGTTGTTGGAAACTACGCTGCATTAGGCCTTCAAATTGGGTATGGGGTGTAGCGAGAGGGTGTGTTACACTCCAAGGTGTTCCCCAGGTTGCCTTTCCTGAGCTTCGATCTTCCGGCTCTCGTTTAGTAGTTCTTGGAAACTACACTGCATTAGGCCTTCAAATTGGGTATGGGGTGTAGAGAGAGGGTGTGTTACACTCCAAGGTGTTCCCCAGGTTGCCTTTCCTGAGCTTCGATCTTCCGGCTCTCGTTTAGTAGTTCTTGGAAACTACACTGCATTAGGCCTACAAATTGGGTATGGGGTGGAGAGAGATGGTGTGTTACACTCCAAGGTGTTCCCCAGGTTTCCTTGCCATTGCTTCGGTCTTCCGACTCTCGTTTAGTAGTTGTAGAAAAGTACACTGCATTAGGCCTACAAAATGGGTATGGGGTGGAGAGAGATGGTGTGTTACACTCCAAGGTGTTCCCCAGGTTGCCTTTCCTGAGCTTCTATCTTCAGGCTCTCATTAAATTGTGGTTAAATGGAACAACTGCATTTGGCGTACTAGTTGGTTTGGGGCCTACTATCGGTGTCTGCCACTCCTTGCTGTTCTCCTGGTTTCCTGTCCTGAAATTCCATTTTCAGGCTCTCGTTAAGTAGTTGTTAATGTTAGACTGCATTTGGCCTACTAGTTGGGTTGGGGCCTACTATCGGTGTCTGCCACTCCTTGCTGTTCTCCTCCACTGAACAAAGCTGTGCCGCCTGTTTACTACGGTTGCCAATTTTGAACTGCATTTCGACTACTTACTGATTTGGCCCTACTCTCTGTGTCAGCCTCTCATTCCAGTTGTCCTCCACTGCAATGCCCCCTGGTTATTCCTGTGTTACCAATTTTGAACTGCATTTAGCCCACTTTATTCTTTGGGCCTATATCTGTGTTTCCACTTCATCGTGCCCATTGCCCAGCCAGTGATAGATGAGTCTGCTGGTACATTGACCCATAACGCAACATTCCCCATGCATGCTACACAACAACATTGTGACCCTGCTGAAAGTCAGGTTGCTCTTCCCGCATACCATACCACCTTACACGGGGACAAAGAGGAAGGTGCAGATGAAAGTGCAGGTTCCTTCATCAGGTGGGGGGAGGAATACTAGTTGGCGACGTCACTGGCACAGGGCCTCTCATAGTACGCAAAAGTATTGCTGCCGGTGGGAGGCGCCCCCGCCGTGCAAACACACCGCTGTACTTTGAGGGGCCCTGTGCCAGTGCCAATGCCAACAAGTGGGCCCCCCCTGCTTGCTCAGGATCACAGCACTTGCAAAGTTGAAATACTTAATCTCCCTGCTCCACTGCCGTGACGTGGTCCAGATTTCCTGGGCCCACTAATTACTTGAACCAGCCCTACCCCACACAACTTTAGCCAAATGACCCCCAATTTCAAATGCCTTCCAATTATTATAAGGTAAATTACGCTTGACAAGCTTCATTAAGAAGAATGGATGGTTTTGACATTAAAATGGGCACTCTAGGTGTTTTCTTGGCCCCCACTCACTGCCGACTATGCTGCCCCATTGACTTGCATTGGGTTTCGTGTTTCGGTCGATCCCGACTTTACGTCATAATCGGCCGATTTCACTCGACCCGACTTTTGAGATAGTCGGGTTTCGCGAAACCCGGCTTGACTCTAAAAAGGTCAAGGTCGCTCAACTCTATTTATGAGAGCTCTCCAATTAAGTGATCAAAATGTCAATTTCAGTAATCAAGTCCAGTGCAATTCTCCATAGTTACACCTGCATCCACGATTTGCCTGTGTCTGTGGCTGCTGAGGGAGGATCGTTCCCCAATCCTGTAACAGTATCACCGGTTGATCCAAGACACCATGGACCTTCTGGCCTCAGAGTCTGCAAAATGTTTGCAAATTATTTCCTGACGCACAAGGGGTCAACACAATGGCAAGAAAATTTTGTTATGTAATGTTTGTACTATATCCCTTTTTTATACCTTAAAAAAAAACAAAAAAAGTTAGTTTGAGATGTATATTAGTTAAAAACACACAACTGTGAATAAACAGACTCAAGCAAATTACTTAATAAACAGAAAGTTATGCTTATTTGGCACAAACACAAGAAAACTCAAGTCAGGCAAAACGATGGCAAAGCCTTAAGCACCCCTGAAGAGATAACCTCTATCTTCAGACAAACAAAACCACATACAAAAATCATAAGCTATAATATGAACTAGGGGATGTGGAAGGGGGAGGACTAGGTTAGGTAGAACAATGAGGGGAAGGACCATTCAACGACGATGATGGGTGTGAGTTTTAAGGTGGGCATTATGGCTGTGCCTGTGGTGGCACGTAGCACCCATGGGCACTCGGCCTTCATGCTGCCTCCTGGTGGTGGTCCTTTTGATAGCGTTGGGTCATGTGACACATGTTGTAGGCATGGGTGTGGCCATGGTGCTGTCTTTCCAATGCGCTGCTGAAGTGGTGCAGCTCAGACTATCCGTCAGAGGGACCATGCAAAGATGGTGGTGGTGGCTGGGAGGCAACTGTGCTGGCTGGTACTTGCCTGTTGCTATTTTTCAGCTGCCTTCACTCCAGCAGCTCAAAAAACAATTGGGGATCATTGGGAGGAATGGCAGGATCAAGTATTAAGTATATGTTTTCTTTTTTTGGGGGGGTTTATTTTAGGGTGAATTTCACATTCCCAGATCGATGGGGCCCTAGCCAAAATAATAGTGATGTCACTTTTTGACAAATGTGAATATCCTTCATAAATGAAGGTATGTACCAATACACAGTTGGTCGTTGGATGTGTCATTATCTAAGCTTGCCCAAATTAATGCATAATCGACCCTAACTAGATATGCTGACAAGCATATGTGGGTCATAAGTAAGGGTAGCAAACAATGTGGTTAATAAATCCAAGTGAAATGTACTAATTCCAATTTGGACAGCTTGTGTGCTGTTGTCACACTGCGGGAACATTTGTCGGCAAATGTAAGTCCACGAGGCATCCCGCTTTTTTTTGTCCACATAGCAAGAGTCCCTTGTGTCCCATACCTCCAGCCACTCCTGCATCTCCACATTGATTTGCCAAGACATCCTCCTTTGTCTTCATGGAGTTGACATGACTTGGATAAAGTTTGGGGAGAGTGCCAACACTTCCTGTGTGATAACTTCCTGTCATGGCATGATTGAATATCCTGTTTATTTTTTTATATGCGATGAGTAGAAATTGGAAGCCATACGAATGTTCCGTGTGCGTGTCTTTTTTTTCTTACACCAATACACTTGCATTGGCGAGTCTCATCTTATATACGTGGACACCTGCAGTATGCTGCAATTTTTTTCTTCATGCTGAGTACAGCTAAGAAAAAATCACAGATCTGCTTTGCCTCATTAAATAACATTGGCCCGAGCGCAATCCAATCTAATTTTTATAGGCTCACACTCCTCCGACTTATATGCTAGTGTGAGCGACACCCAAAATGGAACAAGTTCTAAAATGACTCTTCTTGGTATGACTTTTCTATGACATGGCACAATTTTTGTGGATTTTGCTTTTTTTCTATAAAGCTGATAAAAGAGGAGAAAAAACTGTCACAAGTGTGAATCTCCATTATAAAGATTTTTATACAGCAAAATGTCTTGTTTCAGATGGCATAAAATAATGATGACTACAGCTAGCTGACTCCAGTTTGTATCCTTTTTGAACAGATGTTTTCTAGTAAAGAAGCGTAATAAGGTCAATATTATCCCGTTAGTCATATCCCTGGTGTGTAGGGTAAAGCTAATTTTTGAAACACATCAGCTATCTACTAAACTATCAGATATTGTTATACAAAACTAATCTGTGCAGAAAACTGAGGCAACAAACCTTGGGGTAAATTAAAGAATAGTGTACTTCAAAGCTGTATATAATAATACAGTAGGAGGTTAGTCAACATCCATGGTCTTGATTGGGGCTAAGATCTGCATAACTTAAGATTGCTGTTTCAGAGAAAGTTTTAGGAATCTAATGAACTAAACATTCATAACTAATTTTACTATTACCAAAGGTATGGGAGAAAGACGTTGCAAGAAAAAAAAGAACATTTTTTACATGTCCTGGCACAAGCACTCAGCTTTGCTTCCTCTTTCCCTAGTAGCCATCTCCCTCTGAGCTACCTATGGTCACCTGGTGGACAACTCTGATGTCAACACCATTGGTCTTTTAAGGCCAACTCAGGCTGCACCTGAGTATTCAGGTAGAAAGTGCATGCTGCTGTTGTATACTTTACAAGAATCTAGCTACACTTCCCACTTGGCTCTGCTATAGGCAGGAGCCTGATTGTGTACTCAGCTGCTCTTGAGTGTAGTTTGCTTATACAACTCTGCTGCAACAAGGTTCCTGATTGTCTACTCAGCTCTACTGCACCTGAGTGTTAGGCTATGTGCACACATTGTGGATTTTGATGCGTTATCGCAGTGCTTTTGGACGCGCGGAATAGAATCAAATCCGCAGTGTAGTGCACAAGCAATGTTAGTCAATGGGAAATTGAGAATTGTTGTGCACATGCTGCAGAAAAAATCTCATCGATTTGCAGTGTTTTATTCTCCGCAGCATGTCAATTCTTTTTGCGGATCTGCAGCGTTTCTGCACCCATTGACTACCATTGAGTCAGGCAAGTCCACAACAAAAATGAAGATTTAAAAAGATTGCGGTTTTGCTGCGTAGTTGCCTGCGAGAAAAGCTGCAGATCGGGAGATAGAAGGGTGTGTGGGTGGAGTGTGGGCGGAATGTGGGCGGAGACTGTGTATACGGAGAAGATATGTGTGTCCTTAAATCTGAACCTTCTGATGATCCGATATGATGAAACGCGTAGAGGTCACTGAGAACATCTGAAACCATAAGTACCTCTTTGCTGGCTGTTATTAGAGTTATTTAGTTAACTATCATCATGTGTCAGTAAACTTCTATCTGTTCTATATTGACAGTGTGTGTTTTTGTGACTGCCTGTTATTGAATATATGGCTACCCAATGAGTTTATCATCTGGATTCACTAGATAATAACCAGGCACTCTTGGGGACAACCGTCGTGGAGTGGGGGGTGCCATATCCGCTGACAAGTAGGGTGCCTGCCTCCGCTGTCAGGAAGGTTTCTCATCAGCAGGGAGCAGCATAGTGAGGTACAAAATTGCACTCATCACTTTGTTATTGTGGCACTATTCACTCTATTGCACATTGCCATCATCATCGTCTACTTTTTGCTATCAGTCCTCTAACTGGCAATCTTCTTTTAACTCCTTTTTCCTGTGTGTATAACTGGATGAATATGTGATTCACCAGCACAGGGCTATCCAGGAGATTCAGGGAGAGCCGCCGAGGAGCGGGGGCGCCATGTCTCATTTTTTTGTGTTTAGGGTGCCAACCTCCACTGGTAGGTTGGCTTTGAAACAGGATTTGCTGTGTAGAGTGCAAGTAACCAGCACGGTTGGCTGTATGGTAATTGTTTTTATATGTGGTGTCTGTTTTAGAGATACAGTACAGACCAAAAGTTTGGACACACCTTCTCATTTAAAGATTTTTCTCTATTTTCATGACTATGAAAATTGTGCATTCACACTGAAGGCATCAAAACTATGAAATGACACATGTGGAATTATATACTTAACAAAAAAGTATGAAACAACTGAAATTATGTCTTACATTCTAGGTTCTTCAAAGTAGCCACCTTTTTGCTTTGATGACTGCTTTGCACACTCTTGGCATTCTCTTGATGAGCTTCAAGAGGTAGTCACCGGGAATGGTCTTCCAACAATCTTGAAGAAGTTCCCAGAGATGCTTAGCACTTGTTGGTCCTTTTGCCTTCACTCTGCGGTCCAGCTCACTCCAAACCATCTCGACTGGGTTCAGAGCTGGTGACTGTGGAGGCCAGGTCATCTGGCGTAGCACCCCATCACTCTCCTTCTTGGTCAAATAGCCCTTACACAGCCTGGAGTTGTGTTTGGGGTCATTGTCCTGTTGAAAAATAAATGATGGTCCAAATAAACGCAAACCAGATGGAATAGCATGCCGCTGCAAGATGCTGTGGTAGCCATGCTGGTTCAGTATGCCTTCAATTTTGAATAAATCCCCAACAGTGTCACCAGCAAAGCACCCCCACACCATCACACCTCCTCCATGCTTCACGGTGGGAACCAGGCATGTAGAGTCCATCCGTTCACCTTTTCTGCGTCGCACAATGACATGGTGGTTGGAACCAAAGATCTCAAATTTGGACTCATCAGACCAAAGCACAGATTTCCACTGGTCTAAGGTCCATTCCTTGTGTTCTTAAGCCCAATCTAGTCTCTTCTGCTTGTTGCCTGTCCTTAGCAGTGGTTTGCTAGCAGCTATTTTACTATGAAGGCCTGCTGCACAAAGTCTACTCTTAACAGTTGTTGTAGAGATGTGTCTGCTGCTAGAACTCTGTGTGGCATTGACCTGGTCTCTAATCTGAGCTGCTGTTAACCTGCGATTTCTGAGGCTGGTGACTTGGATAAACTTATCCTCAGAAGCAGAGGTGACTCTTGGTGTTCCTTTCCTGGGGCGGTCCTCATGTGAGCCAGTGCTTCCTTGTAGTGCTTGATGGTTTTTGCAACTGCACTTGAGGACACTTTCAAAGTTTTCCCAATTTTTTGGACTGACTGACCTTCATTTCTTAAAGTAATGATGGCCACTCGTTTTTCTTTACTTACCGTATATACTCGAGCATAAGCCAAGATTTTCAGCCCATTTTAGGGGGCTGAAAGTCCCCTTCTCGGCTTATACTTGAGTCATACCCAGGGGTCGGCAGGGGAGCGTGGGCTATCTAATTATACTCACCTAAGTGGTATCTATATGAACAGCACCTCTAAGCTCAAAAAGAGCTGAATATAAGTTTACTGAGAGAGGCTAAACTGCTACAGATTGCTAATATGTAAATACACAGTGTACAGAATATAGTTTAAATACCAAACACGGCAACCATATATGCAGCAATTCAAAAGGCCAAATGAGCTGAATATAAGTCCTTGCAAGGGTTAAGCTGTACACAGAAGACAATAATATACAATGAGTATGGGTTATACCATGAACACAGCACCTATTTCACCCAACGTATCGCTGGAACATGGAAATAGGGGGAAGAAAATACAACTGAAAAAAATATATGCATAATCCCCCTCTCTCAAAAAATCCTTAATAGGGCTGTGAATTCCAATCAACCAACATGGCTAGTTAACCCACTCTTGAAAAGCATGCAATAGGTTACCAAAACACATAAGTACCAGTCATGTTTTAGCCGTCCCAGTTAGTACTGTGAGCCTATAGAGAGCCCTAGGGAGTAGAGACACAGGAGATGCAAGACCCGACGCGTGTCGCCACCTAAAGTGGCTTTGTCAGGGGTCATGCTGCATATATGGTTGCCGTGTTTGGTATTTAAACTATATACACTGTGTATTTACATTTTAGCAATCTGTGGCAGTTTAGCCTCTCTCAGTAAACTTATATTCAGCTCTTTTTGAGCTTAGACGTGCTGTTCATATAGATACCACTTTTTGTATTTTCATAAGATACTTTATTGTATTATTGTTGGGGAATTTTTTCAGGGGGTAGGCTTTATTATGAGCCATTTGGTATTGTGTTTAGGTCACATGTGTGACCGTTTTAAATGTCTTTAATATGTGCCATGTAGGTTTCTTGTGTTAAATAAAGATTTGAATTTTTATATTTGATTCAATGCCTCAGGTGATCCCCTATTTGTGATCTATTCCTTGTTGTCTTTTTTAATACAATAATGAGAAATGCCGCAAGGAAAAAGTATATACTATATGAAGCAAGAGAAGTTCAAAAAGCCATGGAAAGTCATAACATCAGCAGAAATCTCCCAGTAATTAGAAAGTGATCCTACTTTGAATGTATTTATCACCAATTCATCCTATTAAGGATTAGTTAGGCCCCCTTTACACGCCTGGTGATACCTATACAGGAAAAAACAGTTTCTGATGAGATCTGTTGTCCGTGTCCATATGCCATTCATAAGTATTTATTTGACATTCCTGTGACATCCCTGTATACGCTTACTGTTTGTCTATCACATCCGTGTGCCATCTGTGTGTCTGTGTAACAGGTACAGACACCTGGGAAAAACAGTACAGTTAGCTGTTCCCAGGCGCCGGCTGCTGAAGGCAGCTCTCATCATTGTCGCCTGGTCTCCCTGAGATTAGCCCAACCAAGCGACAATGATGGGAGATGTATTCTGCACCCGCTGTGTACCTCCCACGATATTTTCATAAGCAGCAGAGTGAAAGCCTATAGCTGAGGGCTGATGGTAATAATCTGGGAAAAGGGACAATATGCCAAAGGTTTCCAGGGTATTAACAACTCACAGCTGTTTGCTTAGCCTTTACTGATGTGTTTACAGGGGACCCCTGAAAAAAATGACTTAGGGTCCCCGTATAAATTCAAACCAGCCAAGGCTAAACAGACAGCTGTGGATTGACATTAATAACCTGGGAAGGGGCCAGAGATATTGCCCCCTCCAAGGATGCCAACATAAGCTCTCAGCTGCCTCAGAAATGGTGCATCCATAAGATGCGCCAAATCTAAAGCTTAGCCTTGCTCTTCCCACTTGCCCTGTGGCCCGGTGCTAGTGGTCATTGAGGTCACCGCAGTTCATCGGGCCACTAACAATGAGCAGCCCGTGGAAACCGCAGCTTCAGTGACCAGCGATAACCTTTATGACATCACCGCTCATCACGCAAACCTGACTTGTGTGCACCACCATTGAAAACAATGGGTGCGCGTATATCCGTATTTGCGGTCCTTAAAAAACGGACTGAATGCAGACATAGACAACGGACCACATACGGACAGAAAAAAAGAATGTGTAAAGTGGGCCTTAGAGGTAGCCTGGAATAGAAAAACCCGCTCCGCCCAAAGAGCCGCCCCCTTCTGTACGAGTGGTGATTCCGGATGTGTTCATTGCACACATCCGGAATCTCCACACCTTATACATAGGGCCCTATCATTTACCTTGCGGCGATGGAGCATTGCCGCTAGGTAAATAGACATGCTGCATTCTAAAAAGATGTGCTGCATGTCCGCAAATGCAGGGCTGCTGGATTTGATAAAATCCCCACCACTATGCTGTAACATCAGGACGCTGTGGGTTGAACGCTGCGGTTGTACGGAGCATTCAATCTGCAGCTAATCTGGATTTGGAGCATGACTTCACAAACTGTAACTGCTAGATCCGGCATTGTTGGGGTATTCTAGCCTGCAGATATACTTGGATGCTAAAGACTCATTTACAAAATGAGAGCAATGGATTATGTATCAGAGCAAGTTTCATTTTTGAGTGAGTGTTGCTACATTTTGTTATCTTTAGCTTTTTCCCAGTTGTATCTCTGACTTGTTATAGAATGAAAAATCTGTGATCCATGGATCATATAATGCATATTTAAGCCTTCCTGACGGTTCAGGAATAAATTTACCATGACCAGTTCTATCTATCCTGAAAGTGCTGATGTTTTCACGATAGACAGTGGGCTTCATGTGGGTATAATGCTAGAAAAATACATTTGCTCATACTGAATATGTATATTTAAGCTTTTCTGCTATAAAATAGCAGTGTCTGACTGCCCAAGTAAAGTCTGCTCACACAGTGAGCGGAGCAGACAAGCAGAATACCAACTATCAATATACTATGTATATACAGTGTTTTTATCGTCTGTTTTTCTGCCTGAGATAATATTCTATATCTTGCAGTATCTCCTGTATATACATAGAATATTATTATATGGCATATAGTCATTCTACGCATAATATTTACATACATTTACTCACAGCATGCACACTGCACATGATATAACTGTGTTCTCTTTGCACAATGATTCGGCAATATGTATTTTTGATGATTACCGTAATTTTAACATTCAGCAACTACAGAACTTTTAGTCAATCTAAAAGGTTAATAAACCTGAAACTGAAATATTTAAGAAAGTGAAAGTGAGGTTTTGTCTTTCATAGTAGAATATCTATTTGTGCAAAATTATTGGGCAACTATTAGTGTGCAGAATTATTATGCAATTCTTGAAAATTTAAGTTTTTCATCTCAGCTGTGTTTTTTCATCTTTTAAATAATAACCAAACATTTCAAAATGTTCAAAAATACATATTTAAAAAACATAATAATATCAGTGATCAATGTAACCACCATGCTTTTCAATAACAGTTATAAGTCTTCCATCTGTGAAGTCTAACAGTTTCTTAATCAGTTGACAATCAACTTTTTGGGCAGCAACCACCGCAACCGATAAAAAGTGTCAAGAGAGGTTTAGTTAGTTATGTTCTGTACAGTAAATCTCCCACTTAAAGGGAACCTGTCACCCCCAAAATCGAAGGTGAACTAAGCCCACCGGCATCAGAGGCTTATCTACAGCATTCTGTAATGCTGTAGATAAGCCCCCGATGTATCCTGAAAGATGAGAAAAAGAGGTTATATTATACTCATCCAGGGGCGGTTCCGGTTCTCTTCTTGTCCGATGGGCATTGAGGTCCGGTCCGGGGCCTCACATCTTCTTATGATGACGTCCTCTTCTTGTCTTCAGGCTGAGGCTCCGGCGCAGGCGTACTTTGTCTGCCCTGTTGAGGGCAGAGCAAAGTACTGCAGTGCCCAGGCGCTGGGCCTCTCTGCCCTTTCCCGGCGCCTGCACACTGCAGTACTTTGCTCTGCCATCAACAGGGCTGACAGGTTCCCTTTAAAAAGGGCCACAAGTACTCAATAAGGTTTAGGTCAGGTGAGGAAGGGGCCAAGTAATTTTTCTTCATCTTTAAGCCTTTTACTGGCAGCCAATCAGTGGAAACTTTCATGTATGCGATGGAGCATTGTCATGCAGAAAAATCCTGGTTTTCTTGAAATATGCTGGCTTTTTCTCCACCACTGACTGAACACATTGTCTTCTAACAACTGGGAGATGGCTTGTTATTTTTAGGCCATCTTCAACCAGGAAAGTTCCAACTAGCAATATCACTAGTAATACCAGCACATAGCAGTTCCCCATCTCCACTTTGCTGGACACATTGTACATCTGGACAATCCAGGAAGGTTGTAGTTCTGAAATACGATAGCACTGGAGGATAATGGGTTTCTGGTCGCTTCATGTTTAACTTTTCTCAAATCTTTGTCAGTTAATTTGTATCTTTTTTTTATGAAAACATTTTTTGTGGCCCTATTGACATTTTTCTACAAAACTTTTCATGGTTCTGTTATCACGCCCCAATATTTTAACAATTTCAAGAGTATCACTTTGTAAGGCCGTTAACAATTTTTTCTTTCTCAGAGTCAGTTAAATCTTTTTGGCCCATTTTTCCTAAAGAAAACAAGCTGCCTAATAGAGATGAGCAAACCCGAACAGTAAAGTTCAGGGTCAGTACCAAATACCTACTGCATGGACCCCAAACATGGACGTTTAGAGGAAGTTGTGATACTATTCGGGTTTGGCACCCCGAACATTGGGTGTTTCCCACACTGTCATCTGCAAGACAGCATGAGAAACTCTGGCAGCTCTGATAAAAAGGTTACTGCCGGTCCCAGATGTCACCTGATAAGAGAGCACTACTCTCATCAGCCTATGTCTTCTGTCACTGAGTCTAAAAATTGAAGCCAGCAGCTGCTGGTTATTATAAGGGAGATACCCCCTAAAAATGACATGGGGTCCCGCCTAAACTCAAAAACCAGCAAAAGCTATGCAGACAGCCTAGGAAAGGGCCATGAATATTGGCCCACTTCCAGACTAAAAACATCAGTTCTCAAGTGGCCCTGAAATGGCACATCAATAAGATGCACCAAATCTGGTGCTTAGCCTTGCTCTTCCAACTTGCACTGGTTCTGTCATGGGTGTGTCAGATGCTACAGACAGTCGCTCTGCATCTGGCTGCAGAAGGTCTCTGCGTTTGGCATTGCAGATGCCTTCTTGATCCTTCTGACTTTTGGACCCAGTGGCAACCTCCCTCCGGCTCTAATTGACACACCTGGACCTGGGTGTTTATAGACTCCCAGACTGCTTCATGGAGTCACCAGTGATATTCACATTTTACCCTTGTGAAGACTTGGAGCTATAGCAGTCAGCTTACTTCCTCTCTCGTGCTCTTGGAGGGCTTTTGGTGTTACCTCTCTGAGTCTGCTCAAGTTAAGTTGCTTACTCTTGTTTGTCTCCCTTCTTATCTTATCTTGTTATCTAGTGTTCAATGGGGACTAACCAGTGCTCATCCCCCCTTCCCTAGTCAGGGTCTAGCTCTAGGGATGTGCAGGACTTAGGTTCCTGCTTGGCGATTGGTGTGTAACCAAGATAGGGACAAAAGGGGAGGCAGGGTGCTATTAGATTTACCTAGGGTCTCCACTCACACTTTCCCTAACGTTTGAGTTTCCTTCCCCTCTTCCCCTTATATTGCACTTTGTCTCTCACACTGGTTATCAAAAAGAGAAGAAATCCCAATAAATTTTATTAATTTATATCACAGGCACCGGCTGATGAATACTCTCATAAGTAGCAACTGCTCTCACTGTTATTCACAACAGCAGGCATAAGCTGATTAGAGTACTACTCTCTCATAGGTTGATGAGTGTGACCAGTGGTAACCTTTTTGCTGCCAGTCATAGCTGCTGGCTCATGCTGTCATCTGACAGTATGGGAACCACAGGTCTCTGACCGGTGGTAATGATCTTACTGCTAATCGGAGCCCATGTGTTTGCCGCACTGTCATGCAGGTGGCAGCGTGGCAAGCAACAGATATTTAGGCCCCCTATTCATCTGAATGGGGTCCGGGTTTGGGTACCGTTCTGGTACCAGAACTGATTTTTTTTAGATGTTCGATCGTACCCAAACATCCACGGGTTCGCCCATCACTACTGCATAAATAATTCTGAACTTTGATAAAGCATGTTGATTAGGGATGAGCAAACGTGTTCGATGATACTCAGATATCACTCAAGTATCTGGTTGCTCAGATGTGCTAGTTACTGAATAAGCATTAGGTGTTGTTCAATTTCAAACTCAAATTCCCACCCCGCATGTTTGGCGATTGTTACATAGCCAATAAACATGCAGGGATTGCCTGTGTGTCACTGTAATGCCATAGCCATTTGATAGTGG